>NC_136057.1:896052019-896686154 GCF_964261635.1 Lissotriton helveticus | reverse complement strand
CTCACAGCACGTCGCAGCTTCGCGCTGCAGGATCACATGTCCCTTCTCTTCCTGGTAATAAAAAGATAGCGCTCAAGAGGCGCTAGGGTCCTCAAAGGTCCAGGGGGCACAGCTGGGCCCAGGCAGGCCAGCACACAGGGCCCTCCAGGAGTGAGGCTGTCCCTCGTGGTGGTTCCTCCAGGGGCCCAGCAGCAAATACCCCAAAGAGCACAAGGAAGCACAAAAGCACAACCTTTCATGGGGTCACAGTCTCAATATTTATATACCCTTTTCCTTTGTCTGCCCTTGGCACAGCGCTTGGGGGAACCAGCTTTAGCTGCTTCTGTTTTTTTTTGGAGCACTCTGTTTACAGGGCTCCTCTTCCCTATTGTCAGGTGGGGGCTCGTCATCAGGTGGGGGCGGAGCCAGCATTCACTTAGGCAGGCACAGACCTATTCAGTTTCGGGGGACCATTCCTCCCACTACAAATGTCTCCCATTCAGCCTAGTGCTGACTCGCCCTGCCCCCCTGGAGCCACACACACCTCACCAGCCCCTGTCACTCCAAGCCAGACATGCAATCCACATCAAGAAGGCAGACACATAGCACACAGAAATGCCAACTTCTAGAAGTGGCACTTCTAAAATAGGTATAATAAATCTGTACACACCATTGCGTAGCATTTATTATCACTATTCCAAATAGACCACGTTGCTCCTCTCCTATCAGGAATTACCACTGAAAAACTTATCAGGGAATCCCCAATGTGTACCTATGGGAAGGGCATTCCCATAGCAGTGAGAAACCAAAATGGCTGTTTGTCACTACCAGGACATGTCACACACTTAAGGTACATGTCCTACCTTTTACCTACAATGCACCCTGCCCATAGGGCTAGCTAGGGCCTACCTTAGGGGTGACTGACATGCAGTAAAAGGGGGGTCACAGACATGGCACACACTTTAGGTGCCATGTTACAGTGGCAGTAACACTGCGCTCACAGGCCCTGCAATGGCAGAGGCCTGAGACAGGTTTGAAAGACTACTTTGGTGGGTGGCACAATCAGCGCTGTAAGCCAACCAGTAGCATTTCATTTACCAGCCCCGGGTATATGAGATACCACTTTACAAGGGACTGACAGGTAAATTAAACATGCCAAACAGGTGTAGACCAAGCTTACCATGTTTACCACAGAGAGCACCCTAACTTTACACTGGGCAGCAGTGCTAAAGTGCCCAGAGTCCTAGACCCACCAACACCATGTCCAGAAAAAAAGGCTAGAAGGACGTCAAAAAGTTCAGGGATGACCCTGCATGTCTTATCGACATGTAAGCTGCCAAACGGAATCGGCATGTTGGTGCACGTTTGTACCAAATAAAGGGCTTGAAGCTGGTTACAGTCTGGGTGCGTCCTCAATTTGTGGGCAACCTTGGAGCTTGAATGTTTATGCGGCAGTCCAGCCATAGAGGATGCACCACCACAAAATCGGGGGCCATGCAGCTTTGGATTTACCTGGCTGTGAGATGGGACTGCAACGAAGGATTTAAAACGTGCCCTACCTGCTGAGGCTCATCGAAGGGCTTGGAGAAGTTACCAGCAGTAATACTTAGTGCATGTGACACGAACTACCTATCCCAGAAACCAATGCGAAAATTGCATCAGCGGAAATAAGGGCGTGTCATAGCGAGCACTCCACTGAACTGTCGAGCCTCTGAGGAAAGAGGAATCAACCTCTGAAACGCGTCAGGCTTATCGACATGTAAGCTGCCAAACGGAATCGGCATGTTGGTGCATGTTTGTACCAAATAAAGGGCTTGAAGCTGGTTACAGTCTGGGTGCGTCCTCAATTTGTGGGCAACCTTGGAGCTTGAATGTTTATGCGGCAGTCCAGCCGTAGAGGATGTACCACCACAAAATCGGGGGCCATGCAGCTTTGGATTTACCTGGCTGTGGAAAAATAAATTTTGCCATGTTCTGTGTCCCTACGTGTCATCCATCATATGTTATGTGTGCATGATTAAATATGCATATGCATTCCCCATGTTCGATTAATGACGCAATTACAGTTGTGTCCACCTCTAGTATGCCAGTTTCCAGTCCTCGTGAATACTACGAATATCAGGCCTATGTAAAGCTACGTTGCCACGTTTCTCAGTGTGCACGTTATTCCATTGTAAAGTCCCCGTTTCTAGGCCTCAAAAGGGCCTGGACACCAGATTCAGCTCCTGTCTCCTGAAGCCTCGCTGAGGAGCGATACAGCCCCCACCTGTATCCTCGACCCTTCACTTACTTCCTGCCTCGCAGTGCCCGGCTCAGCCTGGCTCAGTCTCTGAGTCTGCCAAAAGTATGTTATAGTTCCAGTTATCAGTTCAGTCCTCCTTCTCTGCATTCCTAAGCTACTGAACTGCATCAATAGTTTCCGTCATTGTCTAGCCTTCACGTCTCCACGTTAGAGAAATACTGCATTTAATGGTCATTTAATATTCTTCATCACGCACTACATGTAGAATAATGCATGGTCCAGTCTTAGAATCAAGTTAGCCTTTCCTCTCCTGACTTCTAGTTTATATCAACATGTTCTCTAAACATCAGATACTAGATACTGTTTAGGTACATGTCGCCCTGACTCTCCAGACTTCAGTCTCTGCTCCTAGCACAGAGTTCATAGCCCCCAGCTTCTCCTAGTGATACGTCATTGCCAGTTTGCGTGCACCATCAGGTTAGAGGTCCCGGCTCCTTAGGTAGCCCCCTCCATGGTTTCCGCCCCATTCATGACATATTCTGTTATGTTTGCATCACATGTCCATGTATACGCCCAGTTACACCTACTTTCGCCCTTATCTTTCGCGACTGCTACGCGTCACGCCTTCTGCTCCACCCACTGCTACGCCTACTGCAATGTAATGCTATGTGTTTGCGTTATGTATATATGCTCATGTATTGTTATTAAAAGTCAGCGCGCTCATCCCAGACCCAGCCCCAGCAGCTGCTGGGCCCTGTCATCCTATTCCTATGCAGGTTGTCCTGTTCCTGTCCTTATGCTGTATTAAACCTGCAAAACTCCTACTACCTCGAATCTTGACTCTTATTTATTGAGCTATCTGTTATGATATATGTCTAGTCAAAAAGAGAGGTATTATTTATTTATTTACCACATAATGGCGCCCGAATAGGGACTTGCCCTTTCCCCACGCGTCGGTGAAGCCACGCCGACCCCCTGACCCTCTGCAGTCGTGACGGAACTCTTCTGTGCACCGGCAGATATTTCTGCTTCAAGTATCCCTCAGGCCCACGGAGGAGACGGAGGAGGCGGTCCAGCATCCAAACGAGACGGTGGAGGAACGCGGCGAGTCCCGACCAGAGCCCAAGCCAAGAGTCCAAGGTCCGAGGTATCCGGAGGCCCACCCGTAACTGAAGTCCGAAGTTCGTCGTCCGTCGTCGTAGCAGTCCAGTCCAGTCCGAGGCTTTCCGTTCTTGCTGCCCGGTGAGTACCATTACTGGGGTAGTATCTAGACAGGGTCAATTTAAATTGACTCTGGTCCGTGGGTTGGTGGTACACAGACTCACAAACGAAGTGTTCATCTAGGTGGATACGGGTCTTGATGCGTCCCTTTACGGGACCGGTATGTTCCGTACTGTTTCAGCAGTGCATCCAGTAACTCTAGTCTGTTCCGTTCTCGAGAAATTCTTGTGTTTCTGTTCTCAGTATTCCAGGTAATATTCTGTCCGAACTGTTATGTTATGATGTTGTTCAATGTATTTCCAATGTCGTGGTATGCCTGAATTGTTCTCCAAATTGTTATTGTTTCTCGTGTATTGTATTGTGTTCCGATTCAAGTTTACAATGTCTCTCTTTTCGAGATTACGTCAGCTAAAAACTAGAAAGGGTTTGTTAGAAGAAGCAGTTCCTGTTCCGCCGAGGGACAGTCCAGGTCATTTTATGTATCAGAAGCATGGCATAAGCGCCATATTGTATCTAGATTTATGGGTAGAGTATACCAAACAGTTAGAAGAAAAGTATAGATGGCCCGTATCGGGTACATGGGATGCCGAGTGCATCATGCGAGTAGAAGAGGCATTATGGAAAAAGAAAGCCAGACAGTCACAGAAAGATGCCATCGAGTTATGGCGTAAAGAATCTCATAAAAGAACTGAAAAGGAAATCAGAAAGTCAGAATTAAGTAGAGAATCCTTAGAACGAGCACAAGAAAAAGAACTAATCGAGATAGGTGAACAAGTCAAAGCCGAACAGTCAGACAGACAGAGGCATGCCCTTATTAGGGGTATGTATCCTCTCCTTGCCGAGGGCTTGCCAAAAGCGACCCCAGAGGCATCCAGTAATTTCCCGCCACCATTAGTTCCGACCAAGCTACGTCACAAACAGACCGCAGCTGATATTTTTATTTCGTCCTATTTGGACGACACAGTCCCAGAATATGCAAATCCTGTTCGCGCCCCGCCAGTCCCTGTAAATCAGGCACTTCCCGCTCCTCCAGACACCGGAGTACCTGTTACGGTACCCCCGGTCCAGTCCGTCATACAAGTCCAGCCTACATTTCCATTTCCCACTCTGCCAGGACGAAGAGCCTCAGTAGACCTAGACTCCAGTTTAGGGGCCGCAGGGGGAGGTACTCCTCAAACCCCGCCGCCACACAAGCGTTTAACGTTAGCCGAATTACATGCACAAGCGTCACAGCGTACGCCCAGACATCAGACTGTAGCAGAAATAAGAAAATCCCTTGCCGAATGCGGCTATGATCCAGTCCCAGGCGAGGATAATATGGTTTTATATTCATTCCGCGTAAGAAAGGTGGCCGAGTATCTAGTCACCTTGCCGAATATGAAAGAAGATCTAGACAGAATATATCGTTTCATCCGTACAGGAGATGATCCAGAAAGTATTAGCGAGGCCATGTCTCAAAGGAAAGCCGAGATCCAGCTCATGATATTAAAGTTTCTGATCAATTGTCTAATAAGAGAACAAGATTACCCGTCTAAAGATCCGGCCGAAATGAAAACCCTGACAAGGTGGAGTGATAATATAGCCGAGGGTAAACACAAGACCGTCGGTGCTATGGAGAGTATGTACAAGAAAATCCGTAGAGAAATAATAAAGATACATGAACAACGTAAAGCAGCACAAGTAAGCGAGAAAGAAAGTAACTCTGATACTGAAGAGGTAGAGGACGAGAATCCCGCCAGAATAGCGTATGTAGGAAAATCTAGATTTCCAGATCGCCATTTACGCCTAGAACACAAGTCTACTTTCCATCATCCAGCACCAGAACAAGGTTCTCTAGAACAAGTGTTTCAAGCTACCGATCACATTCTGAAATCACGAATCGGTTACAGTGAGTTAAGTACCATGCATGAACAAGAACTAGCCCGATCAGCAGTCCGATGGATTACTGATTCTACCACTTTTCCAGACGAAATAGTGGCACAAATGTTTCTGAAAATGCCCCCAGCCGAACAACGACTGGCGGGTATGTATATGATTCAGCACCTCATTACTTTGTATGAGGGTCAACACTCTGATCCAGGTCCGTTACATGATGTCCTGAACGAGTTACTCCAGTATAGATGGAAAGGTCTAGGTACCGATTTAATTAGTGTCATTCTAGAACAGCGCCACAAATATAGGACGTTTTTGAACCCGCATTTTGTTCATGCCTCACCTCCAGAAGGTAAACCATTTTACATGGAGAGACAGAATCCGTTACGAGAAGTCCACCCAGTTAAAGGAACGGGTGGCGAAATGCAGCGAGTGTTTGTATACACTCCGATTACAAAGATGGAACTCCTCGAGATGAAGAAATTAATTCCCTGTCATGACAAAGATCCAGCAGGGTTCCATAGAGAATTAAAAGACATGCTCCGTATGGGAGAATACACATACCCAGATATAATTAAAATGTTAAAGGTTCTGCTGCCCGCAGGGGTGTATGAAAAGCTCAAGGAAAAAGAATGGGAGGTGGGAGAGAAAAAGATCGATTGGGCAGTTCTAGAAGCCGAAGACAAGGCACGAGTACCAGGTACCGGCCTTGGAGATAAATGTAAAGAATTACCAGAATTATTGATACAAGTTTTACCCAGATTATTGACAACTAGAAAAGAAGACTGGGATGCAATCTCAGCCTGTAAACAGAAGCAAGATGAGGATATTAGTGATTTTTATTCTAGATTTGAAAAATGTTTCAGCATCAACAGTGGCCTCAAGACAAGTAGTGAGTCATACCCTCACCTTTTTGTTACCAAATTAGTCGAGAATTCAAGTCCACAAATTAAAAATCGAGTTCTGAAAGTCGAAAGTACCTGGCAAGCTAATACCCCGTCCCAGATGTTGCAGATGCTTCAATACCACCAGAATAGAATCAGAGAAGAACAAGAACACGAGAGAAAACGTATGAAAGATACGAAAATGAAAGTACTAGTTGCACAATCTGTTCCTCAAGACAGTCAGAAGAGGGGTCCGAATCAAGCCAGTCATCCTGCAGCTCCCGTTAAAGGGAACTGCAATTATTGTAAACAGCCAGGTCATTTCATAAATGAGTGTGCAGTTCTGAAACACAACATAGCTACTGGTAAGACTAAAGAAAGACCACGTCCGCCTAGACAAGGACAAGTTTCACAGATTCCTCAGCCACAGAATGCACCACAGACAGTTACCGCACCGCAGCCTATTGCTGCAACACAGCATGTTACATCGCAGATGTACCAGTATGCACAGTCTGAGTATCCAGAGTACCAGCAGTATTCATGAAACAGCCTAGAGAGGGAGGTAGGCTTGCCTCTCATCGAGATACCTGTAGATCAAGAAGGTCCCTATGTTCATAGTCAAGTATTAGGGAAAGACAGAAAGTTTTTGATTGATACAGGGGCAAGTAGGACCACAATTAGTCACGCCGAAGTTCCAGGGGCTCCGCTCTCAGGCTCAAGAAATGTTTCCCTTGGATTTTCAGGAAAACCTATCGTAAATGAGATTTCAAAGCCAGTTACTCTAGAAGTAGGTCCATTGTCCCGCACTACTGATCTGTTACTTACTAAGTCATGTCCAGAAAACCTATTAGGCATTAAGACACTGAAAGAGTTAGGTGCAGTTATATGCTGTTCCCCAGAGGGAATACGATTGTTCCTACGTGACTTCAAGGGTCACTATGTATTACGAGATTTTGATTCAAGACTGTCTAATGTTCCGCAGCACTTATGGGCGCAAGGTCCAACTGATGTAGGTTACATGCAAATCACACCCTATCGTGTGACTCTCAAGCCAGGTGTAGTGTTACCACGAATCAGACAGTACAGATTGCCACCTGAGGCTGTAGCAGCCTTATCCAAAATTATTGACGAGCTCATGGCTCAAGGAGTGGTTGTAGAAACTGACTCCAATGTATGTAATTCTCCGATCATTCCAGTCATGAAACGTACTGATCCAAATGCACCCCCAGTATATCGATTAGTGATTGACCTACGAGAGCTTAATAAATGTATTATTCCGCAGTACCCAGTTGTCCCAGACATCTCTTCCCTATTGACAGCCATTGATTCCGAAGCCACGTTCTTCACTGTCATAGACCTCAAGAACGCATTTTTCAGTGTTCCTATTCATCCAGACAGCCAGTTCCTTTTCGGATTTTGTTTAAATGGAAGGAGCTATATGTTCACACGAGCTCCTCAAGGTTTCACAGAAAGTCCTAGTATTTACAGTCAAGCACTCAAGAGACAACTAGACAACATTCACATGCCAACTGACACTGCCCTGCTCCAGTATGTCGATGATCTACTGATCACAGCCCGTTCTGAACGTGCTTGCGAGCGAGCATCCCTTACAGTTTTGTATTTCCTAGCCGAGATGGGGCACAAGGTGTCCCCTTCTAAGCTTCAATTCTGTGTCCAGCAAGTGGTCTACTTAGGACACTTACTGTCCAAGAGGGGTAGGCAGTTGACACCAGACCGTATCCAGTTAATAGCGAGTCTTCCTCAGCCCAAGACCCAGAAGGAGGTACGTGCTTTTATCGGCCTTACTTCTTACTGCAGACAATGGATTCCTCAGTATGCATTTCTAGCCAAACCACTGATACGGTTAACGACACAGGAGGCAGCCGTATCGACTGTCCTCCCTTGGACATCTGAACATACACTTAGTTTCAATGAGTTAAAGAAAGCCCTATGTCAAGCTCCAGTTCTAGCGACACCGAACTACAGTAAGCCTTTTACACTTTTCGTCACTGAACGCGAAGGTACAGCATTATCTGTTCTCACACAAGATCAAGCAGGACAATACAAGCCCTGTGCTTATTTTTCGAGCACATTAGATCCTGTAGCCCAGGCTCTGCCTGCGTGCCTCAAGTCAGTTGCAGCCACAGCCCTAGCTATCAGACAAAGTGATTCCATAGTCTTAGGACATACCTTGACAGTACAAGTTCCACACTCTGTGGAAGTTCTTTTAAACCGAACACAAACTCAGCACTTGACAATTGCACGTTTAACAGGTTATGAATTGACACTGTTCCAGCCACACATAGAAATCAGACGCTGCAACATTTTAAATCCTGCTACACTGTTACCATCAGTTAATTCAAATTCTGCCACACATGACTGTGTGGAAGTAGTTAACATTACGACAAAGCCAAGACAAGATCTGACAGATATTCCGTTACCAGACCCCGACCTGACACTTTATGTGGATGGTTCATGTATGAGAACAAGTACAGGAGAACTAGTCGCTGCGTATGCAGTGACTACTGACACTAAAGTTATAGAGACACACCGTATTGATACCCTGTCCGCTCAAGCAGCAGAGCTAGTTGCTCTGACACAAGCCTGTATACATGCCAAGAACCAGAGAGTTAATGTTTACACAGATTCACGCTACGCATTCGGAGTTGTACACGACTTCGGAGTGCTCTGGCAGGAGAGAGGTTTCATGACTTCTCATGGAACCAAGATTCAGCATGGTCTCCTTATTCAAGCTCTGTTAGATGCCATACACTTGCCGACATCTATTGCTATCATGAAGTGCAAAGCACATACGAAAGTTACTGACATTATTTCCCAAGGTAATGATCTAGCAGATCGCACAGCCAAGCTTACAGCACAGACTCCAGACATTCAAGTTAATCCGACACAGACACATGCTCCAGATCCGACTACATGTATGACAGTTAAGGACCCTACACAAGATGTCATAGATATCCAGTTACATGCTACTCCTGAAGAAATCAAGAAATGGTCCGAACAAGGAGGGGTCCAGACAGATCAAGGATGGTTAACGAAGGGTAGAGCCACATGGTTTCTCCCCGACTCTATGGTTCAAGTCATTATCAATACCGCACATAGTCCAGCACATTTAGGAGAAAAAGCTATGTTAGACAGTATCCAGAACATTTGGTTCAACAAGCATTTACGAGCTGCAGCCAAGCAGAAAGTCCGTACCTGTATGATATGTTGTCAGTTTAATCCAGGTAAAAGTGTCCCGGTGGAACAAGGTGGATTCCAGCCCCCTGACCACCCTTTTGAAGTCCTCCAGATGGATTATATTCAGATGGAGCGATGTCGAGGTTTCAAGTATGTCCTTGTAGTTGTATGCGCTTTGTCCAGGTGGACAGAAGCATATCCAGTCCCAGATTACACAGCCGCGACCACTGCCAAGCAGTTGGTTCGTGAGTTCTTCCCCCGTTATGGACTCCCTAGAGTCGTATATTCTGACAACGGCCAGCCATTCTCATCTGAACTCATGAAGCATGTTTCCCTTTTGCTAGGGTACCAGTGGAAGTTCCATTGTGTACGCCATCCTGAAGCAGCCGGTCTCGTAGAGAGACATAACCAGACCCTGAAAATCCGTATTGCAAAAGTGTGTAAAGAAAAAGGTGTGGACTGGCTAGTAGCTCTGCCAGTCGCTTTGTTTTATATGCGCATGGTCGCACATTCCAGATCAGGTCTGTCCCCGTATGAGGTCGTTTTCGGCCGCCCCCCTAATATGTGGGGTACTCCTAGACCCCGAAGTATTACCGATGTTTCAAGTAATATGCTGACAGATTACCTAGCTTCCTTGATGTCTGCCCTCAACTCATGTCGTTCACAGGTTGCTGCCGCATTTCCAGACAATACCGAGGTGGCACCGCATGAAATCGTTCCAGGATCCATGGTGATGGTCCGCAACTTTGACAGATCAAGTCCGCTGGAGCCTCGTTGGAAAGAGCCCCGACAGGTCCTCCTCACCACCCGTACAGCCGTGAAGTTGGAAGGACGCAAAGGCTGGGTACACCTTTCTCATGTCAAACTTTTTAATGGACTGAAACCCGTCTTAAAGAACATTTCCCAGGATTTGAAGGATTGCCAAAATATTGTTCTCAAGGACTGTCCCGCAAAAGACATTGCTACAACCCCTCCCCTGTTAGAGAAAACTCCACAACAGGAGTACAAGCTAAAACTCCGGTCTAGTAAAATAAGTCAGTCAGTTTGATTGTCTAAGTCCTCCCCTAGGTGAAACGGTTAGACTGTTTCTGACATGTATAAAATAGACCCCCATAGTGAGAGAGTTAGTCAAAACTCAATCCGATGTATCGTTTTTCTATGTTTCATATTGTTTTCCAGCCTTATGATTTCCTGCACCAGTTATGCATTTTACCTATGTTTCCCAGTTTCACATGTAAATAAGTCTGCTAATGCTACAGTAGAGCACACGTTTAGTGACCTGCCCCCTCATGAACTCTCTTACCGCCTCGCTATGCGAAATAACTCATTTATCCGCATGTTACATTACTCACACCAGTCCAGCAATACCACTAATTGTTGGGTGTGTGGTCGACTCCCCCCTTTCCAGACACCGAAGGGAGTTCTGCCACTTTTTCCTTATCCATTTTCACATAATGGTTCGTGTGGAGCATGGTCCACGTTAACGTCATCCTCAACAGATATGTCTTTTCTTAACAGTACATGTTTTCCAGACAAGCAAGGTCTTCCCCACAGAACAGGTTTAGATCTAGAAAATGAAGTATATAATCTAGGAAACTATTCTTCGAATTTCATGGTCCTGAATGTTCAGTCTGATACTACTCCAGACTTACCTGCTATTTCAGTACTACCAGTCAAAGGCGAATTATGTGTCCGAAATAATGGTTCCGTACATGTAGGACATAGTGATTGTACTACTATTGTCAAGTATAGTGACAGTGGGAAATCTATTTTCAAAGCTTCACGTCATTCTTATTTTATTTGTGGTCAAACCGCATATGTTCGTTTGCCCCTCGATTGGGAGGGAACCTGTTACATTGCCTTCCTACTGCCACCAGTTTTTCTAGCCCCACCTGATTATCATAGAAATACACATCTAGTACACATTAGACATAGAAGGGAGTCCCCAATTGTCGATTATACTGAAACTGCTCTAGAACAGTATACAGATTTCAACAGAGGTTTCTTTTTCTTTATAGGACCTATCCAGAATAGTAAACTGATCCGTAGGTTAACCAGAACCCTCGAAGCTGTAGTAAATGAGACTGCCTCTGCTCTAGGTAACTTAACTGAAGAGCAATCTGCTATGAGATTTGTCGTTTTACAGAATCGTCTCGTCCTTGACGTCATACTGGCCGATAGGGGCGGGGCCTGTAGAGTCATCGGATCTAGTTGCTGCATTTTCATTCCAAATAACGCGCCGTCTGTTTATTCAGCTATAACCAGACTCCATAAAATTGCCCATCTGATACACCAAGATCCAGGCACCTGGACATGGTCCGGTTGGTTCTGGAATATAATTTCCGCCTGGGGATGGAAAGTCTTGTCCTTTCTAGGTATTGCAGTAGCGATCATATTCAGCTGCTGCCTCTGTATACAATGTGGCCCTGCGATTTGCGGCATTTGTGCTACCTCTTGTATTCCTAGTCCCAAGCCCCGTTCTAAATCCCGTTCCAGGATAATTCGAGACGAGCAAATGATACTGTATGAAATGATAGACGGTATCATGAATATTGATGTTTCCTGATGGAAACGTAGTGACAAGGAGGGAATGTGGAAAAGTAAATTTTGCCATGTTCTGTGTCCCTACGTGTCATCCATCATATGTTATGTGTGCATGATTAAATATGCATATGCATTCCCCATGTTCGATTAATGACGCAATTACAGTTGTGTCCACCTCTAGTATGCCAGTTTCCAGTCCTCGTGAATACTACGAATATCAGGCCTATGTAAAGCTACGTTGCCACGTTTCTCAGTGTGCACGTTATTCCATTGTAAAGTCCCCGTTTCTAGGCCTCAAAAGGGCCTGGACACCAGATTCAGCTCCTGTCTCCTGAAGCCTCGCTGAAGAGCGATACAGCCCCCACCTGTATCCTCGACCCTTCACTTACTTCCTGCCTCGCAGTGCCCGGCTCAGCCTGGCTCAGTCTCTGAGTCTGCCAAAAGTATGTTATAGTTCCAGTTATCAGTTCAGTCCTCCTTCTCTGCATTCCTAAGCTACTGAACTGCATCAATAGTTTCCGTCATTGTCTAGCCTTCACGTCTCCACGTTAGAGAAATACTGCATTTAATGGTCATTTAATATTCTTCATCACGCACTACATGTAGAATAATGCATGGTCCAGTCTTAGAATCAAGTTAGCCTTTCCTCTCCTGACTTCTAGTTTATATCAACATGTTCTCTAAACATCAGATACTAGATACTGTTTAGGTACATGTCGCCCTGACTCTCCAGACTTCAGTCTCTGCTCCTAGCACAGAGTTCATAGCCCCCAGCTTCTCCTAGTGATACGTCATTGCCAGTTTGCGTGCACCATCAGGTTAGAGGTCCCGGCTCCTTAGGTAGCCCCCTCCATGGTTTCCGCCCCATTCATGACATATTCTGTTATGTTTGCATCACATGTCCATGTATACGCCCAGTTACACCTACTTTCGCCCTTATCTTTCGCGACTGCTACGCGTCACGCCTTCTGCTCCACCCACTGCTACGCCTACTGCAATGTAATGCTATGTGTTTGCATTATGTATATATGCTCATGTATTGTTATTAAAAGTCAGCGCGCTCATCCCAGACCCAGCCCCAGCAGCTGCTGGGCCCTGTCATCCTATTCCTATGCAGGTTGTCCTGTTCCTGTCCTTATGCTGTATTAAACCTGCAAAACTCCTACTACCTCGAATCTTGACTCTTATTTATTGAGCTATCTGTTATGATATATGTCTAGTCAAAAAGAGAGGTATTATTTATTTATTTACCACAAGAAGTTACCAGCAGTAATACTTAGTGCATGTGACACGAACTACCTATCCCAGAAACCAATGCGAAAATTGCATCAGCGGAAATAAGGGCGTGTCATAGCGAGCACTCCACTGAACTGTCGAGCCTCTGAGGAAAGAGGAATCAACCTCTGAAACGCGTCAGGCTTATCGACATGTAAGCTGCCAAACGGAATCGGCATGTTGGTGCATGTTTGTACCAAATAAAGGGCTTGAAGCTGGTTACAGTCTGGGTGCGTCCTCAATTTGTGGGCAACCTTGGAGCTTGAATGTTTATGCGGCAGTCCAGCCGTAGAGGATGTACCACCACAAAATCGGGGGCCATGCAGCTTTGGATTTACCTGGCTGTGAGATGGGACTGCAACGAAGGATTTAAAACGTGCCCTACCTGCTGAGGCTCATCGAAGGGCTTGGAGAAGTTACCAGCAGTAATACTTAGTGCATGTGACACGAACTACCTATCCCAGAAACCAATGCGAAAATTGCATCAGCGGGAATAAGGGCGTGTCGTAGCGAGCACTCCACTGAACTGTCGAGCCTCTGAGGAAAGAGGAATCAACCTCTGAAACGCGTCAGGCTTATCGACATGTAAGCTGCCCAACGGAATCGGCATGTTGGTGCACGTTTGTACCAAATAAAGGGCTTGAAGCTGGTTACAGTCTGGGTGCGTCCTCAATTTGTGGGCAACCTTGGAGCTTGAATGTTTATGCGGCAGTCCAGCCGTAGAGGATGCACCACCACAAAATCGGGGGCCATGCAGCTTTGGATTTACCTGGCTGTGAGATGGGACTGCAACGAAGGATTTAAAACGTGCCCTACCTGCTGAGGCTCATCGAAGGGCTTGGAGAAGTTACCAGCAGTAATACTTAGTGCATGTGACACGAACTACCTATCCCAGAAACCAATGCGAAAATTGCATCAGCGGAAATAAGGGCGTGTCATAGCGAGCACTCCACTGAACTGTCGAGCCTCTGAGGAAAGAGGAATCAACCTCTGAAACGCGTCAGGCTTATCGACATGTAAGCTGCCAAACGGAATCGGCATGTTGGTGCACGTTTGTACCAAATAAAGGGCTTGAAGCTGCTTACAGTCTGGGTGCGTCCTCAATTTGTGGGCAACCTTGGAGCTTGAATGTTTATGCGGCAGTCCAGCCGTAGAGGATGCACCACCACAAAATCGGGGGCCATGCAGCTTTGGATTTACCTGGCTGTGAGATGGGACTGCAACGAAGGATTTAAAACGTGCCCTACCTGCTGAGGCTCATCGAAGGGCTTGGAGAAGTTACCAGCAGTAATACTTAGTGCATGTGACACGAACTACCTATCCCAGAAACCAATGCGAAAATTGCATCAGCGGAAATAAGGGCGTGTCATAGCGAGCACTCCACTGAACTGTCGAGCCTCTGAGGAAAGAGGAATCAACCTCTGAAACGCGTCAGGCTTATCGACATGTAAGCTGCCAAACGGAATCGGCATGTTGGTGCACGTTTGTACCAAACAAAGGGCTTGAAGCTGGTTACAGTCTGGGTGCGTCCTCAATTTGTGGGCAACCTTGGAGCTTGAATGTTTATGCGGCAGTCCAGCCGTAGAGGATGCACCACCACAAAATCGGGGGCCATGCAGCTTTGGATTTACCTGGCTGTGAGATGGGACTGCAACGAAGGATTTAAAACGTGCCCTACCTGCTGAGGCTCATCGAAGGGCTTGGAGAAGTTACCAGCAGTAATACTTAGTGCATGTGACACGAACTACCTATCCCAGAAACCAATGCAAAAATTGCATCAGCGGAAATAAGGGCGTGTCATAGCGAGCACTCCACTGAACTGTCGAGCCTCTGAGGAAAGAGGAATCAACCTCTGAAACGCATCAGGCTTATCGACATGTAAGCTGCCAAACGGAATCGGAATGTTGGTGCACGTTTGTACCAAATAAAGGGCTTGAAGCTGGTTACAGTCTGGGTGCGTCCTCAATTTGTGGGCAACCTTGGAGCTTGAATGTTTATGCGGCAGTCCAGCCGTAGAGGATGCACCACCACAAAATCGGGGGCCATGCAGCTTTGGATTTACCTGGCTGTGAGATGGGACTGCAACGAAGGATTTAAAACGTGCCCTACCTGCTGAGGCTCATCGAAGGGCTTGGAGAAGTTACCAGCAGTAATACTTAGTGCATGTGACACGAACTACCTATCCCAGAAACCAATGCGAAAATTGCATCAGCGGAAATAAGGGCGTGTCATAGCGAGCACTCCACTGAACTGTCGAGCCTCTGAGGAAAGAGGAATCAACCTCTGAAACGCGTCAGGCTTATCGACATGTAAGCTGCCAAACGGAATCGGCATGTTGGTGCACGTTTGTACCAAATAAAGGGCTTGAAGCTGGTTACAGTCTGGGTGCGTCCTCAATTTGTGGGCAACCTTGGAGCTTGAATATATATATATATATATATATATATATATATATATATATATATATATATATATATATATATATATATATATATATATATATATATGCACGTCCTCGTACTTCACCAGTACCTCGCACTCCACACAGGCAATAACGCTCAGTACTCCGTCTGTCTCGTCAACATGGTTTCTTTAATGATATTAAACCATAAGCAAAAATTACGAAAACCCTACGCGTTTCAGCGGATAACCGCCTTGCTCACGGGTAAAGCATTGTAGTGTGGCCATTGATTATAATAGGTGCACGTGATTACACATAACAACAAAAAACATAAAGGGTGGACTAACCAAGTTTCTTTTAAGAGTCAGCCATCTTAGAACAGGTTGGGGTGAATTGCAATTCTTACGCGCAATGTTATATATTGCAGACAATAATGCCAATATATCTGTTCTTTGCTAATTACTAACTTGAGATGATTATATGATAGTATTCCATTCGTAATTGCACTATTCAAGCAATTTTCGCAATAATTCATTGCAACAAAAAAGGAGAGAAACGAAATGCCTATGCTGTACAATGCAATTGATCATTTTCAACAGCAGTGGGGAAAGGTTTGTTTAACACTGTCTACGAATTATTAGACATTCTTTTAATCACCCCTTATACATGCAATAAATCAGATTTACCATCGCATCAACAACTGCAAATTCGTTTCTATCTGTATGCACTAGGCCATACGTTAGTGGATAACTACCGATATGCGCCTATATGGACCAATTCATGAGCTGTGGATTCTGACAGTCAATGATTTGCTACTGGCAGTTTGGGCATAATGCAAGTTCAAAGAACAATTCCCAAGTGGGTTGGTTCCAGACTACGTCTGTGAGGGTGGGACCTCTAGTTCTTTAACTTCTATACTATAGTAATATAAACATCTCAATCATAATTCTGTGGGCTAAAGCGGTGCAACTACACTAGTCACTTGGTCTATTAGGCTGGAAACAGGGACTAGTCTTATGCTACCAATTTCCAATATCTAGTCGACCATAATTAATAGGTCCATTATAAGTAAGAAAAAAACTCATCAGAGAATACAAATCAAATTATATTTCTAGAATTAGTACAAAATAAATAACATACACATCATGCCCAAGTGGGTTACTTGACGAGAGTTTTAGTGTTTCTGTATTCCAACCAAATTTTCACGTAAAGTCCACATAAATGTCTTTCAGTGTTCTTATTTTCATAAGGTAGGTTCCTTTACCCCTTATTCATTTTTTATATTTCACAAGGTTTGTTTGATCCCAATCTGCAAAGAGAATGCCCAAGGCTCATTAATAATCGTGCAATATATATATTTATTTATTTATACGCCAAGGTGTATTGAAGAAAAAAGCAGGTGTATGAGTGTCTGTATGAATGATTTAGTGGGTGCGTGACTGACTGTATAAGTGAGGCATTATATGTGTCTCGATTAATGTATGAGTGAGTGACTAATCTGTGTGAATGTCTGTATCAGTCTGTCAGTTGGTGAGTAAGTGACTGCAGCAGTTGGTGAGTAGCTACATGAGTGTCTATATTGGTGATTGATTGGTTGTCTGAGTGCCTATATGGGTGCCCGAGTGTCTGTGGGTGGGGATGGGTGAGGGGGTATGTGACTCCCTGCATGGATGTGTGAGTGGGTGAATCACTGGGTGTATGGGTTCATGAATGCCTGTGCAAGGGGCTGTATGGGTGAGTGAATGTGCATATGGCTGTGTCGGTGAGTAAATGGATGTCTCAGTGGTATATTGGTGAGTAACTGCATATGTGAAAGGCAGTATATGTTAGTGTTGGCATATATAGATGACTGTATGTGTGAGTGAGTGTGAGTATAGCTGTATGGGTGAGCGTGTACTTGTGTCAGCGATTGTATAGGAAAGTAAGTATGTGTTAGTATCCATATGAGAAAGTGAGGTGGAGTGTATATAACTGTATAGGTGAATAAGTGGCAGTGTGATTGGATTTTTGGGTGAGTGACAAAGTGTGTGAGTAGCTTTATGGGTGACTGGCGGTGTATGAGTGGCTGTATTGGGTGTAGGAGTGGATATATTAGTGGCTGTGTTGATAAGTGACTGGATGTATGAGTGCCTGTATGGGTAAGGGAGTAGATGTGTATGTAGACCTATGAATCAGTGAGTAGGTATGTACGTAATGGTATTGGTGTGTAAATGGTTTCAAGAATGGTAGTTTGAAAATTGGAGTGGGTGTATGAAAGGTTATATTGGCATGAGTAGGTGCATCAGAGAGTATGTGGATTATGTCCTCAGTGATGTCATCCGTGATGTTATTTGAGATCATCAGTGATGTCACTGACCATGTCATGAGTGCTGTAATATGTGACGCACCAGCAGTGCATTGCAGGGGAGTGAGTTATAGTTAGCTCAGCTAACTCTCATGACTGAATTCCTCTGGTTTTGTACGAGTGAAATGTCAGCTTAACTATAACGTTGCTGTAACCTGTGTTTTTTTTCTATGAATTTCTAAGGTTGTTTTTAAATGCTAATTTCTAACTATAATGTCCCTGAAACCTGTGTTTTTTTCAGTGAATTTCTATAGATTTTGAGTAGTAGTTATGTTTGCAGAGTGGTGGAGAAAGTGTGTTGGGCCTCCAACCAGCTCACAGGAATGTGGCTGTGTAGTGTCATATTCCATATAGGTACCTTATATAGGCGCAGGTAATACTGCAACCTTTGACCTATATCCTGCCCTACATTACATACATAACGGTTCATAGAGACTCACCTTTTACCTAGATACCACACTGCATTCAGAACGCAGGTTTTTCCCTAGTTCAAAACTCATACATTATGCATGAGGCTTCTCGGAAGCACAGCAGGACTGACACCAGGACCAACATCTCCTGTATTATATCTATGTATAAAGTTCAAGCCCGATGTCATCCTTTAGGCTGACACAGTAACACAGCAAGGTGGGACCCCTGGGGAGACCTGTGGGTCTATATACATCATGTCTTGCTTAGACAGATAGAGGAGACCATGACTTCCAGGCTGACATATTGACCAGAGTTGATGAGGTTCCTGCATGCAGACAGTCCAGTTCGCAGTGATTTAAACATCCCTCTCGGGGTGTCCAACTCCAGAGCAGGACGGGGTCCCATATTCTTTCTTTTCTCAGGTAATGGGCTTCGCCAGCCCTTAGAGGGATTCTTGGCATAACATCTACACTGATGCTAGGTACATTTAGGCACATCTAGTTAGGGAGGCATCGATATATTCATGATTACTGCAAAATGGTAGAACTGTACCATCCCTTTACTTTCGTAGTACTGCTAATCATTTATCTCTGCTACTGCGAAATGGCTGTTATAGCAAATCTATTCTACACGACAATAACAACTGTTCAATAAATCCTTATTGAAACACCCAGACTGTTTTTTCGGTGTATCTCTGAGACAAACTAGGGGAGCACGAGTGACTGAGCGAAAGGTAGTGTATTGTTTCCACGATTCTGAAGGATCAGGGTTGTCATGTTCTGACGTTGCCAGAAACTATTCTTTCTCTGATAAGAGGAGATTCTAGTGGCACTGTGAGCTAGCTAATGCAAACAGGACAACATATCCGGTGAGGATGCTCGGAAACAGTCGGCCACCAATCCCACAGTTTGTCATCTGAATGCGCAGATTCTGTATAGGGTATATAGGAACTACATGACAGTAGGACTTTCAGGAGGTACCAAGAGGGCTACTTGGCCACCAAGCTCCCTCAGCAGTAAAGTGGACTTAATCCCCAAACCAGTAGTGTGCCAGGAGGCACGTTTGCAGAGTGGTGGAGAAAGGGGAGCATTGCCTTCGAAGCTCTCTTAGCAATCCCACTGCGTGGGACTTACGCGAGGTAACAGGAGGGCAGTTTGCCCCAAAGGATGTCCTTGTGGGCCAACTACCCATCCAGTTACCTCCAGTAAGTCCCACACTACAGGATTGCTGAGTTCTGATAGCAGGCCATGCCCCCTTTATCCACCAGTCTGCAAGCCCGCCTCCTGGCACGCTCTTGGTTGGGGGATGAAGTCACCTTTGCTGTTGGGAGCCCTTAATGGCCACACAGCCCCCCTTCCTAAAATACCAAAAAAAGGAAGCTGCAACTAGACGGAGGCCCGACCCCTTACTCCACCACTCTGCAAACACGCCTCCTGGTGCGCTCATGGTTGGGGGATGTCCCCAACCATGATAGTACAATAGTATTTAACAATTATTAATTAATTTTACTTCTCATCCTTTACCCCTATAAGCCCTACACCGACACCTAAAGTGAAAGTTAGTCCACAATTAATGATCTATTAATTAATATAAATTAACAACTAATTATTAATTAAATGAAAATAAATTACTTCTCACCCTATACCCTAATAAACCCCACAACCCACACATAAAAATAAATGACACAATTAACACATTTGTCAATTAATTAATATTAATTAACTAATTGTTAATTAATGAAAAATAAATGACTTCCCACCCATTACCCCATAAATCCCATAACCCACCTGTAAACATTATTTTTACACAATTAACATAATTATCAATCAATTAATATTATTTAACAACAAATTAATTACAAATAAATTACTTCCCACTATAAACCCAGCCCATAAAAAAACTGAATAGCGCTATTAAAACAATTAAAGATTGATTAAATAAATAATATAAAAAATAATAATTTATTATAATTAAATTACTTCCCATCATATACCCTTATACACCAACACCTAAAAAACATAAACAATTATTATACAAAAAATATACATCATATACATTTAAAATATATACTAATATACATAACAATAATTAAAAAAACGATATTTTAAAAACTATATTTTTGCAGGGGATATTAGAAGTCGATTATTTTACAAATCAATATTATTTACCTTAAATTGATATTCTTGACAGCAATCTTCTTGCTTACGATATTTGCATATTGCAATACTTTGGACACAATATTTTGGTATGGCGATATCTTTTTTTCGATATTTTGGGCCCCATTATGATCCTGTTGGGAACGGGACCGGCCTACATAAAGTTGACGGTCCTGCCAGGGGAATTACGATCCGACCCCCATGGAGGTGGTCAGAAACATGCCTCTCAGCATAGAGGCTTGTGCTGCAGCCTGAAAAAGGGCTGCAGCACAAGCCTCATTGCTAAGACGCATGTTTGTGAACATCCATGCACCGTGTGTCAGACACTATGCGGTGCCTTCAACACAGTGAGGGAGGTTAAGGGGGCACCATAGGTGCCCCGCAGAACCCACACTGAAGGTCTGGGGGGAAAAGGGGGCCCGCTAGGGGTCAGCAAAGTCTTTCTGCCTGCCTTTTCATGGCAGGTTAACCACCATGAAGCGGCCCGCGGAAAGGGGCACTGTAATCCCTACGCGGGTGCCTGATCACTGTTGTAGGGATTGCAGTCCCTCCGATGGTCTAACGGGCTCAAGAAGCCCATCGTATGCGTGGCGGTTGGTCTCTCTGCAAACCCTACATCCGCTCGCCATCATAATGTGGCAGGCGGGCCTGCAGGGTACGATGGCAGTGGGACCACCACTGACGGTGGCGGTGCCACCACCATCGTAATGGGGCCTTTTGTCTGAATACTGGCTAGAGTCAATCAAAGCAAGGTGAGACACTGAACTGGTGTTGAGATGGACTTTTTTACATTGACTAGATGACCCAGTTTTGCAAGAAGAGACGTTGTGGTGGTATAGTCTTCTTTGGCTTTGTGGAAAGAATCTGCTCTCATGAGCCAGTCGTACAGGTATGGATAAAAGAAAATGCCTTGTTTTCTTAGTTGCACCGCTATCACTGTCATACACTTGGAAAAAGTGCAAGGAGCTGACTTTAGACCAAAAGGAAGTGTTGCGTACTAATAGTAGTGCGAGCCTACCACAAACCTCATAAACTGTCTGTGACGAGGTAGTCGGAATGTGGAAGTACGCGTCCTGTAGAAGCCAATCATTTCTTCTTAAGTGTGGGAAAATTTGGTTAAGTGATAGCATTCTGAATTTCTTTCTTTATAAATTTGTTGAGGGACCTGAGGTCCACAATTCAATTAAACATTTTTAAGTACCGATTGGCAATGACTCTATCCTGCAAACGCCCCTTTCACTGTCTCTTTAATTACACACTTCCATTGCCGAGACTGCCTAAGCTAATGCTTGTTCATTTAGTAGTGTTTTGTAGGGATCATGTTTGGAAGTTATATTATGTATAAATGACTGTTTTTTACTTTATGGTAAATAAATCATTATTTAGTCATTAATTCTGAACATTATTTGGTTAATTGTTATTTTATTAATTTTAGCTTAGTTTCTAACATTTAAAACACAATCTACTTTAATTGATCATTACTTTAGTTTGTCAATTTGTTTTTTGTATTTACATTTTCCACAGTTTAATGTAATTTTTTATTTAGTACCAGGTTTTAGATTTTTTGGGGCTTAGGTTGGGAAGTTACTGATAATATTATTTGATAGTGTTTATTTGGGGACTTGGAAGCCTTAACTCGCTGGTTGAACACTTTCAAAATGCTTTAGGGCTGAGTGTGAACAGGGCTAAGACTTGTCTTTTCCCACTGAGTCCAACCTGCCAGTCACAACTCCTTATGGCAGGACCTCATCAGGTGCGTTCGCATCTACCATGATGCCCACGACCTGCTAGAAGGCAAACTTATGAGGCAAATACCTCTCTGTGGCAACATATCACCTTCTGGAGCACGCTACCACTCACGGTGGAGGAGCGAGTTTCCCTCTCCAAGATGGTGATGCTTCCCAGGATCCTCAAATATTTCCAGAGTTTGCCAGTCACGGTACCATGCTCCACATTCTGTACCGGTACAAAATGGGGTGGTGATGGATGGAGCATCTGAACCAATCAAACACTCACACCCAGTCAACAGATCTGGGTTTAGTCCATCACCGTTCTTTAGCCCACTTTGCCACCCCAGTTCAGACATGGCCATATGCAAATCAGTCTGACCCTGTCCCTCATGGGAACAGTCCAGCCCGAACTGCCAAGCCATGCCTTCCCTGGACCGGAAACAAGCTTCCTAGGAACGGTTTCTGGCATTTCAGCCGTCTTCAGCCAGGCTTGCTTGAATCCAGTGGCAAAGTGAGCAAGGGACTCAAGTCTGAGCATACCCTGCCAACTTATGGCGAACAAAATTGTACAAAAGGGGGTGGTGATGGACGGAGCATCTGAACCAATCAAACACTCACACCTAGTCAACAGGATGCTGAGCTCCTTTATCTGGAATGAAGGGCAAAGACGAGATGCACTGAGGAAGCTTCAGTTGCCTGTTGCACTGGGGGCCCCCAACTTTGAGCATTACGACCTTGCAGCGCAGTTACAATGGCCATTGAGATGGCTGGCGGATCAGCACTTGGCTGACTTGGGCTTCTCATCACTGGAGCGTGCTAACCAAAAGGTACATGAGCTGCTGCTGCCGGATGGTGAACTCCCCCCATGGCCCAACATATTATTGACTATTGCACATGCCAGCTACACTAGTAATCTCTGCTTGATGCAGGCCCCTTACACACCAGAGATTACAGTACGGTCCATACAACCCTTTAGGGAATTGCTTGGCAGAGAGAGGGTGGAACTCTGGGAGGCGGTAGGAGACGACACATTGGGTGCCTTATTTCATGTGGGAACTCTTGTGCCCATTGGGTACCTGCATGAACATTATTACATTCCCCTTGCCATTTCCTAGCGCACAGTGTACTACTAGCAGCATTACAGTTACTTTGGCGCATTACGGGTGAAGAACCTTTGACGCACCCATTGCTACATGCAGTCAATGTGATGGACCCCAGCAAGCACCTCATTACATGGTTCACACGTGTGATGGCCTCTAACTCCCAAGACTTGATGCGGCCCATCAAACTGCATTGGGAGCGAGACATTGTTCGAGAGATCACAACTAAAGAATGGAATAAGGTGCTCATCTATCCCGTAAGCATTTCCGCAGTGCAAAATTTCAGTATATTCAACAAAAGATCTTACACAGGGCTTATCTCACCCCTGAGAGACTGCACCAAATGTACGGAAGTGCTCCTGTATTCCCTAGATGTGGCTCCAGCAACACAGATATGGCGCACATGTTCTAGATTAGCTCAGAAGCACAAGCACTATGGGGGCCGGTCTTAAACGCCTTAGCAGCAGTTACCGGTCTAGCAGGGGGTTTGTTGAGGATTTACCAATGGGGAAGGCGAAGAGGGCCGACAACCAGTTTCATAGAACTAGTTCTAATTATAACTTAGTGCACAATTGCCATGAATTGAAAGAATATTCGCCTCCCGAACATGTCCTACTGGTACGTGGCAATGCTGAAATGGAGCAGAGCAGTCTATAGCATTGCGCAGGAGTGGGATACCCTCATGTGCGAGTTGCAAATCTACTCTGAGGGACCTGTGGAATGGGGGTCGGGTAGCGAGTTGTGACTACCCCTCCCCCATCTCTCCTTGTGCTCAATGCCATGCCTGGGATGCCCCAGCCCCCATCGAACCTTGCTCCCCTTACTGTGTGTGAATGAAGCAGTGCTAGACTGTTGTGCGTGCGCCTAAGACAGCCTGTGGCGTACTTGGGAAGCTCAATGCCCACTATGCACCATATATACTACTCCCGTACAGTAGATGCAGGTATCCGCTTTGCAACTGCTTGTGCCCTGCTTGTTTCTACTGTTAATCATGTGTATTGTTGCACTTAAGTTGAAGAATGCACATATGTTCCCCATAGATGCCACCGCAACCATATGCAAGGTACGACTACTCAGGACATTGTATATGTAACATCTGAACCGACATATGTAACTGTATTTACCATGCATATTGCTTGTTTTTCCATGCAAAAGCTTAATAAAAGTGTTTTTACAAGAAATTATGGTGTTTATTCATAACTAATTTTGTAGGTTAATTAAGCGATTAGTTGATAATCTGGTAAGTCATTGAATTGATTACTTATATTCAATATTTGTTTTTAATTATTAATTAGCTGATCAATGTATTTAATACTAGTTTTAAAATAGGATTTATGTTCATTATTTGTTTTAATTATATTTATTTTAATTAATTTAATATTAATAATGTTTTATTTATAATTGTTAATAATTGTTAGTTGGCTTTTTTGGAGTAATAGGCAGGAAAGTGAATTTATTTTAAATATTTGTTTTTTTGCTTTATATGTTTCAAATTACCTTTTGATTATGGAATGTATTTCTTTTACATAACAGTATATTTATCCATAATGCATATTTTTTAAATTTAAATATGATTAAATATTTTTACTTTATTATATTGAAAAAAGTCATTTCGATTTTTTTTTTAAAAGCTTGAGTAATATTAATGGTATACTAAGCACCTCCGAAGTTCCGTACTGTTGCTAACATTGGAGTGGGAATAATAAATATAAATCCACAAAGTCCAACGCTTTTCTAAAGTAAGCCGAGTCCTAAAAAATATATATATATATAAAGGGTGAGGGTAGGAAAACCTGGACTCCTAGCTGGCACCCTATGTGGGAACAAAATGTAAGCTCCCCCCCCATGGGCAGCCAACCGCCTACTACGCACAGTCAAAGCCATGCATGCTGTGGGGTTGGATGCAGGCGAGGTCTGTGGCCAACCACATGCCACGAATGGTCAAAGGCCTTGTGCGACGGGTGTTAGTCATCCCCGGGTGTTGGGTGCAGGGCATGACCCTGTGGCTAACCCCACAGCATGCACTGCATGTGTCTGTGCGCAGCAGGTTGCTGGCTGCCTGTGAGGGATTGTGCACAGGGCCTGGCCACACATCAGGCCCTGCAGTAAACCACTACAGCGTGCATGACCGCTGTTTTTCATTTATTTTTAAAAACAAAATAATTTATTGACAAGGTATAGAAACATACAATCTGACTGGGCTCCACCGCAGCCTTTCTGTTAAGTTTCGCCCATAAGTATTTTAAGGCAGTATACATCAGAGACCATAGTAGTACACATCTGGGTAAGTAGTCTATTGGCCAACAATTCAAATTGTACAGAGGTCATGTTCACATTGTAATGCAGAAGCAATCTAAAATACAGTGAGGAGTATCTTAGCATAGGAAAAATCACACAACATGCACGAATCCGGATTCATTCTCACCACACCTCTGGAATTCTGCTGTGTAATAGACTCAATTGATATAATTAAAGTGGATCAGTCTATGCCTACAGTTGAGTAAGACCAACTTAACTATGGTACAACAGTACTGCCAATACTTATCATTGATGGTCCTGCCTAAATCACTTTGCAATTCGAGTCGCGCCTTTGTTACTCTGGGCCTGCGTGCTTCTTGTGCACATGCATAGAATTTTGCTATCAGTCTGGTGGGGACATCTACCTGTAATAGGAAGGACAATGCCGGCATGTCTGCAGGTTCCAATATGGTGTCCCCCAATAAGCCATGTAATGTATCTGTGGTTCTATAATATTGGAAACGAGTGAGAGCTGTCGGTGCATTCGACCTATCTTTGACCACATCCTGTTACATCCATGTATGTTATTAGAGATGTTCCTTTAATTCCTTTAGAATGTTTGTATTTCTATCTGGCTGGAATGTGGGAATTGCTGTGAGCAGTTGGAATGAGCAGTTACATGAGGCAGTATCTCGGGGGGTTTTCTCATGAATAAACTTATCATAAATCAGCCTGTTCCTGTGACTCCACTTTGTAAAAGTGACGACGAGGGAGAACCCATCTTATGCGACCCCCGAGAGCCTGGAGCTCTGCCTGAAGATAATTCTGTGGCAGATCAGAACATTTTTCATCGCATCGACATCAAGGAGATAAGTGAAAAGTGGATTTCCTGTGGTTTAAAGAAACCCTTTCATTGACATCTTCCCATTTACTGTCGGATGTGTGCGAGAAGTTATTGACCTTTAAAGTTAAAGACAAGACTGTGTCTATTCCGGTTGTGAGTAACTTCAAGATTTACATTTTAATATGAGACTGTGTTATAGATTTAAAGTTTCCCTATTCAAGAAGCGCGAGTGTGCCATTTATAATGTGCAGCCAAGCATCAAGGAAACTAAATGACTGTTTTCATAGATGAAAAGTTTCCCTATTCAAGGAGTGCGAGCCTGCCAATTATATTATGCAGCCAAGTGTCAAGGAAGCTAAATTATTGATTTTCTACAGCTAACTGGCTACAGTTGAACTAAAAGCCGAGTGTTGTACCAAAACTGCTCAAAAGAACTATTATTTTTCACGAGTTATCTAACTTTTAAATAAGCTATGTGCTCGAGCGCAGTAACCAGCTGAGCTACAATTGAATGTCAACAGCTTCTTCCAGAGCGTGCATTGGAGCGTGGAAGCTCGTGCATGAAGATAATCGTGGTAAAGACAGCTGACAACAATTAAAGCTCGTGCTGTCAGCTGAATGTTAACTCACCCCAGATTTATGTGACTTCAGTGATTTCAGCATGGGTAACATAGCGTGAAGTTCAAGTTAAAAGTAAGCTTCTACAAGTGTTTCTGGTGCGTGTGGCAGTGCGCGAAGACTAATACGAAATTAAACTGCACCGAAAAGCTTGGGAGCTCGAGCCCTGTCGGTGCATGTATTCAAGCATTAAAGGAGTGTTTACATCGCATTTAAGACTATTTTCAGCTGAATCCACATAATAAACACTAACCGGTCGTTTCATCTTTAGAGACCTTATTCAATCAAGTTTTCTACGAGATTGTTACACGAAGGATCCTGATTGGCTGCATCATTTCCTGCATATTTTTTCTAAGGACAACAATTGGCTAGTTCATTTTCTGTAGATTTTACAAAACAAGGCCAACTTTTCATTTCAACAAGCCCAAATGTATATCTGTATGTTGGTAACCTTTGCATATTAGTCACTCATAGTTTTATTGTCAATAATTCTGAATTTCAAAGGTTAATATGGAGACAAATACCATTTTAGCTCCTCCAAAATTTTTACAAGATACTGGTGTTCCTCCTATGGTATGGGAGGATTGGCGGGAATCTTTTAAAACGTATTTGGAAGCCATTGGTGGGGAAGTTTTTCTTTCTTCATGCAAATTAGCATTATTGAAGCACAGTCTTGGCGTTGAAGGTAGGAAAGTATTAACAACCTTACCTATATCTGTTTCCAGTACTAGTAGTATCACCTTAAAAGTCGCTGAAGGTGGAGAGGAAGATGCTAGTGATGAGGAAATTGTGTTTGATAGTTCAAAAATTGAGCAATTTATGTCCGATGAGTATTTTGATGCGTTAAAAGCTTTAGAGCAAAATTTTGGAAGGAAAACAAGCGTTGTAGTAGAGAGGCATAAGTTCTTTTCAAGAACGCAATTAGTGGGTGAGACAGTAGAACAATATATTGCTGAGTTAAGAAGATTGGCTGCCACTTGTAAATTTAGGGAATTGCA
This sequence comes from Lissotriton helveticus, assembly GCF_964261635.1. Lineage (NCBI taxonomy): Eukaryota > Metazoa > Chordata > Amphibia > Caudata > Salamandridae > Lissotriton > Lissotriton helveticus. Next base: position 896,658,099 of record NC_136057.1, on the reverse strand, counting down.
TGAAGAAATTATAAGAGACCAGTTCATCAACAGAACTAATAATACTAAGATTCAGGAGAAGTTGTTAGATTTAAAGGATCCATCTCTTCAAAAAACTATTAGTATTGCTAAAAGAGTAGAAAACAATTCTCGTTATGTCAAGGAATTAAGTGGCGAACATAGCAAGGATCGCAAGCTTTCTGAGGGAAAAGATCTAAGTGATGTATGTGTTGTTGTCAATAACAAACCAAAACATTTTGATTACAAATATAGTGCTAAACGTGATAATGTCAAAATTAAACCTCAAACTTTTTCTAGTAATAACAAAAGTAAAATGCCACAGAACAAATCTGTACCCAATAGAACACAAGGGTTTAACAAACGTTTTTGTTTTAGGTGTGGGAATAGTAGGCATGTTGCTGAAAATTCTTGGTGTCCTGCATCAAATGTCACATGTTTTAAGTGCAACAAAACTGGGCATGTTGCCAAAATGTGTAGATCTGACAATCCAGGTGCATGGAAAATTTCAGTTAATTTGGTTGATCAGTCTACTTATGTGAGTAGTGATAGTGAGGTTGAGGTTATGGCAATCTGGAATAGTGAGGTGAATGAAATATCTGAAGATACTCAACCACCCAAATGTGAAGTTTACATCAACAATTGCAGCATGTTTTTGTGGGCTGACTCTTGTTCACCGTATACTATTATTGACAGAAACATGTGGGAGTCATGTGGCAAATGTGATTTATCAGGCCCTGAAAAAACTCCTGTGGGTTATTGTGGTATCAGATTACCTATAATTAGATGTTTCATTGGTAATATTTTATTTAAAGGCAGGAATTCACAAGGAATAGTATATGTTGTAGAAAAGGGGTGAGCTTTGTTAGGGTGGAAGGAACAAAAGAATTTAGGGATAATTCTTGATCCAAATCATCCTGATCAAGTTCTGTTAACCTCCAATTGGCATACAAAAAGTGTTTTTAACTCAAAGTGATGCAGGGTTCATGTGGCATAACAAATCTCCAGAGTTATTTAGTCCAAAATTGGGATGTCTTAAAAAGTTTGAACATTGGATAATCCTCAAACCTGATTGTATACCTGTTGTTCATAAAGTGCGCAATGTTCCCTTAGTGTTAAGATCTCAGCTAAAGATAGAACTGGATAGATTATGTCAACAACACATCATTGAGCCTATAGAGGCGTCTGATTGGCTTAGTCCAGTGGTTTTAGCGCGCAAATTCAATGGCAAATTACGCATGTGTGTTGATTTAAGGGACTTAAACAAGAACATTTGGGTGGATCGTTACCCTTTACCCAGAATCAATTAAATGGTTGCATCAGTTATGGATGCTGAGTATTTTTCATCTATTGATCTATCTAATGCGTACCATCAGATAAAGCTGCACTCAGAATCTCGTCATTTACCTTCTTTTATAACTCCTGAGGGAGCTTTCCAATTTTTAAGGATGCCTTTCGGGTTATCCTCTGCGTCAGCTGTTTTTCAGAGAGTTATGTGTAGAGTCCTTGAAGGCATATCCAACATGTTAGTATTTCAAGATGATGTGCTTGTGTGGGGGAAAAGTAGAGTTGACCATGACAAAGTTTTGAATCAAGTTTTGTCCAAACTTCAGTGTGCTGGTTTGACTGTTGCTGCTGAAAAATGTAAGTTTGCCACGAACGAAATTGAGTATCTTGGGCATACTTTGTCTGCTGAAGGTGTTAGACCTAATAAAACTTGTTAGATGCAATTAAGAATGATCCATCTCCATCTGACAAAGACCAACTGCGTTCTTTTTTAGGTCTAGCGGAGTATTACTCCAAATTTGTGTCCAATTTTGCTTCAAAAGTCTTTTGTTTAAGGTTATTAATGAAAAAAGGGGCTACATTTTTGTGGAATGCTGAGTGCCAATCAGTTTTTGAAAATGTTAAGGACATCATGAATGCTGTAGCACTTAAACCTTTTGATCCCAACAAGAAGTCAATCATTGTTGTGGACGCGAGTGCATATGGACTGGGGGCTGTCTTAATGCAAGGGAAGGACAAGTTTGAATGGGCAGTAGCGTTTGCATCACGTACTTTAAAAGGTGCTGCACCCTCATACTCGGTCATAGAAAAAGAGGCGCTAGCTTGTTTTTGGGGTGGAAATTATTTCAGGAATTATGTTTGGGGTACAAATTTTGAATTAAGAACCGATCATAAACCCCTTGTGGATATATTTTCAACTAAAGGGGCTGGCAGGGCTACTCCTAGAATTGCGAAGTGGATTTACAAGTTGCAGGAGTATGATTTTCAGATGAAATATGTACCTGGCATTAGGAATGTCAATGCTGATTGTTTATCTCGTCTTCCGGTATGTGAAGATGACATTGTAATGGATCAGGATGAAGATTAGTCAGTAGCTACGGTGAATGAAGCTTGCAATGGTGCTATTGATTTGGAGGAGTGGAAACAAGCTGTACAGGAGGATGTTGTGTTGAAGCAAGTGATTGCATGGTTAGCTTCAGCGGGCAATCGTTTTTCATGGAGTGATTGTGAATTATCGGAGTATAAGACGGTATGGTCAGAACTTTCTTATGATCCTGTTGTTGGCGTTGTTAGGAGGGCAGACAAACTTGTTGTACCATTAGGTTTGCGTAATAGGTTGTTAGATCTTATTCATGAGGGGCATTCAGGTATGTCTGGTATGAAGAGAAGGTGTAGGTGTGATTTCTGGTGGCCTGGTATGGATAAAGATGTTGAAAGGTGTGTCAGGAACTGTACAGCGTGTACTTGTAGTGACAAGTCTCATGTTTCTCAAGAATCAAACATTAATCCTGTTCCATTTCCAGATAAACCGTGGCAAAAATTAGCTATGGATATTTGTGGTCCATTTAGCGTTGGTAACATCGCAGGGAAATTTGCCATTGTTTTAATGGATTATCACAGTAAATGGCCTGAAGTAGCATTTGTTAGAGAGATCAAAGCCTCTAATATGATTAGTTTTTGTGAAGAGCTGTTCCATAGAGAGGGATTTCCAGAAACAATTACTACTGATAATGGTTCACAATTTGTGGCTGATGAGTTTCAAAACTATTTACGTTCGTGTGGTGTAAAACATGTTACTACTGTGGTATATTGTCCAAGGGAAAACGGTATGGTAGAAAGATTCAACCGTGTTTTGAAGGAGTGTATACAGTTGGCAGTAGTTAAAGGTGCAGACTGTAAAATTGCTGTCAAGGATATGATTTGGAGTTATCGCAATACTCTACATTCTGCAACCTTAGTGACTCCGTTCAATCTTCTTAAGGGACGTTCTGCATGCAATAAAGTAACTCCAGCATGGATGCTCAAAACTTCTTCTAGACATATTTCCAAGGAGTGTCTTAGAGATAGAATGAATGTATATCAGGAAAGGTATGTTGACAGACACAACAACAATATTAAGAAATGTGTGCAAAGCTTTCGTGTCGGTGATTGGGTGAGATCCTCACGTTTTGGTTTGTCAAAGGATGGTTCTTCCAAATGGTCTCAACCAAAAAGAATTTTGGATGTAAATGGAAATTGTGTGTTATTAGATGATGGACGCAAATGGAATCTTAACAATGTTGTCTTGTGCAATGTTTTGGAACGTAACATCTGATTGGACAGGAACAGTGATGTTTCTGTGCAGTCAAATTCTGGCATTGTTCCTTCTAAATCAACTGCAGTATTTTCAGGAAAGGCACAATCTGGAGAGGTTCAGGCTAAGTCTGTCGTCATTCATCCCAAGTCATTTGTATCTGTTGAGAAAACTGTTCCTAATACAAGAAGGTTATCTGGGCGGATTGTAGAGAAACCTGTTAAGCTTAATGACTATATTTTGTATTCATAAATGTAAATAGCATGAATTTTGTCATCATTTTCTTTCTATTATATTTTGTTAATTTCTCTTTTGTTTTTTTTTATTTTAGATAGGGAGATGTGTTACATCCATGTATGTTATTAGAGATGTTCCTTTAATTCCTTTAGAATGTTTGTATTTCTATCTGGCTGGAATGTGGGTATTGCTGTGAGCAGTTGGAATGAGCAGTTACATGAGGCAGTATCTCGGGGGTTTTCTCATGAATAAACTTATCATAAATCAGCCTGTTCCTGTGACTCCACTTTGTAAAACATCCCATCCAAACACCTCTCCATCCTGAAGTCTCCCATCCTATCGATTTCCGGCGTGTGTAAGGTTTGCATCACGCCTTTTTCCTGACCCAATGTAAACAAGGAGCACCAGTTTAACAGAATGTGTGGTGAGTACAGGAGAAAGCCGGCCTGTTTCTCCACGAGGCTCTGCTATGCTTGTACTGTGTCATTCAAAGAGTCAAAAATGCTATGGTGTCGTGTGGAGGCTCGAAACAGTGTCCGAGGGAGTGTGTGAGGGTCCGCTGCAACTCTCTCTATGTGTAAGTCTGGTAAATCATATGGGCTGTGGACCCAGAAGGTTTCGAACATGCTCTGTGCCGCCTAATAATACAACTACAGGACTGGCGCGTTAAGGCCACCCATATCATAAGATAAGGTGAGTATTTCCCACGAGACTCTCAATTGTTTTCCTGCCCTGGCCAGCCTTATCATCAATGAACGTAGATTAGTGAACACTGCGTGTGACAGGAGCATTGGTATGTTTTGGAACAAGAATAGGAATCTGGGAAGCACTATCATTAGCGTGCATGATGTTTGTTCTTGCGCTGCAAGGGCATGGCACCCTGGGGGAGGGGGCGGTGTGTGAAGGGCTTGGCTGCAAAAATATATTAATAAGGCCTTACTTTATGTTTTAAAAAAAAACTAAGAGAAATTCAGAACAACAAAAAAATAAAGGTTAAAGTGGAGTTATACTAGTAAGATTTTAAACTGCAAGCAAAAAAATTGCACTTCACTAAAAACCCATGACGCCCTCCCCCTCCTCCCCCCCAAAAAGGGTGCAACACTCTTTCTTCCTACCCAGGAGCAGATTGCTGGTTTGCCCACCATCTGCCCCCAGTGGGGCAGAAAGCCCTAAACACAAGGGCTACATTGCAGAAAAGGGAGGGTAGAGTTGGCTTCGATGTGGAGGGCCATGCACCCCAAACAAAAAAGGGCAAACAATCTTTCTGACCCCTGGAGGGAGGGGATGTAGAAAGCCTGCTAGGCACCAGGATAATTTTTAAAAAGGGGGTGGCATGAGATTGAATCACCAGGCACAGAAAAAAACAAATGTTAAAGTGATGTCATAGTAAGGTATGCTAATTAGATCCTAGCTGGTGTTAGAAATTCGCTGGAAAAAAAAACTAAGGTTAAAGTGACGTTATAGTGACTCAGGGGGAGAAAGCCCACTAGACATCCGGGATAACTACAAAAATGAACAAGCATTTGCAATGCAATAGGTCTCGCATTAGGAAAGTTTGAGCTATTGGTATTGTAAACAATTTTTTTTTATTTATGTTTAGTTTTTTTTTTAAACGGAAATTAATAGCTTTGTCATTTACAATGCCAATAGTTATAACTTTCGCAAATGTGACACCTATAGCATTTGTAATGCAATATGTGTTGTATTTACGTGACTTACATGTGTTGATATTACAAACAATGGCTTTTAATTTTTTTTCAATAATTAATACTTAAATGAAAGTTATTGTAATTTATAATGGCACTAGCTTAAAGTTTTGTAAATAACTTGTGAAGATTATGTTCAATGTATTTTATTGTGACGAAAATCCAATAACAGAAGTGAAATATTAACCTTTTTGTTACATTTGCAATAAAGCTTGAAACATTGAGAGAACATATGTGAACGTGGTGTTGTTGAATCGTTGTGCTGAGTGATGCTGTGGTGGTGCGGCGTGATGCTGTGGTGGTGCGGCGTGATGCTGTGGTGGTGCGGCGTGATGCTGTGGTGGTGCGGCGTGATGCTTTGGTGGTGCGGCGTGATGCTTTGGTGGTGCGGCGTGATGCTGTGGTGGTGCGGCGTGATGCTGTGGTGGTGCGGCGTGATGCTGTGGTGGTGCGGCGTGATGCTGTGGTGGTGCGGAGTGATGCTGTATGCTATGTTTTGTTTTACTTTGCTATGCTATCCTATGCTTTGATTGGCTATGCTTTGATTGGCTATGCTTTAATTGGCTATGCTTTGATTGGCTATGCTTTGATTGGCTATGCGAGGTTGAGTGAGTGAGGGTGAGTGAGTGAGGGTGAGTGAGTGAGAGTGAGGGTGAGGGTGAGTGAGGGTAAGTGAGGGTGAGTGAGGGTGAGTGAGGGTGAGTGGGTGGAAGGACTTCAAGTGGTTTTCTTGTGTTCCTATTCAGAGATTACATGGTCTGGTAATCTAAGCTAGTCGACTATCTATTTTGGAGCAGAGTCAAGGCAAATGACTAGTGCCAATCTGCACCGGCAGAAGAAGCTAACAAGCATTTACAATGCAATGGTTTCGCCATTGGAAAAGTTAGAGCTATTGGCATTGTAAATGACAAAATTTGTATTTATGTGTTGGTTTTCAAAACAGATAAATAAATGGCATTGTCATTTACATTGCCATTAGCAGTGGGCTAATGGGGCTGGGCTCTTGTAAAATGGGATGGGAACAGCCAGGAGCGCCTGGGTGTGCCTAAACAGAGACACGGACAGCGGGGGGAGGGGGGTCAGGGGGGGGACGGACAGCGTTTCTAGGTATGTAGAGGCTCGCGGTGCTTTCCAAACCTGAAACAACGACTTCCTACCGAATTATAACAATTAATGAGTTCAATTAATAGAGCTCTGACATAATGAGATGGATGCCGTAATATGTCATGTCGGTCCTTGGCACCAAACAGGGTGCCCTCGCCTCCTTGAACAAGTATATATTTTAGGAGTCCACCCACTGATAAATGTACTTTAATGTATGTATACCTCACGATTGTAAATTCAGCCAAGATGATAAGATGTGCACCTGTGTACAAAAAGTTAGTGAGTCAAAAAGCCAAATTGGTGGGAGCAGAGCTAAAATAGCGGGGGAGCGGCAGCCTTTCAAGTCTGATGCGAGGCAGGCAAATGGTGGTGTGTGACGTGGCTGGTTTGTGCACACGCCTTTCTCACATGAATTGTGGCTAATCCACCCATGGCAGACTTTCCGGATCGCTTACTAGAAATCGACAAAAACAAGCATTGCTAAAGCAATGCTTTAAGTTGAGACCTAAAAATCAGGAAATGTAAACAGGAACAACATCACTTTTCCCAGGCAGAGAAGGCAGTATTTCTTTTAGGTCATGCCTACTAAGCAGCATGTGCACTGTGTTAGGAGGTATTTTGTGGCTTACAAAGAACATAGGCTCTAATGGGCTTGGAGGCTGACCATTGCTTATTGGATGGATTTCCTGGTCACACATTTGCCTACTTCTTATTTGTGTCCCAGCTTGTCAAGCTTGTGTTTATCCCCCCGCTGAGAATGACCAATTTACAATATCTTGGATAGGCTGGCATTGCTGCTTTCATTGCTCACTTTTCAGGCACTATATTTTTCTTTTGTGTGAAGCACTTCATTAGACTGTGTGCATTTTCGAGCTGCCTACCTAGAGTAGGTCTCTCCCCCTACATTTAGTGTTGCTCTGTTGTCAGACTGCTTCTCCTGCCCTCCTCCCTCTTGCACCTGTCTGCGCTTCTACCCATGGCTTCAAACCTACCCGCACCCTTTATGTCGCTTTTACCCTCAACGTCTGTGTAACTTTCACTCCCACCTTAACCCTGTTGCTCTTGCATCCCCCTCCAGAGTGTTGCTTTGGTGCCCCCCCCCACCACCTTACCTGTGTTGCTTAGCCATTTTAACAACCCCCACCCAGTGGTCCTTCCACCCCTAAACACCCCCAAAAAAACTTTGCGAGTTTTATTCTATATTACAGATTCAACATTAAACTGCAACTAAAGACGGAAAAGGAGAATACAAAACTAACAAAAAAAACATTCGTTTGCAGGTGCGCACATGTGAGATGCACATGCCTACAAAATTGTGGGAAGTCACATTAAAGGTTTAAAAAAAATACCTTTAGCCATGCTTCACACATTGCAGAAGCAAAGCGGAGACCTATTTGCATTGCCAATGCTGGTTTTGCTGGCTACAGCGGTCGCTGGTGGTGGAGCATAACAAGTGGAGACGTTTACAGTGGGCCATTGGACTCTTCCCAAGCTCCCCCGTCCCTTTTCCTCAGCAATGCCACTGATGAACACCATAGACCTGTCAAAGTTTGCATTATGGCAGTCCGCTGCGTTTCCAATGTGACCAGCCTTTCTGGCTAGCTTTTCCTGCAACTCCTACTGCTGCTTTCAAAACATAGTTCCTGTTGGGGTGAACATTGCTGGGGTTTCTTTGGCGCTCACCCAGTATCTCACGTGGTTTTCACTAATTCTTGTATATGTTGCGTTGCTGTCAAGGGTAGGGAGATTCGCCCTTCCCCGTATAAAACCTGTGATTACAGTGTAGAGCGTACTCGCCGATACACACTCGACTTTAAAAGCAATTGTGAACACTACAAAAGAGAAGACGATCACTCGCAGTAATACTTGGGTATTGAAGCCATGATTGGCACGATTATGAATTTGGAATAATAAACCTACAATGATTTATGAAGAAGGACCGCAGGACCACGCAACACTGATATGCCTTAAAGATTGTTCAGCTAATATCCAGGACGGAAGTAAAACCGGAATTAAGCATGCGACCAACGAGCCATATTACAGGAAAGATAGCCCTGTGCAAGTCGTGGGGTACACCCAGTCACGATAATACATGTGCTGGCTAAAAAGCAGAGAGAATATAAAGAACGCAAGAAAAGAACAAATGCCGTTTTTCTAAAATGTTTTTTTTATAATGATTTACAGTTGTGCGTGTGCTTGCGAGATTGATACAACTGCTTTCGAAACCAGGCCAACGAAGCCTGAACAGTTGTGAAAAAGATCTGCACCAAGAATGGCGAGTAACAAACACCCTCTAAAACAAAAATAAGTTCTGCCAAAGACACAGACAAATAATCTGGGCTGGGACAGACACAAACTGCCAGTTCTTTTATACATTATGAGGAGCAGAAGACCAAGCGACAGGGGTGAATCAAGCACGCCATTAGCAAGTTTCATCAAGGGCATATTCTGGACTGAAGCAATTCCAGGGAATGCAAACTCCAGAGAGGTGAATGCATCCAATAAAGTCTCATTACAGTCAGAGCCACCAACAAGCCACAGCATGCGCCTGCAGTTTTGATGAAGCGCGTGTATAAGGATTCCTTCGCTGCAGGGGAAAAGGCGGGAAGGAGAGACGAGCCTTTTCAATGTAAGGATCCAAACGCAGGGCTCCTCGATGTCAAAGAAAAACAAGATACTGCCTACCGTAAGGTTCTGCCTCTAAGTGACGTCAGGCGGCCGCACGCACTTCCGCGCAGGCGCCGAGTGTTCTTGGCCGCGCCCGCTTCTCCGCTTATTGATGGCGTACACGAGGCGATGGACGGCACTGGAGCCCCTGGACGCGCCGGCCCCGTCCGCCCGCCGTAGCAGCACTGGAGCCCCTGGCCGCATCGCCGCCGCATCGCCCCCGCCCGCCCGCCCATCGATCCATTGGGAGCCGGTCAGAAGGAGGGATTCGAACAACAGAAGAGCCCGGTGAGGAAAGGGGGGGGAGCGTGTGTGTATGCAGTGTGTGTGTGTGTGTGTGTGCGCGTGCATGTGTGTGTGTGTGTGTGTGTGTGTGCGCGCGTGCCTGCCTGCGTGTGTGTGTCTGTGGGCGTGCATGTGTGTTAGCGGGATTCGGAGCCAGGGGACGGGCAGCCACATACAAAAACGCGAGGCGCGCTCACGCGGACAAATCTGAGACAGCAGAGGCTCGTGGCCGAACGCTGTCTCAGATTCCCCCGAAATTAACAGTTATAGGTCCAGAGCTAGACTGCGCATGCTACGCATGCGCAGCTCTACGCTCGACCTAAAAAGGGGGTTGGCGTACGAGCATCAGTGATTACACCATAGTCATATACAATATAGAGTTACTGTACGTGTTTGTGCCAATAGCATGAAAAAAGTGTAAACATCGTAGAGAAGTGTAATTTTGCAGTTTAAAAGTTATATAGTGCACCGTTTGCAAACCACAAAAGTATGGAGAAAAAGAAATACTCCAGTGAACGGATGAGTGCATCTGAGATAGGTTGTAGAGGTATAAATGAAGGTGAGCTGTGGCTTAAAGCCAAACCAATTTCAGCAGTAATATACTGTTAATGCACATATCGGAATTATGAGTTGTGTGGATTTTATCTTACCTGATCAGACTTGTTGCTATTTCCTGATTATAAATGACAATTAAATAACGGGACATGCATATTTGAATGTGGTTAGCACCAAAATCCACTTTATGCCCCATTTCTGATAGCACAACTTGAAGTAGGCAATAGTTATTGTTCCTGATAAATTTGTATCAAAGCGGGGTCTTTTTTTTATTGTGTAGAATATTATTGCAGCAAACATCTGGGCACTTATAATCAAGGCCCTAATGTCATGCTTTGTATTGAATCACCCTTACCTCTTTCTTAGGAGGCAAATATCATGGATTTAGGGGAATGCCATACTCGAAGAGTTCCCTAATGTACTATATCCAATTATTCTGAGTATGGCCAATGGTATATAAAGGTAAAGTGGCCGCTGAAAGAAAAATGAAGAATGCAAGAACACAGGCTCTGTGGTACAGAGATCTAAGTACACCCAGAACTCTGACTTCTGCGCATGGCATGTGCCATTTTTAATGTCCAATGTAATAACATAGTGGCTATATACAAAGGTTATTTATCATGAACACTAACAAAGTAGAACTCAGCTACATAGACCTGTAAAAAAATCACAAGTGCAGGCAACTGCATTTTAAATTTGTGTTTGGGTTCGGCACAAAATTATGGTGCCAAGAAAACAGCAAGACTAAGGTGCTGGATAGAGCAGTAAATCAATTACTTATGTTCATGTGCATTGATATATTTCTTATTTTAAAAACCCTTGTATCAGGTTTCTTGAACCATGATAAATGTTGGCATAACAAATAGGTCATTTACCTGGTAGATGGTCTTCTGCTTTCAAAAACGGAGCCTCGGTACCTACTTGGTGGACGGACTTCTCTATATGATTCCGTTTTGGCGATCCTGCTCTCAGTCCCTTCACAATGTTTAGAAAAGATGAAAATATTTACATATGATTAACAAATAATTGTCAATAAGGATATTCATTTAGTACGTGTTATTTTGTTTTCAACGCTACCATACAACATTTCCAATGTTTGGAAAGATTATTCTGGTACTAGTAACATTAGCTCTTTATTAGATTACTAAACTGCAAGGCATTTCTTGTTCTTGAGTTTATAAGTGTACCAAAACATTAAATGTAGCATCTGTGCTAAACAGAGGCTTTTGTACTCACATGAACGGCTTGTTCTTCACCCTTTCTTTACTATATACAGTATAACAAGCTGCACACTAACACATAACCTTACTTAAACCTCTGCAGTTAAGTATAGATAATTCAAGCAGCCATGATCAGAAAACCTCTAACAGTTATCTGTGTATAAGCCTGTTTGACTGTTGATTAATATATTAATACAACCATAGGTCAGGGCTTTCTTTCCCATTCAATAGATATCACAAAAGTGAATGATATGATAGCTGCTAGATTGCTAGGCAAATCATGGACCTGGCTCTACCATCACAGCTATATCTAAGGGACTCATTACGATGGCCGTGGGATCACTATCGTCAGACCATCAGTGGCGGTCTCACCGCCATCCAGCTCATTGGATCCGATCGCCGCATTAGGATGCAGGCGGTCAGATATCGGCTGACGGGAGGAATGACCTCTGCGTCCGGCAGGATCAAGGATCCTGACAGTCCGGTGGTCGGACTCCTAGTCCCCACAATGGGGCGGTGCCTACTCTGGCATGACGTAGGGAATAGGATGTCCCTTTCCACCTGCCATTTCATGGCGATTAACCCTGCATGAAATTACTTTGGTGGACCCCATAAGGGCCCCTTCCGCTATGGGGCTGCCCCCCTAAACATCCCTGCACCATGTGGCAGGCACCATATAGTGCAGGGATGGTTCAAATGTGTATATCTTGTACTGCAGAGTGTACTGCAGCCCACAGCACATGCCACAATGCAAAGTATACACATTGCAACAACCGTAAAAGCGGTCACATCGCCATGAGGGCACCAGGACCTCGGGCTTCGAGTCGGGCGGTCCTGCTTCTGCCACAGTGCCGGTCGGACTTCCATTGTACTCAGGCCCTATGTGTGGTCAGAAAGCAGAAATTCTCACTATCCTAATGGAAGATTCCAAATGTTTCCTCTTTGACATCACAAAGACCTGGCTGCCAACAGCCAATACTTATTCCCTACATGTAATAAGCATGTGATATATGAAGGCTGTTAAAAAAATGTGAGAGGAAAAAGTGGTATTGAAAAACTATTCACAACTGCCTACCATCTCGGCCAATGAGTTCTTATCCTGGACATGTCAGCTTTTGACCACATTGCCATTAAGCCCATTTTGGACGACACCCTTCATGAAGGAAATTGTTTAGATTAGAAGAATCTCAGGCCTACTTTGAGAGTTTTTAGCCAGCTCAAAATGTATGTAGCTGATAGGAAAGTTTGATCTCTAAGCAGAATGCTTTTAGTCCAAATATTAGGAAATCAATTAACTTAAGTGGGCCTCTAGTAGCATTTGCCACTGCTCCACCCATATAGCAGGTCAAACACTTGAGTTGGTGCTCTCCGCTAACCTCAGCGTTTCACGTTTTTCATTGAAAAATATATTTTGCTCACAGCACTTAGCCATCTGCTTTCTCTAGCAAGTCCACTAATCTATTAGGGCCAGCTTCAAGATTGGTTTGGGTTCTTGATGTCAGGAATTATATGGGCATGTCATAGGTGGAGCAGTGCACTGTCTCCTTAAAATAGCTCGCACTATACTGTCATGCTATTGTCCATGTGGCACATCAGGTTGTGCTCAATTTTGACAAGTTTTACATATAGTGCCTACTAGCAAAACATGCAATACCATTGCTCTGGATCTCATTGTAGAATTAGTCTCCTGCAAAAGGTAGTTTCAAAACTGTTTTGTAGGTGGTAGAGCACTTAACCAAAATAGTCCATTTTATATCCCTAAAGAGAATGCCAAACACTCAAAATTAGCTACAGGTATAGTTTATGTACAGAACATGTTTTCATAGCATTCCATCAGTATTGACTACCAATAGAGGTTCACAGTTTATTTTCCACTTTTAGCAAGCATTGTGCAACCTGATGGACTTAAACATCGAACTGTCTTCCAGCCACCATCCTCAAACTGATGGAAAGACGGAGAACTCAAATTAAATGTTTAAAGCACGCTTACGATTCACATTATTACATGATTCTGACAATGGGGACCTCTTCATTGCGGTTGGCCGAATATGTGCACAACAACACGGACAACACCATCTCTAAATACTCCATAATATTCCACCATAAAGGCTACCACCATGACGAGACATATTATTAAAAGGTACCCACTGTGCAAGAAAAACTTTGTGATATTTACAAGCTAATTACAAAAAGGGGGTGGTGATGGACAGAGTATCTGAGTTAATCAGAACACTCCTACCCAGTCAACAGATCAGGGCTTGATCCATCACCGTTTTTTAGCTCACTGCACCATCCCAGTTCAGAACCTGGCTATATGCAAATTAGTCTGTCCCTGGCCCAGTGCATCATGGGAACAGGGCAGACCAAACTACCAAGCCAATTCTTCACTGGAAAGGAAACAAGCTTCCGGGGACCGCTTTCTGGCATTACAGCCGTCTTCGGCCCGGCTTGCTTGAATCCTGATCGTGCAATGAGCAAGGGACTCATGTCTGAGCATACCCTTCCACACTCATGGTGGCCAAAATAATTACAAAAAGGGGCTGGTGATGGACAGAGTATCTGAGTTAATCAGAACACTCCTACCCAGTCAACAGATCAGGGCTTGATCCATCACCGTTTTTTAGCTCACTGCACCATCCCAGTTCAGAACCTGGCTATATGCAAATTAGTCTGTCCCTGGCCCAGTGCATCATGGGAACAGGGCAGACCAAACTACCAAGCCAATTCTTCACTGGAAAGAAAACAAGCTTCCGGGGACCGGTTTCAGGCATTACAGCCGTCTTCGGCCCGGCTTGCTTGAATCCTGATGGTGCAATGAGCAAGGGACTCATGTCTGAGCATACCCTTCCACACTCATGGTGGCCAAAATAATTACAAAAAGGGGGTGGTGATGGACAGAGTATCTGAGATAATCAGAACACTCCTACCCAGTCAACAGATCAGGGCTTGATCCATCACCGTTTTTTAGCTCACTGCACCATCCCAGTTCAGAACCTGGCTATATGCAAATTAGTCTGTCCCTGGCCCAGTGCATCATGGGAACAGGGCAGATCAAACTACCAAGCCAATTCTTCACTGGAAAGGAAACAAGCTTCCGGGGACCGGTTTCTGGCATTACAGCCGTCTTCGGCCCGGCTTGCTTGAATCCTGATGGTGCAATGAGCAAGGGACTCATGTCTGAGCATACCCTTCCACACTCATGGTGGAAGCTTGTTTCCTTCCCAGTGTAAGAATTGGCTTTTGTAGTCTGGTCTGCCCTGTTCCCATGATGCACTGGGCCAGGGACAGACTAATTTGCATACAGCCAGGTTCTGAAACTGGGATGGTGCAATGAGCTAAAAAACGGTGTTGGATCTAGCCCTGATCTCTTGACTGGGTGAGAGTACTCTGCTTAATTCAGAGACTCTGTCCATCACCACCCCTTGTTGTAAATAATTTTGTCCACCCTAAGCGTGGAAGGGTATACTCAGATGTGAGTCCCTTGCTCATTGCACCATCAGGATTCAAGCAAGCCGGGCCGAAGACGGCTGTAATGCCAGAAACCGGTCCCCGGAAGCTTGTTTCCTTCCCAGTGTAAGAATTGGCTTTTGTAGTCTGGTCTGCCCTGTTCCCATGATGCACTGGGCCAGGGACAGACTAATTTGCATACAGCCAGGTTCTGAAACTGGGATGGTGCAATGAGCTAAAAAACGGTGTTGGATCTAGCCCTGATCTCTTGACTGGGTGAGAGTACTCTGCTTAATTCAGAGACTCTGTCCATCACCACCCCTTGTTGTAAATAATTTTGTCCACCCTAAGCGTGGAAGGGTATACTCAGATGTGAGTCCCTTGCTCATTGCACCATCAGGATTCAAGCAAGCCGGGCCGAAGACGGCTGTAATGCCAGAAACCGGTCCCCGGAAGCTTGTTTCCTTCCCAGTGTAAGAATTGGCTTTTGTAGTCTGGTCTGCCCTGTTCCCATGATGCACTGGGCCAGGGACAGACTAATTTGCATACAGCCAGGTTCTGAAACTGGGATGGTGCAATGAGCTAAAAAACGGTGTTGGATCTAGCCCTGATCTCTTGACTGGGTGAGAGTACTCTGCTTAATTCAGAGACTCTGTCCATCACCACCCCTTGTTGTAAATAATTTTGTCCACCCTAAGCGTGGAAGGGTATACTCAGATGTGAGTCCCTTGCTCATTGCACCATCAGGATTCAAGCAAGCCGGGCCGAAGACGGCTGTAATGCCAGAAACCGGTCCCCGGAAGCTTGTTTCCTTCCCAGTGTAAGAATTGGCTTTTGTAGTCTGGTCTGCCCTGTTCCCATGATGCACTGGGCCAGGGACAGACTAATTTGCATACAGCCAGGTTCTGAAACTGGGATGGTGCAATGAGCTAAAAAACGGTGTTGGATCTAGCCCTGATCTCTTGACTGGGTGAGAGTACTCTGCTTAATTCAGAGACTCTGTCCATCACCACCCCTTGTTGTAAATAATTTTGTCCACCCTAAGCGTGGAAGGGTATACTCAGATGTGTGTCCCTTGCTCATTGCACCATCAGGATTCAAGCAAGCCGGGCTGAAGACGGCTGTAATGCCAGAAACCGGTCCCCGGAAGCTTGTTTCCTTCCCAGTGTAAGAATTGGCTGTTGTAGTCTGGTCTGCCCTGTTCCCATGATGCACTGGGCCAGGGACAGACTAATTTGCATACAGCCAGGTTCTGAAACTGGGATGGTGCAATGAGCTAAAAAACGGTGTTGGATCTTGCCCTGATCTCTTGACTGGGTGAGAGTACTCTGCTTAATTCAGAGACTCTGTCCATCACCACCCCTTGTTGTAAATTATTTTGTCCACCCTAAGCGTGGAAGGGTATACTCAGATGTGAGTCCCTTGCTCATTGCACCATCAGGATTCAAGCAAGCCGGGCCGAAGACGGCTGTAATGCCAGAAACTGGTCCCCGGAAGCTTGTTTCCTTCCCAGTGTAAGAATTGGCTTTTGTAGTCTGGTCTGCCCTGTTCCCATGATGCACTGGGCCAGGGACAGACTAATTTGCATACAGCCAGGTTCTGAAACTGGGATGGTGCAATGAGCTAAAAAACGGTGTTGGATCTAGCCCTGATCTCTTGACTGGGTGAGAGTACTCTGCTTAATTCAGAGACTCTGTCCATCACCACCCCTTGTTGTAAATAATTTTGTCCACCCTAAGCGTGGAAGGGTATACTCAGATGTGAGTCCCTTGCTCATTGCACCATCAGGATTCAAGCAAGCCGGGCCGAAGACGGCTGTAATGCCAGAAACCGGTCCCCGGAAGCTTGTTTCCTTCCCAGTGTAAGAATTGGCTTTTGTAGTCTGGTCTGCCCTGTTCCCATGATGCACTGGGCCAGGGACAGACTAATTTGCATACAGCCAGGTTCTGAAACTGGGATGGTGCAATGAGCTAAAAAACTGTGTTGGATCTAGCCCTGATCTCTTGAATGGGTGAGAGTACTCTGCTTAATTCAGAGACTCTGTCCATCACCACCCCTTGTTGTAGATATTTACAAGCTGCCACAAAAACTATTACAGGGGCTAATGCCAAGTGCAAGTTATGTGTCTTGAACATTATTTGGAAGCCCAGGGATGACAGTATATGATGCATTTATATATCAAAGAGCAAACCAAGTTCCAACCTTGTTACATTCAATACTATCCTGTCAAAAAAATTATGGCTCCAGCAGCAGTGAAACTGATCTTGCTCTGACTAGGGCTCCACATCCAGTAATTTCTGACTCATTGATTAAGCCGGAATTTGAAGGCACCCATGTATCTTTCAAACTTCCCCCACTGCTGGTAGACGGTCATTTTGAATTTGCAGTATATGTAATTCTGGCTTTCAATTATTTTCAAGGGAGGCTAGAGCACCTTAAATATTGGAAAGCATATGGTCCTTTGGATCTGATGTGAGATCCCGCAAATAAAGTACATGCTTATTTCCTGATAAGACAGTTTCCGCATCAATATCCTGCAATGCCCAAACCAGTGGCCAGGTTTTCAGAGGAATGTACTGTCATGCACTTGTCTTCATGGACCTTGGTTGTGGCTCAGTTTAAAAGCCACACAGGGTCTGGAATAACCGGAGGCAGCAGCATGTCTTTATGCTCCAACTCTTCAGAATTTAGATCAACTGATTCCAAAGCTTCACCCACGTTATTGCAACGCTTCATTGGGCTCTCAACAGTTGAGGCACTAAGACTGTTGAGCTCCAGTGTTGCAGATCCAGCACCTGTTTTAAAGTTCTTTCTTCAGTACCAGACAGTACATTGCGAGTAAAAGAGCTTGCTATGTTATCACATTGTACATGCTGTATGAGAGTTCTACTGGTTATGTGCACAGTGTATATAGGGAAGGACTCCAATCTAAAACCATTAGGTTGCCTTCCCGCGCTAGGAGTCACAGTAAAGAATAGGGAGCTTGTCCAGCCACTCCTTCACAAAGATTATAACCTTTATGCGGACACCTTCTATAGTGGAGTAGAGCTGTTCAGTGAGCTGTATAAAGCTGGAACTGTGGCATGCGGTACAGTTTGTTGTTGCTGCATAGAATTCCAGCTGAGACTTGTTTGTAAGAAAAAAACAAGTTACTTACCTGTAACTTTGGTTCCCCAGTATTGGAACTTTCATAGATTCCCATGCTTTTGTATCATTCCCCGTCGTCGGAATGGGAGTCTCGGTAACAAAAATACCATAGAAGTAGGTACAAAAGAGAAAGAAAAAGGCCTAGGCCTCATTCCCTTTTGTAGCATATCACCCTCTTTTTGTAAAAGAGACCAAACTTAGGCATCGGCCTATCAGAAGTGCCTCACCCCTTAGAACCCTCCTGAAGGAACCTCAGATCCTCAGATTTTCGTAGCCGTTGTGTATCAGTCACCATATCTGTTGTAGGGTGAGCTTTCCTCGGGGAGGTGGGTGGGCGCATGGGAATCTATGAAAGTTACCAATACTGGGGAACCAAAGTTACAGGTAAGTAACTTGTTTTCTTGCCCCAGTATTAGAACTTTCATACATTCCCATGCTTTTGTATCAGAGCAAGCAGTTAGCAATAAAAAAACACATTTTGTGTCATAAATACATTGCAATAGCCAACATGACATAAAGATACAAAATGTGTAACAACGGAAGGTGGGATAGAAAGGAAAGCTCACCAATTATTGGAAGAGGTTCCTCAGGACAGCCTGGCCCAATGCCGCATCCTCTTGCTGTAAGGACTCCAAGCAGTAATGCTTAGTAAAGGTGTGAATGGTGCTCCAGGTAGCAGCTCTGCAAATGTCTTTAATCTGTACCCCCGCAAAGAGGGCCGTTGAAGACGCCACTGATCTTGTGGAATGTGCACGAATCCTGCCCGTCAGAGGTTTCCCTGCCGCAGTGTGGCAATGCAGAATGGCACTTGTGATCCATCTTGATATCCCCTGTTTGGATAGCGGGAGACCTTTGCTTGGACCACCAAAGGCAACAAACAATTGAGAGGACCTCTGAAATCCCTTAGTGCGATCTAAGTAGAATTTAAGCACCTTTGTACATCCAAAGAATGAAGTGTCTTTTCCGCTGGTGTAGCCGGTTGAGGAAAGAACGCTTTCAGAATAACCGGCTCGTTCAAGTGGAAGTCCGAGGGTACCTTGGGCATAAACCTAGAGTTAGTCCTCAAGATTACAGTGTTCCTTTTAAATTGTAGGAAAGGCTCCTGGATAGTAAGGGCCTACAACTCTCCAACACGTCTAGCCGATGTGAGAGCGAGGAGGAGAGCCAATTTCCATGAAAGGAACTTCATGTCAGAACGATGAATTGGTTCGAATGGGCCTTTCATAAGCTGAGAAAGGACTAGATTTAGATGCCAAGTAGGAGGTGGAGTCCTCACTGGTGGATAGACTTTGAACAAGCCCTCAAGAAATTGTTTGACAATCCTGGAAGACCACAAGGGAGGTCCAGACCCAGACCTTCTGTATCTCGAAATGGCCGCTAAATGAACCTTAATTGACGAATGGGCTAGCCCCGACTTAGCCAGGGACAGCAGATAAGGTAGGAGCTGATGAGGCTTGGAAGCAAATGGGTCAATCTTTTCTCTCCTATACCAGAAACAAAATCTTTTCCATTTAAGACGGTAAGTCCTGTTTGTTGAAGGAGCCCTTGCCTGGGAGAGGACCTCCTTAATTTCGCTTGAGATGGGGAGATTCATAAACTCTCGCTGCTCAGGAGCCATGCTCTCAGGTGTAATGACTGTGGTTCTGGGTGCCAAACTTGTCCTTCGGACATTGTGAGGAGATCTGGTATAGCCCTCAAAGGAAGAGGCGGAACATGCGACAACAGATGGAGTTCTGTGTACCAGAACTGTCTCAGCCAAGCAGGGGCTATCAAGATCACCCTGCATGGCTCCACTTTGATCTTCCTGATGAGCCGCGGGATCAGAGGGATGGGGGAAAGGCGTAGACAAATGTCCTTGACCAGGCTATCAAAAGCGCATTCCCCAGTGACCCTCGGTGGTGAAATCTGCTTGCGTAAGACCGGCATTTCTTGTTGGTTGGTGTGGCAAAGAGATCCACCTCCGGTTCGCCCCACTGGCTGAAGACCTCTTCCAGAACTCGCTGGTTCAATTCCCACTCGTGGCTGACTGAGGATGACCTGCTCAGTCTGTCGGCGTTCTCGTTTAGAACTCCTGGCAAGTGTTCCGCCTTTAGCGATATTCCGTGAAGTATCACCCATTCCCAGATCTGTTGAGCTTCCTGCGACAACGGACGTGATCTGGTTCCTCCTTGCTTGTTCACGTAGTGCATGGCAGTGGTGTTGTCCGTCCTGATAAGCACTTGCGAACCTCCTAAACGGGGAAGAAAAGCTTGCAGAGCCAGTCTTATTGCTCTGAGCTCCAAAAGGTTGATGTGGAGCCGTTGCACCTGAGGAGATCAATGACCGCTGACATGTAGGTCTTGCATCACTGCTCCCCAACTCTCTAATGACGTGTCCGTTGTTACTACTTGAGGAGACGGGTCGTTTACGAAGGATAGACCTTAGGACAAGTTGTCTTGATCTGCCCACCGTAAGGCCGCTTCCCTCATCATTGGAGTGACGGTCACCTTGTTCTCGAACAATCCGTGAACCTGTTTCCATTGGTTTTCTAGTTGCTCCTGCAGAGGACGCATCCTCAGTCTGCAGTGAGGAATCAGTGGAATACATGATGAAATTACCCCCAGCAGAGATTTGTAGCGGCGTACTGAAAGACACCTTATTCCTTGCAAGTTCCGAGCCAAGGTTTGTAGTTTCTTCCTCCTTTCCAGGGTCGGAAAGGCTTTCGAGAGCTTTGAATCCAGGATGGCACCCAAGAAACGCGCTTTTCTGGACGGGACTAGGGATGACTTTTCCTTGTTTAAAGTGAGTCTCAGATTTTGAAACAAGTTTGTACAGGCCCGAACAGCGTCCCGCGCTGCGTCCCTGGACGGGGCCTTCAGCAACCAATCGTCCAGATAGGGGAAGACTTGAAAATGGTTTCTTCGTAGGAATGCCGCTACAGGTGCCAGCACCTTTGTGAAAATCCTCGAGGCTGAGCGCAGACCAAAGGGTAAAACCCTGAATTGAAAGTGGCTCTTGGCTACTGTGAATCGTAGAAACCTTCTGTGTGCTGGGTGAATCGGGACATGGAAGTACGCGTCCTCGAGATCGAGCGTGGCCATGAAATCCCCCGGACTGATGAGCCGTAAGATGTCTTGGAGAGAGACCATCCGGAAGGACAGGGAGATGAGATAGGTGCTGAGCCCCCTGAGATCTAAAATGGGGCTCCATTTCTCCAGCGTCTTCTTTACCAGGAAGAACCTGGAATAGAATCCCTGTCCCTTTTGATTGGAGGGGACCGGCTCTATCGCTCCCTTCCGGAGCATCTGTCGGACTTCGCGCCTCAGGAGACCCAGGTGTTTAGATGGAATGGCTGCAGGTGGCCTGGGTGGAGGGACTTGCGTAAATTCCAAGGTATGTCCTTTCCGAATGATGTTGAGGACCCAACGGTCCGATGTTATTTTGGACCAGTTCTGAAGGTATTTGGTTACCCTGCCTCCAACTGATGACTTCTTAGAGGAGGGTCCAGTAGGAAGAGCCAGGAGGCCTCTATTGGCGCTTGAACGTATCCCGTCCTCGGCTAGCCTGTTTCCCCTTATTGTAAGGCCTGGAGTAGTTAGAAGATTGGCCTTGTCTCTGTTGATAAGGCTGGCGGTACTGCTGAGAACCTGAGCCAGTGGATGAATAACGCTGCTGTTGATAGGATCCCCTGTAGTTATTACCTCTGCCTCTGGAACCCCTAAAAGGAGACTTGTGGTATTGAAGGGTACCGAAGGATCTGGCAGTTTCCCTGTCCTTCTTGATCTCCTGAAGAGTGTCATCGATTAGCTTTCCAAATAGTGCTTCCCCATCAAAGGGAAGATCCAGAACTTTGTTTTGAATCTCCGGTCGAAACCAGGTAGCCTTCAGCCACCCCTGGCGACGGAGGACTGCAGCCCCAGCCAAGGAACGAAACGCTGTTGTTGCAATGTCCATGGCACAGTCAATAATCTCCATTGACGTCGCCTCTCCCTCTTGCAAGATCTTTTTTGCCTCTGATGTCGATTCTGGAGGCAGCTGGTCCAGGAACGGAGCAACATCACACCAAAGTTGGCGGTCGTATCTGCCCAATATCACCAGGGCATTGGCAGCTCGCACCAGAAGACTCACCATTGACGATAATCTTTTCCCAGCATTATCCAATCTCCGTCCTTCCTTGTCCGGAGGAGTTGTTAAGGGATCAGAGGGGTTGTGGGATTTCCTCTGCGCTGCCTGCGAAATAACTGAATCTGGTTTTGGATGGCCCGTTAAGGCCGCCGGCCCATCGTCAGGTGCTCTGTATTTCTTATCCAGACGCGGTAGCACAGGGACCACCGTCGCTGGGTTCTTCATAGCCTTCAGGCCTTCCTTCCACAGATGATCCACTATAGGTATGGATCTTGTTGTCTTCCTGTAGGGTTCCTTGAAGTCGTACAAGAAACAATCCGTGGCCACCGCAGGCATAGCCAATTTGAACCTGCTAGCTGCCCTTTCCATAAGCTGATGGAAACCTCCTATGTCCGCTGGCGGGGAATCTACTGGATCCGGGACTGGAGATGAAGGATCCGGAATGATGTATTCATCCCATTCAGTCGTATGTACAGAGTGATGATCCGAATTATGATCCTCATCCGAGGAATCATCATGGGCATCTGCCGGCCTGGAAGTATCTTGCGGAAAGGATGTCTGAGGCTGAGGGGACACCTGAGCATGTAATCCAGGAGTAGCCGTTGAGGCAGAAGCCAAGACAGGCGTTGCAGGCGCTGCCGGAACCAGAATTGGCCTAGTAGCTTTAGACTTGTAGTCCTGCAGCATCTTCTGCAGGTCCTGTAGGAATGAAGATGGTACTGTAACCATATCCTGCCCAGAATAATGTTGTGACTGGACCGCCTGAAGATGTCCACCATCCTCCTGATCATATCCCCCTTCAGAGTCCGTCTCTTCACATTTGACCAGAAGTTGAGAGGGACTATTGGCATAGCCATAAGAGTCCTGGTCATCCTCATCCGACTCCCCTTCCTCCAATAGCAAAGCTGGTGGCAATGGGGTCACTCTCCTAGGAGATGTAATCTCCGGCGTTATTCTTGTCACTGAAATTGTAATCCTTTTTTCAGATGACAATATCGTCGATGTGGTTGCACACTCGTCGACGAGATTGGTGTCGTCGATGTCGACGATGAAACTGTTGACAATCCAGCTGTAGTCGTCGTTAAAGTCGTCGTCGTCAATGCTCTAGTAGACGACGTCGACATCGTCGACGTCATTATCGTCATCGACGCTGTCACTCTCGTCGTCGATGCTGTGGTACTCATCGACGCCTTCGTCGTCGACGACACCGTCGTCGGCAAACCTCCCGTCAACGCTAATGAACCTGCCGTCGACGCTTCCTTCTTCGACGATGATCCCTTCGTCGACGAATCCCCCGTCGACAAGCTCGTCGACAAAACCAATTTCAATTTTGTCTTAAATTTCTTCGTCGACGGAAACTCCGCCGTCGACACCTTCGTCGTTGAGGACTTGGAACTCCTCTCAGAAGACTGGGAAGAGGGTTTCTTGAAGGCTGGGTCAGTCTTCACACCCTTGGAAGGCGTAGATGGTCCTACCCTCTCCTTTTCACCGTGGTGAGGAGATTCGCTTGGACTCAGGCTCTCAGACTCTCTGGGAGTCTTTTTTGAGGTCTTAGAGAGATGTTCCTTAGAAGGAGAAGGGGAACTCCTACCCCTCTTGACTGACCTTCTAGATGAGACAGCTGATGATGACTCCTCACTGTCACTGGAAACTCCATGTTTCCTCTCCTTCTGTTTCTGAAGCCAGGTCAAAAGTCTACCAGCACGATCCCGGAGGGTCTTGGTAGAGAAAGTGCGGCAAATCTTACAGTCCTCCGCTTTATGATCCTAATAAAGGCAATAGATACAATCCTTATGCCAATCTTCCACAAACAACCTTTTCTTGCCACAGGTGGAGCAGGGCTTGAAAAGGGCCTTCTTCTTATCCTTGTCAGCCATCCTTAAACAATCCTGTTGAGAAATTCTGAAGAAAATTTGAAGAAAATCCTTTGAATAGAGTAGAAATGAGCAGAGCTCAAAGGAGACTCCCTAAGCACAACGTGCGGTAGAAAATCTGAGGATCTGAGGTTCCTTCAGGAGGGTTCTAAGGGGTGAGGCACTTCTGATTGGCTGATGCCTGAGTTTGGTCTCTTTTACAAAAAGAGGGTGATATGCTACAAAAGGGAATGAGGCCTAGGCCTTTTTCTTTCTCTTTTGTACCTACTGCTATGGTATTTTTGTTACAGAGACTCCCATTCCGACGACGGGGAATGATACAAAAGCATGGGAATCTAAGAAAGTTCCAATACTGGTGCAAGCTCTAAAAATCCCAGAGCACTGTGCTGCTTTCCAATGAACTGCTTGCAGTCAAGTTCTCTGAGAGGCGTAATATGTATGTGCTCACTAAGATTCATGATGAGAGCACTTCCCCGAACTTCATAAGCCCACCTGTATGCTTGATTACAACAAGTACAAAGATGGAGTGGATAAGAATGACCAGGTTCTTCAGCCACACAATGTGAGCTATAAAACTCACGTTTGGTTTAAGAAGCTGTTTGCCCACCTGATCCAGATGGCAACATGCAATGTGTATGTTGTTTATCTGCAGACCACCGCAGGAAGATTAATGTGTTTTTTTTACTTGACTTCATTGAAAGTCTTACTGCTACAGAAGCAGCAGCCTCCATTTCATATGTTCTGGAGAAAGTGGCAAGACTGCAGGATCCACACTTTGCTAACTGTATTCCTCCAACAGCTAAAAGGGATCGACCATGTCATCATTGTAGAGTCTGCTCTAAGCAAGGAAAGAGGCAGGAGAGTCATGTTTATTGTCCCCAGTGTCCATCTCAGCCAGCCCTGTGTTTTCCAACTTGCTTTATGTTGTATCATAAAAAAGTTAAGTTTTGGGAAATTGAGTGAGGTGGAGCTGCTATAATAAAAACCTATAAATGCCTGTGCATGGATACCTTCCTTTCATGGGCCACTACTTCACTAGGCAAACAGGAGTAGATATTGCTTTCCTCCACTTGAGGAAATTATGGACTTGCTTATGGCCTCCGCAACACCTTTATCTTCTGTCAGAAGGTGTTCTGTTCGCTGATTGAAAGTGCATGATAGTTCCTACACTGCACATAATGGTGGATGGAACATAAGCCACATTGTCACGGAGTACCCTGTGTGGAAAACAAAGTCTTGACTAGTTTTTTAAGTGCTTTTTAAGGAACTTATGTATACAACACAAGGACCACCCTGATTGCCCACAAGAACCAGGGTAAGTGTAATAAGTTATATCAATGTCTCGAGGGACTCATTCACCAACACTTCTACGTTTGCGTTGAAAGTGTGCAAACTCAATTAGTAACTTGCATCATAATCAAAACAAGTCATGTTAACCATAACATGTTTTGAAAGGCAATTTAGGAAGGAGATGTTGACATTTTGACCCGTAGTTAGTCTTCAGGCCTCAGCAGGAGTCACCTGACTAAATTTCCCATCGGCGGCATGACACAATGCAAAGGTATGCTTTCCCTGACTAATCCATGTATCTCTACAGGCTGTCTAAGGAACCAAGCAGACTGTTTTACATTTTTTGCTTTGTCTAGGAATACTCTTGTATGATGTGTAGGTGTGACTGCTTTCTCCACACAATACAAAGGTGCACTTCTCCCGAATAATTTGTTTACTTCATCGGAACTGTTGAACTAACCAAGAAGCCCGATATACATAGTAGACTTGGTCTTGAAATATTCTTGCACGCATTCCTTACAGAAGTTCCCAAAGCTCCACAGTTTCTAGGGAACTTTAGTCAGACGACTTTCATTCTGATGAGACCTGAAGACTAACTACAGGCTAAAACATCAACATCCCCTTCCTAAGTTGCTTTCAAAACATGTTATGGTTCACCAGGAGATACCATGGATGAACACAGCATTACTACTTATATATGTTTGATATAAAATACTATGCTACGTTGAGATCTGTTCAGTGCCATGTTCTGTGTTGTTGTATATATATTTGTTTACTGCATCATCTACACTAATTTTGATACATTAAGAAATGTTTATTATCCTTACACTAAAAATGTGAATATCATCATTATACAAGATGTTGTGCCCTGTACCCTTTTCAATAACATTGATTATGATTAAGATGCCCAGTTTTCTGTTTTGACTGATTTTTACAGATCAATACAGACAGAAACAATTTGTTTCCGGTCTGTATTTATTTTTAAAGGTGTATAAATACAAAAATTGTGCTTCTTGTGAGGGACTGTCCATGGTGTCCTTCATGAATTCCAGACCAACAACTGAGCAGATGTACAGTATTGCGAGTTAAAAACCAAGATGAGACTTCCTTAAATACAGGCATATGTGTTAACATATATCTGGATAGAATGCTAATATTTACCTGTGGGTGTAATGTTTTGTCATATTTGGCTGCCTAATTTGCTAAAATGTGACAGGCATAAAAGTATGAATTCTTGTTTATCAGTTAAATAAATGAGGAACTATAACCTTTTACAACTCCATTTATTCTCAAAACACAAAATAAACATGGATAAATACCATAAAGATGGCAAAAAAAAGAAATATGGAGAAATACAGAGGGAAATGTTGAAAAAATAAATACCATAAAAGGGGAAGCCCTAATTATGATACACGTTATTCATTGAGTTTTCACTATTTCAACGCAAAAGTAGAGGTGTTGTTGAATGATTCCGAATGGATATATATAGTTTATTTTTTTTGCAGAGTTTTATATAGCACGAACTTGACCCAAATCGGGTATCAGTGTGCTTTACATAGCACCAGTTACGTTACATGAGGACACACATCCATTGTTGTTAGGCATGGGGAGATTAAGTGATTTGCCCTGAATCACATGATGTTTTATGCTCATTACCGAGCGCCCTAGCCCTAGCCAACTCCCTTCCTAAGTTCCCTAACTTAGGCCAACTCCTAAGTTAGGGAACTTAGGCAGTATTCCCCAGCAAGTTTGCCTTAGTTTCAAAGGTAGATGTGCTCACTTAGTTCAAGGAATGTAGGCCTCGGAAGCCATTCTCAGACACCTCCAACTTGCATGCTCAAACTGGAAGGAGTTGGATTTAGCACAGTGAGTGCCCTGAAGGTGCATGAAAGACACATTTTCTTGAGCTTCAAGTAGCTAGCAAAGGAAGGCGTTAGTAAAGGTACACTTGGCAAGTTTACAGGATTAGTCAGGACTTTGAAGGGGACAGAGACATGTACGGTTAGGAAAAACTTAGGGTAGGTGTGTTCTCACTGAGATGTCACATAGGTAGATTGGAGATAGCCAAGGTAGTACAGACACACCTGCCATCACTTCATCTTCACCAACAAACTCAAACCCATTGGCACCACACACACTCGTTATTGAATTACTCCCTCACTCAACTAAGCGGACCTCTCTAAACCATACAGATCACAGCAAGCAGCCTGAACATGTACACACCTGGCACTTGAAACAGCTTCATTGGCTCCTCAACCACAGCTCTTTTCAAACCCAACACATACATTCAACGCCTTACACAGCACTTGCCCAGCATACCTCACTGCCGCCACAGATTTCAGAAACCTTCCACACACCTTTGCTCAGCCAGACTTGTACTCACACATAATCCATGCATATGCAACACCAGAACAAGAAGAACTGACTTCTACTAACTGGATCCAAAATGGCGGAATGACCTGCCCCTACACATCTGCGCTGTCTCTAAAATTATTGCATTCCACACAAAGCTGAATACTTGGCTCTTCAACTAGGTTAATCCTGGGGTCAGCCCTGACTGCTCCTGCATCGGCGGCAGGATACCCTCTCTGGAAATAGTGCACTATACAAAAAATCCCACCATTACCGAGACATCAGCACCCAAAGCTACATGTATTAGTAAAATGTTACTCCTGCTTTCCATGTTCATCCTCAATCACAGCTTAGTAGATTATTCAGTTTGTCGTATGACAAGTGCATTACAGTCACAGCACAGCACATAATGGTGGACGGGAAATATGTTATCCATGACTATCCTGTGTGTCAAAACGACTTCTTAGTTAATGATGTGCTCTTTATGGAACAGTCTTCCTCAGCACATTTGCTGCAGTTTCAAAGAGAGAGATATGCTCACTCAATTGGAGGAATGTAGACCTCGGAAGGCATTCTTGGACACCCCAACTTACATCCATAAACTGGAAGGAGTTGGATTTACCAAAGTGAGTGCACTAAAGTTGCTTGTAAAAAACGTCTACCTGACCTTCATGTGGCTGTCATGCAAGCCGTTAGTAAAGGTTTGTCTAGGCACACATTTAAAAATTTTCAGAATGTCGACAGAGATGGGTACATGACAGGTAGTAAAAAGGTAGTCAAACTTTGTATTAATTTGTGAAGGTTTTGGACACACCAACCGTCAACATGTCTGGACTTATGTGTGTATAGAGGTTTGTTTCAGTGCAAATTGGTTGATGAATGGTTTAGAGGTAGTCTTGGATGAAGATTTCATCCTGTGGTTTATGAATGTAAAGGGCCCTTGAATGAAGGTGGTATGTTGATGTGAGTGCACTGATCTATTGGATTGGGCCTCGGGCCGGTTGTATGAAAATTTTGTGTGTGGTGCATGAATGGCATATGAATGGACCATAAAGCGGTTGGTTCCTTGACATGACTTCATGGCTCACCTTCGGAAGTCTTGGTTTCATTATTCAGAGACTGTGATAAGTATTTGTTCTTTGTAACTTGTATTTCTGGAGGTGCTAAAACCATCAAGTGTAAGTGGCGGATTAACATCAAAACATTAGTACCAGATTTATGTCTGTGGCGGAAGGGATACTCCGTCGCAATGGCCATAAATGTTTTAACACCCAGCATTCCACCAATTCTCCGGATAAACATGCAACCAGGAGACTCAGGGGAGTCCAGGGGTATGTGCCTTGTATGGCTCTCACCAGGAAATGTTACAAAGAACCCTTTGCAAACTTCAAACTGCAAATGAAAACACACATTTTCCACACATTTCTGTGAGGAAAAAATCAGGAATCTGTAGGGAGGCAAAAATTTCCTATCAATCAGCCTTGTTTATCTCTCAACATAGCGCTTTAGGGACTTTTGTTATGGGGTCTCTTGGCTTACACACAAGTGGGGTACCATTATTATTGGGAGATATGTGGGAACTCGGTGTGGTAGGAAATGTGTGGCTACCCACTGATTCCAGAGGTTTTCCTCAGAAATGGGTGGAAAAAGGGTTTTTAGTCAAAGTCCGAGGTTTGCAAAGGCTTCTGGGTAATATTACCTGATGAGAGCCATGCATGTCACACACCCATGGAATCTCCTCGTTGTCTAGTTTTCAAAAATGTGCAGGTTTGCAAAATAAAGGGTCAGTTTTTAGTAAAAAAATGTGATGTGTCGATGTTAAACTTGGGGCCCTTTTCTGTCGTGGGCACCAGGCCTACCCATACAAGTGAGGTAGCATTTTTATTGAGAGACTTTGTGGATTGCTGGGTGGTAAGAAAAGGTGTACCCCTCCACAGATTCAAGATGCTTTTCTCACAGAAGCGTGTGAAAAAATTGTGTTTTAAGTCAGTTTGAGATTTGCAAAGGCTTCTGGGTAATATTGCCCAGTGAGAGTCACGTATGTCACACAATCCTGGGCTCATCGGTTGCCTAGTTTAAAAAATGTGCAGCTTTGCTAGGTTTGCCTAGGTGCTGGCTGAGCTAGGCTCAAACTCTACAGCTACCTAACTTGCACACATGGGTTTGGGTTTCAGTGCAAAAATGTGATGTGTCCATGTTGTGCTTGGGGCCATTTCCTGTCCTGGGCTCTAGGCCAACCCATACAGGAGGTAGCATTATTATTGAGAGACTTTGTGGAATCCTGTACAGTGGTGGCTGCTCCATATGGGCTAATGAGCATCGCTTCACCCCAGATGCAGGTGGAGCCAAAGTGAACAAAATGGTAATAAACTGACTTAATTATCATTAAAAATGTTCCTGAGACTCTGAGACTCATGCTGAAAACTGCAGAAGAGAACACGGAGGATGACAATAAGTAAAGTAAATATGTTTATTATTCTTTACTTTTTTGACCGACTGACAGGCACTGTGAGAAACTTACACTGCCTTCAGCCTAAAGTCAGGTGATCTCTGGAGTAAGCAGTATTTATAACAAGCCGTGATCGAGAGCTTTGGCACTGAGCTTAAAGGCATTGCTGGTGTCTCTCAGTAAGTGTTTGCTCACCCCACTACTTACTATTCTCGTCAGCCACCAATGATCTTGGGTGGTAGGAAATGTGTGGGTCCCCACAGATTCCAAATGTTTTCCTCACAGAAATGTGTGGAAAGTATGTTTTAGTCAAGGTTTGAGGTTTGCAAAGGTTTCTGGGTAAAATTACCTGGTGAAAGTCATGCAACTCACACACCCTTGGCCTCCTCTGGTTGACTAGGTTATAAAAATTTGCAGGTTTGATAGGTTTGCCAAGGTGCCGACTGAGCTATGCCCCAAAATCCACAGCTGCGATGTGATGTATCTATGTTGAGTATTGGGCCCTTTCCTGTTACGGGCAGTAGGGCTACCCACACAACTGGGGCATCATTTTTATTGGGCGGCCAAGCGAAATGCTAGGTGGTAGGAAGGCTCCCCACAGATTAATAGAGTTTACATCATAGAAATAAGAGGAAATATACTTTTTTAGTCTGGTAGATACTGGGTAAACAAAAAGCTGATGAGTTAGGCAAGTTCTACACCCCAGGATTCCCTTGGTTGCCTATTTTTAAAAAATGTACAGGTTTGCTAGGTTTCCCTAAGTGCCTGCAGAGCTAGGTCCCAAAATCCACAGAAAGCCACACAGCAAAAAAACTGTTTACTTTCTGTGGAGAAATGTAATGTGTCCATGTTGGGTTTTGGACCATTTCCCGCTGGCACTAGCAAGTAAGTTACTGTAGTTCTAGTGAGACTTCAGGAAAGGCTAGTTGGTAGGATGTTTGTGCTCAGCCCTACTATACCTTTGAGGTGCAGCAGAAGACTGAGGAAAGAAACGCACATAGTGGCTGGCGCTGGCTGCTTCCGGGACGCTGACAGGCTTGTCTTAGGCGTGCCTTCGGCACGCACGTGCAGTGCGCATCTTTATAGTCCCGCCTCCCTTATGCAGAGCGCACACTGCAAAAATGGCGTCTCTAGCCTTGACCCTGGAAATCAGCCCGGAAAGTAGCCTGAAGGGAGGGGAGGAGTATCCGGCCCAAAGTGCAGTGCAAGAAAGGTAAGACAACCAAATTAAATGTCATTCAACAATTAATTTAAAATAGCAATTAAAACAAATGTGTTTTGTAATTTTGAAAGCACTATGTTAAAATGCCCAGGAAAGCGGCAAAACGCTCCGCGACTCTACCAGCCCACTAATGAGCTCAGACCTCAGAATGATAGTTATGATAAATCCAACAACTTTCTACTGTTGGACTTATAATAACTATTACAGAAAATAAGTTTCAGAACTTTATTTTTAGTGAGCTAAAATCCAGTCTTCCAGCTGCCCTGTATGACTGGCCAGCCTCTGGCAGGCTGAACCAAGCTGTTTTAATGAGGGGTTAAGTGGCCTGCTAGAGAGACAAAGGATTTCCTGTGGGAGGAGGCCTGAAACTGCAGAAGCAGAAGTCCGGATGGAGGTGGAGGGGTCAAACTTGTCTTCAAAGAGGGAATGACAGTTTTGACAGGACATAGCCTCATCTCCACATCCTGCACCGCCAGTCCGACAGGATCCCCTGTAAATAGATTAGTTAAGGGGTGGCAAGGGGAGTGTTAATGAATCTTAGCCATGCAAGTGGGTTGGCTTAGCCACATCTAACTCGCTAGGAAAGACTTGCTCCATTTTGGATTTTGGAAGTGCTTTCTGCGACAAGAATATTCCACTTTGGAGGAAGTGGTCCTATACCTAGGTGGCACCCTGCATCTCATTGGTCAGGGGTGAACCCTGGTTGATACCCAGAAACATTCAATAAATATAGGAGAGCTGCATAGCAAGATCAGTACCTGGAGTAATCCTAGGAAAAAGGACTGCCCTGCTGAACCCCTGGTCTACACCCAAGATGACTTTGCTCATAAGGACTCCACCTGCTGCACACCTAGGGGTTCCCCAAATATGACTTTGCCTGGCTTCAAAATCATTAAGGAATGGACACCCTGAAAGCAACACATACAAAAGAGATACAAGAGATCCCTGCCTGAAACTACAAGGAGAATAAGGACTGCCCTACTGGAACCTTGACCTGAACCCCAAAGAATTGCACTCTGAATGACTGCACCTGCTGCACACTTGGAACTACAGCCTTTAGGACTTTGCCTTGCTTCAAAAAGTGAAGGGGTGGACTTCCTGGAAGGAACAGGTTAAAAGAGATCCACCTGCAACATCTCAACCAAGAAGATCCCAGCTGGAAGGCATCCAGTGGACTTTTAAGGAGCTGGCCAGGTGCAATCAGGGAAATGTAGTTCCAACATCCCAAGGATCATATCGGAGCTTCTAGACCCTTGGATTTGTATTTTGGACACTTTGGAATCCCAAAAGGACAAACATGTCCTTTGAGGAGAGACAGC
Source organism: Lissotriton helveticus (assembly GCF_964261635.1). NCBI lineage: Eukaryota > Metazoa > Chordata > Amphibia > Caudata > Salamandridae > Lissotriton > Lissotriton helveticus. Next base: position 896,625,544 of record NC_136057.1, on the reverse strand, counting down.
TGCAGGCTCAGTTAGCTTCCATAAGTCTGGAAGAGAGGAAGTTGGCCCTAACCAAATAGAAGTGGGAAAGGGCGGACGAAAGAAGAAATGTTGGCAGAAGCAAAGAAGGAGATATTGAGATGTCCAGGGGTGGTGGGTTTGATCCCAAGCTGTCCAAGGGTTTGGTCCCTAAGTACCAGGAGGGTGATGACATAGCTAAATGGTTCACAGTGTTTGAGAGGGCCCTTACGACGAGAAGGGTCCTCTGCAAGTACTTGGGTTCACCCCTGTAGGAGTTGACCCCAGTAACTGGTAGAGATAGTCTCCTGATTATAGAGGGGGCAGCCAAATCCTACACCCACATGAAGAAATGTCTATTCATCAAATTTGGTCTAACCCCAGAGCAGTACAGGCAGTGGTTCAGGGGCAACCAGAAAGTCAGCACCCAATGCTGGGTGAACTTTGTGGACATCTCAATGCTGGGTGAACTTTGTGAACATCTTGCTAGAGGACTGGATTGAGGGCAACCAAGTAAGTACCTATGAGGGACTCTAAAATTTGTTTATGATGGAGAACACATTGTCTAGGTGCCTCTCAGAAGATTTACTCCAGCATCTAGTGGTTTCAAAGCTTTCTAATCCCAGAGAGCTGGCTTGGAAAACTGATGAGTGGGCACAAACCTATGTATATATCAAGGGGGAGGGACTCGGAAAACTGATGGGTGGGCATAAACCCATGTATATATCAAGAGGGAGGGAATAGGCGTACATAAAGATCCAGCATACATGACCTGATTAGCTAATCTTGATCACCAGGGTATGTAGTTCCTAGTAAGTAAGGATTTGTTTGCTTCAGTCAGTTAAGTTCCACAGAGTCTGCAGGGAGCATTTCTTTGTAGGAACAAATGCCCTCACACACCTAGACAGGTGTCATGCTTCAACATTGGGCTTTTGCTCCACCAAGGGCCAGCGCTGCAATGCCCGACGGGTACCCTCAATGGGGGCTCTTTACCGGAGATCTATTGATAAGCTGTATGGTGAAGTATGGGTGTGTAGGAAAGTAGTAGATTGGTGTGTTTTAAGTAAATATGTCAAAGAGTGGGATAAAAATAGGACGGGTTACTCTAGAGAAATATTTTAATGATTGAGTTCTACTGCCTTTGTTAAAATATGTGGTGCTACCTACTAGAAGTGATTATCTAAGGTAGATGAAAGTTGATATGTTTCAAGCCTCATTTGGTCATGGGAATGATCTAGCGGCTCTTCTTCAGGCCCATAAAAACATAATTTACACAGTGAATGGGGTTTCAATATGAGTTCATTTGTGTTACTCCCAGCCACCTATACTTCTCTATGTATCAAAATAGGTAAATCAATTTTTTAGAAGACCTGTAGTGCAGACAAAACGATGACATCATCAATTTCACTATTATCAAAAATAGACAATTTGAGACACCAAAGCATGCTCACATGTTCATGCTCACTGTCTAATGTGTCCCATGAATCAAATCAGGGGTGGGCGGAGTAAACTGAGTTTCACTCCGTAAAATTCCACAGAGTGGCTTAGAAACTCTGTGAAATTCCACGGAGTTCCGTGAACCGACAGAGTATTGCTGTGCCGCCCTCCCACAGCTGAAAAACATCATTTTTTTTTTGTCTCACCGCTGTGCTAACACTGTGGGTTGCCTTCATTTTGGGTTACCCAATTCACAATCCAGATCTGACCCCCCCGCCCCAATCTGTGTCATACAATTCAGCTTTTGACAGCTATTTTAGTTGAAAATATACCCTCAACTTACCTTGGTGGCTGAGAGACGACAAGGTCCATCTCTATATATTCAAGCGTGTGGCTGGCTGCTGGTGGCTGAGCGTGGGGGAGGAGAGGTTCTTTTTTGGCGGCAAGCGAAGCCCGCCTCACATGCAGCAAAGACTAGAATGCCAACCCATATAGGAATGGGTAAAGAAGTCAGCCATTGTGGATTGCTGGGCAACCTGGAGGGAGTACTGCTACAAGAGACCTTCGAATTTGAACACAGGTGAGTCGATATGTTTCATTTAATAAGGGTACTGTAACGTTGTTCCTGATGCCACATCTATGCTGGTAAACTTTAAATAAGGATGCATGAAGATAATAAAGGCACTTCAAGAGGTCTGCACAGGTGACATTTTGCACACCAGAGCTGTGTGTCTTTAGATTTCAGACTTGACTGTCGAGGGGCACACAGATCTGAAGCTAAGAAGCCTTCAGAGAGGGACTCTAACTTTAAAACATGATCGGCTGCCACTGACTCTCAAGGAGGGAGGGGCACAGGGGGTAATATATACATTAATGTCAAAAGCTTCTTTTTTCGGTGGTACATGGCGGGATATTTTGACACGAATTCTCCTTCCCACAAACTATCTCATTTCTTTCCAAATGTAAATTATTTTAGTTCAAATGCTTCCAGTGTGCAACAGTAACAGTAACAGTTGATAGTTACAACTTGCATGGAGAAAGTCAGAGTTACGTTGTTTCAGGACATCTTCTTGACTCTTTCTTCATCTTGTGGCACGTTTTAGAATTGCAGTCATTTAATTATATAATCTGAAGCCTTACACGCTACGGTGAGCGAATGGAGTGCGCCGTAAACTTTGCTCCACCAACGGATGGCAGAGTTTTTTCGCAGATCTCCACTGGTGGAGCGAAGTTCACCGCCCACCCTTAATTAAAATACAGGGTCAGTTGATCCGTGTTAATGTTCTAGGTCTTCCCGCTCACCAGATCATTAACATGGGTCAATTGACCATGTATTTTGATATTTTACAGCCTGTTAATAAGCGTGTCACCAAGCAAAATACTTGAGGAGTCCTGATTGATTCCTTCAGTGGGTCAGTTTCCTCACTGATCAACAGAGTGTGTTGGAATTTCATGATATATGTTTTAACTTCCATGTGGTGCTGGTGAATTGAACTTTTTAATTCCACTTAAAAAAAATTATTTCACTTATGGGTGATTTATAGCAATATAACTATATATGCTGCAGCATTTGAAACAATGAGAATAAGACACTGTTCCTTTAAGGGCCTATTGACTTCTAGTGTCCCATCATGGCAGTTAAATCACTTCTTTTTGATGAGCGAATTAGCAATATAGAATTAGTCTTATTTTTATTTCTCATTCGGGAAGGAAGGAGGGTTGCTTATGATTTCAATGGAGATTCCCTTGAGAGAGAACAAGGATGATCACATAACCTTATTAATAATAGCTTCTGTTCTTCATGTATCTAGTTTGTTTCACCATCTTCAGATGGCATTACCAGAGTCAGCTTTAACCCCTTGCATGCTCATGACGGAACGGTTCCGTCATCAGCGTCGGTGCTCCGGTGCTGATGACGGAACATTTCCGTCATGAGTCAATTTGATTTATGGGGGGCGTGGCTTAGCACGCAATGGTGGAAGACGTGCTCGGGTAGAGCTCCTGCTTGAGCTCCCCTACCCTGGGCCATTTCTCCGACAACACTTGCCCTGCCTGACCTGAAACCTCTGGCGGGTCTGCCCGTGACCCTTGGCAACACCTGGGCCGAGTTTGGCGGAACTCGGCGGCGGAGCTCCGCACCGCGACCGACGGCGACGTTGTGGCCGGCCTGCCTGCGGCGCGGCCGGATTCTACACTACGCGAGGCCGCGGCTTCTCCGGGCCTACTGGGCCCTGCCCTGCGACCCACCTGAGGCGACCCGACCGCCACTGAGGGCGAACGAGGACAGATGCGGTGAACCCCACACGGAGGCGCAACTGCCGGCCCCCGCGCTCCGGGCCCTGGTGACTGCAAGTGAGGAGGCGGGCGAGCCAGAGGCGGCCGGAGTCAGACGCGGGTCGGGCCGGCCGGCCCTGCGGAGGAGCGGACGAGGGGGAGCGAGCGCCTACATACTGCTGCCGAGACCTAGGCTACAGCGAGGGAGCAACGCGAAGGCACTAGTACAGGAGTGGGGCCTCCCTTCGGCCTTCCCGCTGCTGCGTGTCATCCGGAGCTAGTGGGCACACACTGCGACACAGTGAGTAACCTCCCCCCCCCATTATAAAGGGGACTGACGGCGGAGAGCTGCGGAGCCACTGTCGGGACGCACCCGCCCACGGCCGTTGCCTGGCCCCCTGTGCGCCCCGGTGAGGCCCAGCTGCTGTTTGGCGCTGTCTGCTGGATGCGGCCTTCCCTCTCCTGCTCCTTCTGTCGCTGCATACTGCTCCACGCTGGTGCCACGGGCTGGGGACCTGAGGAACAGCAAGCCCTTCCAGAACCGCAACAGATGCCTGGGCAGGGGAATCCCCCTCTCCCCCCCTCATAGCTGGGACCGCATGTGGAGGGCCACAGAGCGACGACAACAGGGCACGGTTACCCACGGAGGCTGACTGAGCCCCCACGCGCCCACGGCACCGATATTCCGGAGGACACCCTGACACCGCTGCTTGCTCTGGTGGAACACGACTGGCGCTTACAGAGGGTGACGGTCCCCCACTCTCTAAGTCTGGCCTAGCGCCTCGTCCTCCTGCAAACGGAAATCTGCTACACTACAGACCCCTGGGCGCCTGGCTCGCATCCGCGCCACGAACCCACGGTTTGGAGGCTGGGGGAGTGGGTGCACTCACGAGGTTTCCGCACCACACCGAGGACAGAAGGCGGTGGGGGTTAAACATGACGACGTCGCTAACCTGTGCAACCTGACACACCTTGGACGTCTCCTGCGGACTTGCCCCCCCCCAGACCACGCGACAGTGAGCAAGAATCGCCCCTGCTGCTGCCCACGCATGCGGCCAACCCCATGTCTGGTGGGGTGAAAACGCGCACCGGATCGGGTGGCATGTCAGTGAAGGGGAGGGTGGCGAAAACGCCTTCTAAAATGGACGCCGACCACGTGGCGTCGAAATTGGACTCTGTCTTGGCGGCCGTGGAAAGGATGGAGGAATCTCTTCAACAGACGCGCACCTCTCTGGAAACCAGGATAGACGGTGTGGCGATTGATCTAACTCATCTCAGAGCTGACCACAAGAAATTGCAGGAACGCACCACAGCGCTGGAAGGAGCGGTGGCGACCATGGAACCGACGGTGTCGCAATCGGACAAACACATACAGGACCTCCTTAACAGGGTGGACTTTCTAGAGGATCGCGCGGAGGATGCAGAAGGGAGGGCGAGAAGGAACAACATCCGCCTGGTGGGCATTCCGGAGAAATGGGAAGGGATGGACCCCACGCAGAGAGTGGAGGACTGGCTCCGTGAACTACTACCGGAGGGAGTGCTGTCGCCCCATTTTGTGGTGGAACGAGCCCACCGAATACCCACGAAACCCCTAACAACTGGCTCGAACCCCAGACCAATAATCCTCCGAGTCCTCAACTACCGAGACCGCGACACGATCTTGCGGGAAGCCAGGAAATTAGGTGAGATCAGGATCGACAACACCACCGTGATGTTCTTTCCGGACTACACTGTACAGGTCCAAAGGCAAAGACACTCCTTCCTGGAAGTAAAAAGACGATTACGGCAGGCTGGACTTCAATACTCGCTTCTCTTCCCGGCCAAACTACGGGTGGTAGCGAAAGACAAAACGCACTTTTTTACGGACTCTAATGAAGTTGAGGCCTGGCTTGATGAGAACATGCCGGATGTGCCCAGACGAGCGCAGGGAACTGCTACTGCGGAACACACGCGTGGGGCGCGGAGACGCCGCAGACGGAGGGCTCCTACACCTACCAGGACGAGGGAACCACCAGCTCACTCCCCGACTGCGAGCGAGATGCTGCAGGAACAGCGAGACGCCCTCCGCAGGGTGGTGGAAATCAGCAGCTCCCCGACTCCGTCCCCTGCCCCGGACACAACTCCGACGCCTCTCCCAAGCGACGATGAGGCGATTTATGGCCTACAAGACTCCCAGCACGCCGAAGACCTTCCGGACGTCACACCGCAAACAGCAGACTTGTTTGGTTAAGTGACCCATGCCGAATCTAACTTCCTCGCGCTGGGAACGACGGACCTGTGCGAAAGCTATGCAGGCCTCCACAAAGGGGGGAGAATCAAGCAACTCTACTATGCTGAATCCTGTTTGCCTGGGGACGCTGAACTCCGACCAGGTATTGTGCTTGTTCTATACACACATGGCCCAATCGCTCACTGTTGAGCACTGATCACCTGATAGACAGCTACACACGAGCTGACCAGAGACAACCGAACTGTTTGAGGAGCGACCTCGTCCCCCCCCCTGAGAGCCCTGCTCTTCCAAATCGATACTTGACGAGCCGCTGTAGCTCTGCGGAAAGATGAGACCTGGGCACCTGCCAGACGGTAATGGCCTCCTGACCCTGCCCGGGAGGGATGCTGCATCCACTATGGTTAATTCTGTTTAACGTACTGTTACAGCTTAAGCCACAGAGTACCCCTTAGAACTGTATAGTTTACGAGCTCATACGAGCATTTGGACGGCAACATGTTTAGTAGCCGACCTTTTGGCATTTTAGGTTATGTAGCCATGTTGAGGCCACAAGTTATCATCCCTTCCCCTACCCGTTTCCTTACTCGGGGATCACCACACACAACACTGACACTTTGGGGCGCATTTGTATTGGGAGGGTGGCTCTGGACCGAGCGGGGAGCACTTCTTGGGGGCATGGGGGTGGGGGGTGCGGGGGGGAGTCACAGCCTGCAACACAATGGCTGAGATAAGATTTTGCACTTGGAACATCAGGGGAATGCACACACCGGCTCGGCGCTACCAGATTTACTCGTACCTGAAGCGACATAAGATAGGCATAGCACTACTACAGGAGACACACTTGAACGAGGCAGAAGTCCGGGCACTGCGCCGCAAGTGGCGCGGACAGCTTTATGCAACGTCCTATTCCTCATACGCCCGAGGCGCACTGATATGGGTCCGCCCCGGGATCCCCTGGACAGCTACAGACACCACGATAGATCGGGAGGGTAGATTCGTTGCGATACAGGGCAGACTTGATGGGCACCAGATGGCACTGGTGTCACTGTACGCTCCAAACACTGATCAAGGTGGCTTTCTGGCGCGCCTCTCTGCGATGCTGGCACCCTGGCATGGGATCCCCTGGCTCCTGGGTGGGGATTACAATTGCACGCTAGACACTGCGCTGGACCGCTCCTCCCCGCCCCCGGTTGGCGCACCGACACGCGGGGCCACGAAGGCACTGCTGGAATGGGCCGAGCAGTGGGACCTCCATGATGTTTGGAGGTCACACAATCCTGGGACGCGAATCTACTCCTACTATTCGGGCGCCCACGGCTTACACGTCCGCCTGGACCGATTCATGTCCACTACTGACCTCTTACCCCTTGTGACTGACACACTATACATGGGCCGCACGCACTCTGACCACAATCCACACTTTCTGACCATGGCCTGGGACCGACCACGTCCTCCTGTCCCCACCTGGAGACTACAACCGGCAATGCTGCTGGATGCGGAATTTCGCGACTCCCTTCTCACATGCACTGCACAATATTTCGAGGACAACGCGGGCACGGCGTCCTCCCCACAAGTAGAGTGGGACGCCTTCAAGGTAGTGATCCGGGGCCACTGCCTGAGGACGCAGGGCCACATAAGACACCAGCTAGAGAGCGAGCTCACAAGATTAGAAACTACTCTGCTTGAGAGGGAGGGGGAGGCCGCTGAGGGTAGCGCTGACTTGCTCCAGGAGGCACACACAGTCCATGCGGGCCTCCTGGAGCGCCTCCGGGACATTAACTACGCAGCACATTCGGCAAGGACACATCACATGAGTGACAGACCTGGCAAGTTACTGGCCTGGCTGATATCGCAGGAGACGCGCTCAACCCCAGTGGCAGCGATACAGGTGGAGGGGAGAGGCCTACTATACTCGCAGCGCCAGATCCACGACGCATTCACCACACATTACACCGCACTATACCGCTCACGGCTACCTCACCCGTGCCCCGACATTGCTGGCTACCTTGCCCCCCTGCCGATGCCGCAACTGACTGCTGCGCAGCAGGACGAACTGGGAGCCCAGCTCGACTCTGACGAGGTTCGCGACGCAATATTTAACTTGTCTAATAGCAAATCCCCGGGCCCGGACGGGCTCCCAGCTGAATTTTACAAAGCAGGCTCGGCCATACTCATCCCGGAACTCCTGAAGATGTACGCCGCGGCCTTAGAGGACGCTGCCTTGCCCCCGACGTTGAATGAGGCGACCCTGATCTCCATTCCTAAACCGGACAAAGACTGCACGCAAGTGGGCTCCTATCGCCCGCTGACACTGCTCAATACCGACTATAAAATACTGGCCTCCACTCTGGCTCGGAGACTGGCCCCCTATGTGCCCCGGCTGGTACACCAAGATCAAAATGGCTTTGTCCCAACGCGCCACACCTCCCACAATATCCGCCGCCTCTTCCGAGTGCAGGAGTATGCCACCCTGCGGTGGCCTAGAGCGGGGTGCTTGGTATTGGACCTGGAAAAAGCTTTTGACTCGGTGGAGTGGCCATACCTGGGAGCGGTTTTGGAAAAATTCCAATTAGGTGGTGGCTACGAAGCTATGGTGGAATTGCTTTATGGCAGACCGACAGTTCGGGTACGCACGGGCGCGCTGCTCTCGGACACGCTCCGAGTCTGCAGGGGCACTAGACAGGGCTGCCCCCTGTCGCCTCTACTGTTCTCCCTAGCCATGGAGCCCCTGGCCACGATACTTAGGGCACGGGGAGCCGACTGGGGCATCCCACTGGCGGACGGTCTCCATGCAGTTTCGCTATATGCGGATGACTTACTGTTGTACGTCAGAGATATCACCAACATCCCGGACTCGCTGGCTGACGTCTTCCGCACTTTCGAGGAGATGTCGGGACTGCGGGTCAACTGGTCCAAATCGGGGGCTTACTCCTTCCACCCGGATACGCCCGAATGCGACGTGCGACTGGGCGGCGGCAGGCTGCAGTGGTATCCCACCACGTTCCGATATCTGGGGATACGAATCTATCGGACTCCACTGGACGTCCTAGAGGGGAACCTTCTAAGAGCGATTGCCTCGGTCCGGGCGCAGATCGCGTTCTGGAACACCCTACCTCTTAATGTCCCAAGTCGGATAGCACTTATCAAAATGATAGTACTGCCTAGACTCCTATACTATTTCGCTAATATACCGACTTACGTGCCGAATAAAATTTTCCGAGACCTGGAGACCCTACTGAGAAGCCTTATCTGGAATAAGGGCCGGCCCAGGGTGGCGTTGACTAAACTGTACATGCCAACGGAACTGGGAGGCCTGGCGGTTCCCAACATGGAACTATACTATCTCTCGGCGCAAATGCAGTGGGTGTCGGAGTGGCTAGGCGGCAGACACCTTGAGGATACTGCCTCGGACGCAGCTGCCTGGACGCAAACGCAAATAAATACTCTATTCCACCCCCTAGCCCGAACCCCCCGCCCCCCCCAGATACACTTAGAGGTGGCACGCAAATGTTTCCTACGCTGTTTGAAGCTTACCCGGGCCGTGACGCCATACGCCCCGACCATGCCCATTCTAGGCACTCCGAGCCCTACAGGAGTACTGACTGTGACTTGTCTGACCAGTTAGTCACAGGCCGGGGTGGATACCCTGGGTGACCTGTATGCTGAGGGAGTACTACTCGCCTTTGAGGACCTAACTGCTGCCACGGAACTCCCAGCTGGCCAGTTCCTGCTACATGCGTCCCTTTTGCGTACACTCACTACCCACTGGGGAGATGTGACGGAGGAACCACCGATGCATTGCTTCATGCAGTACCTCCATGTTATGGGTACTGGCTCACACATCATTCACTGGCTGGCGCAGGCTCTACAGGCACACTCGAAGCCATCTGCGCTGAGGTTGCGCGATGGGTGGGCGGCGGACAGGGGGCGGGCCTGGAACGACAAGGAATGGGCAATGATATTAGCCGGACCGACATATATCCCACGCAGCCCCCGCTTTAAGATCATACAATTCTACATCCTGCACCGCGCATACCTAACGCCTGACAAGATAAATAGGTACTTCGCCACCACGGATGCTGCCTGCCCGCGCTGCTCTCTGACTGGGGCTGACCTCTTGCATATGTTGTGGCATTGCCCTGAGGTAGGCACATACTGGGACGAGGTCGTGATGCTCCTCACGCGCAGCGCTGACGAGCAACTACCACACACGTGGGAGGCATGCATCTTGGGGCTATATAAACGCACGAAGCTCAACAAAGTGCGGACCCGCTTCTGGGACATGGGGCTTATAACAGCAAAACGCCTGATCACCAAGCATTGGAAGGCGGCGACCTCCCCCCATGTTCGGCATTGGCGTGCCTCTTTCACTAACTGGGCACGTGCAGAGGGCACGGTACTTCTCCGGGAAGAAACAGCGGGACTCCGCAAATTCCCCATCGCCCAGCTCTGGAACGACCTCCTAAAGGCGTTCCACCGCGCTTGCCGGGAACGGGGTGTTACATGAGCTAAGCGACGACATAATCATGGTGCTACAGGCTGATACTGGGAGAGGATCCAGGCCTGCCCCCCCCCTGCCCCTCCCTCACACACTCGACACGCGACCCTGAGGGGAGATGCTACCGCTCCCTCACCACGCACTGGACGCCTTTGAGACACTGACAGCGCGCTACCGCCCTGGCCCTGGCGCGCCTGCGACAACGACAGACATCATCGCTGAGGAAGGCGCTGACACCCCCCCCCCCGTCCACCTGTTCACCGGCAGGAGACGGCTCACCACATAGCTGACCTGCGCCGCCGCCCCGCACGTTGCCGGCTTAAGCCCTGACCCTACACTACAGACGTCGCACACATGCACTTGAAGGAGATAGGAGCCTTGCGCCCCCCCCACCCCCGCCGTGCTTCCTCCCCCCCCCCCCTTCTCGACTGTCCCCATACCTTACATGTGGCCTCGCTGGGCCCCTTCCTGCAATAGACGCCTTGCATTGAAACCGGCAGTGATCTCCCCCCCCCTCCACCCCTGCCTTTTACTCCTTTCCCAACCCCCGGTTCTCCCAGCCGATATACGGGCATAGGGAACAGTTTGTTTACTGGTCCAGTTCCCGGACTAGACTCAATTACCTAGTTTTCTTTTCTTTTTTTAATGAAGATACAGGAGAGACTATGTTACTACCAAGAGACAATCCCTTGGGGCCACATGCCATCTGCGAGGCGCAGGGGCGTGACACCACTCACATACCACAGGAGGTACATCCAGACACCCGATTACAAATGCGTGGTACGTGGATCAGACACACAGCTTATTGGTTGCTGTCATGCCCCTAGCGCCCTCTCAGTGATAAGCCTGGGAGCACACGTAGGCACACTACTACTGAGTACTCTGACCCCAACCCAACTTGGCTGCGGACTAACCCTGCTGACTCCAACTGCGCACTCCTATGCCTCAGTGAGCTATACTAAAGCATACATCGTCAATACAAGAGCAGCAATACTGACTCAGCATCGAAACCACGCACATAATTGACCCCCCTCCCCCTTTCTGACTACCCACAGCTGATTAGTGCACGACCTATGGGACTTTGGGGAGACACATACGGGAGGCAAATGCTGGGTGATCATTGCGATATGAATATTGAGGGGGAAAAAATGTAAAAACATGGGATCTACCATTCAAGTCGCTAGTCAACAAATGATCATACCAATTAACACATGTAACTTGCCGCCGGACCCCCGGGTTGTCGGCTAAATGGCTGTGTCATCCTGCTCAGTACCTGACTAACTAACGTCTGCCCATGCAGCCTTTATCGGGATGTGGATTGTGAATTGTATGATAACCGCATATTGTATAATAAAGATCTTCTTAAAAATTTAAAAAAAAAAAAAAATGAGTCAATTTGATTTATGACCCTTCAGCACTGCAGCGAAATTCGCGCAGCACTGAAGGGGTTAATATTCATGTAGTGTTATAGTGCTTGGGTATTAATAAAATATGACACTTAAAAAACTGTGATCTGATTTGCTGAGTATGTAACCCATGATGAATCTGCAACTTCACTGATTTCATATACAAAAATGATATATAAAAGCCCTCAATTTTGGAGGTGACAGCTGTCTTTCACTAAGCCTTGAATGCTGTTAGGGAGGCTGTCTATTTCTCTTTTGATTCAGCTACCCACGTGGGGCTTTTCTTTTTGACTTAGCACTTCTCTGTAATGCCCTATTTGAGGAGACCAGATATGTAGGTGAGCAACCCAATATACCCTTGCGGGCTCGGGCAATACTTGTTATAAGAAAAAGGCCAGCAAGGGATTTTGTTCTATTACTATTTGTCAGCGTTGTTAGGGCCTGTTATGAAAATCAAGGTTCCTAAAACTGTTCTTAGTCAGTAGCTGTAGTGAATCATTAACTTTAGGCAAAGAGTCACAAAAGATCAATAAATACAGTGTTACCACACTAACACAGTAAATAAATGCAAAGACCAGGGTTTTATATTGTCTGAAGATTATTATTTGTTTCAAGACAAAGAATCTTTTTATAAAAAAGAAGAAAACATTCTTATAAAATAGGGTACATACATAGGTATTAGTTAGATATTCAAGGTGTATATTAGTTAGATATTCAAGGTGTAGGATATTTCCTCCTTTGATATATCTAAGCAAAAAGTCCAGACTGCTAACACAAAATAACACAATGATTTCAACTAAAAATCAGAAGAAAATCAAAGATGATACAATGGATCACATGCAGACTTGGACTGGATAGTCGACGTTTCGGTCTTTTAAGGAATTTTTCATAAGACCATCATCAGGACAAAGAAATTCTACATACAGTAGATGACCCTCTGTGAAAAAAACATTATATTACAATATATTCAGACCTGGTTAAAAACTATGCAAAATTCAGTTCGAACAATCTATACTTTTATATTAATTAGAGCCTTTTGCAAAATTCTTGTGCAGTCGGTGTGGCGGCTGCAAAAGGTAGGCAAAACAGATTATTTATCTATCTTTCAATCAAAAATCAAATGTCATTGAATTTAACAACAATGAAGACTCACTTTTACTCAAGTAGAGATAAATCCTCTCTCTATTCAAAAAGACAACAGCAATTCCAATGGTTTTGGTGATGAGAAGCAAAGAAATTAATCCTTTTGGGCCAGAATTACTGCAAAAAAAGGGGGGGCAACCGATAAGATATCAACCCATTACAGTTTTGAAACAGGCAATGCCATTGATTGTCAAAAAGAAGGGGCAGTTTATTCATTTACCTCGTATTATAAGCTGAAGTGATTTCAAATGTTCAACAAAGTATCCAATACTTGCTGATCGGTGAGAGGACGACCATTAGGTTCTAGTTAAATAAAGAAATAAGCATTTAAGGCTTTCAATGTATTATGCTTATTCAAACTGCAGCTTTATAATTTTATGCATGTTTTACATGAAGCTCTCATTTTTTGAGTCCGATTTGTTAAGGTTTGTCAAATCACGAAGCCATTCGATTTACATAAACGTTTATATCGGGTTGACAAATCGATTTTTAAACACGAGCAACCTGAAGGTTTATTTTCAATAGCTACTTCAAGTGTTGTGCTAGTTGGTTTGAATCGTACTAGATCGTATCAACAGGTTGTTATGGCTTGTCAAATCTATAGCCAGTCAAATTGCAAGCACGTTTGTTTCAAGTTAACACACCCGTTTTTTGGCAGATATACCATGAGGGTTTATTTTTTGTTATTTGTTAGGGGACACATTCACAACAGCATAATCGAGTGTTAAATAGGTTCGTTTAAATTATATCACCTGATAGCTGTTACAGTTACTTGCACATTTTGGGCGCCATCTTAACTTAGTCAGTTAAATACATGCCGGTATATACATGCTGCAAACAACTCTAAAAATCACTAGCTTACTAGCGTGACACTAGTTCGATACATGTAGTTGTATATTCTCATAGAGCACTAGGCCTCTCTATATTGTGGCCTCAATAAAGAGCATATTCTTTTTAGTCCCGCTTGTAAGGAAAACAAGACTCAACGAGTTAAGAGGTGAAAGAAAAATCTTTCAAAATAATACCTCTAAGTTACTTACTTCACGAAGATGAAAGAAGGAATCTCAGTCATAGACGCGCCGGACCGCAAACAAATTGGGTTAAGGCTTGCAACAATGTTACCATAGTGGGGCTTGTTTTTAAATGCGTAGGTGCACGCCAAGTTATTGTGTAATCTCGCAAGATTACACCATGGAAAAAGTCGCCACGAAGTTCGAGATAAACGAGGCGGCCATCTTAGCCTGTGCAACTTATTTAGAATAATTGCACAAATCATCGCATTTCTGTATAAAATTTAGTTTAACGATGGACAAAAACCATCAGAAAGGCCTCTTAGTAGTTTGTAACGATATGTAAATCGATATTACACATTCGTTGTTGCATTCGGAAATTCGGCAGGTGCATTTACAACAAGGTTGGATTTTAGTGTCACATTCCTAATCCCAATAGGGTTCGCTCGAAATCAGATGTCTATTTATGACCCCATATATAACTCAGTTTGTATTGGTTTGGTTTTCAAGGATGTTTTTTGTTTTAAATAGCCAGTTTTATATCATATAGGGAGGCTCTGTCACCTGGGAAAAGGCGCTCACAGTCTAAACAATTCCTATACATAAAGTGATATATTTACATCAGAGTCACAGCTTACAAAAGCTCTACTTGTTAATCACATGTCATTAAAACATCATCTTGACTGGTACACGTCATTTGATTCAAAATGTATGTACATTTGGTGGTTCAAATACATCACTATCATGGCTTACTTAGGAATTATCAAACAGTCAACACAAATGTCAAGGAAATCAGAAAATCGGAAAAACTCAGTGAAAACCTGAACAGTTACAAATCAATAGCTTTCAAGTCAGACATGCTAAGGTATGCCATTCTGTACAGGAATTCATTCCGTTTTTAACACTATCTGCAAATTCAATCCAGCGGTTTTCCTTAATGGTCAGAATTTTATCGCCATTTTTCTGTCTAATAGAGGATTTTACTACATCAATCACCCACCAGGTCATTTCTCTTTCAGAATGTTTGGCAAGAGAGTAGTGATCTACTAATGGGGCATTCTCAACTGTGCGACGAATGCAAGACTGGTGTTGGAGAATTCTCTGCTTGATCATCTGGGTGGTTTTACCGATGTAGAGTTGTCCACATGGACACTGAATACAGTAAATTATGTTACTGGTTCTGCAGTTGGAAAAGTGCTTGATGGTAATTTTACGACCATTAATATCAAAACTTTTGATGTTAATGGTAGTGTTGCAGGCCATACAGTTGTTGCATTTGTAATGGCCTTGTACTGGGGACAGCTGTTTCATGTTGTCCACAATATTTAAATCCTGACAGTCATAGGCATGTACCAGACGGTCTCTCAGATTAGGACCACGCTTGAACGCGAACATTGGTTTCTCTTTTAATTCGGGTAGTTCTTTCAACAGGGGCCAACTTTTTGTTATAATTCTTTTTACTTGTTGGCTGAATGTGCCAAATGTCGTTACACATACCAGTGGTGCCTGGTTGTTCTTAGGTTTAGTCTGGAGCAGTGCTTCTCGATTGTTGTACCATGCGCGCTTCATAGAATTCTTGAGGAGCTTGTTTGGGTAACCTCGGTCAAGCAGCTTAACTTTCAGAATTTTTGCCTCATGGAAATAGTCAGTCCGTTTGAAACAATTTCTGCGCATCCTCAGAAACTGTCCAAAGGGTAAACCGTCACGTAGAGATTTAGGGTGGTGACTGTTATATTTCAACAGAGTATTGCGTGTAGTTGGTTTTGTATACAAAGTTGTGTAGATAGTATTGTCGTCATTCGCTTTGATGGTTAAATCCAAAAAGTTCATTTCATGTGCATTATAGTCAAGAGTAAATTGTAGATGTGGATTTCTTTTATTCAGCCACTCATGGAATTGTGTCAGTAATTCCTTGTTTCCCTTCCATATGAGGAAGACATCATCTATATATCTTAGCCAACATGATATGTTGGCCATGAACGGATTTAAACTGTCATAGATGAATTTTCTTTCAAAGTTGGTAACATAAATGTTAGCTATGTTGGGGGCATAAACTGCCCCCATTGCGACACCTTTCAGTTGTTGATAGAACTTCTTCTCGAAGAGAAAAAAGTTCTGGCACATAGAGATTTTGATACAGTTCACTATGAATTCACTGGGGACAGTGTGTGGTCTTTCACGGCTGTCTAAAAGATCTTTACTAAGCAAGAGGACCTCATCTTGCGGAATATTAGTATGCAGACTGGTGATGTCCATAGTTACTAAGTATTCCTGATCTGGATTGTAGTCGTGGTTTTCTAGTCTGGTTATCACAGAGGTGGTATCCCTGATGTATGTGTCTGCCTCAATTACAAACGGTCTTATAAAGAAATCCGAATATTGCGCAAGTGGCTTCAGAATTGAATTGCAGCCAGCAACAATCGGTCTCCCTGGTGGTTCAGTGGCATGTTTATGTATTTTTGGGAGGATGTATATGGCTGGTACTGTTGGAGATTTATTAATTAGAAAGGCAGCCTCTTTAGTACTCAGCCAACCTCCTTTAAGTCCTTGATCGCTTAAGGTCTTTATTTCTATTTCTAGTTTCGGGGTGGGTGTATCAAAATCTCTATGTGCCAGAACTTCTTTCTCTTCGAGAAGAAGTTCTATCAACAACTGAAGGGTGTCGCAATGGGGGCAGTTTATGCCCCCAACATAGCTAACATTTATGTTACCAACTTTGAAAGAAAATTCATCTATGACAGTTTAAATCCGTTCTTGGCCAACATATCATGTTGGCTAAGATATATAGATGATGTCTTCCTTATATGGAAGGGAAACAAGGAATTACTGACACAATTCCATGAGTGGCTGAATAAAAGAAATCCACATCTACAATTTACTCTTGACTATAATGCACACGAAATGAACTTTTTGGATTTAACCATCAAAGCGAATGACGACAATACTATCTACACAACTTTGTATACAAAACCAACTACACGCAATACTCTGTTGAAATATAACAGTCACCACCCTAAATCTCTACGTGACGGTTTACCCTTTGGACAGTTTCTGAGGCTGCGCAGAAATTGTTTCAAACGGACTGACTATTTCCATGAGGCAAAAATTCTGAAAGTAAAGCTGCTTGACAGAGGTTACCCAAACAAGCTCCTCAAGAATTCTATGAAGCGCGCATGGTACAACAATCGAGAAGCACTGCTCCAGACTAAACCTAAGAACAACCAGGCACCACTGGTATGTGTAACGACATTTGGCACATTCAGCCAACAAGTAAAAAGAATTATAACAAAAAGTTGGCCCCTGTTGAAAGAACTACCCGAATTAAAAGAGAAACCAATGTTCGCGTTCAAGCGTGGTCCTAATCTGAGAGACCGTCTGGTACATGCCTATGACTGTCAGGATTTAAATATTGTGGACAACATGAAACAGCTGTCCCCAGTACAAGGCCATTACAAATGCAACAACTGTATGGCCTGCAACACTACCATTAACATCAAAAGTTTTGATATTAATGGTCGTAAAATTACCATCAAGCACTTTTCCAACTGCAGAACCAGTAACGTAATTTACTGTATTCAGTGTCCATGTGGACAACTCTACATCGGTAAAACCACCCAGATGATCAAGCAGAGAATTCTCCAACACCAGTCTCGCATTCGTCGCACAGTTGAGAATGCCCCATTAGTAGATCACTACTCTCTTGCCAAACATTCTGAAAGAGAAATGACCTGGTGGGTGATTGATGTAGAAAAATCCTCTATTAGACAGAAAAATGGCGATAAAATTCTGACCATTAAGGAAAACCGCTGGATTGAAATTGCAGATAGTGTTAAAAACGGAATGAATTCCTGTACAGAATGGCATACCTTAGCATGTCTGACTTGAAAGCTATTGATTTGCAACTGTTCAGGTTTTCACTGAGTATTTCCGATTTTCTGATTTCCTTGACATTTGTGTTGACTGTTTGTTAATTCCTAAGTAAGCCATGATAGTGATATATTTGAACCACCAAATGTACATACATATTGAATCAAATGACGTGTACAAGTCAAGATGATGTTTTAATGACATGTGATTAACAAGTAGATCTTTTGTAAGCTGTGACTCTGATGTAAATATATCACTTTATGAATAGGAATTGTTTAGACTGTGAGCGCCTTTTCCCAGGCGACAGTGCCTCCCTATATGATATAAAACTGGCTATTTAAAAAAAAAACATCCTTGAAAACCAAACCAATACAAATTGAGTTATATATGGGGTCATAAATAGACATCTGATTTCGAGCGAACCCTATTGTGACTAGGAATGTGACACTAAAATCCAACCTTGTTGTAAATGCACCTGCCGAATTTCCGAATGCAACAACGAATGTGTAATATCGATTTACATATCATTACAAACTACTAAGAGGCCTTTCTGATGGTTTTTGTCCATCGTTAAACTAAATTTTATACAGAAATGCGATGATTTGTGCAATTATTCTAAATAAGTTGCACAGGCTAAGATGGCCGCCTCGTTTATCTCGAACTTCGTGGCGACTTTTTCCATGGCGTAATCTCGCGAGATTACACAATAACTTGGCGTGCACCTACGCATTTAAAAACAAGCCCCACTATGGTAACATTGTTGCAAGCGTTAACCCAATTTGTTTGCGGTCCGGCGCGTCTATGACTGAGATTCCTTCTTTCATCTTCGTGAAGTAAGTAACTTAGAGGTATTATTTTGAAAGATTTTTCTTTCACCTCTTAACTCGTTGAGTCTTGTTTTCCTTACAATCGGGACTAAAAAGAATATGCTCTTTATTGAGGCCACAATATAGAGAGGCCTAGTGCTCTATGAGAATATACAACTACATGTATCGAACTAGTGTCACGCTAGTAAGCTAGCGATTTTTAGAGTTGTTTGCAGCATGTATATACCGGCATGTATTTAACTGACTAAGTTAAGATGGCGCCCAAAATGTGCAAGTAACTGTAACAGCTATCAGGTGATATAATTTAAACGAACCTATTTAACACTCGATTATGCTGTTGTGAATGTGTCCCCTAACAAATAACAAAAAATAAACCCTCATGTTATATCTGCCAAAAAACGGGTGTGTTAACTTGAAACAAACGTGCTTGCAATTTGATTGGCTATAGATTTGACAAGCCATAACAACCTGTTGATACGATCTAGTACGATTCAAACCAACTAGCACAACACTTGAAGTAGCTATTGAAAATAAACCTTCAGGTTGCTCGTGTTTAAAAATTGATTTGTCAGCCCGATATAAACGTTTATGTAAATCGAATGGCTTCGTGATTTGACAAACCTTAACAAATCGGACTCAAAAAATGAGAGCTTCATGTAAAACATGCATAAAATTATAAAGCTGCAGTTTGAATAAGCATAATACATTGAAAGCCTAAAATGCTTATTTCTTTATTTAACTAGAACCTAATGGTCGTCCTCTCACCGATCAGAAAGTATTGGATACTTTGTTGAACATTTGAAATCACTTCAGCTTATAATACGAGGTAAATGAATAAACTGCCCCTTCTTTTTGACAATCAATGGCATTGCCTGTTTCAAAACTGTAATGGGTTGATATCTTATCGGTTACCCCCCCTTTTTTGCAGTAATTCTGGCACAAAAGGATTAATTTCTTTGCTTCTCATCACCAAAACCATTGGAATTGCTGTTGTCTTTTTGAATAGAGAGAGGATTTATCTCTACTTGAGTAAAAGTGAGTCTTCATTGTTGTTAAATTCAATGACATTTGATTTTTGATAGAAAGATAGATAAATAATCTGTTTTGCCTACCTTTTGCAGCCGCCACACCGACTGCACAAGAATTTAGCAAAAGGCTCTAATTAATATAAAAGTATAGATTGTTCGAACTGAATTTTGCATAGTTTTTAACCAGGTCTGAATATATTGTAATATAATGTTGTTTTTTTCACAGAGGGTCATCTACTATATGTAGAATTTCGTTGTCCTGATGATGGTCTTATGAAAAATTCCTTAAAAGACCGAAACGTCGACTATCCAGTCCAAGTCTGCATGTGATCCATTGTATCATCTTTGATTTTCTTCTGATTTTTAGTTGAAATCATTGTTATTTTGTGTTAGCAGTCTGAACTTTTTGCTTAGATATATCAAAGGAGGAAATAACCTACACCTTGAATATCTAACCAATACCTATGTATGTACCCTATTTTATAAGAATGTTTTCTTCTTTTTTATAAAAAGATTGTTTGTCTTGAAACAAATAATAATCTTCAGACAATATAAAACCCTGGTCTTTGCATTTATTTACTGTGTTAGTGTGGTAACACTGTATTTATTGATCTTTTGTGACTCTTTGCCTAAAGTTAATGATTCACTACAGCTACTGACTAAGAACAGTTTTAGGAACCTTGATTTTCATAACAGGCCCTAACAACGCTGACAAATAGTAATAGAACAAAATCCCTTGCTGGCCTATTTGAGGAGAGCCTTCATGGCATTAACCGCATGCGCGCGGCGCGTTTTCCCGCTGTGCGCTGAGAATCGCGGAATGCCGCGGTTCATGACGAGCTCAGCTCGTCATGAGCGTACGAGAGGTGTACCTCATGACGAGCTGAGCTCGTCATCAGCGTGGAAGGGGTTAACTCTGTCCTGCATTTCTTTTATATTTTTTCTAATTAATTCTTCAAACTATTCTAATGATCTAGAACTCATTTATCGAGTGGGCCCTTTACTTAATTGAGTGCTGTCTGACATTTTGTGTGTTGGGAGGTGCCTTACCTTGGGGACACACTTTATCATGAAATTAAGGCTTAACGCTGTGTCCGATTCATCAAATTGTGAGGGTTCAGTTGAGGAAAAGTTTCGGGGTGTCAAATTTCAGGGTTCCAACACCCACAAATGCATTTACTTTTGGAGCACGGAGTATGCATTAACGCATTTGCCTAAGACTATAAGAATAGCCAAGCGGTGTATGCCATTAAAATGATCTAGCTCCAGAAAGGAAACTCTGAATCAGTGAACAATGGTGATGATACAGACCCCACAGACAAATGTTTGTGCAAACACTTAAGCGGATAAATAACAGTATCCCTGTTCTCGTGGAACTAATAAATATGAAGAAATCCAGACTAGCCTTTCTCAACTCAACTCATTAAACTTTATTCGGTTATCAGATAAAAACAACCATAAAAGTACAGATCAATCATTACATTTCAAATATCCATAAAAGCACAGTAAGTTAAAACAGAGAATAAAATATGCTCATCTTATTTTATTAGGTGATCGATTATCGCGATCTAAAGACAGATTTAAAATACACAGAGGGATGCAACGGTTAATATGTTGTCTTATCTTTGGATTACTAAGCAAGCAGGGTGACACTGATTACATTCCATAATATTCAATAAAGACACAATCCATCTTCTCCTAGGGATTGTGTAAAATCTACAGAAAAAAAGAATATGGATGTCTGACTGCTCAGACAAATCATCACAAGGGCACTTAATATGTTGTTTAGACCAAGTATTCATTATAGGGAAACAAAGGGATCTAAATGACAAATTTAACCTAAAACGCGTTAATAAAAACCTTTCAAAGACACTCATTCTTAATCTAATATATGGTTGCATATGGTCTGAGGTCATTATTAATTGATGCGTGACCACAGTTTTTTTTTTACATTTCTGTGTTGGTTATGAGGTCGCCCAAATACCTCATGCATATACCTTTGAGGATTTTTCTAGGAACATTGCTCATACTTGCGGGATCATCATAATATTCCCGGTGGCCTATGTTTGAAAGAAACGTCAGTACATAACGTAGCCATCCCACCTTACCACCATTCTCTAGCCTCATCACGTCCCTTAAAATAGAACGATTAATGGCACACTCCTTGTTGGTCCAAATTCTGTGCCACAGAAGACTAGCCTTTCTAACTATAATACCCTTAGAATGTTTGTTGTCCAGTGAAGGGACTACCACCTGATTTCCTTGAGAAGTATACTGAACTTTGGCCAAACACATTTCATAAATTGCAAGCTCTTGTGTGTTTTTAAAAACGTTTGGCCACTCCTACTTGCCACATTAAATAGAAAGGGTTAAACCCGCATACCAATACATAACTTTCATGTTTATAGGGAAAAATTGGTTAAGTGAGAATACAATCATTTTAGAAGAACTTCAAGTGGACTTGATTTAAGCCTGGGGTGATCAGGGCATGAACAAGTAACTTCCTTGCTGAAAAAGGTAGAACGTCAACAAACATTTTCAGAGAATTAATCACAGGAAAACATACCACTGACATGATATTTACATGGGATTTAAAAGACAAATCATTATCAAACTTGACTCCAAAGTTCTTCACTACCTTAGTTGGCAGGAGGGCTATCATGATTGTCTTGCCACCAATCCAAGGGGCCTATTAGGATAGCGGTCGGAAAACCACCCCGACCGCCATGGTAGCAGAAAAAAACGCTCGCCGGTACCACAGCAATACCGACGGACTGATTAGGATCAACCGCCCCAAAAAATCTACTGCGGTGGTAAGAGCCACCAAAAAAACGCACGACATGAGTGGAGTCGTCGCAAACACATCCACGGTGGTTGGATTTGCGGTGGAAACACACCAACCTCCCACCAGGACAGCGGAGACACCGTCTGGAAAATTAGGATATCCCCGATGTGACCATGGTACATTCCACTGTTTCTGTCCGCTGCGTCGCAAACAGTGATGAATGGGAGATACGGCGGAAGGGCTGGAGCATAGCCACCGCTGCAGACGCTCCGTTACAAAAATGGCGGCCGACATGAAAACACACAACAAGGCCACCAAGTGCACCCAGCAAACTAGTCCTGCCCCCCAAAACACCTAACACAACCCAAAGAGACACCCCCATGGCAAAATCAAAAACTACAAATCCCAGGAAAACCCACACAACACACCTGAAAGAAATACCCCATTTTGACACACCCACATAGCTGAGTATAAAATCAGACACTTCCCTGATCACAATCCTTTGCAACACTCCAGAAGAGAAGGGCACATTAACCACATCTGAAAGGAGAGGCAAAAGATTACACCACACACACATCCCTACCACTACCACACCTGCACCTCTAACACCTTTGCACATCAAAACACCATACACATCACCACCACAACCACTACTTCCACACCTGCACCTCTAATCCCTTGGCACACCACACACCATGGCACCACAAAAATGCCAAAATTCACTGAGAGTGAGTTAAGGGTCTAGGTAGATGAGATATTCAGAGTTGAGCCACATTTGTTTGGCAACCTGGTCCAACAGACACCAGCAGCTACCAGATCACAAATGTGGGCAAGAATAGTTGAGAAGGTCAATGCAGTGGGGACCACCACATGAAACCGAAATGAGTTCATGAAGCTCTGGCATGATCTGAAGACAGTTGTGAAGAAGAAGACGGCCAAGATCCGTGAGCTGGCCAGGGGGACTGGTAGTGGCCCTCTACTTCCACTC
The DNA here is from genome assembly GCF_964261635.1 of Lissotriton helveticus. Lineage (NCBI taxonomy): Eukaryota > Metazoa > Chordata > Amphibia > Caudata > Salamandridae > Lissotriton > Lissotriton helveticus. Next base: position 896,602,054 of record NC_136057.1, on the reverse strand, counting down.
AAAACATTCACGGATTGGGAGGAGAAGGTGCATGCCATCCTGCATCCAGAGAGTCTCACAGGAATAGCCGGTAGAGTGCAGGCTGGTAAGCACAAACAAATGCATCACATCACACTGCTATGTACTGTCTTGCACAACTACAAAGGTACACCTCCTAGGCACAAGTCCAGTCACCAGTACCACAAAACCCAACACAGGTCTCACAGATATACCATTCACTCCATCTGAATCACCCCAAAGCTATACAACATTAACAGGGTGGCATGTGTACAGGCAACCACTCCCACCAGGCACCCCTGTCCCACCGCTGAGCAGGATGGAGCACTCCCCCCCTTCCAGCATGTGACAGACAGTGTATGGGTCACCTTCACCTAACAGGTAGGTAGGTAGCCATCTTCCCTGGGAGGGATGTGAGGGGGTGGGAGGCCTGCACTACATCTCCCACCAGGCCCCCAGTCCCACAGCTGAGCAAGATGGATCACTCGCCCTCACCCCCAGCATGTGGCAGCCATTGCATTGTACACTGAAACCTAACAGGTGGGTAGCCATACACCAAGGTAGTTCTGTTTGTGGGTGGGAGGCCTGCACTACAACTCCCACCAGGCCCCCTGTCCAACAGCTGAGCAAGATGGAGCACTCACCCCCACCCCCAGCATGTGGCAGCCATTGTATCACTACAAACAAATTAACATGTAGGTAGCCATCTTCCCAGGGAGGGCTATGAGGGGGTGGGAGGCCTGCACTACAACTCCCAACAGGCACCTCTGTCACACCCCTGAGCAGGATGGAGCACTCCAACCCACACAGAAGCATGTTCCCAAAGGTCCACACCAATGTGACAACAGGACAGGTGAACAGTCAGTGCATGCACCCCAGCATACATACAGAAAAGCATGGAGATAGATAACAACACACGGCATCACTACACACATAAATTGTCACAGATACTATCTCAAGATGCAGTGTGCACACAGCTAAGCGTATGCAACTGCCACAGAAACAGCAGAGTGACTCCCCAAATACAATCTTGAAGCAAATCAGGGCACCAACATGCACAGCAACGAATGTTCCCTGTAACTTACATGGGGGCTGACCATGAAGGGCCATAGGAAAAGTAAGCAAGCATGGTCTGTTGAACTACGAAGTTAAAGCAAAGGACAGGACAAAGGAATGCATGAGACGACAATGGTTAGTACATGCCCAGATGTAATGGCTGCCAGGCCGAGCAAACAGCAAAGATGCTTTCCACAAAGTTGTGAATCTGCCAGCTGTTAGATGGCAATCTTTCATTGTAATAATGAAATATGCATTTGTGGCATGGTATTCATTGACATGTCACCCCATGGCCAAAAATGTGTATGTACTCCAACATCTTGTCATAATGATAACCACTGTGCAGACATACAAAGTGTGAAATAGTCAACTGTGCTCTGCATTACCTGTGAATTAGAGATAGTGAACAGCAAGCTTGAGGTGTGCACGTCAATGACCATCTCCCCTCCGTCCCACAGGTGACCAAGAACTGACCACTGAGGATGAGAACACCACTAGTTGGCTTAGAGAAGCCGTAAGTACTAGCCGGATGCAGGGTGTTTTAATTGTAGAACCATGTCCTGCGTAGATAAGGGAACAACGTAGCATGTTTTAGTATCGGCACAAAGCGCCGTACTTTTGGTGCCCTATTGACAGAACTATAGGGCACCACCCCTTTTGTACCACTTTGTTTGCCATAAGTTGGCAGGGTATGCTCAGATGTGAGTCCCTTGCTCACTTTGCCACTGGATTCAAGCAAGCCGGGCTGAAGACGGCTGTAATGCCAGAAACCGGTCCTTGGAAGTTTTGTTTCCGGTCCAGGGAAGGCATGGCTTGGCAGTTCGGGCTGGACTGTTCCCATGAGGCACAGGGTCAGACTGATTTGCATATGGCCATGTCTGAACTGGGGTGGCAGAGTGGGCTAAAGAACGGTGATGGATTAAACCCAGATCTGTTGACTGGGTGTAAGTGTTTGATTGGTTCAGATGCTCCGTCCATCACCACCCCCTTTTGTACCGCTTTGTTTGCCATAAGTTGGCAGGGTATGCTCAGACGTGAGTCCCTTGCTCACTTTGCCACTGGATTCAAGTAAGCCGGGCTGAAGACGGCTGTAATGCCAGAAACCGGTCCTCGGAAGCTTGTTTCCGGTCCTGGCTTGGTAGTTCGGGCTGGACTGTTCCCATGAGGCTCAGAGTCAGAATGATTTGCATATGGCCATGTCTGAACTGGGGTGGCAGAGTGGGCTAAAGAACGGTGATGGATTAAACCCAAATCTGTTGACTGGGTGAGAGTGTTTGATTGGCTCAGATGCTCCGTCCATCACCACCCCCTTTTGTACCACTTTGTTTGCCATAAGTTGGCAGGGTATGCTCAGACGTGAGTCCCTTGCTCACTTTGCCACTGGATTCAAGTAATGCCAGAAACCGATCCTCGGAAGCTTGTTTCCGGTCCAGGGAAGGCATGGCTTGGCAGTTCGGGCTGGACTGTTCCCATGAGGCACAGGGTCAGACTGATTTGCATATGGCCATGTGGGCTAAAGAACGGTGATGGATTAAACCCAGATCTGTTGACTGGGTGTGAGTGTTTGATTGGTTCAGATGCTCCGTCCATCACCACCCCCCTGTACCGCTATAGACAGAACTTAGCCCTGTAGAAACTATGCCAAATCAGATTATCTAACTGGGATTGATGGGAAAAACATGGTATTGGAGTAGTCTGAGCTTGACCACCATTGGGGAATGTATTATTGATCCACTATAGCCATGTGCTGTGTAGTGGGTGTACCCTGTCAGATACTTGTGTAGAATCTTATTGTAGTATGTAGAAAGGGTAGATTACAATGTTAGACGCTTCCTGATTGATTCTAAATTGCATAGCCTTTGGTAAATCAGTAATATTCCCCTAGATGTATTATACCCTGCACCGGTTACTCAGTGACGCCCTTTAAACATATATCTTATCATCCTTTTTTTAGCCTTACTGGAGACAGTTTTGTAACACTTCTAGGTTCCAATTTACAAGATGTCACTACAATGGAATGGCCAAACATGAGCATATAGGACATTGAGGCCCCATTAAAGCAAATATATAAGGTACAATTGTGGTAGTTTAGCAATCATTAGCTTAAGCATTAGCAGGAGACATCCAGTATTTCAAGACTATCTTGCCCGTTTTACGGAATCCATTTTGTATTTCTGTCGGCCATTTTGTATGCCATGTGCTCTGTCCTACCTTCCTGTTAACTGCTCTTGAAATCTGCCTAGAGACAAGATATGTTTAGTCTCCTCTACTTTGCACATGCTCAGAAGAGCATACAACTGTCTCCAATTTGTAACTGTCAAGCTGTGTCCACCAAAATTAGCTGACTGTCAGCCCTTCCCACTTGTTGCTAGCACACTCTCTGTATGACCTTGTATGTATTGAAACCAGCAATCTGTGCCTTGTACCGCCTTCATTTCAGCCCCTGTGTGGGTATAAAAGGACCCAGCTCCTTTCAGTCCGTGTGCTACCTCATACTATACCGAAGGGTGTTGTGTGAATGTAGTTCCACCTCATGAGGTTTAATAAACTCTGTTTTTTCTATTACAGTTTCTGTGCCAACTTCTTACTATTGGTCTAAGGACTCTGAGCAGAGAAGGGCGAATCCCTTGCAGTAGTAGGCCTGGCTGAGGCTGGCTACTACACAATGAACTGGCCAATTTATATATGAGTACAAATGCTATCCGTTGGATCTGCATTGTCCTAATATTCAGAACTTTGTTCATATACCTGATATAGGATTACCTGTTTAACAACAAAACTTGCATTTGTATCGATGATTATACACATCAAATTGAATACTGATGGTAAGATGTTAATGATGTGTTGCCGCTCGCGTATCGATAAATAGACCTGAAGTATCATAACTAAATACCCTAATATTGTACTGTTCCTTTTTCTACATAGAGCGGTAACAATAGTCAGTATTAAAGGGTCGGCTATTATAATTGTATATCCAATGTTGAAGAAATAGTGAAAGTAAGTAACTTATAAAGAAATGCATTGTAAAGTTAATTTCTGGTCCTGGGGACATTTTTTAAATCTATCCTTTAAAGGAATGAAGGGTGCTTTCTTGGTCAACTTTTATTTTTTTTCTTGGTAGTGGCGTGTCACATAAAGCTGTTCTTGCTTTCGCAACTATTAAAATTGCTTCCTTCATTCTGCCCTGAGTAAGTCGGAGTAGTAGGATCGGAGCAACTACCTGATCAGGGTTAGGATACACTCTTCAGTGTTTTGCACTATTTGGGGAAATGTGGCACGGCTGACCTTAATCTCACAGCACTTTCATACTGTAGTGTGTGCATGTAGGTCCAATTGATATCATTTGATTGTTAATATAATGGGCTGTGAACTTATTGTATTTATACTTTTTTAGGTATCACCTGGGTGTAGAGACTCTGGTCTGTTATTTGGCGGGTCCTGATGACGGTGGTGCTCATCCTTTCCTTAAACCACCGAAACGCGTTGACCAATGCTATTTAGATCCTGCTATATGCAGTTGCGTTAAGTGGTCAAAGGAGATTGATACCATGTCTATGTCTCTGACTTTCCAGAGATATGTAGTTGTGAATGAAGTTTGAATGTAGTTGAAAAGGTATGAATGTATGAGATACTTTTGTAATGCTTTTTATGTTTCTTTACCTGGGGGTATATGATGTTGAGATATGAAGATGTTATTATATTGTAAAGTGATGTATACATATATACAATATTTGTTTGAAATGTTTATCTGACAAAAAATAACAGAAAAGTAATTTTGATAAAAGAAAGAAAATTAATAAACAGAGTTAAAAATCACAGATATGTACATGTTTTTGGATTTTGTAATGGTTTAATTGTATGTACAGCCTATGTTGAATTTATATTTGAATCGTAAAAAAGAAATAAAGGTCACAAGGGAAAACATAGGATAAGGCCTGCGACCCAGACAACCCCTCCACCTCCCTCAGGTGTCCGGCAGGATGCTAGTTGCTCATCCTCCCCTGCGGGCATGGAGAGGGCTGATTCCTCAGACACCACTGGTGCTGCAGCTGCGTCCCCCCTGCCAAGAAACCAAGGGGCCGCCCTAAGAAATCATTGGTCCCAAGCTGTGGAAAGGCACCAGCAAAACGCCAGCCAAGGGGCCACCCATGATGGCATACCTTTTTTCCCTGTCATTGACCATCTCAACTATCCTTTCCCAAAATGCCATATTAATGGCAACCATCTGTTGGACTTGTCTCATCTACCATCACTCTGAACTCATTGCTTCACCCTTCATATTTCTGTAAATATTCACTCCCCTGTTACATATATCCCTTTTAAATAAACACTTCTTACACACAAATGTTGTTGTCTGCTCCATGTTCATCACAGTATGTAAAAATGTTACCATGATTATAATGTCACAGGAGCACGGATTGTCAGTAGGCAAGGAGAGGCTGAAGGGACCGAGGGAAAAACAACAGAACAATAGTCACTAGTCAGGCAGTGGCATCACTGCCAACACACAACAGTTGTCATCAAGGTACACCAATCTGCACACATTACAATGAGCAACAGTACTGACATAAACCTCCTATAGCTGTGCATGACTACAGTGTCCCCTAAACATTGCCATCCAACACTGAGGCAATAACAGGCTGCAGTCACAAAGATCACAACAACCTTTTTACCAAAAGCAACATCAGCAGACAATGGCCCCGTTGTACCTTGTCACTCACCTTCATGAAGTTGATGAGCTGTCCACGCAGGTCAATACCCTTCTCCTCTCCACTATCCTAGTCACTGGACATGGGTTGGTTTGCAGGCGGGGGCCTCGGCTGATCATCATCATCCAGAAGCAGTGGGATCTGCTTGTGCAAGGCCAGGTTGTGGAGCATGCAGCAGGCAACAACGATCTGGCACACCTTTCTGGGCGAGTACATCAGGGCACCTCCGGTCTTGTCCAGGCAACGAAACCGTGACTTCAGGAGACCAAAAGTACGCTCCACCACACGAGGGGCCCTCCCATGTGCATCGTTGTAGCAGACTTCAGCCGGTATCTGGGGATTGCGCAGGGGGCTCGGCAACCAAGGACGGTTGGGATATGCAGTCACCTAGGTGCGAGATACACAGACCTACTCTTGAAAACAACTGTGGCAGAGGACAGCATGTCACACACACAGCACGCCAATTGACTCTGCAAACTCACCCACAATCCATGCACGCTTCGGAAGCAGATTAGCCATCAGCTGGGGCACGATGCTGTTGCGTAGGATATAAGCATGGGCGGATTTTGCGGATTGGCAATCCGCGAACTTGCGTATTTACGGATTCGCAATCCGCGAAGATCCGCGAACTCTAGCGGATTTGCGGATTTTTCCGTTTTTTGTGTTGGCGCGTGTTCGCGCCGATTTTGGGACAAGTTCGCAATTGCGAACTTACTTTTCGGCTTGCAACGGCCGCGACTATGTTGTTTCTACGTCTGGTTTATCATCACAGGTTCACAGCACCCTCTGTTTCACCACTGCCACCCTCTGGGACACCCATGCCACCCTCTAGTACATCCTCACTGGCACCTATTAGGTTTATTTATCACTGTAGATTATGGTGGTTGAAAAAAGCAAGCACACCTGCCCTTCTTCAACTGCCATCAATTAATTTGTTTCATTAATGTGTCAGTAATTTTGAAAGTTCCAGTCTGGCTGGCACCTGCTTCCTTCCTTATCTGTAATTTGCTTTTTGTTGCAGTGAAATTTTTTTTTCACAGGACCTTTATGGTGCTATTCTATGAGCCTGCTGTTTGGGTCATAGCAGGGTCATAGAATAGTTGCAAACTCTGGAGGGGCCCATCAGGAAGCACTACCTTGAATGTTACTAATGTTAAGTTTGAACTTTTGCACCTGCTCATTGCTTTCAGTTTAGCTAAAATCGTTTTTTCTGCAATTTCGCGCGTTTTTTGGGGCGCGAATCCGTGCGAGATCGATTTCGGAAGCCGCGAATACGTGCGAATACAAAATTGTTTTTGTTGCGACGTGTATGTTCGCGTGATCTTGCGCGTGTTCGCGAGGCGCTTCTAGCTATACGTTTGCCAAGTTACCCTATCGGTCGTACACGGGCGCGGCCATCTTGTTGGCGTGACGTAATTCCGTTTCCGCCCGCTATGTGTAATCTCGCAAAGTGTGCTGCTCGCTAGTACAATTTCGCGCGTACTCGCAAGGAAAATCTCGCGCGAACTTACCCACGCGGTCGTGAACGGGCGCGGCCATCTTGTTTCTCATTCATTGCTATGGTTCTGGGCATGCTTTCTCTATCCTCTCTCAATCTCTGCCATCCTTTGCTTGTTTGAAGTTTTTTTGATCTAATTTTACTTATTATCTAACCCTCTATTTTTCTAGCTCTATATTTTTGTGTTTTCTGCAGCTTTTAGTTACTTTTAAACTACTTTTTTAAACTCTTTTCTTTTCTTCTTCACTATTCTATTTCTTCTTTATCATTTAAGTTTATTTCTGCCCAGACCATGGTAAAGGGAGCCGGGAAGCACCCTGAGAAGGGGAAGGGTCCCGCACCCCGTGCCCGGCTCCCGTGCGGGCGTTTAAGGGGGGAGCAAGTGGTCCCGAGGGAGATCTTCAGCGCGGAGGAAGTGGCGGCACTGATCTTCCACGTCCAGCGCCGCCTCCCCAAGACGATCCTGGGAGGCGGCAAGATCGCGACCGGCTATGGCATCCGGGAGCGCCGCCAGCGGTGGGAGAAGGTGTGCCGGGCCATGTACAAGATCTCTGGGGTCCGGCGCACATATAACCAGGCCACCCACCGCTGGACCGATGTCATGGACCGGGAGCGGGACTTGCTGGACGCGCTCGGCGTAGAGGTCCCCGGGCTTGGTGAGTAGTAGTAGTAGTACATTTACTACTCTGTTTTATCCTGCTCTGTTATTTGCAAATCTTTGTTCTTTACCAAGAGCAATAATGCTGCCGATTACATTGAGGTAAATTATATTTCAAAATCTTCTATGCATTTCAGGTGCACTGCTCTCCTTCTCAGTAGCCTTGCTTGCTACTATGCTTCTTTGTTTTGTATGTTGTGTTCAGAAGCATTTCATTGGCCTGAGAAATTATGTATGAGTGTACTGTAAAGAAAAGAACTGCGTAATGCTAGACAGTAAGGGTCATATTTTCAATTACCGGCGCATCCCTGCAAAGTAGCAGGGATGCGGCAGTAATTGTGTGCCATGCCACCACCACCCATTGGCCCAAAACGTCACAGAAGCCTTACGCATCTGTGCCGTAAAGGCAGCGCATTGCTGGAGTTGCGTGCCAACGATGGCGCAGCTCCAGCAATGCTCTGGGGTACCCTATCTCCCCAATGCTGCATCAAGCCGTACGTCGGCTTCAAGCGCGCAGGGTTTGAGTCATGCATCATTGTCCTAAAAGTGACTGATTGACATCTTGTAGATTTCCCTCAGCCACTTTTAGGATTCGTTCCTGCGCAGGTACGCCCTCCCTTGCGCCGGAACGCCCCCTGATGGCGCAGGGCTTTACAACGTGATGCATCGCCCATATGCCCATATGTGTTTTTTTTTTTAATATATACGCCGCACCAACACCATGGCGAGTCTTTTGTTCTGCCGCTGCGTCAGAAAAGGCACGCAACAATGGAGGAAAATCAGCCGCAACTTCCGCAAGGGACTTATAAATCAGCCCCAACAGACTGAAGTCCAGTCCTTCCTTTAGACAGTCACATGGCTATCAGAAGAAATAGTGGCGGTGGTGGCGGGTGGATTGATAGTTTGAGTATTCACTGATCTGCAAGCAGGATGGACTTTGTCTGTCACGTGTTGCGCACTGCTGCCTGCAGTGCCAGGCCTAGGCAAATCTCTTTAGTAGTCTGTTTATTGAGTTACATAGGAACTTTCTAAGTCAACGTTCCGCAAATCAGGCAATACGAATAACGTAGTATACCACATGAGATAGATCCCGTGGAATAGTTGTCTATCTATTTGCTATTTTTCCAAAATATGTTGTTATTGTTCTTTTGAAATGTTTGATTTGGTTGAAAAATCTCATCCATGTTTTCTGGTTTTTCTTTCTTTCATGTTGTACATCAGCTCCCCCCAAGGGCAAGAGGACACAGGAGGAGGGTGCTGAGGATGCAGGCCAGGATCGGGCAGGCGAGGGCTCCTTTGCTGGCCCCAGTAAGTTTACATTTCAATAAACAGTACCTATTTTTTCCTAGCGTTCCTCATTCGATTTTTTCTAAATCGTCTTTGATCTTCTTGTAGACTGGATATAAATTCTTATCCTGCCTCGAATATGACTCCCTGTGGTATTACTAGACTATTCTTATTAGTCTGTCTGTGTAGCTAACTAAGATTGGACATTTGGCAATTCCATTGGACTCCCATTATATTCAGCAATACCTCTATGCACTGTCTCCTTACTGACTAGATAGTGTGGCAGAGTCATTCAGCTCCCGAAGTCACCGATTATAGATCCCCAATGATCTCTAGATTATCGTACGCAGGACAAGAGAGTAGTACGGAGTCACAGCACAGTCAAGAAGTGTCAGAGGCACTCATGCTTGCAAAAATTCCAAAACCTTTAGCTCATCCACTCTAGTCTAGAGGAACAAAAACCACAGAGTCTATTTAAGTGTAAAAGCTTTATTAAAAGTTAACACATTTATTAAAATCTACTTTGTCATAAAACTATTTAACTGTAAACGGAAAAGTGGTTAGTGCTGACGATTAATTGGACACATTTCTTGTGGTCGAGCCGAACTCTCACCTAGTTTGAACTTGATCCTGGTCGTGTTCTTAGGACTCAGGAGTCAAGCTTCTGTCTGTTAGGAGAAAAAGTGGTGCGTGTTAAAAATCAAAAGCAAGCATTCATCAGTTGTGCATAAAAGTGCAGCAAGACAACAGCCTTCCCTGGAAAATGGGACATTTTTACTATGGAGTAGACAGTCACAAATTATTACATTGTATTCTGTTTTTTTAACATTTCTCCTAGACCAAATATTATATAGTAGTGAGTGGTGTATTCTAACATTCTTAAATGTACTTTGTAGGTGTAACATCTGGTGACGGGGCCAGCGCGGAGGTGGCTGTGTTGGACTTGGACTCGGAGGCCTCTGGGGAGGAGGCGGCGGTAGAAGAGCTGGTGGCCGTTCCTGTGGGGGATCAAACGGTGGTGGCGGAAACAGGTAAGCTATATATTCCTTACTTATTGAGATTGAACACTGCATAGTGTGCTTTCTGCACGGGTGTATTACAATTACAAATCAACCAGGTAGTAGCCTCCTCGAAATGTACTTCGACTTAGCTGTGAAGTTTTTGGTGAGAAGAATCCCAATAAGTTCTTAGACGAACGTGATGGATGGGATGAACGAAAAGCGAAAGAAGGGTGTAAGTAAGTGGGACGCGAACTTGTATGATGGCTGGCAAAGAAGAACGATATGTGTTTGCTTGGACCCAGAGGTGGCTGGGAAGGAAAGAATATGGTATGGTGCATGGCTGGGTCAATGATGAAGCAAGGATGGGTGGAAGGACAGCAGCCTGGGTGGGTGAAACAGAAACTGTATGTGTGCGTATACTTTGACTGAATGGATGCCTGGAGCATGGTATTCTCTGACTCTTACATAGCACATGTGTATCTAGAGAGAGTAGATGGTCGCCAGGTGAAGTAAGTGTTACCTTGAAGAGCATGTACCACCGCACCCGCACGTCCGTCCCAGTGCAGGGAAGGCAAGGAAAAGAAATTGTAAATGTGTCCAATACTACCATGAATAGTAGCAGTACTTTGTATTGCGTTTGCATTCACAGCATATATCTGGTTATTACGGTGGACACTCCGTACCTCTCTTAATAACTTTAGTTTACTTGTAGTACGTCATTCATGTGTGGGTGTATCACTGTTCACTCAATATTAAGCAAAGCACCTAAAGTCATCTCATCTGTCATTAAATACGTCCCATGTGAAGTGATAGATAATCAAATTAGTTAGCGCTTCTTCAGTTTCCTTTTCTAGTACTCATTTGCACTGTAGGGTGAAAGGTAAATTAATTAAGCAGTAGCCCTTGTAACAGAGTATTCTCAGTGCCACCCGTAATAGAAAAGTAATAGCTTCACCACCTGCATGTACTGGACCGGTACAGTAACGCAAGTCTGTCTCCATCATCATGGTGTGCAACTTTTTTTCTCGGGTGCAACTTCACTGTGCTGTGTCCATGTCATTCTGCCGGCTTGCATAAGATAACATACCCATTTCCCTAAACAAGAGAGAAGAAGAAGAATAAGACTGGTGTACTGTCATAGTCGACTGTAATGGAAGTCCATAGTGGTCGTAGAATTAGTTCATTAAACTACCACTACTGTTAGAGCAAGGATGCAGAAGTGGGAGGTTACATAGATACTGTCCTCAATAGTTATGTACTGTGCTTTCAATTTGCTACTTGTACTCTGTGACCCAACTTTCGGCTCAATCACTTTGTGTTATTAATAAGGAGCATTGGTTACAGACTATGTCTTTCTTTCTTCATATAGTTGCTCCTTCCAAATCAACAACAAGGAGGGAGCAGGCTAGATTGGCCCGGCAACGGAGGCTGGAGGCCACAGTCGCCGAGTATCGGCGGCTGGTGGCCCTGGAGGAGGAGGAGGACACGCAGTCGAGCGGGGCAACATCTTCGACTGTGACCACTGCATCCTCCTCCATGACTAAGCCAGCGGGACCGAGCCGGGCTAAGAAAGCCGACCGCCACCGCCAAGCAACCGAAATACCAGCTGCCCCCCACAGGAGCTGCAAGGAACGCCAACGCCGCCTACGAGTCCGCATGTCCAACCTGGAGCAGGAGGTCCTGAGGTATAAGAACTTGGTTAAGGGCCTCCGCTCCGAGCTTGCCACCCTCCGCAAGGAGTATGATGCCCATGCCGCATCATGCACCAGCACCAGCACCCTCCAGTAGTGGAGTGTCCCTTGCCCTTTTTTTATAGACTTTTGGGGGGTGGGATTTGGGAGTTGGGATCGTTTTGGGACGTTTCAGAGACAATCGTTGGGGTTAGGGTGGGTGAGGGAGATTATTTTGTTAGGGCTAAATAAATATATATTTTCAACTTTATCTGACCATACCTGTTTTTTACTGCTTTTCAGTCTGGTGGGTGGGGGGCGGGGGTGTAACAGTAACTTTGTTTTCCTGAACAGTCGTAGGACTTTAGTAGTACAACCGTCAATCTCTTGTCTACTCCGAAATAATACTCCATTATACTACCTCCCACCAAACGCTTATCTTACCTGTAATTTGTGTTAGAAATTAGGGCTAGGCCCAGGGCTGGCTCCAGGTGAAATGGGGATTAATGTTGTCAATCCTGGGCGGGTGACATTTCCTCATTGCGGTGGTACTAGTGGTGTGACACAGTGGCAGTTGCATGCCTATGGAAAAAAAGAAAACAAAACCTTGTTTGTCCTCCTTACTGTAGCATTACAACGGTTACGGTACGATCGAGAAAATAGCAGGTGACAGTACACTAGAACAGTGCCATAATGTAGCCTAACAAATGGTAAAGTATTTGCTTGCAAGTATAACTAGTACTTGCGTTGAATTTATTTGACATTGGCTACTACTACTAGAAGATATAGTACTGAAGCTGAGTAAGTCTAGAAGATATCCTCGTATTCCTTCACCAGCCTGTTGCTGCTATCACCTTATCCTCCCCAGCAAGTGTGTGGAATTATTGATGTCATTTTAGTCAGACATCAAGCAAAACAACACAGCCCGGGGGAAGAGGGTTAGGGTTTGTAAAATGGATGGGAATGGGGGTTTCTTTTTGGGTAGGTTTTGTTGAGAGAAGAAAAAAAAAGCAGAGCATGGACAAACAATAATTGAAGATACAGAGTTTACAGACAATCTTTGGTTACAAACTAAAGGTAAGCAGAAGCACATGCAGTCACACTCATAGAATAAAAGACAACAATGGATACTGTATCTGTATTGCGTATGTTGTTGGAGTTGTCCTGTTGAAATTGGTAAGTAAGTTGCATGCAGCAAACAATTCCTCTTATTGGCGGCACTCCTCCATTCCAGCTGACGCTTCGTCCATCAATGTGGTGGTGACCACTGACAGAAGAGACACCCTGTCCACTGCCTGCCTGGCGGATGTTGACTGAAACCCGGCCTGTAATTATTGAACGGAAAACAGGAAGTGCTATTACAATACCACTGATAAATAAATAAAAGGTATGTACGCTGTGTGGTTCAAAAAGTGACACTTTGATTTCCCTAATAGACAGTACAATATTTTTGAAATTGCGTGCTCTGTCTGAGTCACCTTTTTAAGGATCAATAAGTATGGCCAAAATATTATAGCGGATCTTTCCCCTCAAGGTGGGTGTACTACTGTGTTTTAGAACAAAATTTGACCTTCCCAGCAATGCTCCCACCAAGACCCTTACTAAAGCCAGTCGCAAAAATGTAGAAGAACCCAATCATATCTCCAAAAACGATGCCTAGCAGAAAAATGGTTACAAAACGTACTTTGAAAGTAACAGTAGGCCCAAATACAGACCGTGGATTGTATTCAAACCACTTGCCTGCAAGCAAAAGTATCCATAGCCAGCATCGCTCCAACAGTGCTCTACAACAACAGAACCGCGTTGCAATAGAACCCCCCTAAACACATGCAATCCTGCTGCTAGGGCTAACCCTAACGAACCCTAACTTACAAAAAGTGCCAAAACTGGTGTTTCCTTATGGATTTTGTCCAACAAACTTCTAGCCGGTATTAGACCTTCCCAGGAATGCCCCAGGCAAGACCCGCCAACCCACCCGCAAAAAAACACCCGACACAACACCACCAAACAGCGAAAAAGCTAAATCTCATACTTACAATGTCTCTCGGCCTTCGGTCCAAACGCGGCGCTGTGCAGCTAGGTCGTCATCATCATCAATCATCATAACTCCTGTTTTCCACCACGGATTTCCTGAAAAGCAAATGCAATCAAGATTAGACTGTCGCAGCAGTGCTTCGACAGAGACCCCGGCCGCAACCCACCCACGAACAGCAGGAAGCCCCCCAAAACGCTACATTGAGCAAGATGTCTGAAGAAATGGCAAAAAAAAGGCTGTTCCTTATGGATTTTGTCCAAAACACTTGTATCCGGTATTAGACCTTCCCAGGAATGCCCCAGGCAAGACCCGCCAACCCACCCCCAAAAAAACACCCGACACAACACCCCCAAACAGCGAAAAAGCTAAATCTCATACTTACAATGTCTCTCGGCCTTCGGTCCAAACGCGGCGCTGTGCAGCTAGGTCGTCATCATCATCAATCATCATAACTCCTGTTTTCCACCACGGATTTCCTGAAAAGCAAATGCAATCAAGATTAGACTGTCGCAGCAGTGCTTCGACAGAGACCCCGGCCGCAACCCACCCACGAACAGCAGGAAGCCCCCCAAAACGCTACATTGAGCAAGATGTCTGAAGAAATGGCAAAAAAAAGGCTGTTCCTTATGGATTTTGTCCAAAACACTTCTATCCGGTATTAGACCTTCCCAGGAATGCCCCAGGCAAGACCCGCCGGCGCCAACCCACCCGCAAAAAAACACCCGACAACACCCCCAAACAGCGAAAAAGCTAAATCTCATACTTACAATATCTCTCGGCCTTCGTTCCAAATGCGGCGCTGTTCAGCTAGGTCATCATCATCAATCATCATAACTCCTGTTTTCCACCACGGATTTCCTGAAAAGCAAATGCAATCAAGATTAGACTGTCGCAGCAGTGCTTCGACAGAGACCCCGGCCGCAACCCACCCACGAACAGCAGGAAGCCCCCCAAAACGCTACATTGAGCAAGATGTCTGAAGAAATGGCAAAAAAAAGGCTGTTCCTTATGGATTTTGTCCAAAACACTTCTATCCGGTATTAGACCTTCCCAGGAATGCCCCAGGCAAGACCCGCCGGCGCCAACCCACCTGCAAAAAAACACCCGACAACACCCCCAAACAGCGAAAAAGCTAAATCTCATACTTACAATATCTCTCGGCCTTCGTTCCAAATGCGGCGCTGTTCAGCTAGGTCATCATCATCAATCATCATAACTCCTGTTTTCCACCACGGATTTCCTGAAAAGCAAATGCAATCAAGATTAGACGGTCGCAGCAGTGCTTCGACAGACACCAAAAATTACACACAAACCCCCGGAACCCCGCCAAAGAGCACCTCAAAGGCAAGCAAGTCAGCAAAAACGGCAAGAAATTTCCACCTCATATTTGGTCCAAAACACTTTTGTCCATTATTAGAGCTTCACAGCAATGGGCCCAAAACCGTCAACTCACCCGCAAAGAAGTACAACACCCCCACAAGTGCTGAGTCTTTCTTCATTGTGCGTAATCCAGCACTCTGCTTGGAGGGAAATCGCAGTCTGGAGGAGGAGGATAGAGGAGCATGTTCTTCAGAACTTGTGAACCTGAGGAATGTAGACTGCGGCACCTTCAAATCAATAAGCAAACAAGTGAAGACAGTTCTGATGATGGTCTTGTTTTTGGGATTAGGTGATTAAAGTTTGAATTAAATTAACTGTGCAAAACAAAGAAAGAGAGACACAAAGCACACAGGAATAAAAGTGAATAAGGACGAAAAAGAAAGTTCTTGATTGATTGTCTCATTTTCAGGGCTCGGTGTCAGGGAATAAGAACAAGATTTCGTCATCATACTCTGCGAATTCAGGCTGGATGAGGTCAGTGGCACCGAACAGAGAAAAAATCCCCTCATCTACGTTACTGTCCTCCTCGTCTTCATGTGGCGTGCTTTCTCGTACTTTGTAATCTGGTGGTATGAGGTGCTGATTCATCTTGATCATTGTCAGCCGCTCCACATTTTTGGGCGAGAGGCGGCTCCGTTTGGGAGTTACAATGCCACCAGCAGCACTGAAAACACGTTCAGAAGACACACTTGCGAGTGGGCAAGACAAATAGTTTATAGCCAGGTTGTAGAGCTGTGGCCACAATTGTTTTTTGCCATGCCAATACTGCAATGGCTCCTCATTAAGAAAGACCACTGTTGAGTCATTCAGATAGTCCTGCACCATCGACTCAAGGTCATCAACTGTTCCTCCACTTTGCTTACTTTTTGCTGTGCCTGTGACATTTTTTCGAGAACCATACCCCATCAAACTTAGCCAATCCTCCTCCCCAGCCACTGTTAGTGTTGTCATTGTGTGTGGTGCAGATGATCCAGTTGCCGGTGTCTTTAACGGCTGAGAGGTCACTTGTGCCCCAGCCACAGGTGCAGAAGTGGATTCTTGTGACTGCGGATGGCCTGCTGATGCTGATGCTGATGTACTGGCTTCTCCTTCAATAACCTGCCGTTCTTTTTCAAACCTCTTGGCTGACCAGGCTAACCAATGTTTGTACTTTTGAACATCTGCATCAGCGAAAGGAAAGAATGCGTTGTCTGCCAGCGCCTTTTTGTAGCGTGGATCCAGAATAGTAGCACAAATGTAATGCTGATCTGAGTTGATGTTTTGAAGACGTTCATCACCACGTAGGCGATGTAATAATTTCTCAGACAAAATGAAATGTTTTTTTTTTTTTCATCTTTTTCAAACTCAGAAGAAACCGCCATCAGTTGGTGCTCCAGTATGCACAACAATGGGATAGCTTTTCCCAAATTACAGTCCTCCTGGCTGACTGCACGCGTGAAGAACTCAAAAGGACGAAGCATGTCTGTCAGGCTTTTAACTATGTCCCATTGCGCCTTACTCATCCGCAGGTCCTCCTTCTGAGATGTAGCCTCTGTGAAGAAATAGTGATCGAGTACCGTATACTGCTCATACAGACGCTCAAGCATGTAGAAGGTTGAGTTCCAACGTGTTGCCACCTCCTGGATGAGTGCTTTCACTGGCATTCCACGTTGAAGTAGCAGTCTCCGCAGATGCTTCCGGGCCTTAAAAGAATGGCTGAAATGGTTGCACATTTTGCGGCAGGTGGCCATTACCTCGAACGCTGGACTCTCTTTATCACTCAAGAATTTTTGAACTACCAGGTTGATACAGTGCGCCAAACACGGCACTCTAACATGGTCACCAAGGAACATGGCCTTAACTACATTGGCGCCATTATCCGTGGAAACATAACCAATCTTGCGTTTTAGGGGGGATAGCATTGTCAAGACCTTTTTGTCAAACTCTTCCAAAAGGTTTTCTGCTGTGTGACTTTTCTCCAAGCCAAACATGGCTAGTGTTGCATGTTTCCGAGCAGCTTTGAAAACTTGGTCCGGGTCAACACCTGCGTTTAGCTTTGCTATAACACCTGAAAAAGAGACCCAGTGTGCAGTGATGCACATGTAATCATCGCCTGGGCCACTGGTCCACATGTCTGTTGTCAGATGTATTGTGTGAACAGCACTCTTCTGCAAAGCTGCCCCAATCGCCTGCAGCACATCTTCATGTAGTGCTGGAACCGCAACTCTGGCAAAATAGAACCGGCTCGGAACCTTCCATTTAGGGCAGAGCGTTGCAACTAATTCAAGAAAACCTACCGCTTCTACAAAAGAAAAAGGTAGAAGGTCCACAGCTAGCATTTTAGCCAGCTTAGTGTTATACAGACGCGTCAGTGGGTGGTTGCGTTCATATGGCACGTCTGAAGTAAGCATTGTTCTAATGTTGCCCTGGACCAAGCATTTACGGGCTGATAATGACTTCGTTGACCCAATTTTGCTCGCTGGTGAACTTTTGTGCGTTGGTGTCTCACTCGCTCCAACACTCTTAGTGTGCCTCACATTGGGTGTGCTGCTGACAGGGGTACTGGGTGTAAGGGAAGTGTTTGACACGTCTTCTTCCTGCTCGTCATCATCAGATGAAACATCAACGTTTCCTTGAATTTGGCCTTTCTTGATCGCATCTAGGTGCGCAAACCATTTGACAGTGTGCTGTCTCCTAAGATGACCTCTCTGGCCTCCGGTACCATAGTTGGTACCTGGCTTACCACGACTAACTGCTTGCTTACAAATGGTACAAATGGCAAACTTTGGATTTTTTGGACAAACAGTAAAGAAGTCCCAAACTGGGGACTTGAAGTGTCTGTGGGACATGGAGGAGGCGGCGATACTGGTGGTGGTGGTCATGAAGCTAATGCCAGATGAAGTGGAGGATCTGGATTGCCCAACTTTTGTACGTTTTCCACTTTCACCGCCACTAATTAAGGTCGAGGTTGACGCAGGTCTCTTCTTGCCAGAAAGAAATATGGAAGCGGGACGAGTTGGTGTACTACTTAACTCCAATGATTGTGGTGTTTCCACTGCCTCCTCATCGACAACATCATCATCATCATCATCACGCGCAGCAGCTCTTCGGGCTAGGGTCAAAATGTCTGTTTGCTGCATGCCCGCTGGGGCTGCAGTGACCTTTATGATGACTGGGTCGTCGTTGGCAGAGTCTTCATCAGCAGCAGTATCCGCCACTTCTTGTTGAGCCTCATCACACTCCATAAGTCTGAGACTTTGGACGAGCTTCCTTTTACGCTTAAGTACCTTTGTTGGATCATGGTGTGCCTCACTCTCAGACGGCTGTGGTGCTGGTTCCCAAGTTTGATCCGTATCATCAGAAGGAGGTGTGCTTGAAGAGGATGTAGACACCACCCTTGATCTCTTCCTTGCTAGGGTTGTGGAAGACAATGAAGGATCAGCAGGAGGAGTGGCTTCCTCAAATGATACCTCGCCTTGATTGTCGATTTCCTGATGTGCCCCTACTTCGGGAGGAACAACTATTGTGGGCACTTGTGACCCTCCATGCACCTCTGCTTGCGCATCTCCTTGCGCTGCCTCTCCTTCCACATGTACTTGGGCTTGTACTTGCACATGTGATTGTTGTTGCGGCTGTGGTTGTTCAACACTCGTCAGATGAGCTACAACAACCTGTGTTGATTGAGGGACATTGCTGCTGCTTTCTTGCGATGAGCCAACATCACTGGTCGATGGTGATTGAAGAACTATACTGGCTGCCTCTGCAGCACTCAAGGGCTTGGACTTAAGTTGGCGTGGTGGTGGTGGTGGCACTGAGCCCAATGGAGCGGGGGTGGTGCTGCCAGCTTGGTCCCCAGCAGATCCCGCTGCTGCTGCTGCAGGCATACTTTTTTTTTTACTCCCAAAAAAAGGGGCGGGCGGCACACCAGTCTCCTTGGTAACTTGCTTCTTCTGCTCCTTACTGGCACCTTTCTTGCTAGAGGAGCTACGGGTTACTTTTTTTGGGGCCATCCTCTTCAGAGCAGGTCAGCAGGCAGCAGTTGCACGAGTTGCAGAGGGTTCTGTGTCCAGACGTGACGTCGCGTGACGTTATGCTGCACACACCGCTGCAGGACTTCTTCCTGGCACTGGTGGTTCTCTTGAGTCTTCTTGTGCACCTAAAAGCAATGGAAGACAGAGGAACATCAGTTCAGTTATACACCCCAAAAATTCGACAAAACACAGAAAAATTAGCACAATCCCATGCCATCCTTGATGTTTACATTGAAGACACCCCACAGAAAGACTACGGACATGCAAGTATGCAACACTCACTACCCCTGGGCATAATGGATGAAAAGTAGGCAAAATAAGTGCAGGCCTCAGACACTGCCTCTCCTCAAAATGGCCCCTTACACCCCAGGCACATGTTGCCTGTACCAGCCAGCACTCAAGATGGCCACCACCACCACCCACATGGCCAGTCCACATCAACAGTACACCCCCAAAAAACAGAAAAACAGCCAGAAATCACCACAATCCAACGCCATCCATGATGTTTACATTAAAGAGAGTGAGACCACACCACAGGCACACTCAGTCCATGCACCACCCACCACCCCTGGGCAAAGGGCCCCACCAGCAGCCCCCCAAAAACGACAAAAAACAATAAAATAAGCCCAATCCCAGCCCATCCATGGCCTCAATTATGTTTAAATTCAAGAAGACACCCCACAGAAAGACTAGGCCCATGCAACACTCACCACCCCTGGGCAAAGGGCCCCACCAGCAGGCCCAAAAAAACGACAAAAAAAAATAAAATCAGCACAATCCCAGCCCATCCATGGCCTCAATGGTGTTTAAATTCAAGAAGACACCCCTCAGAAACACTAGGCCCATGCAACACTCACTACCCCTGGGCATAATGGATGAAAAGTAGGCAAAATAAGTGCAGGCCTCAGACACTGCCTCTCCTCAAAATGGCCCCTTACACCCCAGGCACATGTTGCCTGTACCAGCCAGCACTCAAGATGGCCACCACCACCACCCACATGACCAGTCCACATCAACAGTACACCCCCAAAAAACAGAAAAACAGCCAGAAATCACCACAATCCAACGCCATCCATGATGTTTACATTAAAGAGAGTGAGACCACACCACAGGCACACTCAGTCCATGCACCACCCACCACCCCTGGGCAAAAGGCCACACCAGCAGCCCCCCAAAAACGACAAAAAACAATAAAATAAGCCCAATCCCAGCCCATCCATGGCCTCAATTATGTTTAAATTCAAGAAGACACCCCACAGAAAGACTAGGCCCATGCAACACTCACCACCCCTGGGCAAAGGGCCCCACCAGCAGGCCCAAAAAAACGACAAAAAACAATAAAATCAGCACAATCCCAGCCCATCCATGGCCTCAATGGTGTTTAAATTCAAGAAGACACCCCTCAGAAACACTAGGCCCATGCAACACTCACTACCCCTGGGCATAATGGATGAAAAGTAGGCAAAATAAGTGCAGGCCTCAGACACTGCCTCTCCTCAAAATGGCCCCTTACACCCCAGGCACATGTTGCCTGTACCAGCCAGCACTCAAGATGGCCACCACCACCACCCACATGACCAGTCCACATCAACAGTACACCCCCAAAAAACAGAAAAACAGCCAGAAATCACCACAATCCAATGCCATCCATGATGTTTACATTAAAGAGAGTGAGACCACACCACAGGCACACTCAGTCCATGCACCACCACCCCTGGGCAAAAGGCCACACCAGCAGCCCCCCAAAAACGACAAAAAACAATAAAATAAGCACAATCCCAGCCCATCCATGGCCTCTATTATGTTTAAATTCAAGAAGACACCCCACAGAAAGACTAGGCCCATGCAACACTCACCACCCCTGGGCAAAGGGCCCCACCAGCAGGCCCAAAAAAACGACAAAAAAAAATAAAATCAGCACAATCCCAGCCCATCCATGGCCTCAATGGTGTTTAAATTCAAGAAGACACCCCTCAGAAACACTAGGCCCATGCAACACTCACTACCCCTGGGCATAATGGATGAAAAGTAGGCAAAATAAGTGCAGGCCTCAGACACTGCCTCTCCTCAAAATGGCCCCTTAAACCCCAGGCACATGTTGCCTGTACCAGCCAGCACTCAAGATGGCCACCACCACCACCCACATGACCAGTCCACATCAACAGTACACCCCCAAAAAACAGAAAAACAGCCAGAAATCACCACAATCCAACGCCATCCATGATGTTTACATTAAAGAGAGTGAGACCACACCACAGGCACACTCAGTCCATGCACCACCCACCACCCCTGGGCAAAAGGCCACACCAGCAGCCCCCCAAAAACGACAAAAAACAATAAAATAAGCCCAATCCCAGCCCATCCATGGCCTCAATTATGTTTAAATTCAAGAAGACACCCCACAGAAAGACTAGGCCCATGCAACACTCACCACCCCTGGGCAAAGGGCCCCACCAGCAGGCCCAAAAAAACGACAAAAAACAATAAAATCAGCACAATCCCAGCCCATCCATGGCCTCAATGGTGTTTAAATTCAAGAAGACACCCCTCAGAAACACTAGGCCCATGCAACACTCACTACCCCTGGGCATAATGGATGAAAAGTAGGCAAAATAAGTGCAGGCCTCAGACACTGCCTCTCCTCAAAATGGCCCCTTACACCCCAGGCACATGTTGCCTGTACCAGCCAGCACTCAAGATGGCCACCACCACCACCCACATGACCAGTCCACATCAACAGTACACCCCCAAAAAACAGAAAAACAGCCAGAAATCACCACAATCCAATGCCATCCATGATGTTTACATTAAAGAGAGTGAGAACACACCACAGGCACACTCAGTCCATGCACCACCACCCCTGGGCAAAAGGCCACACCAGCAGCCCCCCAAAAACGACAAAAAACAATAAAATAAGCCCAATCCCAGCCCATCCATGGCCTCAATTATGTTTAAATTTAAGAAGACACCCCACAGAAAGACTAGGCCCATGCAACACTCACCACCCCTGGGCAAAGGGCCCCACCAGCAGTCCCAAAAAAAAGACAAAAATCAGCACAATCCCAGCCCATCCATGGCCTAAATGGTGTTTAAATTCAACAAAACAGTTGTATCATGCACCCCTAACCAACCCTGGTCCTACTGGATACTGTGGCTACCCACAATATAATTTATTTAATGTTCTGAAAAAGTTCCAAAATTTTACTTGCAGCAACTGTAATGCCCCAAACAAACTTACTTGTGAAAGTTGATTTCTAATCCAAAAGTGATCCAAAGACAGTCAAAAAGGCCTCAAATCCAAATATCCAGCAGCACCCACAAAAAGTAATCCTTCCAGCTCCAGATCCAAATGAAAGTGACCAGGAGATGGACAAAGCACTGGGAGGAGCCTGCTGGACAGGAACAGGAAGTTGGAGACTGTGGGGCACTTCCTTCCCCCCCCCCCCAAAATGGACTCCTTGCAAAAAAAAAAGGCCATGCAAATGTCAACCTGAGGAGTGATTCTGATAAAAATCATAATTTTCTGAAGGTTTATCCAGTTTGCTGGTGATTTTCTTGTGCGAAATTGCAAAATCTCTATTTCGCAAGTGCGAGATTGTTCCTTTCCGCCGCAAGTACGTGTTCGCAATTGCGAACTCTCGCGAGGTGTGCTGTGCAAGGTGGCAAGCCGCGAGTACGTATTCGCGGGCGACAAACTCCCGCGGGAACACGCAGCAAGATCTAAAATGGCGCGTCACTCGCAAAGAAAAACAACTCGGCAAACGCTAAAATGACGGAAAGTGAACGCCGTGCACCACGCCGCGCGCCGCAACCAAGCAAAAAATCCGCCGCGAGCGGATTCACGGATTTTCGACAAATTCGCGAGCGTTCGCGGATTGCGGATTTGCCGAAAATCCGAAAAATCCGCGATCGGAGCGGATTTTACGCCCATGCTTACGTAGGATGTATGAGTCATGGGCAGAGCCAGGAAATTTGGCACTCACGTGCAAGATGATCATATTCGCCTGGCACACCACTTGCACGTTGATGGAACGGAAATGTTTCCCATTCCTGTAGACGTACTCACGAGCCTGCGGTGGACCCAGCCCAACATGTGTGCCATCAATGGCTCCAACAACATTGGGAATGTGGCCAAGGGGATAAAAATCACCCTTAACAGCCGCCAATGTATGCCTCCTGGGGGAATTGATTTATCTTTCTTTATAGAGCATCATAGCGGCCAGGACATCACGTAGCACCATGCTGAACATGGGTTGCAACATCCCACCTGCACTGGGCATCGTGTGCTGGAATGATCCAGTGGCAAAAAATGCTGGGCCGCCATCACCTTTGATGTTGGGGTGAAAGCAGCTGGATATGTTCTGCGAGGCTGCAGGTGGGGCTCCAACATAGCACATAGGTTCTGTAAGGTGGCTCGATCCAGACAGAATTTCCGGATGATCTCCTCCTTCTCCATGTCTGCCAGCACTGTGAAGGGTCGATGTATATTTGGTTTTTCTCCTTGTAGAGATGAAAGGGGACACATGTTCAATGCAAAACAACAATATACATGTCCGAATTCTCATGTCTTGAGTGACACAACACCAACAATTACTTGCCTCACTGTTGAGTCATAGACCACCGTACATGTAGGGACAACCTCTGCTACACTACTTGTACACTTGTACCTTTTCACACAGCAAGTGCCTCCAGAAAAAACAGGCCATGTAAATGCACAAAGGGATATGGCCACATCTAGCACGAGCAGCCCTGAGAGTAATCCATCCAGCATAAGTGCGAAACTGCAACACTACTGTCCCATATATATCAGCTGTGCCTGCCCCACCTTCATGTGTAGGTTGCACAAGGCACACATCAACAACACAATGAGCACAGTATGTGCCTAAACAACAAGTGTGTGCCAAGAAAACTGGACAGTCAAATCTACACATTGTCCATTTTCACATACATCAGTGGGATTTTGTCAGCCCTTTCACACATTGCACTGTGTACCCATTGCAAAGTACAACACAACACTGTTCGGTGTACAGGCACATCAACATCACAAGTGATATGTGAGGGAGTACATGGCAATGTTCAAGATCACATACACGGCATGTGTAGT
The DNA here is from genome assembly GCF_964261635.1 of Lissotriton helveticus. Classification (NCBI taxonomy): domain Eukaryota; kingdom Metazoa; phylum Chordata; class Amphibia; order Caudata; family Salamandridae; genus Lissotriton; species Lissotriton helveticus. The sequence goes on along the minus strand of NC_136057.1, from coordinate 896,577,649 downwards.
CAGCAGTGGGGAAAATGTCACATTGGCATTGTGTGCACAATGACGTGCCATTTATCATGTGCTCAGTGTGCACTGTTGAAAACTGCCCTTTGGACATTGACACAGCATGGTGCGTCCATATCTGCAGTCAAAGTGCTCCGCCACCCAGATCCCGGTCACTCATAGCAATGCATGGCCCTGGAATCGCGGTAGCTACCGCCTGGCACCAGCGGTGTGTCACCGCCATGGCCCAAGACACCATTGCGGGAGTGATAGGCATATGCACCTGGCTAATGGTAGTTGGCATGCTCCGCCACCCAGATCCCGGTCACTCATAGCAATGCATGGCCCCGAAATCACGGTAGCTACCGCCTGGCACCAGCGGTGTGTCACCGCCATGGCTCAAGACACCATTGCGGGAGTGATATGCATATACACCTGGCTAATGGCAGTTGGCATGTTCCGCCACCCAGATCCCGGTCACTCATAGCAAAGCACGGCCCCGGAATCGTGGTAGCTACCACCTGGCACCAGCGTTGTGTCACCGCCATGGCCCAAGAGTAAGACACCATCGCGGGAGTGATAGGCATATACACCTGGCTAATGGCGGTAGGCATACTCCACCACCTAGATCCTGGTCACTCATAGCAATGCATTGCCCTGGAATGGCGGTAGCTACCGTGGCACCAGCGGTGTGTCACCCCCATGCACCATATTTTAAGAGAACAGTGGTCCCTATTTTGGAAGGAGAAATACTGTCAAAGGATAAACATACGCTGAATAGGTAGTATGTTTTATGTCCAGCCGGACATGGATTTATTTATCAAATGTAAGAGCCTTCATAAAATCGGTTAGGAGCATTAGATTACAAGTGGGCACAGCCGTGACCCACAGAACATAAGACAAAACAACGAACACAGGAATGGCCAAAGGCAAAGTACACATATGTCTGTAAGCTTGTACTCAGTAAAACAGACTTGGATATGCACTTAGACACCATTGCACATAACAATATTGCTTATTCATATTGCATATGGTGCGTAAGTGTCGACGACATTTCGATTCCACCTTAATAAATACAGGGCATCATCTTCAGGACAATTTTATAAGTCATTGTTGTCTTAAAAATATATTACACTATGCCTATATCACATTAGTGTCTATGGAATGACAGCCACAGCGAAGAGCCCGGAGACTCTACGTGAATATTTGTTGGGCAGCTGGTGTGGTACCACCAGGGGAGCGTGGCGGCTCAAAACGTGTTTGTGTCACCGCTGCGGGGGCAGGACCGTTTGGGTTATAAAAGTCGGGGTCAGGAGAATTATCTTATCTTCTGGCTTTGAGAGGAGTGCACGGTCGCACAATTTGGAAATATAGAACAGGAGCTCTATAACTCATCGGTCTGCTCGGTGGCAAGGATTGACATGATGATGTTCGATTTTCGCAGAATTATTGTCTCTGCTAAAGGTATGGCTGACGTTGAGATGAGTCAGTGTCAAGCTCCTCTCCTGGGAAATGGTGGTAGGTTACACTGCTTATTTCACCCTCTTGTCTCCCATGCCTGCAGCTCAAAGTCAACCAGCGTAAGGCCATGTGGAGGGCCATTGCATGCAAGTTGGGCTCTGGGTGTCTCCAAACGACGGCGCACCCACTGTCACAAGAGGTGGGATGACATCTGCCGGCTGAGTAGGAACGTGGCCGAGATGACACTGGTGCTGATCCCTCAGGCCGGCAGGTTTGCACAGCGCAGCATGACACCACTCATGGCACGCATTTTAGCTGTGACGCAGCCTGACCTGGATGCACATCTGAAGGGGCATCAGCAGCAAGCTGGGGGTGAGTATTCTGAGAGTGTGACTTTGGGTGTTGAGTGGCTGCATGTGTTCCAAGCCTGGGCCAGTGCAGGGCTTTGATGTTGCTAGTGTGCTGCAATGGCTTGTAAGTGGCCGCGGTGTTGGGTGCAGTTGTCATGCATTCCCCCTACATGTACTTTCCCATGTCATTGGTGTGATGGCACCTGGCTTCGCATTTGTAGTTGTGGCCTTCTGGTATCATCTTCATTGGGGTAGTCAGGGACATCCCATGGCAGGGTCCGGCAGAGTGCTTCATCTGAGTGTCCCATCATCAAAGTGTGCATTGCCCCCGTCAGATTTGTGCGGACTACACATCTGACACCAATGTGCAACTGTAGTTGGGCCCTAAGATACGACATGGTGGATGGCATGTGCTCATGGCCATTTTGGGCTGATATGTTGGAGTCTGTCTCTGTGTTGGCCACTTCTGCTGGCTCAAGATGTGACAGTGGCAACATGTTGGGAAGAGAATATTTTTCCCCCGCAGGGATTTGTGTGTCTGGTTACACAGAGCCACCAACAGGCTATTTGGCTGTGTGTTCATCACAATGGTGACTTATGCCAAGTTTGCATGATAGCACTGTAATTTCTCTTTTTGAATTGAGGTTGCACAATGTTACTGCCCATGGTGTTGTGCAACATGGAGGATTCTTCATCTTTTGTGATGCTTTGTTTGCAGATATTTGTAATTTTGATGCCAATGTACTGATTCTACCTCTCTCTCTCTCTCTAATGCAGCTTCTCATGTTGGCAGGGAAGGACAGGGGATGAACACCAGTGGTGAGGCATCAAGCACAACTGCTGCACACAAGCATAGTGACACGGATGTCACCAGGGCATCAGAGGGGGACAGAAGTCTTCTAGAGGACTCGCAGCCAGAGACGCAGACCTCAACGTCATCTGACGACAGCGGTGGCGCATCTATGTTGTCGGGCACAGGGAACGGGGACTCTGCCTCCTCGTCCACCACACATCATCCAGTGCCCACCCTCCCAGCTACTCCAACAGTTGCTGCCCATGTTCGCACCACAAAAAAGGGAAGCGTGTCCTTCACCCCAGGCACTGCTGACCCTGCCCCTGTCCCCCTTGCTCATGCAAATAACAAGGTCCCCCTGTAAATATTCTAGAGCTCCTAGGACAGGGTAATACTACAATGGAAGACAAAATTCCTAGGCAGTTCAATGGTTCAAATTACATCAATATATTTTCAACATGACCAGAGGACTAACTCGAACTCAGTGTAAAAGGGAGACTACTGTTTAAAACATATAGAAATTAGTTTTATTCATATTTATATAAACATAGGCATAAAATAACAAGTAAGGATACAAATTGATACATTATAAATCAGATACAATGTGTTCACCATATAGTATAACAAGTGAGCAGTTGATCCAAACCACTGGCTGAACACAAACATTGAGTAGATAAGCCTACATCTAATTATAACAAACATTGAAAGATAGAAACTGATATGATGTGGCTGTGTGATGAAAGTTCTCTGTCCCCCTTGGTGCCATCAGTGCTGAGTCTGTGGACCTTTTGCGCCACCTGTGTGTGGGGCAGACAGCTCTCCTCAATGCCTTCCTAGACCACGACAAAAAATTGGCACAGGTGGTGGCTTACATGAAGGGCGTTCATTCAGACTTGGGTGGGCTACACCGGACTGTACAGTCTCTGTCCTCTGCGGTGACGGCAGACATTCTACTGACCCAATCTCATAGTCCAGCTCCAGTCCCTAGGCCCACCACCCTGCCAGTGGCCACATCTGATGATAGTGACCACACACCCCAGACATCAAGGGAAAGATACAGCACACGCAGCACACATCAGCAGCAGCCCAAGCAGTATAGGGCGCAGACACCATTCCCACAGAAAGCTAAACCCACCCCAGAGCGCAGAGGCAAAAGCCCTTCAGGCGACACCCAGGGCAAGGAAGCCAAGAAGCTTGCCTCAGGCTCACATGCCTCAGCGGCATCCCCAGCCAAGTACTCACCTGTCCCAAAAGTGTCTCGCGAAGACAAGCAGATAGTTTCCGTGCCCAGTGAGAAACAGGTGCCTGCTAAGAGTACACGTAAAAAGAGCTCCAAGGCAGGTTCACCCACAACATCAACTCCCATCCAGAGCCCTGTGAAGCAGGCAAGGAGGCCAGTGTAGAGGGGACACCTGGTAAACAGGGGATTCAGGGCGGAGGCAATCCTGGGCGCAGTGCCCCGCTGAATCCAGCACGTCCCCAGAGGGAGGGCCACCATCTGCACATGATTCTGCTTTTGTGGTGAGTGTGCCTGTTGTGTACACACCACTTGGCATTAATCCCAAGACAGGGAAGCCATTTCGAATTCCCAAGAAGTGGAAGGGCTCCCTTCCAGATTCTCCCACACACACTGTGCCTCAGGGCAGCATGAGCCCACCTCCATGTGCCACCACCCCACCTGGTCCTTGCAGGCCTCAGGCTTCCCAAACCACTGATGGCTCTACCACACCTGGTCTTAGTATCCCTCGGGCTTCCCAAACCACTGATGGCTCTACCATACCTGGTCCTAGCAGCACTCAGGCTTCCCAAACCACTGATAGCTCTACCCCAGCTGGACCTCTTACTCCCAGGGCCAGTCCCCCAACTGGCCTGACACACAGCCACCTCCCAGTCAGAGTGTCAGTCAAGTCCCCCTCATATACATGTCTCTCTCACAGTGGTGCCATGGACTGCCCATTGTTGACACTCTGAGTGTGTTGCTGACCATGGCAGGGTGCAGTACCACCCATTCCCAGTGCTGGATCTCATGTACTCACTCTGCACTTTGTACTGGCCACTAACCGTTTTTCTTCTGGCTGTGTTATTTGTTCCTTGTGCAGCTTCTCATATACCTCACTGGCACTTTATCCTGGCCACTGGCCTTCTTGTTCACTGATTTTCGAGCCTTGCCTGTGCAGCTTCTCATGTACCTCACCAGCACTGTGTCCTGGCCACTGGCCTTGTTGTTCACTGATGTTCGAGCCTTGCCTGTGCAGCTTCTAATGTACCTCACCTGCACTGTGTCCTGGCCACTGGCCCTCTTGTTCACTGATATTCGAGCCTTGCCCGTGCAGCTTCTCATGTACCTCACCAGCACTTTGTCCTGGCCACTGTCCTTCTTGTTCACTTATGTTCGAGCCTTGCCTGTGCAGCTTCTCATGTACCTCACCTGCACTGTGTCCTAGACAATGGCGCTGTTGTTCACTGATGTTCGAGCCTTGCCTGTGCAGCTTCTCATGTACCTCACCTGCACTGTGTCCTGCCCACTGGCCTTCTTGTTCACTGATGTTCGAGCCTTGCTTGTGCAGTTTCTCATGTACCTCACCTCTACTCTGTCCTGTTCCCTGGCCTTCCTGTTCACTGATGTTCGAGCCTTGCTTGTGCAGTTTCGCATGTACCTCACCTGCACTGTGTCCTGGCCACTGGCCTTGTTCACTGATGTTCGAGCCTTGCCTGTGAAGCTTCTCCTGTACCTCACCTGCACTGTGTACTTGCCACTAGCCTTGTTGGTCACGGATGTTTGAACCTTGGCTGTGCAGCTTCTCATGTAGCTCACCTGCACTGTGTGCTGGCCACGGGCCTTGTTGTTCACTGATGTTTGAGCCTTGCCTGTGCAGCTTCTCATGTACCTCACCGTCACTGTGTCCTGGCCACTGGCCTTGTTGTTCACTGATGTTCGAGCCTTGCCTGTGCAGCTTCTCATGTACCTCACCTGCACTTTATCCTGGCCACTGGCCTTGCTGTTTACCCCTTCCCTGTGCTGGATCTCATGTACATACTCTGCACCTTGAACTGGCCACTGGCCTTGCTGTTTACCCCTTCCCTTTGCAGGCTCTCATGGACATACTATGCACCTTGAACTGGCTGCTGGCCTTGCTGTTTACCCCTTCCCTGTGCAAGATCTCATGGGCATACTCTGCACTTTGTTGTGGCCAAATGCCTTGCTCTTGCCCACTTTTGGTGCCTATCACTGTGATATGTGAATAAAACCAGTTACTCCTGTTGTCTACATTGTAAGTGTACTTGATAAATACAGTGTTATTCTGTGTGGGTATGGTTTACTGTGACACAAGGTCAATATGCCAATTCCACATTGCCAATGGTTTGGGTCACTTTATTCTGGGTTTTTACATGCACTTCAGTTCTTCTTGACTCCGTGGCTTGGGGGTGCAATGATGTTGGTTTGTGATGGACTACAGTTGTAATGGTCACTCTTTGGTCAGCTTGTCTATATTGGACACATGTCATGTCTGTATGCAGTGCCAGCACAAAGTGGGATTCTAAACACAGTATTGCAGGCTGGCAGGCCAGGGTAATCATGTCTGCGTGTGCTTTCATGGTGTGTGCGCACAGCATTGTTGGTGTATGCTCATCTAGTGATGTCCAGGCATCCTAGTTACATATGTTATTTTCAATGTTTGCACTTGGGTGTTCATGTGGTGTGCAGTGTGAAGGGGTGACTTTGTCAGTGGTGTTGTGTGTGTGTCCCTGCAATGTGAACTGCACTCATGTGTCACCCTGGAGTTGGGCGCCTGTTGTTTGTGTTGGTCAGTCCTGTGCTTGTGACTGTGTGCACATGTGTGAGTTGTAGGTTGTGTACTATGCAGTGTGGTGGTGTGTCCTTGCAATTGTGTGGGATGACTACTTGTTGGTGGCAATTGTGTGTATGCAGAGTGTGTGTCTGGCAAGTCAGTGTTGTGTTTTGTTGATCAGCCATGTGTTTTGTAACTGTCTGTGGTCACTGTGCAGCCCTGCTCAGCCACACTGACATTGTGGGTGTGTTTTATCACGCATTGCTGTCACTTGGGTCAATTATGCAGCCATTATGGCATGTGGGGTGTGGAGTAAGACCATTGCCTATCTTTGCTTCTGATGCCTACGCATTGTATGTGTGCCCTGCATCTATATTAGTATGGGGCACTCCTCACCTGTCCACTACTGGCGTACACACCACTTCACTCTCATGTCAGCTGTCCCCTTGGCTTGCCAGTGTGTGTGCCTCCCCATCAGTTCATTGGCTTCACTATGCTTTCTGGTGCTGATCTGTGCACAGGACCAATGTGCCACTGATGACAGTTGACCAATTGGTTATATGTGATATTCTTGTTTTGTTTTGCAGACATGTTTGCCCATGGTGTGCATTACTTGTGTGTCTGTCACTTGTACTTAGGGCTATTCTTGTTCCTGGGCTTGTGTTGGGTGCATCCTGGGGTTTTTCTCCTATCATGTGTGAGCTGTCATTTGTCAGGATTGTGCACGTACATGCAGGTGGTACAGTATGACAACATGTTGACTTGCTGGGTGGTGTGGTATGTCTGTCTGTTTCATTGTAGGGACATTGGTCCCATTTTGTGGCCATGTTTGTTTTGAGATGATGCACTTCTTGTCTGTATTGTATTGGATTGTATGTTGATCTTATATAGTGCGAACTGTCAACCTACGGGTAACCTGGCGATGTGGCTTAGGCAGATGACATTGCCAAACATCAAGGCCTGATTATCATTGGGAAGCATTACGCTCGTTTCTTGGGAACAGCCAGGTTTTCAGGCTCTTTCTGAAGCATAGCAGGGAGTTAGCTTGTCTAATGCTCTGAGGTAGCTCATTCCATAGGCATGAAGCTGCAATACCAACTGCTCTGCCTCCCATCATGGATTTCTTAAATCTGGTAGTCGTTACCAGATTTGCGCTGGAAGAGGGAAGATGTCTCATGGGCTTATACCAAGTACATTTCTCCTAATAAGGTATTGGGCCCATGCCATGTACTGCTCTAAACACAATACATAGAGACTTAAAACAGACTCTTTCCTTAATAGGCAGCCAATGAAGATCCCCCAAGGCCAGTGCCATAGGGAACCTGCGCTGCCTGTTTAGCGCCAGCTTTACTGCTATAGACTGGACTCTCTGCAACCCCTGCAGAATGAATAGCGGTGCTCCCAAATACAGGGAATTGCAATAGTCCAGTCTGCTCAAAATTATGCTCCTCACTACAAGAGGTACAGCAGCGTTAGGCAGCAGCGGAAGAATCTGCCAAAGCGCTCTTAACAAGGCAAAACAGACGCTAACCGTTTTGTTAGCCTGTGACTCCATTTGAAGGTTGTCATCCACCAGGACACCCAAGCTATGCATAGTTTTAACTGGAACCCCTGGGTCATCCCCAGGGGTGAGTTTAAACTCTAGCGGCAAGGGTTGGGACATTTTAGCAGTAGAACAATATACAACCTCTATTTTCCCCCATTAAACTGCAAAGAGTTTTTCCTGAGCCAACTAGAGGTCTGGCGCATACATTCCTGGAATGTATCAATGGTTATCGCTTGGTTCCCTTCCAGGGAGAACACCAATTGGGTGTTGTCAGCGTAATTGACCAGGTCAATTCCGAAAGACTTGATAATAGGGATCAGAGGACACAGGTAAATGTTAAAAAGAACGGGGCTTATTGCAGAGCCCTGCGGCACCCCGTGGCATACCGGAGACTTAGAAGAGGCGAACAGTGTCATGGTTACAACCTGTTGTCTCTCTGATAGATACAATTGCAGCCACTTCAGAGCTCATCCTTTCACACCTATTTTTTCCAATCTTTCCACCAGTACTGCATGGCTCACGGTGTTGAATGCGGCCGACATGCCCAGTAGCACTAGTACAGATGGATTACCATTGTTGCCTCACATTCACAGGTTGTCCAGTACGGTTGCCAAAGCTGTTTCCGTTCCATGTCCTGCACGAAAACCAAACTGATCCCTATCCAGCAAATGATTATCCTCAAGATAGCATGACAAAGATTTGCCTTTTCCCGAATTTTTATTGGGTATGGCAAGAGAGATATAGGCCCAGATGCATGAAAGGAAAATCTGGTCGCAAAGGGGAAGATTCTAAGAATCTGCCCCTTTTGCGACAGGTATTTTTGCATTTGGGATGCATCATCCCAAATGCAAAAATAGCAATTTAAGGAATCTCTTAAATTGAGATTCCTTAATTGCGATTGCATTTAAGGAATCCCAAATTGAGATTCCTTAAATGCAATGCAACAAAGTAAAATAATTAGCGATTTCGCTAATAGGGGGAGCAAATTACCATGAAGTTGAACTTTATGGTAATTTGCAAAAACTTTGAAAAATGCACTTTTGTGCATTTATCAAAGTTTCATGTTGTGCACACACATGCCCTTAGGGCATGTATGTGCGCAACATATGTGCACAGATTAATTTCAGGGGTGCAACAGGGTGTCCTTTGGACACCCCTGCACCCTTGAAATTGCATTCTCAATTTGCGATTCGCTGATTGCTAATCGCAAATTGAGAATGTCTTCCCATTCATTCCTATGGTCCTCTAGGCTCATAGGAATAAATGGGGAGTTATTCCTTAATTGCAACTCGCAATTTGCGAGTCGCAATTAAGGAATATTAAGAAATCGCAATTATTTTTGCGATTTCTTCATGCATAGTATTTTGCTATTCCTTATTAGCGAATCCTTATTTTTCGCTAATAAGGAATGACAAAATGGATGCTTGATGCATCTGGGGGATAGTCCTGAGGTTTGCTGGGTTTGTTGGGTCCAGAGAAGATTTCTTGAGCAAGGGGGTCACCACTGCCTGCTTCCATACCTCTGGAACCACTCCTTCTTCTAAGGACTGACAGCAGATCTGTCACATCCAAGGAAATAATTCTTGCCTAGACTCCTTCCCAATCCTATGTGGGAGGGGGTCTAGGGGAGAACCAGAGGATACTCTTTGCGCAAGGCTGTTAAAGAGCTCCTCTGTAAGGGGTTGAAAATACTCCAAAGATGTTTCTACCCAAAGTTCCTCAGCTAGGATCTGAGGTAATTCCTCCTGGCAACTGGCAATACCTGGATCAAAACCTCCAACAATTTTGGTGATCTTTTCATTAAAGTGGGTGGCAATCTCATCGCAGAGTTTTTGCAATGCGACCACTTTGTTGCCCGTACAAGTTGGGCTGGAGCGATCCCTTATAATATTGAAGAGAGCTTTTGTGATGTTAGGCGCATGCAGGATAGATTTGGCATAAAAAAGTGCTTTGGACTCTGAGATAGTCTCTTTATACCAAGCCTGCACTAGTTTCAGCTCGTTCCTGTCTGACTCTATGTATGACCTTCGCCACCACCTCTCAGCCTGCCTACATGTGGCCCAAATTAATTTCAGCTCCTCGCTGTACCAGGGGGCTGAGTGTCTCCTTCTTTTCTTCATTCTTTTCACTGGGGCAAGCAAATCCAGGGTTCTAGTTATATTGGGGTATGTTGTTGTCTGTGCAGTGTTGCTGAGTGATGATGTTGAGTTCTCCTGTTCTGTTTGTGCTCCCATTGCCTTACAACATTTTTCGTGCACAAGTCAGGTCTTTGTCTTGTCTTGTTGTAATCCTGTGTGTGTTGTTATTGATGTTGGTGGATGGCTGTTGTTTTGGTGTCAGCATTGGTTCAGGCATCCCTGAGTGTATGTGTTGTTTATGTATGCCCCCCAGGGAGTGTGATTATCTGTCAATGTATTGACTGGACATTATTGCCACCCTTCTGTGTAATTGACACTGGTGTTGTGTCATGCATGTGTGGTTGGGGGGGGTATGTGTGGAGGATGCTACTTGCGTTTGACAATTATGGAGTTTGTAAATGGTCCCTGTGTGTGGTGCTGCTGACCCACACCTATCAAGTAGATGGATGCAGATGTGTGGCTGTTGTCTCTTTGACTTCAGAGACTTCCTTTCATTCTTGAGCCTATACGTGGTTTGCCTTGCTGTTTCCCTGAGTTGTTGCAAATGGGGAGGCTGTGGTTTAATTTAACTCCGTGTAGCAGCCATGTGCGGTTTGATGGGGTAAGTGTGTTGTCATATGTTCATTATCATGCATGTGCTGTACAAATGCTAAGTGGTTGGCTCCTTGGCCGTCCATTGGTGTGCACATCACTTTTGCTTTCCTATTTGTTGTCCTACATTGCTGGTGACATGCGGTCTGTGTACATGGCTGTGTGTCAGTGTGGGGTATGTCTGTGTGACTTGACAGGCTGTGTATCCAGTTGAGTGTTTGGTTCTATTCTGTATGAGTGTTGATTTTGTGCTTGGACTCAGTTTTGTTGCCGTGTGTGTAGTGTAGGTGTGGTTTGAGGGCTGCCCTGGCCATGTGTTTCTGTGCTGTGTGTTCCTCTGCAGCCCTGCCTGCTGAGGTTGCCTCCCTAGTTGTTTTGTGTGTGTGGTGCAGGGTGTGGATTCACCTGGGTGGGTGTTGTACATGTGGTGGCACAGGTAAGGCACCTGACATGTCCCTTCAAGGGGGGGGGGCTGGTTTGTGAAGGTGTGGCCCTGTGGTCTTTGTACATTGCCCAGGCCTGGCGCAGGCCCTGCCTTTCTGCATTCTGCGCATGTTGACGTGACCACAACATTACAGCAAGATTGCGGTAGAAGGGTGACCTGGATGCGGAGGGGTGAATTTGTGCACTTGTCGATGTGTTCCTGTCCCCACCAGGGCGTGTGGTGTGGATATGAACCCTATGTCAACTCTGGAGTTGTGTGGTGTGTGTGTGGGCGGAGTTGTGTCATTGCGTAACTGCGGCGGCAGCCGCGACAGTCCATGATTTGCTGGTAGTGTGTCACGTACAGCGCAGGGAAAACGTGTAAGGCTGGGTCCATTGTGGTCGGGACCGAGTGGCAGGGACCATGAATTTGGTTGCGCTCGCTCCTCTGTGGTGTTTGCACTGTCTCTGGTTGGGCGGATTCTCCGCTGCAGTGTGGCTGGCTTTTTGGGGCATCCTGATTTGTACGGCGGTCGGGACGTCATGCCACACGGCAGAGAGTGTTCATTGGCTCCCACCGCCGCTGTGGCAGGCGCATTTAGTTGGCGGTTAGCATCGCACTGCACCTCAGCGCAGCGGGCGGAAAATGGACCGTGTTTGCCCATGCTAATATCGCGGGCGTGGGGTCCACTAGTCGCGGGCGGAAAATTGCATTTTCCTGCACCGTCAGCACCCCGGTGGTGCCTCCGCCGGCCATTCTAATAGACCCCTAAGATAGAAAACTGTTTTTTCTTCCCAAAAGGTAACATTTCAGTTTTATCCGCTTTGCACTTTTGAAAATGTTCATTCATCCATGCAATAGCTTCTGAAAAGGCAGTTTTTAAAATTTCATTCAGAACTGGTAGAATTATTTTCAAGGGTAAGAATCAGTTGCATCCACAGAGATATGAGATGGTGGAAATACCAACTGATTTGATGGGAGTAATAAGGGGAGACAAATTCACATTTAATAAAGTTGGGCTAAGTGACAATCCCTGGAGGACACCAAATTTAAGCAATTTCTCCTTTGATCTCACAGGCCCCAATGTGATAGCTTGCTTTTGGTTTTCTAAAAAAGATTGAAGACAGGCCAGACCACGATCACGAATCCCCAGCTCTGCCAGGCGTTGAAAGATAATATCACAATGAATCGTGTCAAAGGCTGCCAACATATCTAGAAGAATCAGCATAGCATTATTTCCACTATCTAACATCAGCTTAAGGGATTTGTTTACTTCGAGGGGTGCAGACTCATTGGAGTGTCTAGGTCTGAAACCAACTTGAAAACATTAGAGAAGGTTATGTGATTCTAAGAAATGGACCACTTGGGCATTAGCCAATTTTTCGAATATTTTTCAGGCGCCAGAAGTGAAGAAATGGGCCGATAGTTAGGCAGAACCTTTGGGTCAGCATTGGGTTTTTAAACAAATCCTTAACCAGGGCTAACTTCCAATTATCCAGCACAAGAGCCGAGAGGAGTTATTGATTAAGGCAGTCAGAATCAAATTGATCCTTTAAATACCCTTCTTTGGCAACTGCGGTGGGGGGGGGGCGGGGGTAGATGGTACAAGACTCTGTGATAAAGGCTGCTGAAGGGCAGTTCGATAGAATCCTACCAGGCCCTGCCATTGGTTTAACAGAAGGGGCGAAACCAGAACAGACAGTCAAGATCTTATGCTAAAAAATGTCGGGCAGCCTATCACAGAGTCCCTACGATGAATCAAGATCAGGAGAACAGCCTTTAGGCAGCAGAAAATTGTTTGAGATTTGAAAGATTACATAGGAATCATTCTTTGCCATTTCAATCTTTGCAAAAAAGAAGAGCCTCTTGCTTCTATGATAGCTTTATGGTATTTATTTTTTAAGGCTAATCTGCTTGAGCATACGTGACCCTGTAGTCCTCTCTAACTGCCTACAATTAAGAGGTTCTTGTACAAATGAGGGAGAAAACCGAATAGCAGATTGACCTTGGGTCTTCCGAGAATCGATAATTGGAAGTAATATCTCATCGATAAACTCAGTAAGCCAATGATTAAACCTAATCTAAGTCATTGTTTTCTTCCCCTAATATCAAGGGAGAGAACTAGAAAGTTGATGCGCCCTCTGCTTCGGAATTTCCCTTGATGGGTCAGCAATTATTTGTACTTATTTACATGGTTTTGTGGGTTTTTTCCAGCCAACCACAACATTTGTAGTAAGAAAATCATCACAATCTGAAGTTCAAATATGTTACTTCCTTGTTTTATTTTAGCTTGTACTGGCAGTTAAGAAGAAGTGGGATATGTCATTGTGTCCAGGCTTCATTTATGAGAATCTATTGTGACTAGCTTACTGCCCCTGGATCAGCGATTACTATAGAAACTATGATAAGGTGTTATGAAGGGGGCATGGATGTAGATACAATATGGTAGAGATATCTGCTTCATAGGTTGTACATATCAAGTAAAGATGTATCTGGTGACAAGGTGTTAGTCTTGCCTAACTTGTGTTTCAACATGTTTCACTGACCACCATTCCTACCTGACTTGCTTTTCACTATTTCTGAAAACCTCGATAACTTTGGGTGCTCCATGCATGTTTCTTATGCAATTGGAATTCTGCATGATTGCCTGACCTGAGTCTTCCCTTTTGCGTTCTTCCTATACATATGACTTAATGTGCTTTCAAAGGTGTTACATTAATGGAACAGTGGCATTTCACTTTAGTTAAGTGCTACAATCAGTTTGTGATCTGGTGCTATGCACATGTATTTGGAGAAGTTCTTTATGGGTGTCTCTGATGTGCTCATTCATAAAGAGGAGCATTTGCATATTCTGAGATGTTGGTTAAATATATGTTTTATTTATCAGATGATCTTTATGCCATGTTTTTGAGTGCGGTGTTCATTTTACATAATATGTTTGCATTGCACTTACCAAAGTAATGTTCAAGAGGAACACTCACAATGTTCACATTGAACATGGCACCGTTATTTTGTGTAGGGATAAGCTTCCTGCTTTGCTTGCAATGAACTCATGCACGTTGGGGAGCGTTCACATTTTAGGGATATTTTCCTTTGATGTGCTCACATGATATGTCCTAGGGTTCATTCCTTAGGGATCAGAAATTATATTACAATTTTGGTGGTAATGATTGTTAATGTTCATCCTACAGATTATTCCATGTGGGAAAAATTGTTCAGCTTAGTGGCGGTACTATGAAAGGAGCCCACCTAAGGGGGGTGCAAGGGTCCACATGGAGACGTAGGAAATGGGATTAAAAGACAGAAAAAAGCTGATTTTGCTAGGGTAAATCATAGTTTTTATGACTATTATAACCAGGTGGCTACTATTTTGTACTCAGAAATAGGCACTAAAAATTTCGATGTTCATAAAAATAATTTTGCTTAATTAAAACAAAAGTATAGGATACAGTTGGATAAAGGCCTTCGTGGGGGGCATAGCTTTTACACTGCTGGATGTGGCAGCAGATCAGTCAATGTATGTCTGTACATGTGCATGTATGCATATGGTATTTGTATAGTACGAACCTAGCCAAAAGGCAGTGGTACACTCTTCAGAGACAAAGACAAGAAAAAAGTAAACAAGTGACAGGAGAGGTAGCTGGGTTATGGACAGATGATGTAGTGTTCTATATACAGTTACGTTTTCAACTCTTCCCTAAATTGGAGCAGCGTTGGTGAGGTTCTGATGGTTATTGGGGTGTGTTGGACTTGGCCCTTCTGGCAGGTTCACCCCTGAACTTTTTGCCTTTTAATATTACATAAATATAGTGATTTCTGGTCTTTGCGCACTTTGACACTGTGTCCCAGTGTAAAGTGCGTGCGCGATCTGAGTGCGTGTGTGAGATTGGCCTGCCCTCCCATAGGAATGCATGGGGTTGTGTGTCCATGGTAGTTCCTGATGTGTGGGGAGTGCAGGGTCGAGTTTGGTATGTGTGGACTCGTGTGATTAAATGATGCACGATGATGTGCATGTATTTATTGTGTCTAGTGTGGAAGTGCCACTTCTAGAAGTTGGCCTGTCTGTGCAGTGAATGTGAATTGACTGTCTGGCTTGTGATTGGCTGGAGCCTGCTGGTGTGCCTGGCTCCAGGAGTCAGGATGGGTCAGTCCCGGTGGTGAATGGAGAGATCTGCATGTTGATGGGAGGGAGGAGTGCACCTGGGACCTGAATAGTGCTGGGCCTTCCCTCCACAATGATGGCTCCACCCCCTGTGGTGTGTCTGATGTCCCTGACCGATCCTGTGAATAGGCAGAGAGGCTGAGCAAAACAAAGTGCTCAAGAACCAGTTGCGTCTGTTTTGCCCCTTTGACAACAAAGGAAATGTGTGTATAAAAAGAGGCTGTGACCTCATGTAAAATGTTCTTGTTTCCTGACTTGAATCTACCAGGGGCGTGATGCTGCTGGGGCCCAGGGGGAGGCTTGCCTCCCTTGGCCCTGCCCAGACCCTGGATTGCTGGAGGACTTCTTTCTGGGGCCCCTTCTGCCTGGCCTGAGGACTGCTGGGAGACTTTCGTTGCCCTGAAAGCCTTGACCTGTGTTGCCCTGCTTGTTGCTGGGACCCTCTTTGTTTGGTGTGCCGGTCGAGGGAGCCTACCACTCGTTATGCCCCAAAAAGAGATGGCGCCGCTGCGGCACAACTGGAAGTCAGGCACCGGAGTGCCTGACGGTGGGCGGGACTTCCGGTTCCAAAGGGAAGTCCTGCGCCCGCCGCCGAAAGAGAAGACAGCCCAGAGCCTTGAGGGCTTCACATTTCAAGTCCCGGTCCTGAAATGGGGGACCGGGTGAAGACGTGGCACACTGTGAGGGCGGGGCTCTCGGGAGGAGAGAGAGCCCCGCAAGCGCCGCCTGTGTCCTACGGAGGGGGGCGCGAGGCACACTGCCGGTGCCTGCCACCTTGTGGGAACTGCCGCCGCCCTCGAGGAGGAGAGACGCCTCCGACCGCAGCCCAGTTAGTTAGGGCTGAGTTGGGGACATGGGGGCATTCCTGCTTCCACTCCCCGAAAGAGCAGATGGTGCGTGTAGTGCCCGTGCGAGGCACCGAGGTAGAGTGGCCCCGTTTGTCAGCCGGCCGCTCTCACAAGGGGGCATCTATTTCTAAAAGGGGCCCAAGTGGCCCAGGGGCAGTAATTGTTTCAGAGCCCGTAAGGGGGTCCAGAGGGGACCCTGTTCTTGCCCACCCCTTTTTTTGGCTTCCTTTCACCCTAGAGCCTGAGAGCTCCTGCGAAGCCCAAGTTGTTTTTGGAGCCAGATGGCACCCAGGGGTACCTTATTTAGTTACTGAGCCCCATGTGGCTCCAACGTTTGGCGCATGATTTATTCCCAGAGCCAGAGGGCTCCAATGTGTGGCAAGTTGTTCCTGAGGGCCAGTTAGTGCCCATGCCACAGTTTTGCATTTACAGCTGCCCAGCAAGTAGTGGGCAGCTGCTCCGTTTAGGTTTTCCTTTCTAGGGGGACCTGTGCTTGTAAACCCAAGAGTGAGACGCACTCCTTTGCCCTACCTTGGCCTTCCACATCTGCACAGCACTTAGTGCCAGCTGCAGCAATTAGGCCCCAGTTCATTGTTCTCAGCTGCCCAGCAAGTAGTGGGCAGCTGCAACGTTTAGGTTTTGGCGCAGTGCGCAACCTGGACCTTTGCTGCTTAGGCAGCAGCCCTGACTCTGTGGACATAGGGCATTTTAGCCTGTTCCTAGATGGGCATGTGACCAGGGGGGGTTGTTACAATTATAGGGCGCAGGCCCTAAGGTGATTTATGTGCTAGATGTGATTTATGTACTAATGCTTTGGGTGTTAGGAAATGTACTGTGTCTGGTATGTTTTGCGCACCCTGTGTTTGATGCCTCTAGATATGATGTATGCATAGTAGGTTGTTTTACCTGTTTAGGTATGTTAGGGAGATTGTACTTCCCTTTGTAATTTACGCCCCTAGTGTAAGGTTTTCCTTAGGTGGTGTGGGTATAATGTAGTTAGACTGGTGGGATACTGTGTATGATGGATTTCAGGGCACAGACTGTTGCAAGTGCAGTGCTTATCAGTGTTTACTGACTGTACGTTCTATGACCTATTTTTACTTGTATGCTTTAGTTCACCTTTACCAAGTTCACTTTGTGATGATCCTGACAGTGGTCCATGTGGCCCTGTCAGGTGTACATAATCCCTTGTAAATATTGCCTGTGCCAGTTGGCACAATGTATATGGTGTGATTACTATCTGATGTGTTTTGATAATACAAAGGCTATTTTTGATATAACCTTGTGTGGAGTTCCTTTTGTGGGGGACCTGGGATGTTGTTGCTGGTGGGTGCATGCGCAAATGCTTTACACATTGCCTCCAGGATAAGCCTGACTGCTCGTGCCAAGCTACCAAGGGGGGGAGCAGGGGTTATCTTTGGCGTGTAACTCCCTTGCCCTGACTAGAGTGGTGGTGTCTGCCTGGCTTTGGCACAAGCCTTAGCCAACCAGAAATCCCAGTAATAACAGGGTGTTTTTCCAGATCTTCGGTGCATAGATGGAAAAGGCCTGCTGCTTTGCTTTTTTCTCTTTCTTTTTCTTATGACTTAGTCTGCAGTCTGATGGTGTTGTGGTTTTCTTGCAGTACGGCTTCTCTCTAGCGCTCCCCATCCCAGGGCCCGCACATCATTCTGAACCACTAAACTATTGCAAAGAGATTTATTTTTGTTCCACTTTTAGAGTTATTTATTATATCTGTAAGAGTTCTGGATGCTTGTTAGTGTGAGTGTTTGGAGCATATGTCCTCCATGGAGATGATGGATGGAGCACTGAAACTTTTCAGACACTCAACCACCCCCAGTCACAGATCTGGGTTAAATCCATCATCGTTCCTTAGTTAATTTCGCCACTCCCGTTCAGAACTGCCATATGCAAATCAGTCTTGACCTCATGAGAACAGTCCAGCTCAAACTGCCAAGCTAGGTCTTCCCTGGATCAGAAACATGCATCCTGGAACTGGTTTCGGGGTAACACTCCTCATCACCCAGGCTAGCTTGAATCCAGTGGCCAAAGTGAGTAAGGGACCCACGTCTGGGAATACCCTGCCAACTTAGGGCGAACAAAGCAAACACAAGGGGATGATGGATGGAGCGCTGAAACGTTTCAGACACTCACCCCCAGTCACAGATCTGAGATGAATCCTTCATTGTTCTTTCCCACACTTTGCCACTCCAGTTCAGACCCAGCCATATGCAAATCAGTCTTGACCCTGTTCCTCATGGGAACAGTTCAGACCGAACTGCCAAACCAGGTCTTCCCAGGACCTGTTAGAACTTTGTAGTTTAAGACCCTTTTATGTTGTACTAAAAAAATAAAAACTGGCTGCAGCACTTTTCTGGAAGATGTACCACAGTCAGACAAATGCTCCTTGACAGCATCCAGTGCTACTCTGTCTCTGTTCCTTGGGAAAGCAGCCTGGTTCTTCTCCTACCCAGCTAATTCATCATGGGTTCCAGAAAACGTGGAGCCAAAAACAAATTAGGACGCACTTGCAGTTCCACTTAGATCCTCTCAAAGATTACTAATGTGCTTACTCTTGAAATTGTGGTCTGTATATTAAAATGATATTAAATTTCCTTTACGCTCGTTTTGAATGCTTATTAAAACAAAAAAAATTAATAAAGGAAGGAAGTGACTCAGTAAACGTTGGAGAATCACAGTAAGGGGTCCATTAGGATGGCGGGCGGACTTTGTTCACCGGCCACCCTAACGGAGATCGGGACCGCCCGCCATAAGGGCGGGGGTCCCATTGGGGGTATTAGGATGTGCCCGCCACAGTGGTGGGCACATCCTATATGTTTTACATTGTGGCGGGCGGTGCTCTCTGCACCGCCGCCACAGTGCAAAACATAAGTTGACGCATTTACATATGCAAAGCGGCAGGCACCGCACGGTGCCTGCCGCTTTGCATATGTAAATGTGGGGGGGTACCACAGGTACCCCCCATGTGCCCCCCCGACAGTGGCGGCAACCTTGGGGCCCTGCAGGGGGCCCCTGCAGCAATCTCCGCCTGCCTTTCCGTGGGGGTATTGCCGCCGCGGAAAGGCCCCTACATTGTGCCATCGTAATATGGCTGGCGGTGTCCATTGGACACCGCCACCATATTAATCTATTACCTTGCGACCGCGGCGGTAAAGCGTCGGAGGGTCTTTCCGTCCGCCGCTGTCCCCTCCGCCATCCTAATCTGGCGGAGGGGAAAACGAGAGTGGTTGTCGGGCGGATGTCTAATTGAAGAAAACAGGCAGCCTACTCAAAGTTTTTAATACAGACTCACCCTACGGACTACATATACCATCATTCTTGATGAACAAGTCAATAAGCCACGCCCACTTAGGGCGGTACACAGTCAATTCGAATAAAGGTTGATTGAAAAGGATGAGCTTCTTTTGCCTGATTTACTTCTCAAGACCCCATGAAGAAGCGGCGTAGTAGCCTCGAAACACGCCGGGCGCATGACATTCAAGAGTTGAGAACAGAGGCGCGGAGCTACGAGGGGCTTACAGAGCTGGATGGCAGGAAGATCGAGAGTGACTTTCGGAAGCGCAGGAGCGCATTGCTCGATTTGAGATATATATATATATATATATATATATATATATGTGATCAAGTCCGGGTTCCCCGGACGAAACGCGTCATGTTGCTGTCTCCATCCATGGAATAAAGCACTTCATCTTTTTGAAAACCTCGTTTGTGGTCTGTGCCTGTTTCGTGTCTGTGCGCTGCTGCTGGCACTCAGGATTGTGGATTATATATATATATATATATATATATATATATATATATATATCCACACGTTAGTTCACTGGTCCCCGGCCATTGAGCGCTCTTCGCGGGTGCGGGCACCTACGGCGGAACCACGCCGTTCAATAACATCACTCTCTCCCTCCGATTAGAAAGGATAAATGGGCGCACTCCCTTTGAATTGCCACAATTTCATTTATTCAAAGTAGTTTTTAGGCAAAAGAAAGCATTTGATCAACGCGTTTCGATGCTACAAGCATCTTGGTCACGATCAACTTCCTGCATTTTTTCAAACCTATTTCAAGCATTCAAATGACTATTGCATCATTTCCTTTGCATATTTGCTAAGCATTGTGGTTATTGTAGTTTTTGTATTTTTTATTTTTTTAAATTTTATATAAAATTAGTCTCTTTGACAGTTTTAATTTCAGTTCATGAGGAAAATAATAACACCTTATTTTCCTTAAATTGTTTATCCTGGGTAGGGTTTTCATTTTCCCATTCCATTCTCATTTCGATCCCTCCAGTGGGATTAGTTTTCTTTTGTGTCTTTGATAAAATATTCATGATATCTCTGTGTCCATTTTCCTCTGATTTTTGGTTCTCGCTGTTCCTGTCTCTGTCAAGTGTGTTTGTTGTTTATCCGAGATGAATATACAGCTCCTCCAATTGATTAAGGCCATCCGGGCTTAGGGTTCTGAAATTTATTATATGGCATGACTCCTTCTGTCTAAGAGTTTTTTCTCTGTCACCGCCACGTATGTGTTTCGGTATCGTTTCAATGCCGAAGAATTTTAATTTGAGCCAGTCTCCATTGTGTGCCTGTTCCATATGCTTGGCGACTGCGTTCGCTCGATCTTTATGCGTGGTTGCTCTCGCATGCTCCATGATGTGTTTTTTTGGCTCCCCCTTCGTGCTCCCCACATACATTAGTGGGCATGGACATTCAATTCCATAAATTGTAAATTCTGTCTTGCACGTAATTAATTGACGTATTTGCCACGTCTTGTTGTTTGGCATCTTGACCTCTTTGGTTTGTTTTGCGATTTGGCACATTTTACATCCGTGACATTTGATGAAACCAGTGGTTTTGAGCCAGTCCTTTTTGTTGTCCTTTTGCATTTTACAGTGACTGTGGATTAGTTGATCTCTCAGATTGGGAGCTCTCCGGTAAGTTACCGTTGGATGTTTTCCAACTATTTTGCCAACTGTGTCATCCAGATGCAATATTTTCCAGTTTTTTCTCAAGATGTTTACGAATGTTTTACTGCCTTCTGAAAAATCCGTAATTAATCTAATTGGTTCTTGTTCATCTTTGTTTTTGGTATGTTTTTTTAGACAGTCCTCTCTTGATTTTGCATTTGCCCTCTGCCAACATTGTTCTACATTTTCTTGATTGTATTTTCGATTTTTGAATCTCCTTTTGGTTTCAACACTGTGTTTTTGCCATTCTGTTTCCTCACTGCATATGCGTCTTATTCGGAGGAATTCCCTGTAGGGGATGCTTGAAATTAATGAGCTTTGATGGAAGCTCGTCGCTTCCAATGTGGCATTGGTTGCGGTTGATTTTCTATGCAGGGTTGATTGTATTTCATTGTTCTTAATATATATATGCGTATCCAGGAAGGTTATCTCCTGATTGCTGATCTCATATGTTAAATTTATCCCTGTCATACTTCCATTGATGGTTGTGTGGTATTCTTTGAATTCCTTTGGGGATCCATCCCAAATAATCAGGAGATCATCAATAAATCTGATCCAGCACATAATTTTGCTAGTCATGTTGTCATGTTCCGGTGCCCATGCGATTTCTTTCTCCCAATAGCCCATTGCCAGGCATGCATAGTTTGGGCTAAAAGAAAAGCCCATAGCAGTTCCATTGTTTTGTCGGTATAGTTCTTCCCCGAACAAAAAGATGTTTTGAGATAAGCATAATGAAATCATTTCATGCAGCATCTGGTTGTGATTTCGATATTTGATGTTTCTATCCTGTAAGAAATAATCACATGCCTTTATCCCTATGTCATTGTTGATGTTTGTATATAGGGATATGACATCCATGGTTATGAGCTGGTAGGTGTCTTGCCAAGGGGTATTCTGCAGTTTTCTTAACATGTCGTTGGTATCCTGAATGTAAGAACTGAGTTGTGTCACATATGGTTTTAAAAAGAAGTCAATGTAGTTTGAAACTGGTTCAAGTAGAGAGCCTTTCGCTGATAGTATGGGTCTGCCAGGGGGGTTCCTTTGATCTTTGTGCACCTTTGGCAGAAAATAAATCGTAGCCGTAATGGGGTGTTTTACTGTTAGATATTGGAGTTCATCATCATCTATTAAGTTTTTCACTTTCCATTGTTGTAGGTCGATGTCTAGTTTTGCTTTTACTTCCTGTGTTGGATTGCTCTTGAGTTTCTCATAGTATTTTGTGTCTCTTAGTTGACGATGAGCCTCAGTGATGTAGGCACTCTTCTCCCACACCACTATATTTCCCCCTTTGTCTGCCATTTTAATTTCGATTTGATCATCCATGGTTAGGTTTTTCAATGCTTGACGTTCTCCTGATGTTAAATTGTCCTTATAATTGAGTCCTTTGATCTTTTGAAGGTCTTGTATCACAGCTTCCTGGAACATGTCAACTTTATTGCCAGGAGTTAATTGAGGGTAGAATTTCGAGTTTGGTTTCTTTTGACTGAGTCCTGCTCCTGCTTGAGTAATCACTTGACTTAATGTTGTTTCTTCTTCATTCGTTACATCTAGATTGATAAGGGTAGTGTATGCAGGAGCGTCCCTCGTTCTTAAACCCAAAGAAGTTTCTTCACTCATCTGGTTTTTTTTACTTTTCATCTTGTTCTCTTCAAAGAATTTTGCTAGTTTGATTTTTCGTATATAGAGGTAGAAGTCTATTCGCGCCTGAGCCATGTTCATTTTCTTTTTAGGGCAGAAGTTTATGCCCCTTTTGAGTAGGGAGATTTCCGTTTCTGTTATTATTCTCTTTGACAAATTTATGATCTGTAATTCATTATTTAGGTCCCCTTCTTCTGGCGCATGCTCCGTGTTTCCGTTCCCACTTTTGGGGGTGCTTCGCTTGTTCCTCTTCCCCCTTCTTGTCTTTTTTTGGGGAATGTCCATTGTCGTCCCCGTCCTCTTCCTCTTTGTTGATTTTGAGCGCCTCGCTGCTGTTCCCACTGTCGCTGCTGCAACACGAGGCGCATGTCCTCTAAAAAAGGCTTGTTTTCAGGGTTGGTTGATGTACTCGGCTCTTCACCACCAAGTTCTAGCGATGCCACCGACGACGATAATGAGGAGGCGCTGGCAGACATGTAACCTGTTTGATTTTTAGAGGATAGTTGTTTGTAGTAATCGTATTTCCTTGAGAAGGTAAAGATCGAATCTTTACCTTCTCAAGGAAATCAACCAACAAACAAGCCTTTTTTAGAGGACATGCGCCTCGTGTTGCAGCAGCGACAGTGGGAACAGCAGCGAGGCGCTCAAAATCAACCCGAAGAGGACGGGGACGACAATGGACATTCCCCAAAAAAAGACAAGAAGGGGGAAGAGGAACAAGCGAAGCACCCCCAAAAGTCGGAACGGAAACACGGAGCATGCGCCAGAAGAAGGGGACCTAAATAATGAATTACAGATCATAAATTTGTCAAAGAGAATAATAACAGAAACGGAAATCTCTCTACTCAAAAGGGGCATAAACTTCTGCCCTAAAAAGAAAATGAACATGGCTCAGGCGCGAATAGACTTCTACCTCTATATACGAAAAATCAAACTAGCAAAATTCTTTGAAGAGAACAAGATGAAAAGTAAAAAAAAACAGATGAGTGAAGAAACTTCTTTGGGTTTAAGAACGAGGGACGCTCCTGCATACACTACCCTTATCAATCTAGATGTAACGAATGAAGAAGAAACAACATTAAGTCAAGTGATTACTCAAGCAGGAGCAGGACTCAGTCAAAAGAAACCAAACTCGAAATTCTACCCTCAATTAACTCCTGGCAATAAAGTTGACATGTTCCAGGAAGCTGTGATACAAGACCTTCAAAAGATCAAAGGACTCAATTATAAGGACAATTTAACATCAGGAGAACGTCAAGCATTGAAAAACCTAACCATGGATGATCAAATCGAAATTAAAATGGCAGACAAAGGGGGAAATATAGTGGTGTGGGAGAAGAGTGCCTACATCACTGAGGCTCATCGTCAACTAAGAGACACAAAATACTATGAGAAACTCAAGAGCAATCCAACACAGGAAGTAAAAGCAAAACTAGACATCGACCTACAACAATGGAAAGTGAAAAACTTAATAGATGATGATGAACTCCAATATCTAACAGTAAAACACCCCATTACGGCTACGATTTATTTTCTGCCAAAGGTGCACAAAGATCAAAGGAACCCCCCTGGCAGACCCATACTATCAGCGAAAGGCTCTCTACTTGAACCAGTTTCAAACTACATTGACTTCTTTTTAAAACCATATGTGACACAACTCAGTTCTTACATTCAGGATACCAACGACATGTTAAGAAAACTGCAGAATACCCCTTGGCAAGACACCTACCAGCTCATAACCATGGATGTCATATCCCTATATACAAACATCAACAATGACATAGGGATAAAGGCATGTGATTATTTCTTACAGGATAGAAACATCAAATATCGAAATCACAACCAGATGCTGCATGAAATGATTTCATTATGCTTATCTCAAAACATCTTTTTGTTCGGGGAAGAACTATACCGACAAAACAATGGAACTGCTATGGGCTTTTCTTTTAGCCCAAACTATGCATGCCTGGCAATGGGCTATTGGGAGAAAGAAATTGCATGGGCACCGGAACATGACAACATGACTAGCAAAATTATGTGCTGGATCAGATTTATTGATGATCTCCTGATTATTTGGGATGGATCCCCAGAGGAATTCAAAGAATACCACACAACCATCAATGGAAGTATGACAGGGATAAATTTAATATGTGAGATCAGCAATCAGGAGATAACCTTCCTGGATACGCATATATATATTAAGAACAATGAAATACAATCAACCCTGCATAGAAAATCAACCGCAACCAATGCCACGTTGGAAGCGACGAGCTTCCATCAAAGCTCATTAATTTCAAGCATCCCCTACAGGGAATTCCTCCAAATAAGACGCATATGCAGTGAGGAAACAGAATGGCAAAAACACAGTGTTGAAACCAAAAGGAGATTCAAAAATCGAGAATACAATCAAGAAAATGTAGAACAATGTTGGCAGAGGGCAAATGCAAAATCAAGAGAGGACTGTCTAAAAAAACATACCAAAAACAAAGATGAACAAGAACCAATTAGATTAATTACGGATTTTTCAGAAGGCAGTAAAACATTCGTAAACATCTTGAGAAAAAACTGGAAAATATTGCATCTGGATGACACAGTTGGCAAAATAGTTGGAAAACATCCAACGGTAACTTACCGGAGAGCTCCCAATCTGAGAGATCAACTAATCCACAGTCACTGTAAAATGCAAAAGGACAACAAAAAGGACTGGCTCAAAACCACTGGTTTCATCAAATGTCACGGATGTAAAATGTGCCAAATCGCAAAACAAACCAAAGAGGTCAAGATTCCAAACAACAAGACGTGGCAAATACGTCAATTAATTACGTGCAAGACAGAATTTACAATTTATGGAATTGAATGTCCATGCCCACTAATGTATGTGGGGAGCACGAAGGGGGAGCTAAAAAAACGCATCATGGAGCATGCGAGAGCAACCACGCATAAAGATCGAGCGAACGCAGTCGCCAAGCATATGGAACAGGCACACAATGGAGACTGGCTCAAATTAAAATTCTTCGGCATTGAAACGATACCAAAACACATACGTGGCGGTGACAGAGAAAAAACTCTTAGACAGAAGGAGTCACACCATATAATAAATTTCAGAACCCTAAGCCCGGATGGCCTTAATCAATCGGAGGAGCTGTATATTCATCTCGGATAAACAACAAACACACTTGACAGAGACAGGAACAGCGAGAACCAAAAATCGGAGGAAAATGGACACAGAGATATCATGAATATTTTGTCAAAGACACAAAAGAAAACTAATCTCACTGGAGGGATGGAAATGAGAATGGAATGGGAAAATGAAAACCCTACCCAGGATAAACAATTTAAGGAAAATAAGGTGTAATTATTTTCCTCATGAACTGAAAATAAAACTGTCAAAGAGACTAATTTTATATAAAATAAAAAAAAATACAAAAACTACAATAACCACAATGCTTAGCAAATATGCAAAGGAAATGATGCAATAGTCATTTGAATGCTTGGAATAGGTTTGAAAAAATGCAGGAAGTTGATCGTGACCAAGATGCTTGCAGCATCGAAACGCGTTGATGAAATGCTTTCTTTTGCCTAAAAACGACTTTGAATAAATGAAATTGTGGCAATTCAAAGGGAGTGCACCCATTTATCCTTTCTAATCGGAGGGAGAGAGTGATGAGATATATATATATCATGTGATCAAGGGCGGGATCGCCCGAAACGCGTAATGGCGACATTGGATAAATAATAAAATACTTGCACTAAATTATTGGGTCCATGCTCTTCTGTTCGTGTGGCAGAGAGAAGTGAAGGTGAGTTTGGAGCAATATATATATATATATATATATATATATATATATATATATATATATATATATATATATATATATATATTACCTACTGGCGGTCGCCAGTAGGTATATATAGTTAGGATTTTTTCTCTATGGGATTTTTGAAAATTCTATGTCGAATAACTTTGGCGTTTGAGGACGGAATTGGCTGAAATTTTCAGGAAAAAGGCACATTTTGTTTCTGAGCAGCCCCTGACAATTTTGAGGGGTTTCGTCAAGGGGGGGCCGAGAAAAAAGGGGGGTCCCAAAATGCATTTTTCCCATGCAATTTTCCTTAGGGCGGTTGGCCTCACTTTTAGCTCGAACGGCTGAATGGATTTCCACGAAACTTGGCAAAATTGTAGGGACTGGTAGCCTGATGTGCCTTTGCTAGGTCTCAATATATGTGTTCCAGTGGATTTTGAGAAATTAACGTTCAAAAAAATATATATATCTGTAAGCGCGCTCCGGGCAGCGCCCCGGTTCGCGTACCTGACGCGTAACGGAACTTCGCGAAGCGAAGCTGATTGGCTCTCTGTTGTCTGTCAACATTCTAAACAGTCCGGAGCGGCCGCCATCTTGTCTCTCGGTAGGATCGAGAGACAAGATGCGGTGAAAAACGAAGGGGGAAATGAAGGAAAGGGGGCAAGGTAGACCCCTCCTGACCCCCTACGATTGATGAGGGGGATATTAAAGTGCCCCGCGGGGCAAAACATTTTTTGGGAGATTTTTCGCCATAGAGGCGCGTCCCGGTACGCGAACCGGGCAGCTAACTGGCAGCGTAATGGGAGTCCGCCATCTTGTGTTTTTGGAGCGTCCGGTTCGCGTACCGGGTAGCGTCCCGGTAAGCGTAACAAGAGAAACAGTAAAAAAAAAATTAATGGAATAGATTATCAAGAAAACTTTGAAAAATTGTAGGGACTGTTTGTTTGATGTGCCTTTGCAAGGCCTCAAGATATGTGCACGTGTGGATTTTGTCTAATTAAGGTTAAAAAAAATATATATATCGGTAAGCGTGCTCCGGCGCGCTTACGTTACGGGTTTTGTTTGCGCTGCAGAGCCGATACGTCACGGTTATGCGACGCGTCATGAGGCGTCTCACGTGGCTACGTGATACGTCACGTAATAAAGAATATATTTTACAGATATAGATATTAGCTTTTAAAAAATCATTGAAATTCACTGAAAAAACCATAGGTTATAGACCATATATAGTTAGGAATTAGCATTTACAAAACCTTGAAAATTCACTGAAAAAACCATAGGTTATAGACCATATATAGTTAGGAATTAGCATTTACAAAACCTTATTTTACTCACACAAAACCATCGAAATTCCATATATAGTTAGTTGCACTAACTATATATCGCGCACCCGCAATCCACTGCTGATGATGTCACATATTACATCATTCATGACATGGTCAGTGACATCACTGATGACATCACTGATGACATCTCAAATGACATCACTGATGACATCACT
Source organism: Lissotriton helveticus (assembly GCF_964261635.1). Lineage (NCBI taxonomy): Eukaryota > Metazoa > Chordata > Amphibia > Caudata > Salamandridae > Lissotriton > Lissotriton helveticus. The sequence goes on along the minus strand of NC_136057.1, from coordinate 896,549,638 downwards.
GATGACATCTCAAATGACATCACTGATGACATCACTGATAACAACATCCAGTGACTGTATGTTTCTGTAAAGTTAAAATATGTCTTGCATATTGAAGAATGAGTGGATTTATAAGTGTCTGGATGAAGGATTTAGTAGGTGCATGACTGACTGTATGAGTGAGTGATTAAATGTGTCTCACTGAGTGCATGGGTTAGTGACTAAACTGTCTTAATTTGTGCATCATTATATCTTTTGTTCTGTAAACTGCTGCATGTGTTGATCAGTAGCTATATGAGTAACTATATGGGTTATTGATTGGTTGCCCATGTATTTGTATGGGAGACTGAGTGTGTGTGTGGGTGTCTGGGAGGTGTATGACTCTGTGCATAGATGAGTGAGCAGTTGATTCACTAGATGTATGGGTTCAAAAGTGCATGTGGAAACAGCTGTATGGGCGGTTGACTGTGTGCATGAGTGTATTGGTGAGTGAATGGATATCTCAGTGCTACATGTCAAAGTAAGTACATATGTAAAACACAGTACATGTGAGAGTTGACATATATAAATAACTGTGCATAAGAGCCAGTGAATGTGTGAGTGGCTGTATGGATCATTGTGAATTTGTATCCGGGATTGTATAAGAGAGTAAATATGTATTAGTATGTGTTTGAATAAGTAAGGTGTGTATAACTGTATAGTTGAGAAAATGGAGGTGTGATTGATTCTTTGCATGACTGACTAGGTGTGTGTGTAACTTCATGGATGAGTGACAGTCTGTGAGTGTCTGTTTACACTGAGTGTATCTAAGGTTATATTAGAGTCTGAAGAAGTTCATCGTATTATCACATGAATGATGTCATCAGTGATGTGATCAGTAATGTCACATGAGATGTCATCAGTGATGTCATCAGTGATGTCATTTGAGATGTCATCAGTGATGTCATCAGTGATGTCATTTGAGATGTCATCAGTGATGTCATCAGTGATGTCACTGACCATGTCATGAATGATGTCATATGTGACATCATCAGCAGTGGATTGCGGGTGCGCGATATATAGTTAGTGCAACTAACTATATATGGAATTTCAATGGTTTTGTGTGAGTAAAATAAGGTTTTGTAAATGCTAATTCCTAACTATATATGGTCTATAACCTATGGTTTTTTCAGTGAATTTTCAAGGTTTTGTAAATGCTAATTCCTAACTATATATGGTCTATAACCTATGGTTTTTTCAGTGAATATATATATATATATATATATATATATATATATATATTTAACAATAAGCACACAATGCAGCCTGCCATATACTAGAACCGCTGACCAATTTCAATAAAGCAGGGAGAAAGAAAAAACATTTGAAAACTGCTTTAATGCACAGCAGAAATCATAATCCTGCAAAGGGGAATGAAAGAATATTGCCAGCACACAGGCTGCATTGTAGAAACATCAGTGTAGAAAGCTGAAATGCTAACCCACAGAATAAACTGGCACTGTGCCTTTAAGGCAGTCATGACCCCAAGCTTTCCATCATGCCTCAGGCGAAACAGTTAGGTCAGTTGTTCTTTGCGCAGACCCGAAGGCCATGGCACAAAGAGATGACAATGTATCTTGATCACTTGCCCTGGGAGGCAGGTGGTTGCTTATGAGTTTGATGATGATAGCCCTAGGAGTACAGGTAAGTAACTTCTCCTTCTCTTCCAGGGGATCCTCATCAATAGTCATAAGCACATGAATAGAACAGCAAGCCTATCCCCTCATCCTGCAGGCAAGTGACAAGTGTACAATAAAGTTACATTGTTAATAAAAACATTACAAAGACTCCAATTAAGCTAGCATTGGAACAGATTCCTCAAGGAGGCTTAGCCTATGTGGGTGTCCGCTCTGGAGTCAGAATCCAGACAGTAATGCTTGGTAAATGTATGAACCGATTTCCAAGTTGCAGCCTTGCAAATCTCGGCCATCGGTACATTGTGTAAGAAAGCTATTGTAGCAGACTTTGCCCTAGTAGAATGAGATTTATGGGAGGCTAACAGAGGTTTGTTCGCTAGTTGGTAAGCCAATTTAATACAGGACACTATCCACCTTGAAATGGATCATTAGGAGGCTGGAAAGCCTGTTCTAACAGAGCCGCAGTTTACAAAAAATTGATCAACTTTTCTAATGGATTTTGTACCCTCCAAATAGAATTTGAGAACCATCTTGAGGTCTAGTGAGTGAAGAGACCTTTCTGCAGGTATAGCAGGATTTGGAAAAAAAGAGGGGAGAGAAATTGTCTGATTGACATAGAATCAGACACCACTTTGGATAGGAAAGACGGGTGCGTTCTCAAAACCACCCTATTGTGATGGAAAACCGTACACGGTTCCTTAGAACAGAGTGCTTGGATTTCACTCACTCTGCGGGCTGATGCAAAGCCACCAGAAAAGCTACTTTCCATGTAAGATGTTGTAATGTGGCTTTATGAATGGGTTTGAAAGGAAGACTCATCAATTTTGACAAAACTAGATTCAACTCCCAAGGAGGAGAAGGTGGTCAGACAGGGGTATAAACTTTCTTCAACCCCTGTAGGAAGTCCTTGACCACCTGAAGCTGAAAGAAAGAAGGTTGGTTAGGTGATTTTCTATAGGCTGTAATGGCCGCCAAATGAACTTTTATGGACGTGTCTTTCAAATCAGATTTGGCCAAGTATAGCAGATATGGCAAGATTAGCTCTTCTTGCCCGCTAATCGGACTCCAACCATTACGCACTTACCACAAGTAAAATCTTTTCCATTTAAAGGAGTAAGAAGGTCTTGTGGATGGACTCCCTCAAACTGTCCATGCAGTCCTGAGGGAGGTTCAAATGTCTTTACTGCAGGACCTCAGGAGCCATGCTGCTAAGCTCAGCGAGAGAAGGCTGGGGTGCATAATCTTCCCTCGCATTTTGGTCAGAAGGTCCGGCCTGCACTGGAGTCTCCTGTGCGGACAGTTCGAGAGCTGTAATAGGCCCGGATTTCACCATTGACGAGGCCAGTCCGGTGCTATCAGGATCATCTTCATCCTGGATCGGATGAGCTTGGTCACCACCTTCGGGATGAGAGGAAGGGGCGGAAAAGCGTTTGTAAACGTCCCGGACCAGTCTATCTAAAGAGCATTCCCTCTCTTTCCTGGTTGGTAAAATCTGGATCTGTTTAGATCGTCTACAAAGATGTCGATGGATGGACAACCGCATTGATGAAAAATGTCCGCCACCACCTCGTCTTGTTCTTCAAAGTGTTGACTGAGAGCATCTGCTTGCATGTTCTGTTCTCCTGGCAGATGGACTGCCAAGATCGAGAGGTTCCTTGCCAGCAGCCAGTGCCAGATTGCTTGAGATTCCAGAGACAGAGGGCCAGAGTGTGTTCCACCTTGTTTGTTTAAGTAATACATGGTGGTTGTATTGTCCGTTTGTATCAGAATCGTCTCAGACTGAATCGACAGATGGAATGCATTGATGGCCAAATGAACCGCCCGCAGTTATAACATGTTGATATGAAAGGTCTGCTCCTTGCTGGTCCATCTCCCCAGAGTCTGCAGTTGACCCAGATGCGCTCCCCATCCCTGAAGAGACGCATCTGTGATCAGGGATTGTGTTGGCAGAGGTTGATTGAATGGGATTCCCACTAGAAGATTGTTTAGCTGAGTCCACCAGAGAATGGACTTCTTCGCTGCTTGAGAGGAGAATTAGGTCTTCCCAATGACCCAAGGATTGGTCCCATTTGTCCTCCAGATCCTGCTGCAACTGTCTCATTCTCAATCTGGAGTTGGGTATGAGAAAAATGCAAGAGGCCATCGACCCCAGTAGAGACGACACTTGCCTTACTGATGGTTGATGTGCTTGAAGGATGATATTGCATTTGTTTCTCATTGATAATAGTCTCTCCTCCGAAGAAAACACTTTTCCTAGGCCGGAGTCCAAGGTGGCGCCCAGATAGTGGAGCGATTGAGTGGGCTGATGAACTGATTTTTCCATGTTCACATGAAGGCCCAATCGGTGAAGGAGATCTAGGCTGATGTGGTAGTGGTTCTGCACCATGTGAGGAGATGATCCCTTCAACCGCCAGTCATCTAGGTATGGATACACAAACAGGCCTTAGCGATGTAATGGTGCCACCACCACCACTGCCATGCATTTCATGAATACCCGATTTGAGGCCGAACTGTAAGACTCTGAACTGGTAATGCTTCGCGCCTACCATGAATCGCAGGAACTTGCGGCAATTGGAATGTGAAAGTACGCATCTTGTAGATCCACCGAACACATCCAATCTCCTTTCCTCAGATGTGAAAATATTTGATGGAGCGCCAACATACGAAATTTCTCTTTTCGGATGAACTTGTTCAGAGATCGGAAATCTAGAATTGGTCTGAACTTGTTTGCTTGGTCTTCTTTCGGAACAAGGCAATATCTGGAGTAGACTCCTTTTCCTCTCTGGGCAGGAGGCACCTCTTCTATGCCTAGTTTCTTCAGAAGGGTCGACACCTCCTGACACAGCAGTTCTAGCTGCTGAGGACATGACCTTACCGGAGGAATGTCCCTTGGAGGCGCGCAGAAACGTAGCGTGAACCCATTGCGCAGTATATTTAGCACCCACTGATCTTTGGTGATGTTTTGCGCCACTCTTGTATGCAATTTGAAATACTTCCTCCCATTGGAGAGTGCAACGGTGCTAGAGGAAGCAGAAAATCATTGCTTGCCTTGAGTTTTAGCTGTGGAAGAGGACTGTTGTTGATGTCCTCCTCTGCCTCTCGAGGAACAACGGCTTTTATATTGAGATTTGTTTTGCAACCATTGATGGGTTTGAACCCTCTGTTGGTCATTTATGCGATTATAAGGCCTGTAGCGTCGTTTGAACTCCTTTTTCTTCTCAAGGCCCACAGCCTTTAGTGCATCCAACTCGGCCTTCATTCTGGCAATTTCCTCATCAGTGAGCGATCCAAAAAGGGAGTTCACAGAAAATGGAAGGTTCAAAATAAGCTGTTGAGCTACCGGTTTCAAAGCTGTTAGGCACAACTAGGAAGACCTCAGTGCACATAATCCATGTGCATATGTGTGTGCAGCCAAATAATCCCCATTGGCTGCTGTGCTGATCACCTGATTTGCCACCAGTGTCTCTTCTTGGAGAATCTCTGAGAAGTCTAGTTGATCCTCCTTTGACAGTTTCTCTTTCTCGCTCCAGCGAATTCCATAAGGACCTGTATTAACGGCAGAGCAACAGTGCTAGACACCTTAAGAGAAGATGCTGCAGAGCTGCAGGCCTTTCTCCCCCAAGAATCCTGGGCTCTACTTTCTTTGTCTGGAGGAGCTGAGGAGGAAGAAGGCACCGTGTGTGTCTTCGTTGCTGCTGCGATGATGACAGAATCCGGTGGTGGATCTGATTTCAAACAGAGAGGATCCGATGCAGCAGGTTTATATTTTTCAGGATCCAAGCCGGAGCTGCCTTAATCGAGGATGGAGTGAGGAAGATGTCCATTACCGGTTCAAGGAGATCAGGGACTAGAAGGAGTAATGGTCTAGCCGCAGACTTCTGATAGAGAGTTTTGAAAATGAATGAAGTGGTGATCTGAGGAACCGACATGTCTATGCTTAGCTTCTGTGCTCCTCTAGCGAGGACATAATGGAAGGTGTTAACATCATCGATGGGTGACACTCTAAAGTAAGGGTAGGAGAGTAGTCCCTTTTGGATGAGTGCGTCGAAGACGACGACCAAGATGGTGTTCTCTGCCTTTTGTGATGAGCATGAGTTGATATATACTCCGGAGATTTGCCTCTGTGTTCTCTGGTCCGAGTAGTGGGGGACCTGTCTACGTCCTGCACCCGACGTTGTAGCGGGGATCTGTGCAGTGGACTGGAATAGTCCGTAGGCTACTGAGCATGACCAGAGGGTTCTTTCTGCCTGTGATGGAGAGGTTGAAGCCATCTGGGCGAAAGATGAATCGAAGGAGATCACTGTCTCCTTGGAGAGCCTCTTGGAGATGTTCTTAGTTGCTCTGGAGAATGAGCAGAAGAGCTGCGTGACATTGAGAGCGTCTGGGGAGAGCTCTTAATAGAATGAGAGGACTCTCTGCGACTTTTGGAGCGTGATCCGCACCTTGATGAATGATGCAACATCGATGGAGAGTGTCTCGACGTCGACCGACTCTGCGTCACCATAACTGGTGAATCCTTAGAGCGGGATCTTCTCCTCGACATCGACCTCTCCGTGCATTTCGTCGTTGTATGATGTGACGTCGAATACCTGGAGCCAATAGACTTCGCCTTTGACGTTGAGCGTGCAGGAGACCCCAACGTAGTACGAATTGACTGAGAAATCCTTCTCAATGTCGTGTCTTCAGGCCTTTCAGATCTCTCTCTCGACGCTGATTGTCTACTGGAAGTCAGCAGAGTCGAGTTCGGAGCACTTCTCGCCATTGATGGAGACCGCTGTCACGATGTAGAATGACGCCTAGTGTACTTGACCCTAGGTCTCGACGACGAGTCCTTCTTCATCGATGAAGATCTAGCCCTTGACGCTGAACGTCGCCTGGATGATGACAATGGAGGCGATGAGTGCCTTGACTCTGGTGACAATGAGGCACATCTCAATGTTGACCGCTGCCTGGTTTATGGCAACGGAGATGCCTGCTTCAACGCCGATCGCCAATTAGCCGGTGACGGCGGAGCATGTCTCAACGTCGAACGCCGACCTAACGGCGAAGACGGAGATCTATCCCTCGACGTTGAGCGAGCCCGCAGCAATGGAGAATGACTCCTCAACACTGATCGGTGCAGGGTTGACAACAGCGGAGGATCCAAAGTACCTGCAGTCTTTGTCGACGACCTGTGTTCTATTGAAGGAGAGCCCACTGCCGATGTACTCTTTGTTGACGTATTCGCTGACATTAAAGGTATTTGTGGCACAGAGCCCGACGTCGATGGAGAGCAGACTGGAACCTTACTTCTAGATGAAGATCTGGCTCTCTCTTTCCTCTTCTTCATCGGAGACCTGCCTCTTGAAGGTGGTTTTCCCTTCTCAGCCAGCCCATAGAGGCAAATCCTCTCTCTGTCCTTCAGTGTTCTTTCGGACAGCGACTGGTAATTCTGGCAACTCTTGGGAGCATGATCAGAAGGAAGGCAAAGAATACAGACCGGATGGGAGTCGGTTTTAGCCTTCTTTGTGCCACAGGAAGGGCAAGAGTCAAAAAGAGAGGGCATATTAGACTTGAAAATTATGCTCAACTCTCTCAAAAATAGTTGGAAAGTACTTCAACAGTAAAAAGACGTCGAAGTAAAATGTTTGTGACAAAAAATAAGTAGTAATGTCTGACAGAAATAAGAAAAAACTAAAGCTGAAGTTACCAGGGTCCTGACAGAAGGAGCCAGAAAGAACAACTGACCTAACTGTCACCCCTGAGGTATGATGGGAAGCTAGGGGTCATGACTGCCTTAAAGGCACGGTGCCAGTTTAATCTGTGTGCTTCTGTGGGTTAGCATTGCAGCTTTCTACACTGATGTTTCTACAATGCAGCCTATGTGCTGGCAATGTTCTTTCATTCCTCGTTGCAGGTTTATGATGTCTGCTGTGTATTAAAGCAGTTTTCAAATGCGTTTTCTTTCTCCCTGCTGTATTGAAATTGTATTTATCTGCAAGGGCAATTCTTACAACATTGCTCAGCAGTTCTAGTAGATGGAAGGCTGCATTGCGTGTTGATATATATATATATATATATATATATATATATATATATATATATATATATATATATATATATATATATATGTATGTGTGTATATATATATATATATTAAGCTCTAATTCTTCTTTACTTTGTAAAAGAATTCTCCACACTCACGGGGTTGATTTTCCCAAGGTTGCTTTATTTACAACAGACAGACAGACGCGCTCGCGTTTCGGCACACAGCCTTTCTCGATGTCAGTAGCCACTAGACATCGGAATGTTTTTTAACACATTATCCCCGCCATAAAGGAAGGACTACTTGTGGCTTGCTGACATTCACCAGCGCCAACTTGGAGTGGTACATATTACCATAGAAATAATCAATCCTATGTATGTTGTATAATTTCACATACATTTTATCCACTCATTTACCCAAGTAAATTCAAATTGTGAGATGTAATTAATTTACCATCATTCCACGCATACAGTTTTCAGTATTTGAATCAAATTAAGTTACCTGGTTTTCAAACAAAATTAAGCCGTGTATCGGCCATTATCCTCCCTTAGATGTTATTCAGGTCTGTTTTCAAAGCACATCAACCATTAGCATATCATTTTATATATATTAACATTTTTATACTTTTTTCAGAATTCATTCATCATTAGTCATTTCATCTTATCAAATTCATGTTTACAGTTTTGGAACCCACCAAGGCACATCTCATAACTTTAAATAAAATTTCAAAGTCACAAATTAATCTTGAATCCTAAATGAAAGCGTTATTTCATCCAAATTAGCCTCAAAACACTCTTCCTTATATACATATATACAATTATACATATATACAAAAAGATATCAGTCACATCCTTTGCAATTTCATCATGTATTATTACTGATTGTTTATGTACCAGTGTGAACCATCAGATCTTCGCCACTATTCATACCCCAAGGTGTTTTGGTATGGAGGTCAATAATGTACCTCGATTCCAGTCTTCGAAGTTTCTTCAGTCTATCCCCTCCTCTGATATTGTCAGGGACTAAATCAAGTCCAAAACAGAGTAACTGGTTCCGATCACTTTTATGTTTTTCCGCAAAGTGTCTTGCGACCGGATAGGCTTGGTCCACCTTGTCTATTGCCCTCATGTGCTATAATATCCGAATTTTAAATGGATGCACCGTGCTGCCTATGTAACTCAACCCGCAAGGGCAAACGAGACAATACACCATGTACGGTGTACTACAAGTAGTAAACTTGTTGATTTTTTTTTACCATACCAGTTTCTTGAATAGTATATGTAAGCGCTCTTTTGCTGTTACAACACGCTTTACATTTATGACAGGGGAAAAAACCTTTCATATTCTTCAAGGTGTTAGTTTTGGAAGGTATTTTTTCTAGCTGGCTCTGTACCAATTGATCTCGGATGGACCTAGCCTTTTTAAATGTGACCAAAGGAAAGTTAGGGACATCATCACCTATGACATTATCCGTTTTCAGGGTATGCCAATTTTTTCTCAGCATTTGTTTTAGATGATTCGCCTCTGCTGAGTATGGGATGATCAGTCGGAATTTGCCTCCTTCTGTTTTCCTATCCCTACTCTGTCTCAATAAATTATCTCTGGTCATGGCTCTTACTTTGAAAAGTGTTTTGTTCAGGGTAACAGGATTGTAACCTCTTACAATGAATCTGGCTAAACTCTCAGATGCTGCTGTCTCAAAGTCACAGTCACGTGTGCAATTTCTCCTGAGTCTAAGTAACTCCCCATAGGGGATACTTTGCACTAGTTTGGGGGGGTGGCTGCTTGTCGCGTATAATATTGAGTTACCAGCCGTGGCTTTCCGATATAAGGAAGTCTCAATCTTACCCCCAACAACTTGCACTCTCAGGTCCAAGTAGTCCACAGATACTGGACTAATTGTCCCTGAGAAGGTCAAGTTGTGATCATTTTCATTCAGGTTGGCGATATAGTGATGTGCAGTCTCTTCTGTTCCTTGCCAGATGATAAATAAATCATCGATGTATCGATGCTATTTTATCACCGAGCCACTCGAAATATCGTCCCTGTAGGTTCTGGGCACCCGCTACTCCCACCAGCCAACGAACAAGTTTGTGTAGCTGGGAGCGAAGCAGGTGCCCATCGCCGTACCAGACACCTGTTTGTAATAATCTTCTTCAAAAAGGAAAATGTTGTTATTTAAGCAAAAATGCAAAAACTCAATCAACATGCAATTGTGTTGCGCATATCTTAACTGTCTTTTCTTTAATTAGACAGTCACTGCCTCTATTCCTTTTGAGTGTTCAATACAGGTGTAAAGACTCGTTATATCAAGTACAACAAGTAGGTAGTCAGTTTGCCATTGTACATCTTGAATTTTAGTCAAAAAGTCCTCGGTGTCTTTCACATGGGAAGATAACTTAGTTACCAAGTTTGCCAGAAAATAGTCAAGAAACTTTGAAACATGTTCCGTCAGTCCCTGAACTGAAGAAACAATTGGTCTCCATGGGGGTGCAGATTGTCCTTATGTATCTTGGGAATGTGGTAAAAGGTGGGGCAGGTAGGATTAGAGCTGCGAAGATACAGATGTTCTTTATTCCCAAGCATTCCTTTCTTGTACCACTTAATTATGAGTTCATCATATGCCTGGATGCTTTGTTGGTATACCTTAAAAGTGGTTTTCTGATAGCATCTCACATCAGATAGTTGTCTCATTGCCTCAAGGTGATATTGTTCCCTTGTTTGCACCACCACATTCCCCCCTTTGTCCGAAGGCTTTATAATGATGGACTTGTCGTTGGCCAGTGTGTTCAATGCAGTTTTCTCATCCTGTGAGAGGTTCCCTCCACTCCTATATGTCCTCTGTTTTTTTCAGAACTGTAGGAGATCCTTCATCTTTGCCTCTGAGAAGGTATCTAAGGCATCAAACGGCATCTGTGGGTTAAAAGTGGAGCACGGTTTATAGGGACTTTCTTCTCTGTCCTGTTCAATCCCCACATTAATTGCACGTTGTACAACATCTTGGCCAATTGCTCATCCATCATCACTTCATTTCTTAAATCCTCCAATACTTCTATTCCTGGGAGATCATTAACAGCAAGATCATCTGTTGCTGTTAGTCTTGCTACTGGCTTCTTGTTAGTCTTTAAATGAGTTCTAGTTTTGAAATATTTATGAAGTTTCAACTTCCTTACGAAACTGAAGAGATCAATCCTAGTCTGAGTATATTCCTGGTGGGAATCAGGGCAGAAGCTCAGCACTTTGTTTTCTGAGTCAGTAAGTGGTCTCGTTGTTAAATTTACCACCGTAAGATTAGTTATTCCCATTATCTCCTGTTGTTCCGCCTGCGAATGGTCCAGGTTGTGCTTTTGGGCTTTCCTGCCGCCACCGGATCTTCTTGTCCTGCATTTTCGTTTGCCTCTGGGGGCTTGTTCTTTCCCCCCCGTAACCAGGATTGCCTGATGACTTGGAATTCGGTCTGAAAAGGGGTCTGCTTATTAAATCCACTCGCGACTTGTGTCGCTTGATCATCGCTGGATTCATTGCCTGTCAAATCAGATTCCGATGTCGCCACTATCTGAGCCGGTGCTTTAGTTTTAGAACTCAGTTCTTTACGAGAAACATCACATTTTTGTGCATAAGTTAGTACTCTGCCCTGTGTATAATCTCGTTTGTCTCTTTGGAACTTCTCTTGCTTGCGAGTTTTGATTTTTTGTTCATATTTCAACAATCTAGGTTTCATTTTCTCCATTGCTTCCGTTATTTTTTTGTCATCTTCCTCCTTGCGTAGATCATCTTCTAGCTGTTTGATCTCTGCTAATGTTTTGTCGCGGTCACTCCATGCGTACTTTACCAACAATCCCAATGTACCTTTACAATAATGGGCTGTGTGTTCTGCCCAGTCAGTTAGAAGTTGAGGGTCAGGGTTCTCATATGAGGGGACAGTATATACTCTTAATCCTCTTGGGACTCTATCCACCTCAATATACCCCTGCAGACTTGTAGCTTCCCACCATTTTCTGACTTCTCGTTCATATAAAAGCTCCAATTTCAACATTGTTTCGGTAAACCTGGTCTTTGGTTGCTTGGGATCCGACACGCTAGCTTGGGCTCCACCCGCATTTGATTTTTTAAACATGCCTTTGGCATCTTCATGCCTGGTTGATTCACAGAACATGCTATTGTCTATTGGCTGTTGTTTGAGACACTGTAATTATTTGAATTGCGCAACCTTTTTGGAAATATCGCCCCTTACGTTGCGCTGCCACACATAACTGTCTTTTACTCTTCAGATCAGAAAGAGATTGATCGCTCACCCAATCGCGGTTCACCCGGCTCACTGCGCCTCTTCCGAAGCCCTGCTCGTCGTTTCCCGCAACAGGTTCAGCTTTTGTCTTCTCTCCTCGTGGCAGACGCGGTGCAGCCGCTTTAACGCCCGTTCAGGACACAGCTCCGTTTTTCCACGGTCCTCGGTGCACTCTTCGGGTGTGGATAGCGGTCGTGGACGCCGCCAATTATTAAGCTCCAATTCTTCCTTACTTTGTAAAAGAATTCTCCACACTCACAGGGTTGATTTTCCCAAGGTTGCTTTATTTACAACAGACAGACCGACGCGCTCGCGTTTCGGCACACAGCCTTTCTCGATGTCAGTAGCCACTAGACATCGGCATGTTTTTGAACACATTATCCCCGCCATAAAGGAAGGACTGTGGCTTGCTGACATTCACCAGCGCCATCTTGGAGTGGTACAAATTACCTTAGAAATAATCAATCCTATGTATGTTGTACAATTTCACATACATTTTATCCACTCATTTACCCAAGTAAATTCAAATTGTGAGAGTAATTAATTTACCATCATTCCACGCATACAGTTTTCAGTATTTGAATCAAATTAAGTTACCTGGTTTTCAAACATATATATGGATATATATATATAGGTTCTACATATATGTGTTATATGTTTCTGGGGTCCTGCGCATGGGCGGGAATATTCACATGCTTGTGACTTTGATGAGGATCCCCTCTAAGAGAAGGAGTTCATCTCTGTACTCATGAAGACACTCAGCAGAGGAACTTGCATCTTCGTAACAAAGTGGGATCAAAAGGCTCCTCAATCTGACAACCACAGAAGGCTGACGAAGCTGAACTCCCTGAAGAGAACTGATAGCTACAGGATGATGAGACTCCAAGTTCAACCAATCTGGAACTGTCTCAATTTTGAATTGTGCCTCAACATTGTCCCAGAATAGTCCAAACCATTTGATTCTGAAGCATGGGTATGTGTTTTTTTCCAAATGATCTTTATTGGATTTGCTTAAGATACAATATAACAATATAAGCAGCAATATGATTCAGTACATCTGTTGAATGTTGTTTTTAATAGTAACAGAACAGCAATTCCCTGAAACTCCCCCCCCCTCCTCTCCTCTCCCCCACTGCTCTTGTACTAGTTCACATATCTTGTGCTAGTTCACATAATGAATAGAAAGGGATAATCGGTTGTGGATGGATCATGAGACCGTATTAGGGAAAATGGTAACTGGCGCTAGGGTCGTACATTCCTCCTCCGTGTTGGCGCTATCAAGAACCCTTGTTGATGGAAAACAATACATGTAATGTCCTGTCAATCAATGCCAATGGAATTTTAAACAAACAGAAATACGGCGCTCTGGTAAAATGATTAATATCTTTTAATCCCCATGTGGTTTTTCTCCAGGAGACCCATCTTAAGTCCAATGCCCCTAAATTATTTATACCTAGATTCTTTTCTCAAGTTTTTTTTGCATCAGCAGGAGTTGCCCAGAGAGGCGTTGCCATCTATTTCTCAAGAAGACTAGCCTGGGAATTTTTAAATGGTCAAAGAGACCCCAAAGGAAGATGGCTATGGGTAGTAGCTAGGCTACAGGGGAAAGTTATGAATTTTGTAAATTATTATGGTTCAGTTTTTGACGATGCGTCAAGTTTGATAAAAATAAATGAACTTTTGAGAGGGGTTCCAGGTCAGTTTATCATAGGAGGTGATTTCAATTTCATCCAAGATCTGAAAAAGGATACTTCTAATAAAAATAGGAAACAATTAAAACCTAATACTAAAAAAGTTATAGAAGCCCTAATACTTGAATACCAATTATTAGATCCTTGGTGCTGCAGGAACCCAGAAAAATAATTTTTTACTTGCTATTCATATTGATTCCGGACTGCATCCAGAAACAATTTCTTTCTTATATCCAGATCTCTTCAGATCTCTAAAGATGAGTGTGGATGTAATCCCTTCTCTGATCATGGAAAAATCGAGCTTGAGGTTGTATTGGAAGTAGGGAGCAGAGAGCGTCCCAGTTGGCAGCTGGACCGCACTCTGCTCCAAAATCAAGACTAGGGGGCGGGTTTCAGGGAGTGGATCTCCGAGTACTTTAAAATAAACGATAACATGGCAGAGCCCTTTTCAGTGTGGGGTGGGTTCAAAACAGCAGCCCGCGGCCAGATTATTGCCTATACAGCCGCCCAGACAAATGAGAGGAAGCTAAAAATAACTAAGTTACAGTCAGCTGTAGATAAAGAATATGCTCTGCAGTTCCAGCAGTGTCCAAATCAACTTGAGCAGGCGCAAGTGCATTTAAGAGATAGCCTGTTGGTAGGGAAGTTACTGGCCGACTCTGTGAGAAAGAGACAGGAGTCAGCTATGATAATTAAAATACGAGACCCCCAGAGTGGTCAGGAAGAAGTCAATGGAGACAAGATCTCAAAGATTTTCTTACAGCATTTTGATCATATCTATTCCACGGAATATCAAGTGGGGGAAGATTCGATCCAGGAGTACTTTTTAAACATAGATAGTCCCAAAATTCAAGAAAACCGGATTGACCAACTCGGGCTAGAAATAAACACTACAGAAATATTAGACTCTGTTACAGCAACAGCCGGGGGCAAAAGCATGTGGACAGTATGGTTATTCAATTGAATTCTATAAAATCTTCTCTAAAGAATTGTTGATACCCTTGAAAAAATTATTTAACTACATTAAACAAGGAGGACAGGTACCCGCCAATTTTAAAGAAGCAATAATTATATCTTTTGTTATAAAAGACAAAAATCCAGATGATGTCAATTCATATAGGCCCATTAGTCTTTTAAATTCTGATTACAAGATTTTAATGAAAATTTGGGCTGAGCGCTTTGTTTTTTCCGCACAGGAGGTAATACATAGCGATCAGGCTGGTTTCATAGCGTGACAGCTAACACTGAATTTTTAATACAGGCCCTGGATTATTTTAATATCAATTTAACTCCAGCATGTATTTTAATGGTTGACGCCAAAAAGGCATTTAACCTAGTCAATTGGACAACCCTGTTTTATTCCCTCGGCCAATTTGGATTTCCAGCCCAATCATTGAAATGTTATGCAATATATATCAGGGAGCATCGGCTCAGGTTATAATTAATTCAAAACAGGCGCAAAACAGGCGGGATCGATAAAAGAAAATCGAGGGACTAGACAGGGTTGTCCATTGTCCCCATTGCTTTTTACTTTTTTTATTGAACCTTTATTCATAAAGATTAGAGAAAATGCTGCTATCCAGCCCCCTTAAGCTCTTCGCCAATGACATTATCTTGTATCTGTTGCCCTACAAAGAAAATATAGAAAGTATAATGAGGGAATTTGAAGATTACGAACAAATAGGGAGCTTCAAAATGAATGCCAGGAAAACGGAGATCCTCGCTCTTAACACCAATCCGAATTTTCTTCCATCTTATTTACGGGCTCAAGCTGCAAGTCAGGATCCAATTAGATATCTTGGTATTTATGTGACTAGTGAATACCACCAGCTAATTGTCTTGAATTATATAAGAATGAAAAACAAAATTAAGAGACTCTTAGATCAGTGGCTCCTACTCCCTCTTTTGCTGATAGGCAGGGTATCATTAATTAAAATGTCAATTCTTCTGTTACTTATATTTTTGTTCAGTAATGTCCCAATTAAAATTAATTTATCCTTTTTTAAAGAGTTAGAAATGATGTTTAGAGGGTTTATTTGGGGTAAGAAAATATCCAGGGTCAAGCTACCAGTGGAGGAGTGTGGCTCACTGATTAGAGCGGCAGACCCTGATGCAGAGGTCTGGCCCGGGACCAGGGTTCAATTCCCGATGCGGCAGGGTCCTGAGCCCAAAATGTCCACGGACTCGATATTTCTCGCCTCGGTGCCTATTCTAATCATGGGGTCCCACGCTGCAACTCTGGGCAATAGTTGCTTAATCTCCACTATGGCAGCCCACCCGCTGCGGGATGCCGGGCTTTCACCCTGGGGATACCCAGTAGGGGTTATCTCACAGGGAAAAGCCAGGACGGGTTCCCAAGGCAAGTGCCTTGATGCCTTCGGGTGATACGTGCGCTATATAAGTCGCAATACATTTACATTTACAATTACCAACAGACATGGGGGGTCTTACCCTACCTCATTTAAAAACATATTATGAGGCAGCCTTTCTTGATATAGTGGCAGGTTTCATGGGACCAATATATACTAGAGATAGCTTCTTCCTTGGCAAAGTGTTGCAAGAAATAGATTCTCAGATACAAATATTTTTAAAAACGTCTAAGTTCCCAAAAAGGACGAGATATAAGACACTAAGAGAATACTCTTCAAGACTTCAGTCTTTTTTTAAACATTCAGGCTCCTCTGGCTCGCAGTATTTGAGTTTGAGGGAATGCACCCGAATGGGTCTTCAATTAAACTCAAGTCATATAAGAAACTGGGAAATCTGTGGGCTACGAGAGCTGAGACATTTTGTCATCCAAAACAGGGTGATCACTTCGCAAGAGTTGACGGCAAGAGTTAACAATCCTAGAAGACCTATTTTGTTTGAATACCTACAAATTATTCACTTTGTTAAAAAAAATGTATGCGGCCTCTTTGATTTCCCAAACAAATTGGTAGCAGCCCTCTACGGGGCTAAAATTAATGGTATAGGAAATTGGTATAGGATGCTCCACCGTAATGGACAAACCTTATTAATAGACAGCCATTTAAGTAAGATAGGCCTCTCAACTCAACGCATTTTTTCACATAGAGATTGGGAGACCCTATGACAGCTGGGAAGTAAATCCCTGCGGGCGGCAAACTTCAAGAGGATGGCTTTCTTATCACGTTGGCTAGCATATTTGACCCCTGAGGCCCTAGGGAAAAGATATCCCGAGGTCGAAAATAAATGTTTTAGATGTCAAGCCAAAGGACAGGGGGGATGGCACCATATCTTTTTTACTTGCCCACAGCTAGAACCTTTTTGTAAGGCTATATTTGCTGATATCGAACAGGCTATCAGGAAAACATTCCAGCCAGTGGTGGAGGTGGCTCTGTTCGGAATTTGCAAAGATAGGAGGAGGTTAAATAATGCTGAGGAAGTGTTTGTATTCATATCTTGCTCTGTAGCCCGATGTCTAATACTCCAGAACAGGAAATCCAGTGAAGTTCCATCTAAATTAAAATGGCTTAACAAAATGAGGAGGACTCGTCATTTTGAAAAGGCGTATGCTAGTAGGGTGGGAGCTATTAGAAAATTCGAAAAGAACTGGAAGTATTTTGAGAATCTGGGGAAATTAAGGGGGGGATGATTTAAAATCAAGATCAGATAAGGAACTCGAAATTGTTACCAGCCATCTCATTGAAGAGTAGTAATATGTTTATAGGCACAGCAGGGCGCTTGTTGATGCTTACTATTTTTAAAAACGTTATACTTATCATTTAACTGCGCCGTATATTTGCACTATATTTTAATTTGACCGCGCTACATACCTGCACTCGCTGCAATTTACAGGACTGTCTGGGGCAACATTAGAGCAATAGTTCTTATTTACACTATAATCGTTGGGCTCACTCTGCACTTTGCAGGACTCAGGGCAGCTAGGCATCGATATTCATCGCCTCGCGGCGTTTTAGGCCGCCATCTTGGGAGAGGGCATCTGGGGCTGCCGATTCACGGGCGCCATCTTTGTTGGGGGACTAGTTGCTTCCCTTACACTCCTCCCACGTCTACGGTTATTTAAGATGGACAGGCAGTCAGCGCGCACCGATGGCGCGCAGCGGGTGCGCGCCCGTTCGCACACTGGACGCGCCAGGCGCCAGTAGGGCTGTTTCTGTGCGCTGTTCTGCTCCCATCTACTCTCGTGACGATCTTATAAGACTCAACTCTGGCACTATTCCTAGAATCCAGCCTTCTACCATCAGCAGACACTGTGATTCTCTGTCCTGCGGATTACTAAATGTAAGATCTCTTAGTAAACACTCGGAAGAAATTACGCTACTCATTGAGTCTCATGAGTTAGACGTACTTTTCATGACAGAGACTTGGACTAATGCCAGTAGCATGGTGGAGTTAGGACTAGCATGTCCGTTGGGCTATAAGATAAGACACAATCCTCGGGTAGGGGCTAAAGGAGGAGGAATTGGGATGATCTTCAGAGACACAATAGACCTTTCCCAGCTAGACATTAAGTCTATCCCAGGCTGTGAATTAATGGGCTTTTCTTTTAATGGGCAGGGGGGCGTACTCTATTGAGGTCTGTTGTGCTATAGACCCCCTGTCAGGTTCCGCTGCCTTGCGCCTGCCTTGCTCCCATAGACTACATGTCCCATGATCCTCCTCTCGTTCCCGGAACAATATTAGTGCTGGACATACGTTTCCGGGTGCTTGTTATTCTTAGCCCCGTTTCATCGGCGTGAGAGCGGCTGCTCTTCACGCCAGTTCCTGGTTTCCTGTTGTCTTCCCTCAGCTGTGCGGTGAGTCGGGTTGGTGACCTAAAGAGAGAGAGAGCGTTAGGTTTCCCTCGCACGAACACGCCTCCTCTGTTTCCGAGTTCTGTGATCGGATTGTTTCCTGTCCTTCAGTACGGATGAGACTTGCTAAGCGTTTTCTATACAGCGCTGGTGGTAACCTTTGTTGGTAGGCACCTAAAGCGTCATCAGGAGCTTTCCACTGATATTGCGGAACACGGTGGCGGTCGAAACCATGTGTTACCGTGATCCCTGGGCAATACTGTTCCTTTGAATTAGGAGTGGAGCGTGGTGGTGAGACTAACTACGCGCTACCACTCATCTCTACTGGAAACATTTGTATGACATTTATTTACAGAACACGGTGGTCGTCGCAACTACGTGTTACTGGTTTAAAGGTTTATGTTTTGTTATTCAGGATCATCCCTACAGTGTGGAGGAGCGGAGTGTTGTGGTTCTTGTCTCCTACACACTTCCGTATCCTATGTACAGTGTATGATATCGATTTCTTTTAGGTATTCAACTCATGGATCTAAAAGTACAAAGCGACTTCTTAACAGCTTGGGGGTATGTAGTGATTTTGTTGTTGCTGATCTTGTTATCATAAGAGGACAGTCAAACAGGGTACAGACCTCATTTACTTCTTGCTTACCTTTCCCATAGGAGTTCCCAAAGACTGTGTTGGAGTAGTTGTTTTGGGTTCATGAGCCAAGGTCCTTACTTCTATTAAGTGCAGGTATATATATATGGGCGTTGATAGCGAGACTTTATGAGTGTAGCATTGTGCAGAATTTCGCAATTACTGAATGTGTCTTGTTTTTTGTTACAGGCATCCTTTCCCTGCAGACCCTTTCCTTTTCCCTTCCCTTGCTTTATTATTTTAGTTTGTTATTTTTCTCCCTCGCCTAATGGCTCGAACACCCTGTGTTTACATTTCAGGGTGTTGGTGACATTTGGAGGTGGAACCATTAGTGCAACAACTGGATTCCGTGGAGGTAAACCTGACACCCCCGGCATGCGCCCTATCGGCTGTAACAGAGCTCATTGATATTATCTACGATCTCTCTAATTCGCATACGAGGTTAATAGTATTAGGAGATTTTAATCTATGGCCGGACGGTTCGACCGACTCTGCCTTCAAAGAGCTGGTTCAAGCCAACGGTAATATTCAGCTACAGCAGCTAATACTTTCTCCGACCCATATAAAGGGACACGTACTTGATCTTATCTTTGCCGATGTGGACCAAGTGGTCATACGAAATATTCTTCCTCAGTGCTGGACGGATCATGCACTCGTCCATTTTTATCTCTCACTTCCCACCCCATCAACTAAGAAAGGCAGCTTAGGGGCCACTAAAGTGGGTAGACAATGGTCTAAGCTTTTAAAACAATCTTCTCTCCCCACTCTGCTTCCCGATGGCTTCTCTCTGAGTGACAATGTAGACGCGAGCTATGAGACTCTTAGCAAGCGAATCCTAGTATCATTGGATTCACTAGCCCCACTGCGCAAAACCAGAGTCGGAACAAAACATGCAATGCCGTGGTTCTCAGAAGAACTCCATCAGCTCAAACTTCGGTGCAAACGGCTTGAGCGGAACTGGAGAAAGAAGTATCTTGAGGTAGATAGAGCCCTTTTTAAACAGGCACTGGGGATGTATAAAGCCCAGATTAAACAGGCCAAGGCCAGTTTTTTGGAGGAATCATTGCTGTCAGCGGTGAACAAGTCCCAGGCCCTATTTAAGATCGTCAAAGATTTGGCATCTCCCACGTGTACAGTAAAGAACATTCCGGCCTCTCAAATTCTATGTGACTCTTTGGCACAGGCCTTTGAGGATAAGATTACAACGATTTTGAACAACCTCGCTACATCACAAGGTTCTGCCTCTTACATCTTGGCCCATTATACCTCTACGGCTACTTCTGAGAAAGATGCCAGTCTGGCGCAATTGAATTGTTTTCCTCTGCCTTCCTTTGAAGATTTTTGTGTACTGGCAGATGGGGTATCTTCAGGTTCGCCATTTGACCCCCTCCCACCTAAATTTTGGAAATTATTCCGGGAAGAGGTCTTTCCCCTTTGTTCTCTATTTGTTGTCAGTCCGTTGAATCGGCTCGGGTTCCGGAGTGTTGGAAGCTGGCGGTGGTCTCCCCTTTGCTGAAAAAGGACACTTTGGATCCCACTAGTCCAGCAAACTACAGACCCATCTCGTTGCTCCCATTTCCAATTAAAATTCTGGAGAAACTGGTTACTAAACATCTCTCCAGTTTCATGGAGATCAACGATTGCTTGGACGTGGCCCAATTTGGCTTTAGACCCGCCCACGGGACGGAGTCTGCGCTGGTGACAGTGCTAAATGACCTGCGGGCGCGTGCCGACCAAGGTCGAGCTGCTTTTTTGGTATTGCTCGACATGTCGGCCGCGTTTCACACGGTCAACCACACAATTTTGATTAGGAGATTGGAGGAAATAGGGGTATCGGGATCGGCTCTTGATTGGCTGGTGTCATATCTTGACAACAGACACCAAATGGTGGCCCTGCCTCCTTTTAAATCCAACACCAGAAGGGTTGGGCAGGGCGTGGCCCAGGGATCGGACATCAGTCCGATCCTGTTCAACCTCCGTCCCCTGATCCAGCTGATAAAATCTTTCGGCATAGCAGTCACCAACTACGCTGATGACACCCAACTTGTCTTCTCGTTTGAGGGCAAGGAGGCAGTATCACAGGAGACTTTTCATCAATGTATGTCCACCACGGCGGAATGGCTGAGCCGTAACTCTTTACAATTCAACGGCTCCAAAACTGAGGTACTATACTGCTCAAGGAATCGTACCCCTAGGACTCTTCCATTGAACTTTTGGCCTCCGTCTTTTCAGGGTACCAGCCTGTCGGCCGAATCAGTTCGTAACTTGGGGGTGATGTTTGACTCCAGCCTGCAGTTAGACGTGTCAGTAAACAAAACAGTGGCCACTTGTATGGCATTGTTGCGGATGCTGCGGAAGATACTGCCTATGCTTCCTGCATATACTAGACCAGAGGTAGTTCGGAGTATTATTTTAAGTAGGCTTGACTACTGTAACTCACTACTTCTGGGGGCACCTATGACGTTGCTGGGAAAATTACAACGTGTTCAAAACTTCGCCGCAAAATCGGCCCTCTCACGCCGACGCTTTGATTCAGCCACAAAAGCACTCAGGGATCTCCACTGGCTGCCAATCCCGCAGAGGATTGATTTTAAAGCCCTTTGCTTGGTACATAAGGCCCTTCATGGCCAGGGCCCTACTTCTTTGCAGGACCAGTTTTCTTGGTATGTACTGACTAGATCGCTCCGCTCGACCTCAGCCCGTCTGATTGTAGTTCCCAAGATTTTAAGGACTCGGATGGGAGGGCGATCATTTAGGTTTACCGCGGCGAAATTGTGGAATTCCCTACCAATATGCCTGCGCAACATGGATGATTTTATTTCCTTTAAGAAGGCCTTGAAAACTCATTTGTTTCCAAAAACTTTGTAGAATCTCTTGTAAGCTGTGCAACTGTCCAAATACTGTCCGTATTATCCAAGTCGAAGCGCCAGGATACCCGAAGGGTGACAGTCATTGCGCTATACAAATACACCAATACATACATACATACAGCTGCACTTTAGAAGTTTTTGCACTTTCATGCTTTTTGCACTATTGCGCACTTGCACTTTCTTAATGATTACACTTTATTGCTTTTTTGTGGCAGCACTTTATTATAAGATATTGCTGATTTTGCACGTGGTCCTAGAAATTTGTTAAGGCTGGCGGATACTGTTTCGATGGTTTTAATCATCCTTCTACCCTGTTTTTAGTAGTAAGAAGCTTTTTAATGTATTGAAACTGAAATCTAAATTGTTTATAAAATATATGTTCTGTACCAATGGCTCTGCTCAATAAAAAAGATTTAAAAATAAAAAAGAACCCAGGGAACATCTTGCTCATTATTCTCCTTCAAGGGCATTGTCCAGAGGTTCCTTTAAATGGGATAGCATGGCCGCCCATGCCCTTACATCATCTTCAAGTCTGTCATCTTTGCGGACATGTTTATGCAGATCTCCTCTGCAATTGCCCATTTAGTAACATCCCAGAGCCAGTCCAATTGCTGCTGGGGGTCTGAAATAATCCATCTAATAGCTATTTGGCATTTTGCCAGTAAAAGACAAAGTATAATGAAGTTCCAGCTAGGCTTCATCTGAGAGGACATCAGTCCTAGTAATATCTGTTTCGTTGTGAGATGAATATTCCACTCAGTGGCCCTATTTACGTCTCTCACTACCACTTCCCAGTAGGGTGTCAGTGTGGGGTAGGACCATAGCATGTGTATTAAGGTTGCCTCTGTCCCCCCACAATGTGGGCAACTATCGCTATGGGTACTGTAAATGGAATGTAGTGTCTTTGGGGAAAGATACGTTTTGTGAACGTAATTGTATTGTAATAATTTAAATCTGGCATCAGAGCTAACAATTTTCACACCATCATGTACTTTTGTCCAGTCCCTCGCGGTCATGGGGTCGTCTACTGCTTCCTCCCATTTACTTTGAATTCAGAGGGAATCAGTTGGGATGTCAGCACACAGGGCCTTGTAAATGTTGGCAATCAATTTGCGTACCCCTGCCATACCCAACAGCATCACCAGGGTTTTGGTAGGGCATGGTGCGTCTGGGAATGACGACCAGAGGTCACAAGCGGTCGCCAAAGATTTTGGGGTATTGTAGATATAGCCTCAATCCTAGTTTATAGCATCATTCTTTGAGATAAAATGTCCAGCAGGATAAAGGTCTCCTAAGGTGTTACAGCCCCCATCTTTCCATCTCTGGGGGACATGGAAACCACTATTTTTAAAAAGAGTTAAACAGACCATAATGGCATCTCTGGGGCATTAGGTGGCCTATGCAATACTCGTTTGATTGCTTCCTCTCATAAATCAATGATCAAGCATATCCGAAAAGGAGTGTCCATCGGCACCCTTGCATCCCTCATCAATAGGATCGGGAGAGCTGTATCCCTGTGTAAACCATGAACAAGATTCTTCTCCCAGTTGTCCTCTGGGTCCAGCCAATGGATATATAATACAGTTCCAACTGGGGATACCTAAAGCCTCCCTGGCCCCAGGTTCGTTGAAGAGTTGAGAGGACAACCCATTTCCATGTATTAGCTTCACCATTAAGTTGTCTAGGGTTTTGAAGTAGTGCTGGCCAATCGGGTAAAGGGGTCCCTGGAGGACATACAGGCATCTAAAAAGCACACTCATTTTAGTGACTGTGACCCTGTCCATTAAGAAGAGGGGTAGGTCCCTCCAGAAACGAATTAGGGATTGCAGTCCTTCGATTGCCCTCCCAAGATTGAGATCTAGGAAAGTTTGGGCGGAATAGGCTAAATTACTCCCCAGGTATTTCACACCCTCAGACTCCAGGCGCAGTCCTGTCCTAGGAAGTGCCTCAAATGGGATACCCGCTCTGACCCTTAGTGGAAACAGAGTACATTTTGTGGGATTAACACTGTGGCCTGACAAGTCACAAAATCATTGCATCGCATTTAGGAGTATCTGGACCGAATATTCATGTCACGTCAAATAAACTAGGGCATCATTTGCAAATGGGGAAACCATGAAGCCCCAGGGGTGTAGGATTTTGCGTAACCTCATTGCCATCGGTTCCACAGCGAGCGCAAAAAGGAGGGGTGACAGTGGACACCTCTGCCTCATTCCTCTATGTAGTGAGAATACTTCCGATACCTCCCTCTCGGTTCTCACAATGGCGCGAGGGGCTGTGTATAATAGTTGGACCAACTGGATAAATTCAGGACCCATACCTATCCACCGGAGCACCCGCCACAAGTAGGAACAGTGTAGTGTTAGAGGCATTCTTATGGTCTGACACCATGTGATGACCTTTGACTACCATAGTTTTCATTGACTTTGGTGTTTTACTTTACCCTAGCATAAATGTACGACAACTTGCATAAGCCTTGTTTCTCTTGAAGATTTATTCTCTTAGTTTTGAAGTGGGAGCTGTCACAGTAGAACAGCTTGCCAAGAACAGAACTTGTGGGATGTGCATTTGAAAGCATGAGTGAGAGAGGTGTGGAATGTACTTTTTGGTCTCCAAGTGCAGTGTTATGAGCAGTGGTGCACACATGTACATTGTGTTGTACATTGAGAGATGAAGTATGTGATGCTATAGACAGTGGTGCACAAATGTGCATTGTTTTCTACAGTGGGAAGTATTATGAAGTTCTTACTATTGGGTGGGGCATGGCCTCATGTCATCCTGAATTCTGACTGCCTTGCTTGAGCTTTTCTGAGTGCACAGACAGACCCCCAGAGTGTTTGTAAGTTGCTTGGGTTAATCATATTCAAGGTTTGTTTTGGGAGAGATTGTTAAATGTACCGTGGAAGGCTTTCATAAGCTTCATTAGGATAAAGGCTGGAATATGTGAGAATATAGAACATGGGAACTCCTTCTGCCGTGGAATGCTTGCCTGGAAACTTGCCAGCTCCAATAAGTTTCCTTGGCGCAGAGGGGAAGACTCTTGAACCTTCTAGTGTGTTTTGAGACTATAAAGCTGAGGGTTGTTGACAGCCAGCTTGGGAGTTCAGTTGTGGAGTAGACGCACTGCCACAAGAATCTGTGTAGGAGAGTAGGGTCTGCTTCCTACGGTTACCCCCACTTTTTGCTGTGATTCTCTGTTTTTTTTACTTTAGTGTGGCTGTGGACCTGCTAATCAGGCCCACAGCCCAGCTGTTCTCTCTCTAAATTGATACCATGTACTTTAGGTACATACCAGATTGGTTACTGGGTCACCCTTGTGTGCCCCTGCATAGTGTACCCTAGGTACCCAGGGCATAGGTGCACCCTAGGCCTACCAGGAGCTGCAGCATGTATTGTGCCACCCCTGGTTTGCCTTACAAACTGACAACACAGGTCTGGTCACGCAGCCTGGGTAAAGTGGTGTAATCACCCGTTACTTAGATATAGTATACCTATATCTATATATACATATAGACACATATTCACCTATAAGCCACTCCTAAGGCAGACCTCGAGAATCCTGGAGGTAGAGTGCTTGGTTTTATGTGAGTGGGTGCCCTAGCATGAGTTAAGGCTCTCTGCAGCTTTCAGAACCTTCTCCTTACAGCTGTTCTATGATATAGCCATACCATATACTCTTAAGTGCATTATAATCCTCGCGGTTAATGCTAACTTTAGTTTGGCTTTATCAAAACATGCCGTGTAAGGTGTCAAACACTTTGGAATACTACTTCCTTCCACCCCCCGCCAGTCCTGGCGGCGGGGGTAGCATTCCACCCTTCTAGAGGGAGAAGACATGTAGTTACTGGTTTACCCGGTTAAAGTTAAACAGAGCCTCAGCATCACAAAATGGATGCTGCTGCCACAGACACAAGTCTGACCTCCTGTTGCTGGACGAAACTCCGGCAGGGGAGGCCTGGAAATATGTTTCCTGTCTGGGGACGTGCTGGCACCTCCCCAGACAGGCTTTTGTGTATTGGGGCAGGGAGGGCTGCTTTCAGTGAATGCTTTCCAGACACTGCCTGGGGCACACCAGGTGCTCCATGCATTTCCCAGGTCAAACCGGTTGCTGGGGCACTCTGTCCCAGCTCTGTCGCGAAACTGGACAAAGGGAAAGGGGTGTAACCACCCCTTTCTCAGGTCCACCCATAGGAAGGACCTTAAAGGTAGTCCAGCCCCTAAACTTAGTATAAGGATAGGAACCCAGTCCCTAGGACTTTAGATTACCCTGGACGAAACTCTGAAACATATATCCTGGACCTTCGACATTCCATTTCGACTGGAAGATGGAAGCCATCTCCCTTGTGGTCAAGGGGTGACCACCCTGTTCAAACAGGCACCAACAGCAACTTTGCCGGTCTGCATTTTTGAGGCTCCTGGACATCCTGCATTTTGCAAGCTGCACTCACTTCACAAGGTAACTCAAAGTCGTGCATTGGGGTGCTTGAAGCCCCAGACCCGAGCACCATTTGCACCGAAGCTCAGAGGCCCCCATTCCACGAGTGTCCCGTGGGCCCCGCTTTTGTATTTCAGCTCAAGGAGTCTTCCCAGTTCCTAGTCTGTTTGCTAGTGAGCCCCTGGAGGACTCCATTTTGAATCTAACTTGCTTTCCTGGTTACTCCAGGCTTGCTCCAGCTCTTGCTCCAGCTTCCCTACAAAGGAGAAGCGCCACAGACCTTGCTGGTCTGCACCGAAGCCAATTTCAACATCCAATCTGGATACCGACACTGCAGTCAACTAGATCCTTCGTGGGACAGCTCAAATCCAGCTCCTGGTCGTCGTCGGCGCCTCCTGGTCCTCGTGGCTGAAGAGACAATCTTCACCTTTTCACCTGAAATCACCTGACAATGGCTGGCAGCTTTCCATCGCCATCCTGGTCACTGGCAAGTGACCCAGACTCTGTCCCTTCTGCTTTCAGGTTCTTCAGATCTTCGATGCACCCTTGGATCCACCCAGACACTTTTCCTCTGGTCGCCTGCAGCACTTCTTCGCAGCTCTCCAATGAATTCGACGACGAAACCCGACCCCAAAAGACACCTAGCCACCCGGCTTCCGTGGGTGAGGTAACATGAGTACTCTGGTAGTCTCCAGGGTATTGACCCTCCTAGTGTCTAAGTCTAAAAGGGTTTCATCGTAGTCCATCCGGAAGTATCCTTAAACTGTAAATTTGTAACTTGTTTGTTTCCCATAGAAAGTCAATGGTAACCCGCGGCTGTGTTTAGACACTGCACGTGTCTCCCGTGGGTCTCCTATTTCCTAACCTTTGGTTGTTTAGAGTAGCCCCAGCAATTCCACAGGCCCCAGACCTGCTTTCTAATTCTCACGTGGTTCTTATACCCCTATTTTAGTATATGGTGTGTGAGGCCCCAGGGCAAAACGTGTACTGTGCAACTTATCCTATGCTAATTAAGATTCTTGTATTGTACTTTTATCTCTGACCTCATAAAGAGTGCAGAGG
Organism: Lissotriton helveticus; assembly: GCF_964261635.1. Taxonomy (NCBI): domain Eukaryota; kingdom Metazoa; phylum Chordata; class Amphibia; order Caudata; family Salamandridae; genus Lissotriton; species Lissotriton helveticus. The sequence goes on along the minus strand of NC_136057.1, from coordinate 896,522,203 downwards.
GGTTGTGTTTAGAATAAATACATATTTATTTGATATATATCTTGTGTGGTGTCCTTTCATTTGGTACTCAAGGGATTATAATTGGTAAAACAACTTGCTTAATACGCTCTCTGAAGTCCTAGCCTGAAGACTGCTGGTCCATGCTACCACTTGGATAGCTTTCTATAAGGTTGACTTTACAACCACCATCAATCAGGGTCGATTTGACTGGTGCTAGGTGCCCACTAGAACTAGTGAACATCATATGCCAGGCTAACTTCTCACAATCTGGATCTGAGTCCTGAACGTGAGTCCATTGCCTGCCTGTTAACGGACTCCTCCAGCTTGAGTTTGCAAGGATGTTGAGTGAACGATCAGGTGAGGTGATTTGTTTCTGAATAATGCAATTGTGATGCATGGTTTTAGTGGCTGTGGTCATTTGAGGTGTTTTCTTTGTGATGTGTGAGTGACTCAGAGTGCACGTCCAAAGAAATCGTTTGATATATTTAGTGTATATATATCTTTCTGATCTCTTGCAGGACGTCCAGTATATTTTCTTTAGTATTATCTCATATTATTTGCTGCTTGTATTTCTTATTATTATCCATGCATCTAACAGTTGCATTTGCCAAGTGAGTTATTCATGCTTGTATATATATCTATCAGCACACAATTTCTTAATGCAAGGATGACAAAGCCATGTTCTTGACAAAATAACAATTTATTTGTCAGCTGTCTGACGCATTTCGCCTGACCTGCAGGCTTGCTCCCCAACAAACTAATAACGTTTCCAGCCATTTTAAATACATTTGTGTGAATTAACGTTTGTGAAACTACAACCGTAGTGCATAAGAAGACAGACTGGTAGTTTTTTAACAATATTTTTGACCTAAAGGAGCCCAATAGGTGCTCCATAAGCAGTACGTAGGAGGCCCGCACCTTAGTTGCGGTTTGAATTCGGGTGCCGGCTCGATTGACCTGCCCCGTCCTGATGCCTGCCGGTACCGGCAGGCGTCAGGATGGGTCAGGTCAATCGCGCCAGCACCCGAATTCAAACCGTAACTAAGGTGCGGGCCTCTTACGTACTGCTTATGGAGCACCTATTGGGCTCCTTCAGGTCATGATCTACAGGGTGTGTCTATAATCCAACCCCCTCACTCATCCTTGAGAGCAGCCCCCAGTTCACTTAGAAGGCCAATGTTACCCTTCAATTAATATTACTTCCTATCGTGCACTACACTTTCACTATTTTTGGTCCTGAAGAAACGCTAGGGATCCTTTGGACCATCGAAGGCGTGAAATATGTCGACCTAATTAGTTACCTGGGCACATTACGCCTATACTGGTAACCCCGAACCTACGTGTTCTTTTTATCCTACCAAGGGTACCTTCTCATTAAAGGTTCTTTAGGTACACCCTTAGGTATTTTAATACTCACGACACGCACGACTTCACTCTTTCTCTAAGGACTCCACCCACACAGCCACATGCACCATACGGCGTTGTCTAAAAGATCTCCACTAAAGTGACCCTTTGGGGGACCCGTAGGGCATTGCACCGCTGGTCCGACGAGGAGCAACCGCCGGATGATGAAGCATGACATCCTTCGGGGTGTGTGAGGGCATCATGAGACAAGATATGTCTTTCCCAGCACCTCACTCCAATCACTGAGTCCGCCACCTAATACTCCTTACATCTTACCCTCTCTTAGTAACAGTGCCCCAGTGTGGTTTGACTCTCCTGGCCCCCCCCTCTCTTTTTTGAATACGCACTATATGATAGCATAAGAGATAATTATCGGATTCCTCACCCCTCTGTTCCTGGGCGAATCCCCAGAAGTTAAACTACAATCATTACAGATTCAATTCTTAATCTGGAACTTTAGGGGTTTGAATAACCCCCAAAAAATAAGACACGTTTTTGCTTACCTCGACTGCCACCGAGTAGACGTAGCAATGTTGCAGGAGTCCCACCTGGATAAAGCTAATAAATGCCCTTAAGTTGTAAATGGGCTGAAACTGTCCTGACATCTTCATACTCTTCCTACTCACGGGGAGTCATTTCATTAGTAAAAAAGGGTGTCCACTTCATTATAGAACGCACAATAACTGACGAGCAAGGCCGCTATATTATTGTCATGGGACATCTGCGTGGGCACAAAATGGTGCTAATTAATACATATAGTCCAAATGTAGATGACCCTGAATTCTTTTGCAGTATATGGCGTACCCTTAGAGAGCTGCCTGAAGAACAAGTTACTTACCTTCGGTAACGCTTTTTCTGGTAGATACAATATCTGCCTGTGGATTCCTCACCTTGTGAATATACCCCTTGCGTCAGCAACGTTCGGATAATTCTTTGCAGCACGCCGGCGTAGACGACGTCATAGGAGTACGGCTTCGCACGCGACTCCGTCTGACGTCACTGACTCCTTATTAGGCCCACGTCGGCGTGATGACATCAGTTCCGCCCTTTTTTCCGTGCCTTCAAGGCACACGGACGGACCAATGACAGCAGACATATACACAGTATACCCAGTACAAAACTTAAGGAAACACACATAGAGCGTTGCCAATGCAATAATACATTTGAATAAAACCACTCCTTGACAATAAAACAAATACATTATAGCAACTCTGGTATAGAATAGTGGACAACGGGGAGGCGGGTGGGTAAGTGAGGAATCCACAGGCAGATATTGTATCTACCAGAAAAAGCGTTACCGAAAGTAAGTAACTTGTTCTTCTGATAGATACATCTGCCGTGTGGATTCCTCACCTTGTGAATAGAGTCCCACAGCAGTCCCCACTCCCGGAGGAGGGTGTCCACCCTGCTATACCAGGAAATCCTGGAGGACAGAACAAGCAAAGTGGCCATCCCTCCTCACCTCAGTATCTAAGCAGTAGTGCTTCGCAAAAGTGTGGAGGGAGGCCCAAGTCGCGGCTCTGCAAATGTCCTCAACAGGAACATCTCTAGACAAAGCGGATGTTGCAGACTTTGCTCTAGTTGAATGAGCCCTGATACCCTCAGGAGGGTCCTTACTCTCTGGTCCTTACTGGCCAGAGAGTAGCAAATCTTGATGCACAGGATTATCCACCTGGAAAGTGTACGCTTGCGCACCGCTCTGCCCTTTTTGCAGCCAGCAAAACCCATGAAGAGCTGATCACCCACACGATAGTCTCTAGTCCTATCAATATAGAAACTGACTGCTCTCTTAGGGTCCAAGCGATGAAGCCTCTCGTCCTCCTTGAAAGGGTGAGGGGGGGATAGAGTGGTAGGGAGGGTAATGGATTGTCCTTGATGGAAGGGAGTTACCACCTTAGGAAGAAAAGCAGCCCTGGTCCTGAGAACCATTCTTTCAGCATGAATGGTCAAGAACGGGGGCTTGGAACTAAGAGCTTGGAGCTCACTTACCCTCCTTGCCGTGGTAATTGCAACCAAGAAGACCGTTTTAAAAAAAAGAAGCCTCATGGGACACTTGTATAAGGGTTCAAAGGGAGAACCCATCAAATAGGTTAACACAAGATTCAAATCCCAATGAGGAACAATAAAAGGAGTAGGAGGGAACTTATTAGTGAGACCCTTCAAAAACCTTAAAACCACAGGAGACTTAAAAAGAGAGGGCTGATCCGGCAAACAGAGAAAAGCCGACAAAGCCGAAAGATAACCCTTGACTGTGGCAACAGCAAAACCTTGCTGCACCAGAGAAAGAGCAAACTGTAAAATGTCAGTCAAATGAGCCTTCAAAGGGTCAACAGCTCTCTCCCCACACCAAGATACACATTTAGACCACCTATAAGAATAGATGGACTTAGTGGAGTCACGCCTGGCAGAAAGGATGACATCCACCACATCGTGAGGGAGAGAAAAGGAATTCAAGTTGCCCTGTTCAATCTCCAGGCATGAAGGTGTAATGTCTGGAGGTGGGGGTGTAGAACCTGCCCCTCCATCTGAGAGAGGAGGTCTGCCCTGAGAGGGAGACGGAGCAGCGGGTGAGAGGAGAGGTGGAGAAGATCTGTGTACCACACCCTTCTTGACCAATCCGGGGCGACCAATATGACTTGGGCCCGGTCTAGGCGAATCTTCCTCAGAACCCGAGGAATCAAAGGTATGGGAGGAAACGCATAAAGGAGTTGTCTTCCCCAACTCAACTGAAACGTGTCCCCCAAGGCTCCTTGCATCGGATACTGGAGACTGCAAAAAGACGGGCAGTGAGCATTCTCATGAGTGGCGAACAGGTCCACCCGAGGAGTTCCCCACATCTGAAAGATGTCGTGAACTACCTCTGGATGGAGCCTCCACTCGTGGTCGGCCGAGAACTGCCGACTGAGAATGTCCGCACGAACGTTCAGAACCCCGGCCAGATGATTTGCCATCAGACAAATCCGATGGTCCTGAACCCAGGACCAGAGACGCAGAGCCTCCCTGCTGAGACACTGTGACCCCACTCCTCCCTGCTTGTTGATATACCACATCGCGGTCGTGTTGTACGTCAGGACTTGGACTGACCGACCGCGAAGGGAAGGGAGGAAGGCCTTGAGCGCCAAACGTATCGCCCGCAATTCCAGAAGGTTGATGTGAAGCAACCTTTCCTCTGGAGACCAAAGACCTTTGAGCTCCATATCCCCCAGATGAGCACCCCACCCTAGAGTGGATGCATCTGTTATCACCGTGGCCACCGGAGGAGGTAGATGAAAAGGCTTCCCTTGAGACAGGTTGCATTCCACGCTCCACCAAGACAGATCCGCCGCAGTTTCTCTGGAGATCCTGACCGACTCCCTGATATCTCTGTTGTATTGCTACCACTGCCTGCGGAGGCACCACTGGAGTGCCCTCATGTGCCAGCGTGCATGGTTGACCAGGAGAATGCAAGAAGCCATCAGACCGAGCAGGCAAAGGACCTTCAGGACTGGAACGACCGCTCCATTGCAGAACAAGGGAATCATTTCCTGAATGTAGCGAATCCTTTGAGGAGGGAATGCACGACACACAGTTGTGTCCAGTACGGCACCTATGAACAGGTTGCGCTGGGAGGGCACCAGGTGAGATTTGGGTACATTTAGCGAAAAACCCAACCTGTGTAACAACTGAGTTGTCTCCTGCAGATGACTGAGCACTGTCTCTGGAGATTCCGCTTTGATCAGCCAATCGTCCAGGTACGGGAATACAGGAATCCCCGACCTTCTGAGATGTGCAGCCACCACAGCCATCACCTTGGTGAAAACTCGAGGCGCAGTAGTAAGACCAAAAGGAAGGACCGCAAACTGGTAGTGTTGCGATCCCACCGTAAAACGGAGATACTTTCTGTGCGACTTCAGGATGGGAATATGAAAATACGCATCCTGCAAGTCGATCGACACCATCCAGTCTTCTTCCATCAGCGCTTGAAGAACCTGTGCAAGTGTGAGCATTTTGAACTTCTCCTGCTTTTGATAGAGGTTCAAAACCCTGAGGATAGGACGTAACCTGACATCCTTTTTGGGAATCAGAAAATACCGGGAGTAGCATCCCTGACCCCTTTCCTGCTCTGGAACCACCTCTATCGCACCTTTTCTGAACAGTGCAAGGACTTCTTCCTGCAGAAGAAGCAGGTGGTCCTCCGAACAATAACCTTGGCAAGGAGGGTAATTGGGCGGGAACTCCTGAAAAGGAAGAGCATACCCATTTTCTACGAGATTGAGAACCCAAAGTTCTGATGTAACCGATTCCCAATCTCGTAGAAAATGAGTAAGCCGACCCCCTACAGGACCCGCATGATCCGGAATGGCGGATCTAGGGCTGCTTTGCTGCTGCGGGTGGGGGATGATTGTTAGAGGAGGAAGTAGAGGAGGAGGAGGCTTGGCGTCCACGAGCACGACCCTTTTATGACTGTATGACTTATACAATGGGTTCTGCTGTTGCTGCTGCTGCTGGCCTTGTCTATAGGGACGAAAAGTGGATCTACCAAATCCCCTAAACTTCCTGGTGGTAGAGCCTCTAGCTTGCAGACCCAAAGACCTTGCCGTCGCCCGGCTATCTTTGAACCTCTCCAAAGCTACGTCCGCTTTTTTCCCAAAGAGGCCAGTTTCGTCAAATGGTAAATCCATTAAAGTAGACTGTACATCTGCTGAAAATTCAGAAGATTTAAGCCATGCGGCCCTCCTTGTGGCTACTGTAGAGCCCATTATCCTGGCTATAGAGTCTACCGTGTCCATGCCACTTTGAATTACCTGGCGGGCCGCTGCCTGAGTATCAGAGACCACTTCATTGAAGTTTTTTCTGTCCTCCTCTGGAAGCTTAGTTGACAATTGTTTCACAGAGTCCATTAAAGCATGAACATATCTTCCCAGCAGGCAAGTAGCGTTGGTGGATTTCAGCGTCATGCTAGCCGATGAGAAAATCTTTTTGGCAGACTGGTCCAATTTTTTTGAATCTTTATCTGCTGGCACCTGTGGAAAAGAACCTGCAGACCTGTTGGAACAGGCGGCCTGCACAACCAGACTTTCCGGAGAAGGATGCGAAGAAAGAAAGTCAGGGTCACCAGGTGCCACCCTATAACACCTTGCCACCGACCTGGACACCGCAGGAGCAGTCAATGATCTCTTCCAGACCTTCATTATTGGCTCAGTCAAATCCTCAGTGAATGGAAGAGTAGGCTCTATAATAGAGGAAGGCGAACGCAAAACCTCCGTGAGGATGTTAGGCTTGAACTCAACGGTAGGCAAAGACAGATTGAGCAGCTCCGCAGCCTTCTTAATGACAACGTGGTAGGGTGCCACGTCCTTAGATGGAGTATCAGAAACTGAAGGCAAACCCCACTCAGGAGAGAGTTCCAGGCCACTAGCACTATGCAGGTCCTCAAAACAGTCCCCTTGATCCAGAAGAAGCTCTCCTTCCTCGACTTCAGGAGCTTCGTACTCTTTTTCCTCCAAAAGGCGTTGAGCCTTGCGCCTCGACCACTCCAGACGAACCGAAGCCGTCGGATCCGGTAACGACTCCGACGGAGCCGAAGCCAGCGTCGAACGAGGAACCGGAACAGCTGTAGTGTAGTTCCTATATTCCCAATAGGCTCTGCGCATTGGAATAATATAAACAGCAGTGTAGACGTAGGACTGAGGTCGACTAGGTCTCTACTGATTATATTAGACATAATTAGTTTTGCCAGCTAGCTCAGAGGTCACTAGAAACTTTCTCGAATAAACAAGGAGGTGTTTAACTTCCCTGGATAGACAAGAAGGGATTAGCTTCTGACAACCATAAAACATGACAATTTTGCTACCTCAGAATAAGAGTGTATCTCTAGAGTCGTGTGAAAACAATAGACAGCTATTTTACTCATTCAATCGTGCATACTTGGTTTCACCAGAGTGCAGAGAAATAGAGAGACGGGCGTTTTCAATAAAAGGTGTTATTTATTGAGCAGTCTTCTTTCTCATGCAAGAGAAATGAATTGCAACAATTGCAATACTTAGCATAAAGTAAAGTGCGTACAGTAAAAGGAGTATTATGAAATAATACTGTAAAAGCAATGATATGGTTTCTTAGCCATATGATACTTTAAAATAGATAAAATATATACATACAAATATACATTGACTAACGTACTCAACTGGTGCTTCTAAATACGCCTACCCCGGTGTACCTGACCTAAGCCTAATACGTGGGAAGGAGTAAGTAAGTAGCAGTTTAAGTTACGTTGGTTTTGCCCAGAATCTGAATCAAGAATTCTCTTTAAGGGTTAAGTCAGCTCCGTACCAGGGTAATAGAAAGCAGGAGGTCTGGTATCTCTTTCTCAGGACTCGATATCCCAGCAACACGCAAGGGCGGCTGAGAACACCGGAGCTGGATTTCTCGGCTGGAGAAAAGACAGCATCTCTCTCAGTGCGTCAAAAGGGAGGGGCGGCGTCCGTGGGCTCTCCGCATCAGCTGGGCTCTCGGGCAAGTAGATAGCCGCTCTGCTCCAAACCACCATGTGTTTGCTTAAGGCAACGTTGGTATATTTATACCTGAAAGGTGCCGGGTTTGACGTAAGGTTCGACATAAGACGTCAATGTAAATGTAAATGTATTGCGACTTATATAGCGCACGTATCACCCGAAGGCATCAAGGCGCTTGCTTAGGGAACCCGTCCTGGTATTCCCCTATGAGATACCCCGGCAGGGTATCCACAAGGTGAAAGCCAGGCATCCCGCCGCGAGGGGCCATAGTGGAGATTAAGCAAGCTATTGCCCAGAGTCGCAGAGTGTGACCCCGTGAGTCGAGTAGGCACCGGAGCGAGAATTGTCGAGTCCGTGGAATTTTTATGCCCGAGACCCGCCGAGGTGGGGAATCGAACCCTGGTCCACGGCCGATCTCAGCTTCTGGGTCTGCCGCCTCTAACCACTGAGCCACGCTTCTCCACAATAAAGATGTCACTAAGAACTGGTCACAGGAGTTCTAGGACAAATCAAAACAAAAGCCATGGGGAATTCCCAGGTTGCTGGAGGTTTGGTTTGTTTACAGAACTCGTTGTACTTTCTAGGAGCCTGGGGATGTAGCTTTGCTTAATTTGGACTGCATGGGCTACGACTAAATATGGATATGATTCTTATGCCTTTATAAGGATAATATTTATTATAACCACATAAGGGCTTAAATCAGGAATATCGAATTAGGGTCCTAGATAGAATTACAACACAGCTGAAGGAAGAGAAGCACGAACAGGCGCCTCACCCCGATCCAGTTCTCGAGGTCGCTCCGGAGTCGGCGAAGCCGTGCGCGGAGTCGATGACCTCGGTGGCGCCGTACCGAGCCAGGGTGTATAAGGCGTCGGCATAAACGGTATAAAAGGTGCCGGTGCGTAAGCATGAGGGACACCCAAGTTAAAAGACAACGGACCCATAGGACCAGCCGGTGCACCAGCGGGGTACATTGCCCTTGAATAAACTCCAAACATAGCATTTAGAAAATGCGAGGGTACAAACCCATCGGCCGCTCCGTAGGAGGCTGCTCCTGCATCGGTTCTTCCTGACCCTCCTGACCCTCTGGGTTCTCGACCGGAGTCGGTGCCCGAGGAATCTCCTTGTCTTCCTCATGCTCCAAAGAATGACGCAAATCCGGATTCGGTTCTTGCTCCAGATCCAGGGAAACCTCACGAGGTCGCTCAGGTGAAGATGACACGAAGTCCTTATGATGTTAACGAGACTTCTTCGAGTCCGGAGACTCCTTGCCAGAGTGATGTCTTGAACCATGCTTCCTCCTCTTATGCTTCTTCCACGAAGAGCCCGAAGAATGACCCGAAACCGACTTCGACCTGGACCTCGACCTCACTCTGGACCTCGACCTCGAAGCCGATCTTGACCTCGACTTCGATCGCGACCTCCACTTCGAAGCCGATCTTGACCTCGACTTCGATCGCGACCTCTGCTTCGACCTCGAGCGTCTAGATGTTGACCTCGAAGACCTACCAAATTCCTTTCCCTTCACGTTAGCCAGTAGAAGTTTCACCTCACGCTCTCGTAGAGCCTTGGGGTTCATCTTGATGCAGGATCTGCAGCTCTTGACAGCATGGTCTGAACCAAGACACCACAAACAATCGTCGTGTGGATCGGTAATAGACATCATCCGGGCACACGATCCAAACTGCTTGAACCCCGTCTTCCTCGACGACATCCTCGACGAAGAAAAGACACTCGACAGAGAAACAAGGAACACAAAATAGCAACAAGTTACCTTCTGAATCACAGAAGATCCCAGAAACCGTTAGCGTCGACTACGCGGAAAAAAGGGAACTGATATCATCATGCCGACGTGGGCCTAATAAGGAGTCAGTGACGTCAGACGGAGTCGCGTGCGAAGCCGTACTCCTATGACGTCGTCTACGCCGGCGTGCTACAAAGAATTTTCTGAACTTTGCTGACGCAAGGGGGATATTCACAAGGGGCCCGATTCACAGAACTAACTTAAGACAAATTCCTAAACTTACTACTTTTGGTATTCACAGAAGTTAGGATATTGTCTTAAGACAGACTTAAGACAGACTTAAGACAGAATACTAACTTAAGTATGTCTTAAGTCTGTCTTAAGTCTGTCTTAAGACAAAATCCTATTTTCTGTGAATACCAAAAGTAGTAAGTTTAGGATTTTGTCTTAAGTTAGTTCTGTGAATCGGGCCCCATGTGAGGAATCCATACGGCAGATGTATCTATCAGAAATGGAATTATTATGGGGCGGTGATCTTAACCTTTCACTTGTAGAGGAAGTCGATAGATCAAGAGCTACTAGGGAACTACATAAACGGGCGAAGAAGGCGGTAACGGAGGTAATGGAAGAATTCAATATGGTTGACATACGATGGCTGCGCAACCCCAGCACTACGGAAGCCACGCACTACTCAACACCACACGGCAGCTGGTCACGCATTGACTACTGGCTTGTAACAGCACAACTTTCCACCTGGACGACCGACATACAACATCTACCAAAAACATTATCGGACCATAAGCCCATTTTTCTAACGCTGAAGCTTCCCTCCTATACCCCACCTCCCTATATCTGGAGATTTAATGCTAAGGCACTACTAGACTCTACCTATGAAAACACCATTAGGGAGGCCATTGAGGAATAATTCACACTAAACCAGCCCTCAGTAGAGGACCCTAGCCTCTTATGGGAGGCCTTTAAGTTGACGATACGTGGGGTATGTGTTAGCACGACCTCGGGTATTCTCAAAGACATACGTCAGCAGCTCACTCAAAGGGAGACAAAACTTAAGACTCTGGAACGACAATATGAACACACTCAGAACATGGCACTTCTTGGCGAGATACGTAACCTAATCACCAAATACCAAGACAATGCTGACCAAGAACTCAAATATATCGCCAAACAAGTGTAGCAAGATCCTACGGAGAGGGCGGTAGACCAGGATGCACACTGGCTCAAAAGATTTGCACTGGACGCACCACACATCTGGTCACAAAAATCAAAGATCACCAAGACACTACACACTATGACACAGCGGGTATACTGGGGGCATTTATGGATACATATGGATATCTATATACCGCATGGAAGGTGGCTACATCCTCTGACATCCTACAATACCTTGATGATGTGGCCATAGCCTGGCTCTCAGACTCCCAACGAGAATATCTCTCCCAAGCTGTCACGATTGAAGAAGTTACGACCATAATAAAATCACAACCTAAGGGCAAAGGCCCAGACGGCTTCACCAATGAATTTTGCAAGGCATACGTCACCGGGCTAGCCCCTCATTTAGTTGAGAGGTATGGAGATGCACATGAAAAGCAGATTCTGCCACCTACCTTGAGGGAGGCTGTGATCATAGCCCTGTTAAAGCCAGATAAATACCCCCAATATTGCGACTCATTGAAACCACTGTCGCTGATTAACACGGATGCAAAAACTTTGGCTAAAGTGATTGCCACTAGACTTCAACCCCTGATGCCTAACATAGTCTTACCGGACCAATCAGGGTTCATCCCCCACTGCTCATAACATTCGTACCCTATTTGCCCTATCCCACCAACTTAACCCAGATCTGCAAGCTGCTGCAGTATTATTGGATGCAGCAAAAGCATTTGATTCAATTGAATGGAATTACTTAATCACGGTCTTGCAGAGGATGTGACTTCCTCCCATCTTTCTGCAATAGATCAAGCTATTATACACACAACCTACAGCCAGGATATGGGTTAATCAATATGTTTCCGATCCAATATACATCACAAGGGGCACCTGACAGGGCTGCCCACTGTCGCCGCGACTATTTGCTATTGCATTGTAACCCCTGGCGTGTAAAATAAGGCAGTGTCATAAGACTACAGCATTGCAATTTCCGCAGCGTCCACTGAACATTTCACTATACGCTGATGATATGGTGCTGTATATCCGTGATCCCGCTCTCAATCTATCCCCCCTAATTAGGGAATATATCAAATTTGGGGGGCATTCAGGACTCCAAATAAACTGGAACAAAACGACCATCATACCGCTGACAGACGCTACCAGACCCTGTCCGACAGAGTTCCCCCTAGAATGGCAAGAGGACTCAATTAAATACTTGGTTAGTTGGTTCCATCGCAATCCGGAGGTGGTTCTCCGTGAAAATTATGGAGCAGTTATCTGTAAGCTAGAAGATAAAGTGGAGCGGTGGATTAAACTTCCCCTTTCATTGGCAGATTGCATGGCCGTTGTTAAGATGGTTATACTGCCTAAACTGCTCTACCTCTTCAACAACATTCCTATTACACCGGTGACAGATCTCTTTTGCAGGATTGGCTCCATGGTCACTCGACTTATGTGGGCTGGTAAACAAGCGTGTAATGATCTATATACACTAACTATTCAGAAGGCAGCTTCAAGGCCCTTGATTTTTTGTTGTACTACTTGTGCGCACAGGCACATTACGCACACTACTGGTCTCATCCGGTCAGGTACCTACCACGTACAGCGGTTGAAGACGGTGACGCATGCCCGATACCACTGCGCAACATACTACCACATTCACGTACACACGTCTACAAAAATGAGATCAACACGATACGTACCACAAACTTAGCCTGGCAAAGAATGGGTAAACTTGCGAGTAAATTGTCGTTGTACGCCGTTGTACGCACCTGCACGTGCACTACCACTACAACACCACCCGGAACTCTCTATCACGCAAGAAAAGGTGGACATGGAGCAACTACAAAAAGTTTGACAGAATGAATGACCTATATGACAATGGCGTATTTATAGACCTTGGCCAGCTAGACTAAACCGTAATCCTACATTGCTTTTTACTTTCACATACCATAGATTGCAAGGCGCCATCAACCAATTGTACCCCTCATGTCCATAAGAACCACCTATCAAACAAGCTCTCCAGATGTTATCCAAAACCCACACAATGTGCAGAAGCTATACATCCTGCTCCAGGCAGATATAGAGGGAAAGGCATCCAATGCACTCGAGAAGGTGGAATACGCTGCTGGATATACCCATTACTGAGGAGGAATTGCATATCAGCTGCTCCCTGACCAACATGCTTACCCCAAATGGTAACTTACGAGTGATAAACTATAAGTATCTACATCAAATACACTACACCCCGAAGTAGCTGTGCAGAATTGGGCTTCAACAAGATGCACGCTGCCAAAGGTACGGTGCGGATAATGCAGATTTTCCTCACCTAACGTGGCATTGCCCTGATATTAGGGCCTTCTGGGAAAGTGTCACAACTCTGCATGGTGGGATGCTTGCGAAGCAAATAGACTGTACAATCAAAGTCTGTCTCCTGAGTTTGGTGCAAAACTTAAAATCCCTTAAACGCAAGTTCTGTGTGATTGCATTACTTTTAGCTAAAAGACGGGTTTCTATGCATTGGGGGGGACAAGAGTTATCCTAATACCAAACAGTGGCTTTGTGATATGTCATATTGTAAAGATACTCTGCGGACCTATGAGGAAGAACTGCCATCTCGTTCCCGACCTAGGGACTTCTGGGTAATGCTCACCTGATTATCTTTGTACCATCAAGCTGTAACAACACCATCCACAGACTGAACTATTGCTAGAAAAATCGATTATGTCATGAACCGATGTCAGAATGATGTACTGTCCAACTGATTTTACTTATATGCCTGAAATGTTTTGTTGTGTAAGATTTTATGCATACAATGTATGGAAAAAAGCAATTTATATTATTTTTAAAAAGAATCCATTAAAGAGAGGAAGGAACAGAAGTTTACACGTAATAAAATCGACTATAATCGAGGGCAGATCTATACTTTCACAAAAAAAATTGAGACTATTCGTCGACAACGTCTAAATAATAGTGGAAGATCAATAGCAGACCCACAGTCTTAAGTAAGCAGTATTGCAAGTGCTGAACCTGATACTGATGGTGATGATGTTCCCAATAGGTCAGCAATAGGACCTGCGCCTATGGTTCTGGAAGAATTTGCTTTTTTACAACAAGAGAGGAGATTCAATCTCCGGCCCAGGACATTTGCAAATTACGCAAAGCCTCAAAGAGGAAGAGGCAGATGCAACAGAGGCGCAAATGTGCAAAGCAACGGAAATGCAGAAGAGAAGGCGAAGAACAAATAAGCCAAGAAATAAGTATGGAATCAGAAAACTCAATCGGAAACCTGACTAACGTAGTACTAACAGAGAAAGAAAACAACATTCTCAAATAGGGTCTATTGTTTTGTCCTGAGGAAGATTTTGACTATGTTAAGACAAGAATCGATGTCTTTAAATTTATTCGATCTTTAAAAGTAAAAAAATATTTTGCAACTAATCCCAGCAGAAATCAAACTGCACCGATTGGTGGTCAAAGCAGCAGAGATGTCAATTTGTACAATTTGGTAGTTAATGACATGGACTTGATGCTGTATATGAGACATCTAGAAGAAGATCTTGAAGTAGATGTTTCAATTAGAGAAAATGATCTGCAAATAACTATAGATCAAGCTACAGAATTAACCAATCGCCAAGGCTTGAATATAGCCAGCAACAAGCCAACTACATTCAGACCTGCCTCGAGATTTACACAGATGACCAGTAAAGACTGTGTGGACATTTACAATGAGCTAGTAACTAATGAGTTAAAAGGCTTATGTAAAAAAATGAATGACAAACAAGAAAAATTCACACAAAAAAGAAAGAATACATTGCACTAACCAATAAATTATCCACAAATGCAGACTGTATCGTGCGCAATGCTGATAACGTTGGGAATGTTGTTTTGTGGGGCAAGCAAGAATATCTAACTGAGGCATACAAGCAATTATATAATCGCTTGATTTATGTAAGAGTAACACATACTGCTATGACCACTAGCCATCATTTGTATAATGCCAACCTACAATTGTGGCATGCCCAATGTTTAATTACAGACGAAGAACTATCTTTTTTCAAAATCAGTAATCCGATAACACCTGTGATGTATCTTATCCCAAGGATACATAAAGACCCGACTACCCCCCCCAGGATGACCAATAATCTCTGCAATGGGGAGTGTATTTGAAAAAAGATCAGAATTTGTTGAGTCATTCTTATGTTCACTAGATAAAGATTTAGGAAGGTACATTATGGACACAGCAGATTTTTTAAAACAAGAGTATGATTTACAATGGGACATGATTTTTTACTAGCAACAATTGATGTTATTTTGGCAAGAACATGGCTTCGTTGTCCTTGCTTTAAGGAATTGTGTGCTGATTAATATCGGACCTTGCTTGGGTGGTCCGTTCGGCGAAGCGCCCTCTGAACTGGATCAGCGGCGGGCTGACACAAGCAGCAGGAATAGGATATATGTATATATATATATATATATATATATATATATATATATATATATATATATATATATATATATATATATATATATATATATATATATATATATATATATATATATATATATATATATATATATATATATATTCAAGAGCAATGCGCAAGCACTTTTGGGAGGGCTCACCATGGGACATCAAACCCTCCGGCCTTTTTCTAGTCCCGAACAGCCTCACAGTCTCCCACCTCGAGATTAAGAGAAGTCCGACACGTTTCGGAGCAACCACGCCCCTTCTTCATGGACATTAACACAGAGGCACTGTGACTCACCAGAGCGATTCAAATGCAATTTATTTGGATCAGGGCCACCCTAAGTGGGTGTGGCTCAAGAAGCTCTCCTGCCAGGAATGCTGGTCATTGTAGTTTGTAGGTGAGTAAGTCAATAATCCTTAAGTAGGTTGTGCCTGCTCGTGCTCTTTAAGTCTCAATTAGATTCCTTGAGTAGGAGATTGGGGGTAGACTCCGAGGTTGCAATCGTTAAATGAATGTGTCGCGCTGGCAGGCAAGGAAAGGTGTCCTCGCCACAGTCTTCACCAAGCTCAGCATTTCTGGATCACTGGCGATGCGGAGCCCCTCCCACGGTTAAGGCTAACCGTAAATATGTTCAAGAGCAATGCGCCAAGCGCTTTTGGGAGGGCTCACCACGGCACATAAAACCCTCCGGCCTTTTTCTAGTCCCGAACAGCCTCACAGTCTCCCATCTCGAGATTAACAGAAGTCCGACGCGTTTTGGGGCAACCACGCTCCTTCTTCATGGACATTAACACAGAGGCACTGTGACTCACCAGAGCAATTCAAATGCAATTAATTTTGATCAGGGCCACCCTAAGTGGGTGTGGCTCAAGAAGCTCTCCTGCCAGGAATGCTGGTCATTGTAGTTTGTAGGTGAGTAAGTCAATAATCGGGGAGTGTACCGGGGAGCGTACTTTGGTGAAAAATAGTGAAAAAAGTTAATGTAAAATAATTATTTTGAGTGTTCAGAGGTAGGGTAGCTGAGAAAAGAGCTTTTGGGTTCTGTGGCTGATTTAGGTACCTAAAAGTACATCACACACACATCCACATTCACATACCCCACACACACACTGACACACACCTCACACACCCACACCTCCACCCACACCTCACACACCCACACCTCCACCCACACCCAAACACCTCACACACCCACACCCACACACACACCTTACACACCCACACCCACACTCACACACCCCACACACCCACACCCACACACACACCTCCCCCCACACACACACATCTCACAGACACACCCCACACATCCCACACACACACTTCCTCTCCCCCCCTCACACATGGGGAAAACCCAGTAAAACAGTAAAATAATAATTTAAAGTGCTTAGAGGTAGGGTAGCTCTGAATACACACACCTTACACACCCACACCCACACTCACACACCCCACACACCCACACCCACACACACACCTCCCCCCATACACACACCACACAGACACACCCCACACATCCCCCACCCCCCCCCCTCACACATGGGGAAAACCCAGTGAAACAGTAAAATAATAATTTAAAGTGCTTAGAGGTAGGGTAGCTCTGAATAGAAAAATAGTGAAAAAAGTTAATGTAAAATAATTATTTTGAGTGTTCAGAGGTAGGGTAGCTGAGAAAAGAGCTTTTGGGTTCTGTGGCTGATTTAGGTACCTATAAGTACATCCCACACACATCCACATGCACACACCCCACACACACACCTACACACACCTCACACACCCACATCTCCACCCACACCCAAACACCCCACACACCCACACCCACACACACACCTTATACACCCACACCCCCACCCACACTCACACACCCCACACACCCCCCCACACCCACACCTCCCCCCCACACACACACCTCCCAGACACACCCCACACACACCTCCTCCCCCCTCACACATGGGGAAAACCCAGTGAAACAGTAAAATAATAATTTAAAGTGCTTAGAGGTAGGGTAGCTCTGAATACACACACCTTACACACCCACACCCCCCCCACACTCACACACCCCACACACCTACACCCACACACACACCTCCCCCCCACACACACACACCTCACAGACACACCCCACACATCCCCCCCACACACACACCCTCACACATGGGGAAAACCCAGTTTAGTTTAGAGGTAGGGTAGCTCTGAATAGAGTTGTTGTGTTGTGTGGGTGATTTAAGTACCAGCATGTAGGTACCAATACAGAGTCTTAAATTCAATGTACACCGTCTCCTCTGTAGATATCTTGCATGTTGTTACAGAAGTTATTGTGGTATATGGAATCTATACCATAGTCTCTCAGGAAAGCAGAAACAACATGGAGGCAGGAGATGAAAAAGAGATGTCAAATACACATTGGAGATAATATAGTGGGAGAAAGGAAGTAACTATGAGCAAAATTACTATGTAAGACAAAAAAGTTGCACAGTATACTATAAGTCTCACTTTATGTTATATTCATTTTGGTACTATTTCTTGAATTACATATAAAAAAGAATAATGTCTAGAGCAATTTTTAATTAATAAATACAAATTTATTGCTCTGATTTTTCAAAATTTAATAACACTTCCAACATTATATCGTCAGGAATGTCCTCATTTTCAGTCCATGATTCGATTTCTTCCACACAATTAACTAATTCTTCGTCTAGAGACTGATCCATAAAGTCCAAGTCTTCCTCAGGATTGTTTTGAAGAACTATTTCGAAAGAAATATTTGCTTCTCCTTCCATTTTCTTGCTGTAAATTGCATTAAAAATAAATATATCAGTAGAGTTAGGGCAGTGTTGGGTTTAAGTTGAGACAGGTGCTTCTGAGTTTTTAACAGTGAAGTTATCTTTGGGCAGTGTATGGTATCAGGCAGGAAGTAGAAATATCAAAAAAGTGTATGTGAAGAAGCCTAAGTAATTTCATAATTATACCAGAGAAGCCTAACTCAATCTATAACTATAACAGAGAAGCCTATCTCAATCTATAACTATAACAGAGGGACAGTAAATAACTATCAGAAAACGTTTTTACAAATTACCTTAAAGTGCCCCTTACAAATTAACAACTTACCTTATTGAAAGGTGATGAAGATAAATGGAGAAAATTGTTTCAAGATGTACCTCAGGTAGGTGTAGTCAAAATGGCCGTGTTTCCCTCTCATTTTACATTTATATTCATGTACATAACCAATCAAATGTCAGGAAAAAATAGTAGAAAATGAAAGTAACATTTTAATTGGTTGTAAATCCTAACTGTTCATATGTGTTTTTGTCATGTAATTTACCTCAGGATATTTAGACAGGGCTACAGGCCAAATGGCTCAATGGAATTCCACCAAATTTGGGAAAATGGTAGGGACTGGTATGTAGTATGGCCTATTCTATATTTGGTAAACATCTCTACAGAGGTTTTTATGTAAATTAACTTTAAAAAAATGTTGGGAGCGCTCACCGGTGCGCGCCCCGGTACGCGTACCGGCAACGCTACGGGAGTCCTCCATCTTGAGTTTCGGTAGATTTGAGACACAAGATGGAGGACAAACAACGTTGGGAATGGGTAAAAGGGGGCACGGTAGACACTCCCTGACCCCCTAGGTTTTCTGAGGGGGGCTTAGGAGGCCCATAGAGGCCCCAAAAAAATCTTTTTTTTACATTTTCTCCGGGGGAGCGCCCGGTTGGCGTACCGGGGAGCGTACCGGGGAGCGTACTTTGGTGAAAAACAGTGAAAAAAGTTAGAGTAAAGTAATTGTTTTGAGTGATCAGAGGTAAGGTAGCCCTGAAAAGAGCTTTTTGGTTCTGTGGCTGATTTAGGTACCTACAAGTAGGTTCCAATGCACAGTCTTATATTCAGGAGGAATATTCTATTCCCCTCATCTGAGAAGTGCACACCATCTCCTCTGTAGATATCTTGCATGTTGTAACGCAAGTTATTGTTGTATATTGAACCCTTTCCATAGTCTCTCATGTAAGCAGAAACAGATTTATTCTATTAGTGCTTTCTCAAATTGTGGACAAAATTGGTTGGACCACTTCCATTTCTGTCTTTGGCATATATTGGAAAATACCAAGGCAGTTTGAGGAAAAAGTGCCATCAATTGTTCAAAGGTGTCCTTTGAAAGCATTTCCAGACCTACCCCAGTCAAAGTGCCTAAGTCATTTCCACCACAGTGCAGAATTATGAGGTGAGGGTGTGGCAGATGCAAAAAGGTTTTCACCAATGGTATCAATTGATGACATCTCAATCCTCTCTAGCCAATCCATTTAATGTTCACATTTGGTAAATCAAGGTTGTGAAAATTTCTGGTAGCTGCATACCTTTGAGCCCAGTGGATGTAGCTATGTCCAATAATCCTGACAGAATACATGGTAAGAGGAGGTTCTGGTGCAGTCAGATGAAGTGTGGGAATGAAATGGCAGTTTGAACAGTAGGAGTTTGCAAAAAAAACCTGTGGAGTTTCAGTGCTCACAAGCAATGATTGGTGGATTCAGATAGTTGAAAACTGAAAGTTAGGGTGCAGGGTTCTGTTTTGTGAAAGAAGCAATTTGAATGGTTAAGAAAAAGTCATTTAAAGAAACATTGCACTGGATAAGCTGGGGTATTAAGAGGTCAAACATCCTTGCTAAGTTGAATTGCAACATTGTAGAATAAACTTTTAAACCTGAGAGCTCAGTGAGGAGGGAGTTGCTATGGTAACAGGTAGAAAGGGCTGAGGGGGAAGGGGGAAGGGTGTTGATTTGAAAATAGAGAAGGAAGAGTTTTGATTGGTTACCATGAGGAATATGCGTGTAGAATTAGAGGTTCTCTGTGCCATTCATGGTTGCAGTGGCTGGAGTACATACCTTTTGCTCTGCTAAAGAAATATTGGTGTGTGTGTCTGACACTGTTCTCAATCTCCTAAAGCATTTGTAAAGGTGAGTAATGATTCATTTAATATAGATAGAGAGTTGTATACTCTATGGAGAATATTTGGAAGCATATTGTAGTTTTTTAATGTTGCTTTGTGTCATGCTTTTTGATAATGCTTGGTAAAAAGGTTTTACTGCATAGAGGAATTGTATTTTGTAAAATTGTGAAGTTTCAGTAGTGACATGGAATGCTTGTACATAGGACCTGTGCTGTGTTTCTTAAATGTGATGTCAAAAACGATTTTGGGGAAATGAATGGCTTTTACATTTTTTAGAAGGAATAAATAATGTGTGCATGCTTAAAGAAATACATTTGACTCTTTCATAATGATGTTACCTGTGTTAACTCAGCGTAGGAAGCACATTGAGTTTCTTTGCATAGAGGAATTGTATTTTGTAAAATTGTGAAGTTTCAGTAGTCACATGGAATGCTTGTACATAGGACCTGTTCTGTGTTTCTTAAATGTGATGTCAAAAACGATTTTGGGGAAAATGAATGGCTTTTAAATTTTTGAAAAGGAATAAATAGTGTCTGCATGCTGAAAAAAAGAAATTTGACCCTTTCACAATGATGATGTGTACCTGTGTTAACTCAGTGTAGGAAGCACATTGAGTTTCTTTGCATAGAGGAATTGTATTTTGTAAAATTGTGAAGTTTTAGTAGTGACATGGAATGCTTGTACATAGGACCTGTGCTGTGTTTCTTAAATGTGATGTCAAAAACGATTTTGGGGAAAATGAATGGCTTTTACATTTTTGAGAAGGAATAAATAGTGTCTGCATGCTTAAAGAAATAAAATTGACCCTTTCACAATGATGTTACTTGTGTTAACTCAGAGTAGGAAGCACATTGAGTTTCTTTGCTGTTGGTTTGTGTCATGTTTTTTGAGAATGGTTGAATTTCAGTAGTGAAATTGAATGCTTGTACATAGGACCTGTGCTGTGTTTCTTAAATGTGATGTGAAAAACGATTTTGGGGAAAATGAATGGCTTTTACATTTTTGAGAAGGAATAAATAGTGTCTGCATGATTAAAGAAATACATTTGAACCTTTTACAATGATGTCACCTGTGTTACCTCATACTAGGAAGCACATTGAGCTTCTTTACAATTAGTTTGTGTGATGTTTTTTGATAATGCTTGGTATCAACATTTGCAAGAAAGAGGATTTGTATTTTGTGAAATAGTGAGGTTTCAGTAGTTGAATTGAATGCTTGTACATAGGACCTGTGCTGTGTTTCTTAAATGTAATGTGAAAAACGATTTTGGGGAAAATGAATGGCTTTTACATTTTTGAGAAGGAATAAATAGTGTCTGCATGATTAAAGAAATACATTTGAACCTTTTACAATGATGTCACCTGTGTTACCTCATACTAGGAAGCACATTGAGCTTCTTTGCTGTTGGTTTGTGTCATGTTTTTTGATAATTCTTGGAATGAATATTTGCAAGATAGGGGATTTGTATTTTGTGAAATTGTGAAGTTTCAGTAGTGACATGGAATGCTTGTACATAGGACCTGTGCTGTGTTTCTTAAATGTGATGTGAAAAACGATTTTGGGGGAAATGAATGGCTTTTACATTTTTGAGAAGGAATAAATAGTGTCAGCATGATTACATAAATATATTTGAACCTTTCACAATAATGTCACCTGTGTTACCTCAGATTAGGAAGTAGATTGTGCAGATGAGGTGAGGCATGTCCAGAGGGACAGAGGAGGTGAGGCCTGTGTTCAAGACTGTAGTGGGAGAGAGGCCTTTCCTGGGGAGCGTAGGTGGTGAGGCCTGTGTCTAAGAGTGCAGTGGACTAGGCTTCATGAAGCCTATCCCCCACTGCACTCTTAGACACAGGTGTCACCTTCTTTGTACCCGTGGACAGACCTCTCTTCCATACACTCTTCAATACAGGCCTCACCTCTTCTGCACCCCTAGACAATCCTCACCTCATCTGCAACCCTGAATAGAGTTCAACTAATCTGCATCCTTAGACAGGCCTCAGCTTATTTACACCCTTGGACATGCGTCACCTAATCTGCACCCAGTTACCATCAATTATACTCAATACATTGAGGCCTGTCCAGAGGACACCGATGAGGTAAGGCTTGTCCAAGGGTCAGAGGAGGTCAGTCCTCTCCACTGTACTCATGGACACTGAATGCTTGTACATAGGACCTGCACTGTGTGTCTAAAATGTTATTTAAAAAACGATTTTGGTGCAAATCAATGACTTTTAGATTTTTGAGAAGGAATAAATAGTGTCTGCATGATTACATAAATATATTTCAACCTTTCACAATAATGTCACCTGTGTTACCTCAGATTAGGAAGTAGATTGTGCAGAAGGGGTGAGGCATGTCCCAAGGGCCAGAGGAGGTGAGGTCTGTGTTCAAGACTGTAGTGGGAGAGAGGCCTTTCCTGGGGAGCATAGGTGGTGAGGCCTGTGTCTAAGAGTGCAGTGAACTAAACTTCATGAAGCCTATCCCCCACTGAAGTCTAAGACACAGGCCTCACCTTCTTTGTACCCCTGGACAGGCCTCTCTTCCACTACACTCTTCAATACAGGCCTCACCTCCTCTGCACCCCTGGACAATCCTCACCTCATCTGCAACCCTGAATATACTTCAACTAATCTGCATCCTTAGACAGGCCTCAGCTTATTTACACCCTTGGACATGCGTCACCTCATCTGCACCCAGTTACCATCAATTATACTCAATACATTGAGGCCTGTCCAGAGGACACAGATGAGGTAAGGCTTGTCCAAGGGTCAGAGGAGGTCAGTCCTCTACACTGTACTCATGGACACTGAATGCTTGTACATAGGACCTGCACTGTGTGTCTAAAATGTTATTTAAAAAACGATTTTGGGGCAAATCAATGACTTTTAGATTTTTGAGAAGGAATAAATAGTGTCTGCATGATTAAATAAACATATTTCAACTTTTCACAATGATGTCACCTGTGTTATGTCAGATTAGGAAGTAGATTGTGCAGATGAGGTGAGGCATGTCCAGAGGTACAGAGGAGGTGAGGCCTGTGTTCAAGACTGTAGTGGGAGAGAGGCCTTTCCTGGGAAGCATAGGGGGTGAAGCTAGTGTGTAAGAGTGCAGTGGACTAGACTTCATGAAGGCTATCCCCCACTGCACTCTTAAAGACAGGTCTCACCTTATTTGTACCTGTGGACAGACTTCTCTTCCACTACACTCTTCAATACAGGCCTTACCTCCTCTGCACCCCTGGACAATCGTCACCTCATCTGCAACCCTGAATAGACCGTTTGCTTTTTGTCATTGCTTTGTTGTTTGGTAATAGTGGTCTATAATGTGCTATTTTTTTCTTTACCACAGATTGAAATCAAGATTTCAAGAGTAAGGAAATATGCCCTCAAGGCAGAGGAGAAGGAAAGATAATAAGCGGAAAAAATCAAAAACCGCAACGGAATTACAGCACTCCTCTACAACAAATACTTCAAAAAACAGGAAAAAAGCCCCGGGTAAGACAACTAAGTCTTTCTTACGGAACAAATGTATATAAAAAAAAAATGTTAGACAGAATGTAGAAAAAG
This sequence comes from Lissotriton helveticus, assembly GCF_964261635.1. NCBI lineage: Eukaryota > Metazoa > Chordata > Amphibia > Caudata > Salamandridae > Lissotriton > Lissotriton helveticus. The sequence goes on along the minus strand of NC_136057.1, from coordinate 896,498,423 downwards.
AGAAGGAGAGGGCAAATTTGAAAAGGAAGGAGAGGCCCTCAAAAAATGTTACAACTGGAGCAGGAGAGAATAATATGTATAGGAATAGAAGGCAGAATCAGTTTAGAGACATTCGTAAACGAATGTTTCGCAATAGGGGGGTTTTAAATTTGTTAAAAAACATTAGGAAAGGTAAACAGAGAGCTTCTTTTTATAAGAAAAATAAAAATGTAGAGAAGATTGTTGATCAGGCTTTTGAAGTTAAGAAAAAAATATTTATTTTAATAATCAATAGAATTAGGACACTTAACAAGACAATTGATGTTTTCAAATCAAACAGTAGATGGAAAAGAGTAATTAATCGGACTAATTTTTGTAAAGTTTTTTCAGGAGAATGGATGCACAGTTCAAGTTGCGAGCCATTTTTTAATGAGGAGAGTTACTTCCAGGGAAATGATTTAGTGCATGCAGTTGACACCAGTGGTCGAGCATATGAGGTGAAAGACGGTTGTCCGATTGAAAAAGAGAAACGTGTGCCTAGAGAACCAGAAGAGGTGTTAACTGATGAAGTTTTAGGGAGACGTACTAAGGGTCCAGTGTACACTTGGAAGTGTAGTAGTATTTGTAGTGTGCGACAGGAATCAATTGATTTGTTTTGTAATTTCTTACGTACATATAGTAAGAAAAGTCTAAAACAGAAAATGAAGATGTTGCAAGACTTAGATCCTTGCAGAGTGAGAGAAAACACAGGTTTGCAAGGGCATTCACTGGCTTGTCTTTCTAGAAAAGTCTGTCGGTGTTTTTCATCATTTTAGGATGTTAGCAGTGCATCATAACAAAATGAGGAAATTAGTGAGAAGGTTGTATTATGCAAAAAGTCCAGCACTTAAGCTTAAACAATTAAACAGTGCTCTTTTGCATGGAACTGATTTCGATGTGAAGAAGATTTGTGAAGAAATTGATATTTGTTATTTTGGTGAAAAAGAGGACAGTGTAGAAATTGACACAGAAATTCAAGGTAATGTGGAAGACAATGTACAGATTTCAAGTACAGAAAAGTTTGACCAGGAAATTACCAGGTTTAAGGTGAAATCAAGTGAAAGGCCGAATTTTACTTGTGTATGTTATCGACGAACTCATTATAAGCATCAAACTAGATTAGTTGATTTATACGTAAAAAGTGAAAAGATAAATAATTATGAGAGGAAGGATTTTTCAACTTATTCGTGGGTGGAGAATTGTTTTGATTTGAGTTCTGATCAGCGTATTTGTAAATATTGTTATGATAAATTAAATCAAAACAGAATGCCTGCTAGAGCTGTTCATAATAATCTGGAGTTGGTAGACATTCCTCCTGAATTGATGGATTTAAATACATATGAGTCTATTTTGATTCAATGTGTCCATCCTTTTCAGGCTATTGTTCGCATGGAGCCTAAGATAGGGAAATTGCCTCCTTAAGATTTACAGAGAGGATTAAAGGGAAGAGTTGTTTATTTGCCTCTAGATTTCAAGAAAAATATTGATACCATTGGTGTAGAGAAAGTGGAAGAGGAACCTCTGGTTATTCTAGTTAATGGGGTTCGGACAAAGAGTAAGAAAATCTGGCAAGATTTAGTGGATGTTAGGAAAGTCAAAAAGGCAACGTTGTATTTGGTCAAAAACAATGAGTACTACAAACATGTATGTGTTGAAGCAGAGGAAACAGCTGCAGATGAAGACAGTGATTGTTCAGCTGGCCAAATTGAAAAAGTTGATGTGTCTAGAAGTGAAGAAATATATGAACATTATACTGTTCATCCTTTGCATTCCAAAGAAGTGATGGGGAATGTAATTGACTTGTTTCAAATGAAAGCAGCAAAAGGAAGCCCCATTAGTGTTTGGGAAGAAAGTTTGGAAGCTCGCTGTTTTCCACATTTATTTCCAACAGGTCGAGGTGGACGATATGACGATCGACCACTTCAAATTCCTGCATCTGAATATCGAACTGTAAGATTATATGCTGAAGATCCAAGGTTTCATCAATGCATTCCTTATTTGTTTCATCTACTGTATGAAAGTGACTTGTCTGGGCTTTCTTATGCAGTGAACCATATACTGAAAAGTGGAGCACATCTGCAAAATGTTTCGGCGAGGGACTTTATGGAGAAAGTCAATCTGCAAGACAATATTTTGGAATCTCATCTAATCAATCTCATGGCATGTCAGCATGGTACAAATGAGTATTGGTACCGTCGTCATGGGAAATTGAAATGTATGCTAAGAAACTTAGGAACTCCTACATGTTTCCTCACTCTTAGCTGTGCCGAGTATGCATGGGACGACTTACTTCAATTTCTACGAGAGGCAAATGCAAATATACAAAATATAGAATTCAAAACTGCTGGAGAACTGTGTTCTTTGGATCCAGTGAATGTATGCAGATATTTCAATCATAGATTTGAAGCTATGATGTCTTTTATTACCAACAAAAAAAATCCTTCCCTTGGAGAGGTTTTGGATTTCTTTTGGAGAAAGGAGTATCAAGCGAGAGGTTCTCCTCACATACATATGTTGTTGTGGATTAAAGATGCACCCAAATTTGGAACAGATTCGGATGAGACAGTGATGAGGTTCATTGAAGAGTAGTCAACATGTGCTGTTCCGAAAACTACCGAAGAAAACAGTTTAAGGCAACAAGTTTTACGCTTTCAATCACATCGTTGTGGAAAGTACTGTCGTCAAAAATTCAGAAACAAGGACAAGTTCTACACAAAATGTCGTTTCGCATTTCCACGACCAGTGATTTCTAAAGGAAGAGTAAATAATTTGATGTCTTCTCTGCGACATACTGTTACGAGGAAATCACCCAAAAAAAAATACAATTTAAAAAGAAACGAAGAGTCCAAGTACATCAACGACTACAACCCAGTGATTTTGTCCATGTGGAATGCTAACATGGATATTCAGTTTGTTGCTGACAACTCTATTTCTGTGGCTCGATATGTGACGTCTTACATCACAAAAAAAGAAAAGACAGAACTGAAGGAAATGTGGGAGGACATTTCACATGAAAAGAGTATAAGTAAAAAATTATACAGTTTCAGTTTGAAGATGTTGTCGCAATCGAGAAATTGGAGCATATGAATGTTCTGATCGGTTATCATCAGCAAGACTCTATGCCAAATCTAGAACCATCATTTGGGTGAGTCTAGATCTTGCTGCAACACGAAACCGAGTTTTAAAATCTGTACAAGAAATTGAGTATTTGGCGGAGAAAGAACCAACCAGTACAGATATTTTGAAGACAAACATGTTGGATACATACTATCAAAATAGAAGCAGCCGCTCGCCAGTCGTTGTTGCTGACCTGCCTAACTCTTTGTGCGTTATCAAAAGCCTGGGAGCCCGTGAGCTCGGCTGCGCAATTAACTCTGAAGCCGTTGTGAGGAGAACTTGTGTACCAGCGCTGAGAGCGGGACTGCGAGGACCAGAGGTGCTTGCGCCTGGAAATCGCGCGCACCTGGTGCCTCTTCCCGCCCCCTCCTCCCTGAGCGCTTATTAAGACTCGCGGCCCCCGCTCCGCGGGAGCCGCTCGCCAGTCGTTGTTGCTGACCTGCCTAACTCTTTGTGCGTTATCAAAAGCCTGGGAGCCCGTGAGCTCGGCTGCGCAATTAACTCTGAAGCCGTTGTGAGGAGAACTTGTGTACCAGCGCTGAGAGCGGGACTGCGAGGACCAGAGGTGCTTGCGCCTGGAGATCGCGCGCACCTGGTGCCTCTTCCCGCCCTCTCCTCCTATTTAGGTCACCACTCTGACGCGAACGTGGGACGCGCGCGAAGACCGTGCAAAGAGCGGGCCCTCTATGGCCCTCAGTGGCTGAAGTAGGCTGGGCTGGGCCCACTCATTAACATTTCGATTATTAGTTTCTATTTGTAAATACTGTAATCCAGTCTTTCTGTATTGATTGTGGCAACTATTGCCCTACTAGCAACTTAGTATACGTGCCTCATTGATTTTAAGATTTGGAAACATTTTGTTATATTTATTTTATATTTGATCATTGATATTGTATATATTGTTATCTTTCACTCCTTGTTATTGTCTGTAACATGACTGCAAAAAAGCTTAGATCTGGGAGACTGTTGGGGGGAAGATCGGTAGCAAAGACTAGATCCAACCCCTTTCGAAACAAAAATATTTCAACAATCCAGTTAAAGGGCCAAAATCAGATTTTCCATCTTTGGGAAAAATCGGTGGATAAGGTACCCCCGGTAAATATTATTGTTAAGAAGGATGTTACCTTAACTCCAACACATAACCCATCGATCAAGCTTTTTCCAAATGAGGCAGATTTGGGAAATCTCACTTTAAATCCATATTCTTCTGTGGGCACTATGCCCATTGCCCCCACAACTTGTGACACTGATAACTGCTTAGTTTTTAACTTAGATAATTCTCAAAAAATCAAGACCCCTCTAACATCTGCTGATGTCTTGTATAATGGCACTCTACACCTCCCCAATCTAAGGGAGGATTCAAATGAAGATTCACAGCCTTTGGAAATTGACACAGCTCTATGTGAACGTTATTTGATGGATGAACCTAGAGTACTTCTAGACGCTGTCAAGACCCCAATTGGTGCTATCCCGTCTGGTCTCCATCTCTATAGCAGTACCCCCTCTTTTCACTCCCATGATCTATCTTTTCAGACAAATGTGTCGAAAAGCCCAATGCTCAATATAACGGGGATTGGGGCTATTAGCGATCCCAGCTTAAAATTATCAGAGAAGCCTATGTCTGAATACTTGATTTCCTTGGAACATCTACTGTCCTCAATTTTATCATTATTTAATAAATTTGTGGGTAGTTCTGACTGTGTTCTAGAATCTGTCACCCAAATCTTAAAGGCCCTACTATCTAAATCTACTGAAAAAAGTTGTGTACCTGACCCTCCTATCACTTCGCTACCTCAAACACCTTTAGCTAGTGTACCCTGCTTCTTACCCGAGAATATACCTGTCATACCTGAGTTAAGGGACTTTTGTCCTACTCTCAAAACATCTGCTTATAACTGTATAACTGATTCAGTCCCAGGTATTGCTCTAGTAGAAAACAGTGCTGTATTACCAGATGTTAATACTGCTAAGGCACTATATCCTATTTTTTTCTGAATATAAGGGGCCGGATTTGGAGAAAAAAGTGGGAAAACAAGGAAAGTATAAAGGAAAACAAAAGAGGAAATGTCTCCGTCGATTTAAAAAGAGGAGGCAGAGACAAATTCTCTTTGATAATCTCCAAGTTTCCTATAATTCCCCCTCCGCTAAGGTTGAAGTGGATAACGGATCTTTGAGGCATGACTCAATTGGGTTGTTTCCTGATTCTGGGGGGCTCCCTGCTATAACTGATGAAGCCATCACTGGTTGTTCTAATTTAAATCTGAGAGATCAGGGTGGAGAAAAAGAAAGGTACTTGGTCCCCTCTCCAGTGGTGGAAGTAAGAAGTTCCGTTGCAGCGATTTCTACTTCCCTTAACCCTACAGCTCCCTCTTTCCAGATACGGGCAGAAAGGGGAGTCTTTGGTCAAATTCCTGTTCATTCTGTGATAGAAATCCGTACTGATTCATTGATCTTAGATTTTGTTCCATTATTTGATCTTGACTTGATATTAAATAGATCGTTTTTGTTGAAATGCTGTAAAGACATCGAGGGATTGAAATTAATCAAAACTAGTGATATTGACCTAGTAACAATATTAGGAACGGGGTCTATGTCATTTATTAGGGTAAGGTTCTATTCAAATTTGATAGTTAATCTTATTCTAAATAAAGCAGAAACTTTCCAGAGTCAGGGGATTGATGTGGTGCCCTTTACACCTCCATGTCCTGATAAACACAAAGAGAATGGCCTAAATAGGGGCTCTAGCCATGTTGGTTCTTCTCAACCATTTGAAGACCTAAAGATCTGTGTCTCAAAAACTAAAAGGATAGTTACACACGTTATCCCCCCCCCCCAACAACAACAAATAGGGATATAACTGAGAATGAACAACAATGGAATTGGTTACCTGGCGTTTTATCATCTAAGATGACAGATAATCCAAAACTGTTTTCCCATCTTTAGCAGCGTCTTTTCTGTTATCTCCTGGAATGCCGCCGGCATTAATAATAACCCCGAAAAATTATTGTATCTTTTTTCTTTGAATGCCGACGTAATCTGCATCCAGGAAACCTGGTGTATTGACAAACTGAATGTGGGGAGGGACTACTTTGTATTGGAAGCGGCGGCAACTTCCTCTAGCAGAGGTCATGCAAAAGGGGGAATTGCTTGCTTACTGTCCAATAGAATAAAGTGGAACTTCTCCCACTATACAGATCCCAGTAACCTTTTTCAGGCAGTGACCCTCTCCAATTTAGATAAAACAGAAGAGAGGCACCCTCTTGTGTTAATAAATTCTTATGTACCGCCCGGCGATCCTTTTAATAATTTGTTGAAGCAAGTTTTTATTTTTATTAGACAAACTAAGGAAATAGCTCCTCTCTCTAATTTTTTGTTAGTTGGTGACCTGAATTGTAAAGTCTCCAATTATAGTTTGGAGCTCTTCAGGAATAAAGTAAAAGAGGAAGTCATGTTGATTCCGCAAGCCCAATTCCCAGATAATATAAAAACAAATAAACGGGGAAAAATTTTGCTGGAGGAACTATATAGCATGGAGGGGCTTATAGTTAATGGCAGACTTCCATCAGATGTGCCTGCAAACTTCACACATTGTGCCCCCAATAGTAAATCTATTTTGGATTACATAATTGCTGATCACTCTATTTTTACTCTCTTAAGGGATTTGGTTGTCATAGAAACTACCCTTAGTGATCATAACGTGCTTATGCTAACTCTTCTAGTGGATACCCCCAATTCTGACTCCTGGATGCTGGACGGGGACGCGGTCTCCCTTCAAAAAACAGGAAGATGTTTCTGGGACTATAAAGCCATGAAGGGCCTGGAACCCATCCTTGAAGAAACTCTATCTAATTTAAATAATTGGCAGGGGGTGGAACAGTCCTCTTTTGAGGCTTTTATGAAGGAGATCATCTCTGCTGTAAAAAAATCGAATCTAATTAGGAAAAAAAATACCCTCCCGAAAGCAGTTGTTTCCCTTAACAAGGAAATAAACAAATTGGTGAGGGAACAATATATATGCGGTGCAGTAGAAAGATCTCGAAAAATATCTCTCCTCAAAAGAAGGAGAGGAAGGATAAAGAAAAAAATGAAAAAAGAAAAGGAGGATCTGCTATGGATTGGTTTGCGGGAAGCCGCTGCCCAAGGGAATTCCAGACAGTTCTGGACACTCATCGGTGAGGGCTGCGGCACACGAGTGCGCCCCCTCCCAATCCCTATCTCTGAACAAACTTGGGTCAATCATATTTTAAACCTGTATGCTAAGAATGACCTGCAAGTGGATCTTAGGGGAATTGGGGAAGATAGCAATTCTACAATTGAATGGCCCTCAGAATCCTCTATAGAATTAGCTATTAGGGATATGCGCCCATCTGGTGCTATGGGACCAGACGAACTTCCAATATCAGTTTTGAAACAAGATCCAACGTCTTGGAGTAAAATTTTATACCCCCTCTTCAGGATGTGTTTTATTAAAAAATCCATTCCACCATCTTGGAAGGGGAGTATTCTGGTCCCTATGTTCAAAAAGGGCAATAGAAATTTACCAACTAATTATCGTCAAATAGCCCTTTTGGACGCAATTGGGAAGGTGTTTTCTAAATGCTTATTATCCCTAATCAACGATTGGGTGGTATCAAAACGAATTCTACCATTAGAACAAGTAGGCTTTCGTAAAGGCCACGGAACTCTGGATAATCTTTCCGCCCTCCAGACAATTATAGATAAATACATAGGGGTACGTGGCGGTAGAATTTACGTGGCCTTTATCGATTTCTCCACGGCATTCGATAAGGTTGACCGCCCGTTGCTGTGGAGAAAGCTCGCGGCCCTGGGGATGCCGCCTCAATTGTTAGATATGATTCAGGTGTTACATACAGACACTTGGTGTCAGGTCTTGCAAGGTGGAGACAGGGGCCTGACCAAGATTACTCCTTCATGTAATGGCCTTAAGCAAGGCTGTCTCCTTGCTCCGCTTCTTTTTTCATTATATATTGCAGACTTACCTGCCTCTCTGTCCTCTTGTGAAGGTATAGCTCCAATTCTGGGCGGAAAACACATTTCATGCATGCTATATGCGGATGACATCATAATAATGGACCTCATGCCTAAAGGTCTTGCCAAACGCCTCCTTGCTCTACATGTGTATGCAGATTCCCACTACTTAAAAATTAATGCATCAAAGAGCAAAGTTATGTGCATCTCTGGCCGGAAAAAACATACATTTTCGAATTTTTCCTGGTATGTGGGAGATGACAAACTCGAGGTAGTAAAGAGTTACATTTTCCTAGGAAAAGTATTTTGTGAGAGTTCGAGTGCCAAACCCCATATCGATAGCAGTGCTCGGAAGGCTCTATCGCAGGGGAGAAGTTTAAGTGCACTGTACTCGGCAATGGGAAGAAGGCACTTTTCATATTTATTAGAGGTCTTCAGAGTAAAGGTGCCTTCCACTCTTCTATATGGATTAGAGTTAATCGATATAAAGTATTGGGACTTTTTAAGCAAAGTGGAGGGAAAACTGTTAAGAAGTATAACCTCTGTTAGTTCTGCCTGCTCTGTAGCCGCTTGCAGACTAGAGTTTGGTCTGCGCAGCAGTTGGGTGCAGGGCCTGGCAGCTGTTGTACGCTGGGTCGCAAGCATAGCCAGAGGAGAAGAAGGGACTATGAGGTCCCTTTTAAAGACAGAACTACTAGGAAGTTTAGGAGATCATTCCCTAATTGTTAGTAACTTCCGAAAGGCGGTATCGCTCTTGCAGTTGGAAGAGAGTACTCTCTTCTCCCTATCCGTTTCCCAACTAAAGACTGTCCTGAAAGAAGCTACTTGGGATCTGAGCTACAGACTTGACAGTACCTTAATCCTTGCTAAGAAGGGCGTTAATCCACTAACTGATTCATTCGCAAGAAAATTGGTGCAACCTTACGTAACTTGGAATTTGCCTCACAGCATCCGGAGATTCTGGTTTTTACTGAGACAGGACTTGTTACCTCTAAATAACCTTTTGTTTAAATGGTACGGAGTTTCTGCAAATTGTCACCTTTGTCATCAATCCATTCAAGATCGCACGCATGTACTTTTTATATGTCCAGTGCTGCGTCCTTATCGACGTAAATGGCTAAGACAAATATGTATGCAAATGGGCATTGTAAATGCCAACTCTTTTTTGTTCGCTTTACATAATCCCCCTAACGAGAGATTCTGCTTCAACATTTTTAATTTTTTAAAATGTTTTCTAGATATCAATTGAAGATTGACATGTGTATTAATTGCGTTTTCTGGTATTGCAGTATTTGTCATAATTTTCTTATTTTATTTTATGAATGGAATTTTGTATTTGTATTTTCTGACTCTCTTTTGTCGTTTGCTTTTATGTGGACCTCTAAGGAGTTCCAAAACATAATAAAGTTTTGACTTTGAAAAAAGTAGTCATCTTGAGAACAGTTGTTTGTATGAAGTTCTGCAAAACTATATTTATAAGAGGACCATCAGAGAAGATATCAACAATGGAATATATGCTATCATTGGGTGTGAAGGATGTCTAGTGAAGCAGAGAAAAGGCCATTTGATTAATCATCGAAAAATGAGTTGCGAAAATCCAGAGAAAAGGGAATTTTACTATTTAGCTCTTTTGCAACTCTTTAAGCCATGGCGTACAGAAGAGGAACTACTTGGAGATTTTCTCTGTGACGAAGATTCTTTTAATGCAACCAAGGATACCATAGAATGTCCTGTTTTTCCAAATTATCTGCAAATGTTGAACGAAGAAATAGAGCAAGAAGCCACAATTGCTGTAGAGATTGCTAGAGACAGTTCTCAAGACAGTCAGAGTTCTGCTTCATTGAGTTAGGATCCACTAGGAGGACCAATCATCCAAAATGAAGCTGCCACTGCCATGGATGAGGTGGAAAGAGCTATGGAACAAGCTCAAGATGATGTAGTTAACTGAAACAACTAAACCTTGAGCAGAAACAGATATATGACGAAGTCACAGAACAGGTTGAACATGGATTCAGTCATGAGAAAAAAGAGTGCTCATGTACATCATTTAAGCCTGTCCAACTGTACGTGAGTGGAGAAGCGGGAACTGGAAAAAGTTTTCTGATTAAAGCAATTGCAACTTATCTGCAGAAAAGGACTGAATCACCGCTGTCTTGTGTTGTTACCGCTCCAACTGGGCTGGCAGCACATAATATTAAAGGGATTACTTTACATCGTTTACTGATGCTGCTAGTGGAGCATGATAACAAATTGCAATAGGACAAGCTATCTGGAGATGCGTGTTCCGAAGTTTCCAGAGTCCTGAAGAAAATGAAACTTCTTATCATTGATGAAGTAAGCATGGTCTCAAATCTAATGCTTGCTTTTGTGCATTTGAGAATGCAAGAAATTCTTAGAACAGAGTATGATGTGTTATTTGGAGGGAAACACATTATTGTTTTTGGAGATCTACTGCAGTTGACTCCAGTGAAAGGACAACCAATGGTCACGCATGAAGTTTCCAGGAAGTGCCTAAGAAGCATTGGAAACGTTAATATTTGGTTAAATTTCGAATATGCAGAACTACTCCAAAATATGCGGCAGGCAAAGGATGAAGATTATAAAAATATTCTACAAGATGTAAGAATCGGAAAACTAAGTCAGCATGGGAAAGAAGCTTTACATGGACGATTAATTTCAAATTTGTACCCAAATGAAAACATTCTTCCAGAGAATATTCTTAAGAAAATTAACGAGAAGAAATCTGGCATATGTTTGATGCCAACTCTGAAAGAATGTTCCATGTTCAACAACAAAATGTTAAAGTTGGAAAATGAAGAGATAGTGAAACTGGAAGCTATAGATAAAATAGAGCATATGGGATCAACAATTATTTTGTCAGAAAATTTGAAATCAAAATTGGATTCATTAGAGAAGACTATATCTAAAACTGCTGGTGTTGAAAAGACTCTGAATGTGTGTTTAAATTGTCGTATCATTTTTAGAAGGAATTTAAATGTTGAAAGAGGTCTGGTAAATGGAGCAATAGGTCATGTTGTTGGTTTTGTGAATTACAAAAATAGAGATGGAATTGAAATTTTAAAAATTAAATTTGATGGCATTGACGAAATAGAACAAATTTGTCGTTGTTCAGCTAGATTTTTGCTTGTGAAAGACTTATATGTTCGCCGAAAACAGTTTCCTGTTGGTTTGGCATATGCGGTGACAATTCATAAATCTCAAGGTTTAAGTGTAGATAGTGCTTTGGTGAACATTGGAAGTTCTGTGTTTAAAGAGGGTATGGCGTATGTGGCATTATCACGAGTCAGAACTTTATCAGGATTGTACTTGATTGAGTGTGATGAAACAAAGATTTGTGCTGATCTAGATTGTGTTAAAGAATACAATAGGTTAAGAAGAAAGTATGCTCCACATTTGCCTCAATATCCTCTGTTTGAAAAACGTGTGGTAGGCCCAAAAAGAAGAAATGAGAATAATTGCAGTGACATAGTAGCAAAAAGACAAAAAGTAGATGAAACTGTAATTGTAAGTAGAAAGAAAAAGGATTCTGTTGAAGATGTTGTTGGATTTGAGTTTGAAAACAGTTCTGGTGTCAACTGCTATGCTAATGTAGTGGTTAATGTTGTTTTTTTCTTCAAAATTTACAAGAACAGATTGTTGAAAATCGGGATCAAACATTCTGCTGTTTATTGAAGTCTGTGTTTGAGAAATGTAGCAGTGATAGATCAAAAATAGAAAGTGTTTCAGAAATTCGAAATCTTCTAGACATATGTTCTGGTCAAAATCAATTTTCACAGAATATTTAGCAGGATTGTTAGGAATTTTTAATGTATATGTTTGCTGTTTTGGAAGATGAAGGTGTAGATATAAAAAATCTTTTTAGCCTTTCTTATCAATGGCAGCATGACTGCGACAACTGTAGTTTATCAAGTAGTACTACAATAGACACTGAAAGATTTATATATTTGACTTTACCAGACTGCAAATCAGTGTCTTTTAATAATCTAGTTAAAGCAGCTGATCACAATATGGTGTGTACCCAATGTAACTCTGCAATGCTGTCCACATTATTTTTACAAACTTATGGTAAATATGTGATTTTAATGTTCCAACGATGTAGACCTGATGGAAGTAAATTGTCAACTTCTATTAAAAATGTTGTGGCTTCTCAGTTATCAATTTCAGGAAGAACCTTTGCAACTGTAGCTATTATTTATCATGACGGTCCTTCAACAACATCAGGGCATTACACATGCTATTTAAAAAGTCGTAAAGGTTGGACCCACTGTAATGACACTCATTTGAGTTTCAAACAACGTTTGCCTTTTGACTTAAAAAATTCATACCTAGTGTTTTTAGAACCAAAATGTAAGTAAAGGTAATTGGCCTATGAAGACGGGAGCAGGTAATAAAGGTTAGTTTGCTGTTTAAAATTATATTCTGAGTAAAAGTGATCAAGATAATATAAAAAATTGAGTTGTCATATAGGTACTGTAAGTGGATCTCATAGTAAGTGATATCAGTATTATAGGAAATGATGAACATGAGTGAGTCAGAGATGAAATTACGAATATTTAAATATTGTGAAAATGTTGTATGAGCCTTTAACATCGGGAAAACGGTAATTTCAGAGTTTCTTTTAATTAATTTGAAAATATAATGATACATCTGACACTATTTGGCCTTAAGGAATGGTGAAGGAATGAGCAAAGAGTTATGACTGAACAGCAGGAGTATATGAAAATAATGAAAATATTTCAGATGTTCTTCGAGCTTTTCTTCTAGAAAGTCGATGAAATGGAATTTTTAGTGAACAGCAGAGTACTTTCCAACGAAAAGGACCTTCATGATATACTATTTGGCCTAAAGAAAAAGTAAGTGAATCAAAGATTAGTGTACATTTGTGATTTTTAAGTTTAGATGTTTTTTTTTAAAACACAATCTTTTTGATTGTTTTTTTTCCCCGCTGTCATATGATGAGTAGTTTGAACTCACTTTTTTAAGTCAAATTCAATATATTCTGAGAACAGCAAAAATAAACTATGTAACATGTTGTACAAGTTATTCTATAGTTTGTATTCTGTAATTTAAATTGTATTCCCATTGTCTCACACTCACTTTCCTTTTTCCACCCTCTTTCAGCTCTTTTTACTCACTTATAATGTCTTTCTTTCACTCTCTTTCAGCCCCGTTCTTTTACTCAACTTCTTTGACAACCCCTCATTCTCATTTCAACTGTCTGCATCCCCTCTCTCCCTTGCATAACTATTCAGCTTTCAGTCTCTCTGCTTTACTTCCCTTTTCCGTCTTTTTCTCCTTTGCTCTCTTAGTAATTCCTCTTTACTCACTCACCAGTATTGTCGCACTCTATCACTATAAATCACCCACTCTCCCTCGCTTATCTTTGTTTCCTCCTTTCTTTTGACCTCTTCTCTCTATTTTCCGTTCACTACCTCTATGTCCTCAGTCCCTCACTCTCCTTGTGTTATGTTCACTTGTATTTATCTACCTTCTATCATTTCTCTTACAACAACTTCACTGCTCCTCTCTCATTGTTCTTCAACCCATTTCTTTTAGTCCAGTTCCATTACTACCCCTCATTTCCTATCTTTCAGTGTCCTTCTCTTTACTTTCATCACCGAATCACTTTCTCTCAGTACCACTGCTTTAGTCCTCTTCTCCTCTCTTTCCTTCTTTTGCTCCCTTACTCATTTTTCTTTCCTCACTCATTGTACTCCACTTCACTCAGTCCTTCCCTTAGTCTCTCTGTCTACTAACTTCCTCACTCCTTTTCCCTCAATCCTTCTATATTATCCTCTCTCCCTTCATCCCTTCACTCAATGACTCTCCTTCACTTACTCTCAGTTATCTTCCATTCCTCATTCTTCTAAATGCATCCTTAATTAGACTCCTTTCCCTTTTCAGTCATTATATTTTTACTTACTCCTGTTTCCTGATTTAGTTTTGCTAACTCACATTCTTTTAGTATCTTTCTTACCTTCAGTTCATTTTTCTCTTTTTTCTCTTCCTTTCTGTCAGTGAATCTATATGCCTTACTCTTAGTAATTTACTCTCCTTCTATTTCTTTTTCCCTCTTTTTCTCCTTCTACCTTACTTTATTTCCCTTTCTGTGTCCTTCACTCTTACTTTATTTCTAAATACACTGTTATGATTTTTAACCTCTTCATTTGTATCTTTTATTTTAAAATACATATTTTACTAATTATAACTTATTTTTTCTTCTCTCTTTCACAGATACAAAATGTAGTAAAAAAATGTAATTAAAGTTACATTTATTACATGGTAAGTGTGACTAAAAAAATGTAGTTTGTCATCACCCTTTGCTTTAACCTCACTACTATTTTCTCAACCTACCTCACTCCTGTTTCTTTACTCTGCTTTCCTCACTTATTCATATTCTCCATGGTTACCCCCCTTTCCCTATTTTCCCTCCTACATTAAACTTTTTTCAGTCCCTATTCTTTACTTCCCTTACCCTCTGTTCCCTTCCTTTGCTCCCTCACTTATTCTCTTTCCCTTAATCATTTACTTCACTCCTACACACACACCTCCCCCAACACACACACACACCTCTGACATACACCCCACACACACACCACACACACACGCCTTACACACACACACACACAGCCACACACACATTCCTCACACACACACACCCACACATCCCACACACACACACACACTCCACACACATACCCCCCACACCCACACACCCCCACACATCTCACACACCCACACCTCCACCCACACCCAAAAACCCCACACACCCACACACACACCTTACACACCCACACCTACACCCACTGACTCCCTATAAGTCACCCACACTGCCTTACTTACCTTTCTTTCCTGTTTCACTCAGACTCTTTCAGTCACTCCTTCCTTTACTCTCTCTCTCTTTTCTCTTTGTCACTCCCCATGTCTTAACCTTATTCACTTTTATCCACCCTCTTTACTTACACTCACTGCTCTTTTCTCACCCTCCCTCACCATTGTTCATTTATTCCGGTTCCGTCACTACCCCTCATTCCCCATTCTTTACTGTCCTTCCTTTTACTTTCAACACCCACTCACATTCTACCAGTACCTCTACTTTAGTCTTCTTTTTCTCTCTTCCCTTCTTTCGCTCCCTTATTAATTTTCCTTTTTCTCACTTACACCCTATTACACCTTCTCTGTTTTTTACTATGTAATAAACAATCCCTCTGTGTTGCTCCCTCTAGCTCTTTTTCTATTAACATTACTCTCTCTGTGTTCTTCCCTCATGCTCACTCTTTCTTTATTTATTTTTTTGGTTGCGCGCCCCGGTGCGCGCCCCGGTGCACGTACCGGTACGCGTACCCTGCAGAAAAAAGATTGACAGAGATTCTTTAAAAATATAGGTTTATTTTTATAAATTAAAGGTAGTTCTAAAAAGAACTGTTTTTTTTATTCTTTTTGTTGTTTTATATTTTTTTTGATCATTTTTTACTTTTTTGGGGTTTTCTGAACAGTTTTATATTTTTTTTGTTTTTATTATGGGGAGAAACAAAAAACAGGGAATTGTAAATGGCTCAACTGGAGCAAAAAAAAAAACCCAGAAATAATTAGGGTTTTTTCGTGGAACTTATGGTTATCCCCAGCACAGATGATAAGTTTTATACTTTGCTCACCATAGCAAAGTAACTTTCCACAATATTTGCACATGATTTTAAAATCGTTACATTTTGATTGTATGATAGGCATTGTCTCTGTTGCCTCTGAACCCGATGGAGTTGGTTCTTTCGATGTTGAGGGTCTAGATGTTGATGGCGGTAGCTTACTGCAGAGGTCCCTTACCTCTGCAGCAGAATAGCTGATTGGGTGCCAACGGATCATGTGCCGAATCATGGTATGATTCCCGAAGGAATATTTTTTGTTAGGGTTCCCCCTGGACAGCTCAGCATCACAAATCAGACAAGTCACCTTCGCAGCGTTGACTTTTTTGAAACCCCTTGGGATTTTGTAGAACTGCTATACGAAGTGCTCTTTTGGTTTGTAGGGCTGATTATCTTCAGGCAGGAAATGCATTGTCTGTTCCTCCTCTTCATCATCCTCCTCCTCTTCTTCTTGACCACCAATGTAATCTTCTGGTGGTCTTTTTGATGGTGGTGGTGGTGGTGGTGGGGCAGATGCTCCAGCTGCTGCTGCTACTGTAGCCATTTTAAAGTAGAAAAGATTAGAGACAGATCTCCAAACAGGTCTTCCTCAGTCAAAGGACAAAGTCAGAATAAGGAAAAAAGGTGGGGGCTTTCATCATTTGGAAAACAAAACTGTTCTGGACCAATGAAAAGTGTTATTTTCAAGTCACATGACCAGGGCTTTCATCATTTGGAAACCAAAAGTGTTGTGAACCAATAAAAAGTGCTATTTTCAGGTCACATGACCCGACGCGCTTACGCTACGCGCCACGGGGCGCGTTGCGTAAGCGCATCAGGACGTTTCGCGATCATATGCGCTTGCGTGCTCTTACGCTGTGCGTCATATGACGCATCACGCGGCTACGCGATATGTCACGATGTTGATTTCGTTCGCGGGAATAGCGCTAACGGGACGCTCACCGGTACGCGCCCGGGGCGCGCCGTTGCACTACGCTTACCGGCGAGCGCATCTGTACGCGCCCCGGGAGCGCTCCGGGGCAAAAAATAAATTAAAAAATTACATAATTATACAATATAAAATTTGTTATAAAAAAGATTACATTTCATACCTATAGAGATTTGCTATTAAAAAGCCTATGAACTTCACTGAAAAAACCATAGGTTCCACACCAGTTATAGTTAGGAATTAGCATTTAAAAAACCTATTAAATTCACTGAAAAAACCATAGGTTTGACACCAGTTATAGTTAGCTGGAAGTTTTACTCGCATAAAACCATTGAAATTCCCACGTTATAGTTAGTTGGACTCACTATAACTTGCGCGTGCAATGCACTGCTGATGACGTCACATATTACATCACTCATGACATGGTCAGTGACATCACTCATGACATCACTGATGACACCATCCTTGTGACACAGTGACAGACCTCCTTTCACTGTAATGTAACCCTTGAAACACATATTCAAAAATAGAAACTAAAATTTTCAAAAAAATGGAGATACCCATACCAGTTACAACAACCAATTCAATAATTCCACCATCTATATACACATCCACTCATTCACCAACAGTTCTATATAATCACTCATACGTATACTCACTCATCAAATATAATGATACACATATACATCCTGTTACACACAGACAGTCATCCAAAAGATACTCTCACACATACTCACACATGCAAATAAACTATTGAACATCCATTTATTTGCATATACTGCTATACACACACTACCACTTACTTCTAAAGAACCTTACACATACTTACTCTCTTAAACAATCACTTATAGAAACACATACTTATTTAAACAGGAACTCTTACAATCCCTTACTCTCACATATACTCACTTATATACATCAATATTCACATATACTAGATTAAAACATATGTAGTTACTGATAAAGACACTAGTGAGACAGTAATTCAGTCAGTAACACACACATATACACAGTCATCCACCCATACAGTCCTGCACATATGCTGTCTTCAAAACACATACAGAGAGTCAGTTATTCATGCATCTATGTGCTAAGTAATACCCCCACCAAACCATACAAACACTCATACTGATACTAAATCAAACATCTAATAACCCATATACATACACATGTAGCTACTCACCAACCCATGCAGCCACTTATACAGAAAGTGAAACACTAATCCTTATATTTAAATATTTAAACATTACTCACTAATATATGTATTGCCTAAGATACACTTATTAAGCCAGTTAACCAATCAATTTTTTTTTTAAACATCTAAACACTAATTTATTCTTCCATCAACTTTTACATATACATATATAACACATATTTATTTCTCGGATAGGCACACATTCACTGGATGGTGTCATCAGTGATGTCATGAGTGATGTCACTGACCATGTCATGAGTGATGTAATATGTGACGTCATCAGCAGTGCATTGCACGCGCAAGTTATAGTGAGTCCAACTAACTATAACGTGGGAATTTCAATGGTTTTATGCGAGTAAAACTTCCAGCTAACTATAACTGGTGTCAAACCTATGTTTTTTTCAGTGAATATATATATATATATATATATATATATATATATATATATAATATATATATATATATATATATATATATATATTCACTGAAAAAAACATAGGTTTGACACCAGTTATAGTTAGCTGGAAGTTTTATTCGCATAAAACCATTGAAATTCCCACGTTATAGTGAGTCCAACTAACTATAACGTGGGAATTTCAATGGTTTTATGCGAATAAAACTTCCAGCTAACTATAACTGGTGTCAAACCTATGTTTTTTTCAGTGAATATATATATATATATATATATTCACTGAAAAAAACATAGGTTTGACACCAGTTATAGTTAGCTGGAAGTTTTACTCGCATAAAACCATTGAAATTCCCACGTTATAGTTAGTTGGACTCACTATAACTTGCGCGTGCAATGCACTGCTGATATATATATATATATATATATATATATATATATATATATATATATATATATATATTACCTACTGGCGGTCGCCAGTAGGTATATATAGTTAGGATTTTTTCTCTATGGGTTTTTTGAAAATTCTATGTCTAATAACTTTGGCGTTTGTGGACGGAATTGGCTGAAATTTTCAGGAAAATGGCACATTTTGTTTCTGAGCAGCCCTTGAAAATTTGGGGGGGTTCGTCAAGGGGGGGCCGAGAAAAAAGGGGGGTCCCAAAACGTGTTTTTAACATTGAGTTTTCCATAGGGCGGTTGGCCTCACTTTTAGCCCGAACGGCTGAATGGATTTGCACGAAACTTGGCAAAATTGTAGGGACTGGTAGCCCGATGTGCCTTTTGTAGGTCTCAATATATGTGCTCCAGTGGATTTTGAGAAATTAACGTTTAAAAAAAGATATATATCTGTAACAGCGGACCGGGCAGCGCACTGGTTCGCGGACTTTTCGCGCAACGGAGCTTTGTGAAGCGAAGCTGATTGGTTCTCCGGCGTCTGTCAACATTCCAAACAGTCCGTAGCGGCCGCCATCTTGTCTCTCGGTAGGATCGAGAGACAAGAGGAGGTCAAAACAAAGGGGGAAATAACTATAAGGGGGCATAGTAGATCCTCGCTGACCCCCTAGGTTTGATGTGGAGGTTTTAAAAGGGCCCCGCGGGGCAAAAAAAAAACAAAATAATAATAATCGAACGGCTGAATGGATTTGCACGAAACTTGGCAAAATATTAGGGACTGGTAGCCCGATGTGCCTTTGCTAGGTCTCAATATATGTGCTCCAGTGGATTTTGAGAAATTAACGTTCAAAAAAAGATATATATCTGTAACAGCGCTCCGCTTCGCGTACTTTTCGCGTTACGGAGCTTTGCGAAGCTGATTGGTTCTCCAGCGTCTGTCAACATTCCAAACAGTCCGTAGCGGCCTCCATCTTGTCCCTCGGTAGGATTGAGAGACAAGAGGAGGCCAAAGCGAAGGGGGAAATGACCATAAGGGGGCATAGTAGATCCTTCCTGACCTCTTAGGTTTGATGTACGATTTTGCCAAGTTTGGTGTAATTCCGTTCAGCCATTCAGGCTGTAGACGTATGTAAATGTCCTATGGAAAATTGCATGGGGAAAACACATTTGAAAGTGTTGAAATTTAGAACCAATTAAAATGTTACTTTGGTTTTGTATTTGTGTGTGATGAAAGTTAATTGGTTATGTATATATGTCAAATGAGAGGAAACCACAGCCATTTTGTGATACTACTGTCTGAGGTACATTTGTGAGGAATTTTTGGTGGTGAATTTCTGGTGTTTGATTTACACAGTACTAACACTTCTGCTACTTTTAAAAAGGTGAGTTGTTAATTTGTAAGGGGAACTATGTTGTACACTTGAAGATAATTTGAAAAATGTTTTCTGTTATTTATTTGCAGTCCTTCTGTTATACTAAATACTTGATAAAGTTAGTTTTATATTATGTATTACTAAAAACGATAAATGAAAGTGATTATTTTTTTCTGCAATTTACAGCAAGCAATTTCAAAATAAAATGGCTCACAATGAAGAGACCGTGGCAATTTCTTTTGAATTGTCCAACACATTGATTGAAATTGAGAGCACCAATAATGAAATATTGTCACAAGGAGGACATGACTTGTATGATTCCATTAGATTGATTGAAATGGACAGCACCAAGAATGAAATATTGTCACAAGGAGATGACTTGAATGATTCCACTACATTGATTGAAATTGAGAGCACCAATAATGAAATATTGTCACAAGGAGGAGATGGCTTGTATGATTCCATTAGATTGATTGAAATGGACAGCACCAATAATGAAATATTGTCACAAGGAGGAGATGACTTGAATGATTCCACTACATTGATTGAAATTGAGAGCACCAATAATGAAATATTGTCACGAGGAGATGACTTGAATGATTCCACTACATTGATTGAAATTGACAGCACCAATAATGAAATATTGTCACAAGGAGGAGATGACTTGAATGATTTTTTTGATCAATCTCTTGATGGCGAATTTATCGAGTGTTTGGAGACCATAGAGTTACAAGAATCATCATTGGAGACTTTTAATGAGGACATTGCTGATGAGGACATGTTACTAGTTCTTTCAAATTTAGAAAATTCTGAAGAATAAATTTATATTTAGAAATCAAAAATTGTTTGAGACATTATTCATTTTTATTTTTAATTTATGAGGTTGTAGCGAAGTGATTGTAGTATAAAATGAGACTTATAGTATAGAGTGCAACATTTTTATGTTACATGGTAAGTTTACTCATATTTACTTCCCTTCTGCCACTATATTATCTCCAATGTGTATTTGACATGTCTTCTTCATCTCCGGCCTCCTTTCTCTCACTGTGTGTCTCCGATGCATCTTATCGCTGGTATTTTGTGTAATTACAGAAGAGAGTAAAATAAAATAGTTCGGAACGTGAAAAGGGGGCAAAGTAGAGTACTCCTCACCCCCTAGGCCTTTTTAGGCGGTCCCAAAAGGATCAGTTTCTGCTTTCCTGAGAGATTATGGTATGAGTTCCATATACCACAATAACTTGCATTACAACATGCAAGATATCTATCTCCTATTACCAACTTTTGGAGATATTCGCGCTAAGCGCGAATATCTCCAAAAAGTAACACCTGCCCTGAGCAGTTCTTAGCCATGTTATCCAATGGGAGGTGGATAACATGGCTAAGAGCATTAGCTCGGTAATGCATGAATATCGCGGAGTTTTTAGCGATATTCATGCATTGCGGCCGTTTATTATCGCATTTGCGATAAACCTTGATAATAGTAAGGTTTATCTTCGATAATTTCTGACGATGCTTAGTGGTAAAAAATTGGTTGGTAAGCATCGTTAGCGATAAATATCGCTTAACTTTGGTAATATGCCCCAACGTCTGTTAACGTTCGATTCGAAGGAAATGAGGAAGTGTTGAAAAACATTGTCTGCGCCATCTTGCCTTTTTTGAAATGCCACACTTTTGTCGTGCACGGCAGCCATTTTAGGTGTCTTGACCAGACCCACTCTCTGCACGCTGTCGATTCGTAGCATGGCTCCTCACCCACGCAAGCATCTTCCCTAGGCACTGGTCACCACCGCTCTCTGTCTTATGCATGGGCAATAAACCTCCCCCCATCTGCGCTGCTCTTCCCTGAGAATCACACTCTGTGCCCGCCCGACACCTCCCTTTCGCCCTATTCACTACCGCACCCTCTGACACTCCTCTTTCTCTGTGTCCGATTGTCCAGGCTATCAGCTAGCCCTGCAGATGTAGTTTATGGCCCCAGCTGTAAAGAATCACCCCTCTTCAAAGGAGTTATAGTAGATCAAGGCCCACACTCGATGAGATCCGTCACACCACACGTGTTCCTACTATCTGAAAACCATCCTGTATTGTGATTGGGGAGGGGACCGAGCCTGAAGCGGAAGATTCCAGGAATGACTCTTTGTACATCAAAGTTTTTACAATTATGTGTCACATTAAAAATATATAGCACTCCAACAAAGTAGTAGGAATATAAAACTTTAATAACATATAAATATATACAACAAAACAAAAACAGTAAAAACATTTAAACAACGAAGAGACCGTGGCAATTTCTTTTTAATTATCCAATAGATTTATTGAAATTGACAGCACCAATAATGAAATATTCTTGTCAGTAGCGGTCTGTTGTGCGAATAGTTCCAAGGCAGCAGAACGCGCTGAAATCTAGATGGCACGAAAGTGATGTCTAGTAAGTTGCCGCCCAGCAAAAAACGGCGTGGGGCGCCGCGGGGGTGAGTGAGTCCAGTAGGCACCACAGCTATTCTTACCGGCATTGCAGAATTACTGCTGGGGACAATGCCTGTGCTGTAGCAGGGTCACAGCAGAAACAAAAAGGATTCTGTTGAAGATGTTGTTGGTTTTCAATTTGAAAACAGTTCTGGTGTCAACTGCTATGCTAATGTAGTGGTTAATGTTTTGTTTTCTCTAGAAAATGTAAAAGAGGGGGAGGCAGTCCAAAGTTCCGTTAAAAGGGCAAAGGAAAGGATCGGTGGTTTGAACTATCAGTCAAAAAGGGGAGGGGGTGCAATAATTTTTCCTACCGGGTCACACTGTGCTTTCACCGGAAGTGAGGTCTGCAGGATTCTAGTAATTCAAAGTGAGGCTGGCGCCAGCATGGGAGCGCCGACGTCCCGCGGATACAGTTTCGTCACTCCACGGGCGATCATGGCAGTCATTCCCCATCGGGGGTCGGAGACTCCCGCGGCTCCTCTAGAATCTTCAAGGTCGTGGAGGACTACGGTGGTGGAGTCAACCAGTGACCGGGCCATTTCTTTATGCTGGGCCCGCTCTTGCCAGGTCGACCGCCATTTTGAGAGTTCGGCAGCTACCGGCGATCGCGGGGTCACATGAGCGGACGGGCTCCACCCTGCCGGGCGAGACGTTGCAGCATGGCCACAGTGGAAGAACCGTTTTCCGGGCGCCTGGAGCGCTGAGGGTGCAGCTGGGAAGTCTCCACCTGGGGAGGCGGGAGAGGCCTGTTCGCACCGTCTCTCCCTCCCAGTGCACCCCACGGCGTCTCGCTTGAGATTTGTTATGGCCGGACCAGGCGATGAGGACGAGGGGGGGGTCGGAGGCATGTGCAAGACATCCCCCCCCAGTGTTGTCGCAGCCATTATAAAAGAAAGAAGTGTCCCGTCCATCTTCGGGCCGGGCTTCCGGTGGATGTCGGCCGGACGCCCCTGGCTCTGGCCCCATGAACGGGTTTCTTGGTTTATCGGCTGCAGCCGGATCCCGTCGGCCTCGGCCCCCCGACCGTTGGTGGTCGGACCGGAAGAGCATGTGGCGGGACTACCTGCAACTCTCAAGGGCCACCGCGGCCGGACTGGGAGAGAGAGGGGAGGGTCGAGGAGACATTCCCCCCCCCTGCAACTGTTCAGCGTTGTAAAGGCAATCCCCTGGCCGGGTCCCGCTGGCCTCGGCCTCTCCTTCGGCTACACCCTACGTTAGGATCTCCTGGCCGAGGCGTGGCAGCAGGACCTGCCTTATATGGGCTGCTCCCGGCTGGGCGTAGCCGGAACCCTGCCCCACCTTGGAAGTTTCCAGAGTGGGGGTGGATGTTCTACTGACTTGCATTTTCCCTAGTCTATCGATTTTTTTGGCGTGGCAGGCGGTGGGACAGCGAGGGGTGATTTGGTTTCTCTTACTGTTTTTCTGGTCTCTCACCACTGGCATATTTTAACGTTTTCTTGTTTCTAGGACATTAATAGGTTTTATCATTACGTTATGTTATCGTTTCTTTGTTCGTTGTTTAATAAAAGTTCATGTTCATCAGTGGCCTACTGATTTTCGTTTTCCTATTTTTTTCTTTCCAGGTTGTTTCATGGTAAAGTTTCTGTTAACAGGATACAGTGATCACTTCGTTATTATTGCATATGTCCTTTTCACTAGGGGTGCTCTCTGGTCGGGCCAGATGACGTATCTCTAGTAAATGGTCCGGGTGAAAAAGGTGCATCAATCAGTGGGGAGTAGATAGGCATGACAGATTACAACGGGGGAGAACGGTCCGCATTACGTACCCTTTCACTACTTGCAAAGATTTTCCTACGTTTATTTGCAAACAGGGAATACCTCCAAAAAGAACTAATTCCCAAACAGTCAATGTTCGGACAATCAATCAATCAATGAGGAATGAAATAGGTACGACGTGTTAAAGGCTTGCGTTACCTACCCTTCACTATCTGCAAAGGGAGATAGAATATTCCTATTCTTCCTCGTTTGCAGGTAGAGAAGATCCTTAAGAGAATTAACTTCGAACAATTCAATGCTCGATTGAAACAATCAACAAGGGGTACTGTGAACACAAATGAACGCCGCTTATATACATACGCATTGCTATTTTCAACAGGTTGTTCCTAATGTTTCTATTTTAGCGAGGTCAAAAGAGATCCCATTAGTGGCCTACTGATTTTGCTCGATTCCTTTTGTTTTTTTACACGATTTTTCGCTATCTGCAAAGACTAAACAGAGTATTGCGACTCTGTGCTTGTTTGTAAATAGAGAATGAACCAAAGAGAACAATCAATCAAATGGAGAGAGAAGCAGGCACGACGGATTACAAAGGGGGCAAAGGGCTGCGTTAACTACCCTTCACTATCTGCAAAGAGAGAGTACTCCTAATAGAAATGAGGGGTGGGGGGCAGCAATCAAAGCAGATCAGTGTGCATAAACACGAAAATGTTTTTACTTACCACGTACTTGACATTCGACAGCTTATGATATTTGCTATTAAAAAACCATTGAAATTCACTGAAAAAACCATAGGTTATAGACCATATATAGTTAGGAATTAGCATTTACAAAACCTTGAAAATTCACTGAAAAAACCATAGGTTATAGACCATATATAGTTAGGAATTAGCATTTACAAAACCTTGAAAATTCACTGAAAAAACCATAGGTTATAGACCATATATAGTTAGGAATTAGCATTTAAAAAACCTTATTTTACTCACACAAAACCATTGAAATTCCATATATAGTTAGTTGCACTAACTATATATCGCGCACCCGCAATCCACTGCTGATGATGTCACATATTACATCATTCATGACATGGTCAGTGACATCACTGATGACATCACTGATGACATCTCAAATGACATCACTGATGACATCACTGATGACATCTCATTTGACATCAATGACCACATCACTGATGATATCATTCATGTGACAATACAATGCATCTCCTCACACTTTAATATAACCTCTGTTACACCCAGTGTTAAATACAGAGTATAATTTTTGAAACCATTGACACACCAATACTAGTTACTACATACGCACTCAGTGATTCCTATGTTTACACACACATTCACTCATTTACCCATACAATCATTCATACATACAATCACTCATCTTTACAACACTATCATATGCACTCATACACCTATACAGACTCTCACACTCTGTCACTCATCCATGGAGTTACTCACACACCTAGTCAGTCCTGTAAAGAATCAATCACACTTCCATTTTCTAATCTATACAGTTAAACATAGAGCACCTTACATTTTGAAACATATACTAACACATAATTACTCTCTTATACAATCATTGATACAAGTACACATTGATCTGCACAGAGTCACACACCTCCCAGCCAGCCACACACACACTCAGTCTCCCATACAAATACTTGGGCAATCAATCAATAACCCATATAGTTACTCATATAGCTACTGATCAACACATGCAGCAGTTTACAGAACAACAGACATAATGATGCACAAATTAAGACAGTTTAGTCACTAACCCATGCACTCAGTGAGACACATTTAATCACTCACTCATACAGTCAGTCACGCACCTACTAAATCCTTCATCCAGACACTTCTACATCTACTCATTCTTCAATATGTAAAACATATTTAAACTTTACAGAAACACACAGTCACTGGATGATGTCATCAGTGATGTCATCAGTGATGTCATTTGAGATGTCATCAGTGATGTCATCAGTGATGTCACTGACCATGTCATGAATGATGTAATATGTGACATCATCAGCAGTGGATTGCGGGTGCGCGATATATAGTTAGTGCAACTAACTATATATGGAATTTCAATGGTTTTGTGTGAGTAAAATAAGGTTTTTTAAATGCTAATTCCTAACTATATATGGTCTATAACCTATGGTTTTTTCAGTGAATATATATATATATACAAAAACAGAAATCAGGTCAGAGAATCCAGACAAGCCCGTAGTGCTTCCAAAGTTAATTTTATTCTGCAAAACCCAAAGTGGAGGGATAACGCGTTTCGAACAACAAGATGTTCTTGGTCCAATGACCCGCGTTCATCGCATACCACCTTTTAAAGGTGTAGCCACACAAATTCATAGAAATAGAAAATATCTTTTTTTTCTCTAAATGCTCAATAATTCTTGATACACAATAGTTCTAATATCAGTTACTGTCACTGATATTCAGTGAAACACTCAATTCTGTCCATTGTGATTTTGTGTGTGAATACATTATTTCATAAGTGAAAATATAAAACTCCAGCTTATTATTTTAATAAAATTCAAGTATTGCAAAATTCATTAATTGGTCCAGGATTATGGTTTAGTACCAATGCAAAAATATGGAATTAGCTATCAGATCTCAAAAACAAATTACAGTGTAGTACCATATATCCAGCTTGAACAATCCAATATATGCATGTCTGTACATTTACATTAAGCCACTATTGGTACAGTAACAATAAACAGTGATTAATTAACTAATTGTGTGAACAAGTAAAGCTGGAGGTTGATTAGGTTATCTCCTATTCCAAACCTAGAAAAGGAAAAGAAAAAGGAAATAATATTGGTTTACTATAAAAAAGATAAGCATTAGGTTAGTCTCTGATATCCATATTGATACTTCGAGGACCAAAGGACACGTGCATCCTTACAAAATATTTTCTATAGTTAATCAAGCTGGTATAAGTGACAAAGGTGTGAGGGTGTGCCGGAAGGGGTAGTTTAAAAGTTAAATGTATATGGTGAGAATTCAGCTCTCCTACTAATAATTCCAATGTCTACGTATGTTATATATTTTTAAAGATGGGAATGTAACTCCTCATCCATGTTTAAACCATTGGGAAAGCGGGTGCCGGCCAATAGAATCAACAGTGATTCTAATTTGCGTAGTGCTCCCAATCTGTCACCACCTCTGATATTACTTTTAATCGTGGCAATCCCTATATAACTTGCTTTTGATACGTCATTCTGGTGGAATCGACTAAAGTGTCTCCCAGTGCTGTATGAGAAGTCCTGGTTGGTAATCGCACGCCAATGTTCTAGAATGCGTTTTTTTACAGATGCTGTGGTTGACCCTATGTACCATAAGTTACAAGGGCAGCGAATAAGGTACACCACAAACTCCGTAGTGCACGTGATTAGGGTATTAATCTGTGTTGGACCTGGCCCTTTTGGCAGGTTCACCCCGAAACTTTTTGCTTTTTCCTAGCCTGTTTCTGGAACCTGGTGTTGGTGATTTTAGGCCTCTGCGCACTTTTTCACTGTGGTACAGTGTAAAGTGCGTGTGCTCTCTGTCTGGTGAGTGACCTGCCCTCCCATAGGAATGAATGGGGAATATGTATGCCCATGGTAGTTCCTGATGTGTGGGGAGTGCAGGGTCGAGTTTGATATGTGTGAACTCGTGAGATTGAATGCTGCGTAATGGTGTATGCGGCATGGTTGTGTCTAGTCTAGAAGTGCCACTTTTAGAAGTTGGCATATTTGTGTAGTGAGTCTGCTGGCACGTGATTGGCTGGTGAGCCTGGCCCAGGAGTGCCTGGGCCTGCTTGTGGATTGACTGTCTGGTTTGAGTATGACAGGGGCTGCAGAGACCCCAGGAGGTTGTCTGAGTCAGCCCGTGGATGAAAGGCAGCATCTGCTGCCAGGGAAGTGGGAGGATATAGCATCTAATAGTGAAGGGCTGTGCCTGCCTGACCACAATGCTGGCTCCACCTCCCCGCTGGGCGACTGTCACCTCTGTCCCTGACACTGAAGAGAGTTCCCTATAACCAGTTCTAGCTGGTTCTCACACTGCCTACACAAAGACTTCAAAGACTTTTCTGTGTATAAGAAGGGGCTGTGTCCCCTTCCAAAATGTTCTTGTTTTTGGACTTGAATCTGCCAGGGGCGTGCTGATGCTTGGGCTCAGGGGAATCCCTGGGCCCTGCCCAGCCCCTGGACACCTGATGGACTTTCCTTTTCCTGGGAGCTGCTGTGCTCCCCCTTATGTCCTGGACTGTGGGGGTTCTGGACTCCTGAAGGACATTATTTTTTGTGTTGCTTTATTATTCTCTGCCTCTAGCGCTATGGAGCGCTTTTTTCTCCCCCAGTGCCTTATTTTGCCCAGGAAGCGCTGATGGTTTGATGTCCTTAGAGGAGGGGAAGGAGCCTGGGCTGTGCAGCGCGACGCTGCAGGCCCCAGCAGAGGATTCCCCCGAGATTACATTGGGGGTCATTGCGAGAGCCCACCTCGCTTGATTTTTAAATTGGGAAAACCTTTCCGTCCGCAGCTGCTTGGGACGAAGCAATGAAGGGCCCGCGCTGGGATTGGGCCGCTGCTGGGGGCTCGTCCCGGCCGGCCGCGCTGCCATTGGCTGACCGGCCCGGGATCCCCTGATGACGCGTCCCCGGGCCACGCCGTGATTGGCTGCCGGTCCGGGGAGGGAGAGGAAGAAGATGGCGGCCGTTGCGGGGCTCCCGTGACCGAGAAGGAGCCCTGAGAGAAGAAGCGTGGCCTGCTGCTGGGGCTCCCGTGTGCTGAGGGAGCCCCGAGTGAGGAGAGCGCGAGCCAGTGAAGGCCCGGTCCCGAGATGGGGGACCGGGTGTAGAGCGAAGCGGGCGTTCGTAAAGGCGGGGCTCCCATGAGGAGAGAGAGCCCCGCCGAGGAGAGATGCCTGCCTGACTGCCCGCCTGCACCGAGGAGCCCCCGGTGAGTGAAGCCCGTAGTTGGGCATCGGTGAGGAGGGCGTCGGGGCACATTGCCGGTGCCCGCCCCTCCTCTACAGTGTGGAAAGCCTGGTGAGGCTCAGGGGGGCAGTGTGGTGATCGAGTCCAGAGAGGCTCAGGGCCCGGATTGTGTTTAGAGCCACGGAGGCTCTAGGGGGAACATCGTTATTTAGAGCCCAGTGAGGCTCTTGAGGGCAGTTGTATTTACGAGCCCAGCGAGGCTCGAGGGGCCATGGTTTGCAGAGCCTGAGGGCTCCATGGGCCATAATTGTTTTTAAGAGTCTGTGAGGCTCTTGGGGACACAAGTGTTATGCCAGAGCCTGTGTGGCTCCAACGCGTGTAGAGTGTTTCCAGAGCCTGTGTGGCTCCAGCAGTGGGCGCAGTTTGCGCCAAAAGGTCAGTGAGGGCCCTGCCACAGTTTTGCTGATGATTCCCAGCTGCCCAGCAATTAGTGGGCAGCTGCACCGTTTAGGCGCTTGGGATTGCTCACAGGTGCCCAGCAAGTAGTGGGCACCTGCACCGTTTAGGCCCCTGACATTGAGACACAGGGCGTCTCAGCCCCAACAAGGCCAGTTGGCCTAGGGACTGCCACAGGTGGTGGCTTATGTAGGTTTTGCGCAATTGTGTGGTTTTTCCTTGCACCTCTGAATGTTTTAGGCATCATGTGTCTTTGCGCTATTGAGTTGTGTCTTTCTTTCCCTGCGCTGCACCTCTGAATGTTTTAGGCATCATGTGTCTCCTAGCGCTGCACCTCTGAATGGGTTTGTGATGCATCATGTGCTTTGTTCTTAACACCGCTGAATGTGTAGGTTTATGCATCATGTGTTTCCCTTTACTACTCCTCTGAATGTATATTTATGCATCATGGGTAATGTGTTCCTTCCTAGACCCCCAAATGCTGTGTGATACTTAGGTGGTTGTCCGTACACCTCTGAATGTTTTTAGGTATCATGTGTTTCCCTTTACTACTCCTCTGAATGTGTTTCATGCATCATGGGTAAGGTGTTCTTGTTTAGACCCCTAAACGCTGTGTGATACTTAGGTGGTTGTTCTTTTTAGTACAGGTGGTCCTAGCGAGGTCCTTGTTCCCTGCGTGACATTCTCCTAAGGTGGTTAGGGTTGCGTAGGTGGTACTTACCTGTTCCCAGTAATTACAGGATGTGATGTATAACTGTTATTTTGTTTTATATCTTATTGTCTATGATCTACAAAGTACTATTTCTAAATGTGTTGATTCTGACAGTGACCCATGTGGCCCCGTCTTGTAAATAATCCCCTATGAATATTGCCTGTGCCAGTTGGCACAATGTACATGTGTGATTTTTATCTGATGTGTTTTGACAATACAAAAGTTATTTTAATATAACCTTGTGTGGAGTTCCTTTTGTGGTGTGCCTAGGATGTTGTTGCTTTTTTGTGCTGGCGCAAATGCTTTACACATTGCCTCCGAGTTTAGCCTTACTGCTCGTGCCAAGCTACCAAGGGGGTGAGCAGGGGTTATCTTGGCGTGTGACTCCCTTGCCCTGACTAGAATGGTGGTTTCTGCCTGGCTTTGGCGTCAGCCCTAGCCTACCAGAAATAGCCAGTTCTAACAATCTGCCATTTCATTTTCGTTTTAGGTAGGAAGATCTCGTTACAGTTCTGACTGTACTTGCACGCCTTACAATTCCCACATTTCCTGAACCCTTTTGTAGTTTTTAACCAGTCAGTTTCTTTCGGGGATAAATGACTCTGTACTAGACAGTCTTTCAAAGACTGGCCTCGTCTGTACGAAATGCCCGGAGTAGTACCGACGACATTCCTCAAGATAGGATCTTGCCTTAATATATCCCATCTATTTTTCAGTATTTTCCGTATTTGGTTGGACTGGCTGCAATATTTTGTTATGAATCTTACTTTAGGGGTTTCAGGAATGGTCGTAGAAGTACTGTTTTTGGGAGTTAGTGCCTCTTCTCTTGACATCTTATTAACTCTAGATTCTGCCTCCATGTGTGATTTGTTAGAACACCCTCTAACTCTAAATCTCTCTTTCATCTCTTCCTTCGTTCTTTAAAAATGTAATTCAATAGAACAGATGTGTTTAGCTCTTAAAAACTCACTGAAAGGGATTCCCCATCGAAAGCTTGGGGGGTGAGCACTGGAGGAGTGGAGTAACGAGTTCCCTGCTGTCTCTTTGCGAAAAAGTGTAGTGGTCAATTGGTTGTTTATCGTGGTAACTCTGACATCTAAGAAATCTACAGTGTCTGCTGTAATGTCTCATAAATTTTAAGTTTACATTGTTGATATTTAGACAATCAATAAAACAATTCAAATTACTCTCAGACCCCCACCAGATAAAGAAGACGTTGTCTATGTATCTCATCCATTTACCCACATTCAATGCCCATTTCTCTGTAAGGTCGTTCCAGAGCACCTGCTTCTCCCACCAGCCAACCATGAGGTTGGCATAGTTTGGGGCGAAGCAGGTGCCCATGGAAGTCCCCTGTTGTTGTCTGTAGTGTACTTTGTCAAATACAAACACATTTTCGTTCAGACACAGCCGGATCATTTCCAACAACATAAGGGTATGTTGCAGATATTCCAATTTGCGCTGTTTCAGAAAAAACGGGCATGCCTTGATGCCGTCATTGTGCCTAATGCTGGTATAATGGGACTCGACATCAAAACATACCAGCCAGCAGTGCTCATCCAATCTGATTTCAGAGATTTTGTGAATAAAATCAGTGGTGTCTCTCACATAGGAAGATAATTCCTTTATATACCAAAAGAGAAAATGGTCTATATAGATACTTGTGTGCTCGAAGAGGCTGTCTATGGATGAAACTATGGGCCTCCCTTGTGGCTTTGAAATGTTCTTGTGCACTTTCGGCAATAGGTAAAAAGTTGGTGTTTTGGGATTTTCTTTATGGAGATATCTTTCTTCATCCCATTTTAATAACCCTTTGTCTCGCCAGTGCTCTAGTTGTTTGTAATAAGTCTCCTGTAGATTAGCTAGATACCGTTTGTCTACTTTGCAGTAGCATGTTTCGTCCAAAAGTTGTCTCTTTGCCTCCTCCATGTATAGATCTCTAGGCATAAGATCGACATTCCCACCCTTATCCGAGGGTTTAATTACAATGTCAGCATTCTGCTGAAGGCTCTTAATGGCACTCCATTGATCTTTGCTTACATTTCTGCAAACTGTTCGATTTCCTAGTAGTTTATCTAAATCCCCTTTGACTAGATCACTAAATACATCAATGTTATCTCTGGGTGTAATTGGCACAAATGTTGATTTCCTTCTAAAGGTAGTCCCAGCCGGGGCCCTTGTATCTCCGTCTGTGAGGTGTGCTATTTGTGTCCCATGTGTAATATCAAAGGGGTCCAATATACTAGGGCGGTCAACCTGAGTTTATTCAGTTCCTAATAGGGTTAAAGTTGCAAGAGTGGGAATGTCTCCTATTGCTAGTCCTCCCACATTTGGTTCCATTTCCTCTCTGGTGTGTTTCATTGTGTCCTTGCCTGCATGTATTTTGCACAGTTTCAGTTTCCTTTCAAATTTATATAAGTCTGCTCTTACGTCAGCATAAGCAAAGTTTGACTCGGGGCAAAATGACAGTCCCAATTGTAATAAATTAATCTCATTCACAGACAATATTTTGTTAGTGAGATTGATTACTGTGAGTTTTGTGGCATTGTCCATCATTGTTGCTTCTTGTTCGATTGGCCCCTTGTTCCCATACAGGCCTTTTCCACTGGTTTTTCTCCTGGTGTTTCTTTTCTGGTTAAGTCTCCGTTTTCTTGGGTTTTCGTTTTTGTACGTCCCCTGTTTGTGTGCTCTCTCGTTTATTGGAGAATCAATAGTTCCTTTGAAAAAACCTGTTGGGAACTTGTTATTGATGAACCACTGGCGATGGAATCAGTGTCTGAACTTAGATCTGTGAGTTCCATTTGAGATCCACTCTTTTGATTGTCAAAGGTGGTCAGTGCTTGTTCTTTCAGCATATCTGTGCGTGGTTTATCATATTTTCTTGCGAATGTTAGGATACACCCTGCGGCATAATCCCTCTCATCACGTACAAATTTTCGTTGTTTTCTTTGTATGATCTCTTTCTCGTATTTTTTAAGTCTTTCCTCCATATTCTTTAGTATTGGTTCGATCTCCTTCTGATCTAGTTCTTTGCCTAGGTCTGCCATATTGTCGTCAATTTGTTTATTTATTTCGCCGTGTTCCTCCCATGCATTTTCAATCAAAATTTCAATCATGCGTCTGGAGCAAGCGTTAGTGTTATCTGTCCAGTTTTGTAATACATGAGGTTTGGGCGCCGCTAGTGTTGGAATAATGAAAATGCGTAAGCCTCGTGGGATGCATTTTACTTCCGAATAGTTTTTTAATGAAGTTGCCTCCCACCACCGACTGATCTCTCTCCTTTTCAATCTCTCCAGTGAGTTAGTTTTGCTTCTCCAGCTCTGGGGCACGTCAGGTTGAATTGTGACAGTTGCTCCCGGTGGTGTAGTAGACTTGGTGTGTTGAAAAATAGTCTCGGCTGATTTTTTTCGTTCCTTCATCAATTCGCTCGACATCTTGATTATGCCTCTGATGTGAAAGGCAGGAGAATCTCCAATGCCACGTTTGGTTGAACTTGTGTTTATCGGCTGTTTAACACTAACTAACGCGCACTCTGGTCAGAAGGGAATCCGATGCTGGAGTTTCACTTGGTTGACCCGGAAGTCAAGCAGTATGTCTCTTGCAAACCCCGCTGTTACCGGTCCGTTGACTTCTTAGGGAAAGTTGCCGTGAACGGGCTTCCCTCCCAGTGACTGCCGACGATTGACCAGGTTGCAGATCCTTTGGTCTTCACGTCTCTGTCCCTGGTTAAGAGACCACTTGTATCGGCTCTGTTTTCCTTCCCTGATCGGCGGGTGTCTTTACGAAGGCAAAACAACCAGAAATCCAATTTAGATGGAAAGGACACCCAGCCAGCGAGTGAGTGACGCCGCCGCCGTTACATGCAAAAGCAGAATTCAGGTCAGAGAATCCAGCAGACCCGTAGTTCTTCCAAAGTACATTTTATTCGGCAAAACCAAAAGCCAAGGGACACCGCAGTTCGAACAACAAGTTGTTCTTGGTCACATGACCCGCGTTCGTCTCATACCACCTTTTAAAGGTGTAACCACACAAATTCATAGAAATAGAAAACATCTTTTTTTCTCTATATGCTCAATAATTCTTGATACACAATAGTTCTAATATCAGTTACTGTCACTGATATTCAGTGAAACACTCAATTCTGTCCATTGTGATTTTGTGTGTGAATACATTATTTCATAAGTGAAAATATAAAACTCCAGCTTATTATTTTATTACAATTCAAGTATTGCAAAAATCATTAATTGGTCCAGGATTATGGTTTAGTACCAATGCAAAAATATGGAACGGACAACTTCTATTGGCGGTGCCAAAGTATGAAGTTTATTAAAGTAAACAAATTAGTGCACAGCTCATGACGCGTTTCGGGCATCCTGGCCCTTGCTCACACATATATATATATATATATATATATATATATATATATATATATATATATATGTATATATATATATATATATATATATATATATATATATATATTCCCACGTTATAGTTAGTTGGACTCACTATAACTTGCGCGTGCAATGCACTGCTGATGACGTCACATATTACATCACTCATGACATGGTCAGTGACATCACTTATGACATCACTCATGACACCATCCAGTGAATGTGTGTCTTTTTAAAAAATAAATATGTGTTATATATGTATATGTAAAAGTTGATGGAAGAATAAATGTTTAAATAAGTGTTTACATGGATGTTTTAAAAAAAAAAATTGATTGGTTAACTCGTTTATTAAGTGTATCTTAGTGAATACATATATTAGAGAGTAATGTTTAAATATTTAAATATATGTATTAGTGTTTCACTTTGTGTATAAGTGGCTGCATGGGTTGGTGAGTAGCTACATGTGTATGTATATGGGTTATTAGATGTTTTTCTTAGGATCAGAATGAGTGTTTGTATGGTTTGGTGGGGGTATTACTTAGCACATAGATGCATGAATAACTGACTCTCTGTATGTGTTTTAAAGACAGCATATGTGCAGGACTGTATGGGTGGATGACTGTCTATATGTGTGTGTTACTGACTGTCTCACTAGTGTCTTTATCAGTAACTACATATGTTTTAATCTAGTATATGTGAATATTGATGTATATAAATGAGTATATGTGAGAGTAATGGATTCTAAGAGTTCCTGTTTAAATAAGTATGTGTTTCTATAAGTGATTGTTTAAGAGAGTAAGTATGTGTAAGTTTCCTTAGAAGTAAGGTGGTAGTGTGTGTATAGCTGTATATGCAAATAAATGGATGTTCAATAGTTTATTTGCATGTGTGAGTATGTGTGAGAGTATCTTTTGGATGACTGTCTGTGTGTAACAGGATGTATATGTGTATCATTATATTTGATGAGTGAGTATACGTATCAGTGATTATATAGAACTGTTGGTGAATGAGTGGACGTGTATATAGATGGTGGAATTATTGAATTGGTTGTTGTAACTGGTATGGGTATCTCCATTTTTTTGAAAATGTTAGTTTCTATTACTGAATATGTGTTTCAAGGGTTACATTACAGTGAAAGGAGGTCTGTCACTCTGTCACAAGGATGGTGTCATCAGTGATGTCATGAGTGATGTCACTGGCCACGTCATGAGTGATGTAATATGTGACGTCATCAGCAGTGCATTGCACGCGCAAGTTATAGTGAGTCCAACTAACTATAACGTGGGAATTTCAATGGTTTTATGCGAGTAAAATTTCCAGCTAACTATAACTGGTGTGAAACCTATGGTTTTTTCAGTGAATCTAATAGGTTTTTTTAAATGCTAATTCCTAACTATAACTGGTGTGAAACCTATGGTTTTTTCAGTGAATATATATATGACGCTCAAAACTCCTCTGATTCTTTCAAAAGATGCTGCACTCACGGTGATGCTTTTCAAGTTCCTTTATTTGCAGGCAAAAACAAACAAACGCGTTTCGGCGTAACGCCTTCCTTAGTGTTCAAATGCACCTTGAGTGAGACTGGATTAAAAGCATTACCAGAGGGTCACCACGTTAGAGAAAGGACACCGCGTTCACGATTAAAAAGACGCCATATTGGAACGGTGTTGTTCTTAATCGTTTCATGTAATATATACAATATTTACAAAACGAAAGCTCCTTTTTGTGGTCAACAAGGAGTGTGAGAAATATATATATATATATATATATATATATATATATATGCGCTGACTTACGAACTGAGGGGTGGTGCGGACCAGTCATCACGGGTTCATAAGGGGCGGGACCTGTTAGCTGGGTGTTGTATCTCGTGAGGAGGCTTTGGGCGCTGACGAAGGCCACACACGGCCAGAAATGCATCCGCCATACTCTGCTAAATAAAGCCTCCAACTGCTTCCCCTTGGGTCTCTGCCTGCTCGTTTGTTCGGGAAGGAGTTTGTCTGCACATTTTATGCGTCAGCCAGAGACGCATCACAGAGCACCCCCACTTCCCTCTGGGCTTGGACGCTTACTGGCTTGAACTGTTTCAGTTCTTTCTTGTTTACCAAAGGTATTTGGTGGGTCCTGCGCCCGTCAAGGAGCCCGGGAAGAATTTCAGCAGTTGTGGGGTTATTGCGACCCTGCGCTGGGCTGCGTGCATTGTCACTGTAGTCCCTGCGATTTGAATCCCTGGACGCCTTGGCTGAAGCGGTATAGGGGAGCTGAGGAGGCGCTGTTTGGTGGACTGTAAAGCAGCTCATCAAGGAATCATCACATTTTGGTTTTTTGATTGGGAGAACTCACCTGGCTTCCCGCACGCACGCACATGGAGTGAACTTTTGCTTCTTCCCCCCAGCAACACCACCAGGAACCTAACATTTGGAACTCTGGGACTTGTAGTCTCCATCTACTTACCGGATGCTACACAGGTGTGCTGACTTACGAACTGAGGGGTGGTGCGGACCAGTCATCACGGGTTCATAAGGGGCGGGACCTGTTAGCTGGGTGTTGTATCTCGTGAGGAGGCTTTGGGCGCTGACGAAGGCCACACACGGCCAGAAATGCATCCGCCATACTCTGCTAAATAAAGCCTCCAACTGCTTCCCCTTGGGTCTCTGCCTGCTCGTTTGTTCGGGAAGGAGTTTGTCTGCATATATATATGTATATATACATATATATATATATATATGTATATATTTATTTATTTCACTGAAAAAAACATAGATTTTACAGACGTTATAGTTAGCATATAGCATTTTTTAAAATCCTTTAAAATTCACACAAAAGGGACATTATAGTTAGTTGGACATTTGACTCATATTAACCCTGAGAAATTCCCATGTTATAGTTAGTTGAGCTAACTATAACTCGCACACTCGCAATGCACTGCTGATTATGTAACATATTACATCACTCATTACATGGTCAGTGACATCACTCATGACATCACTGATGACATCTCAAATGACATCTAAATAACTTTAAATTGTATATGAGAGCAAGCGATAATCTAACATATTTTAAACATTTATATATTTCTACTGTAATACACTTATATTATGATAAATATATTTTGTCAAAATCGTGTCGAGTGCGGCCTCCTTGCACGCTTGGTGCGCGATTGCCATGTGACCTTCAAACAAAGCATTTGATTTGTTTATAACGTTCCCCATTGTGACAGTTAGAAGACCGCACCCATTTAGTCGTTCTCTCTACAGCGTTTGATGAGAGACACCTCTTCAGCTTGGTGAGCTTTTTTGAAAACGTTTTTCTGTATACACATATCTTATACTACACAAAACATGCAACTATCATCTTGATCAATATTCATGGTACGTACAGTAGCCTTCCACTTGTGATGGCCATGCATCTCAAACGTTATATCAAAAAACAAATGTGTGTTACACGATGCCCCTGGTGTGTGTGTGTGTGCGCATTATTGTGCTCCTTTTCGGCCTGGGTATTGGTGGCTCTAAGAAGTATCAGAAGCCAGGGGCAGAGTGCACATCCTAGATCATATGTGACAAACAATAAACAGCAATGTGTATATTTCTTTTGCTGTCTGCAATAGCAGAATTCCCAAATATCAATATCTGTATATTTAAATATTTCTCAAAAACTACAAAACGGATTTACACCAAATAAACAAAAGCATGTTTTGCGGACTGAGACCTTTCTCCCTGCCAAATTTTGGGTAATTCCGTTCACCCGTTTGACCTGTAGCCTTATCTAAAGTTTCCTATGGAAATTACCGGGGAGAAAACATGTTTTGGGACCCCTTTTGTTCTCGGCCCCCCCTTGACAAATCACCCCAAACCTTTCAACATAGGAGCTGATATGAACAAATAATTTGTTTATGAAAATTTCATATAGATTCATCAAATGACGCCAAAGTTATATGCAAAACAAAAAATGCTCTTCCTATGGAAACTAGGTCCTAACTATAACTACCTACTGGCGACCGCCAGTAGGTAATATATAAATATATAATCAACTTTTATGAATGAATTATTCAAATTAGGATTATATTGTGTTTCAACTGTGCAAGGGGAGATTTGGGAATTTTATAGTGATATGGATCATCAAATCTATTTTACTATTTATGTATTTAATCATCCATGTATTTATTTAATTATTTATTCGTCTATAATGTTTACATTCATACACCCAGTTAGGGTTGTTGTAAATTTGCACAGGATCTCTGTAAACGGGACACATACCATAGGTCCATCTTAAAACATGGGGTGGTCATTATATATGAAAAATCGGACTAGATAATAGAGAATGTGTAACAACCTCAACATTGGTTATAAGCAGCATGCACATCCATCCGAAAGCGGATATTGAGATCCCACTACATCTTGGCTCCAGATAAGAAGCTCATTAGAGTTGGCACTGTTTTGCACAATTAGTTGCATTTATTGCACAAGCACTAAGCCTTTTTATTCACGATATTTGCACTAGGGGGTAATTACTCGTACAGTTGCTAGATCAAATAAATGTTAAACATGGGAAAACTACACAAACAGGGATTACACCTTTAAATTTTTGCCACGCGATGATTAAGTACAACAAAAAAAAATCAAATAAGGTATTTGACCGTCATTTTATAAAGCCTCAAACGTGTGTTTGTATTAGTGATTTTTATCTTATAAATTGCTCAGATGGCTTTTAAATTGTTTCACAATATTTATTGCTTTATTTATTGTATGGCTGAACAAATGCTAAATGAAATGCACATTGTTAAAAAAGAGCAACATCAAAGTATGTCTTCCAGTTTTATTACAAGTATGCAACATGTGATGAGTTAACCAGAGAGCACTGTCACTTTAAATATTACACTGTTTAACCTTGCCACTGTCATGTGATCAAGGCTCAAGCGAGCCGAAACGCGTAATGGCGACAGGTGACGAGCAATAAAACTTTTTGCACACCATTCCTTAGGTCCGTGTCCGTCTATGGAGGCAAGCCTGTGAATGCACATTTGAATGGTATTCATTTGACATCTAGGAAAGCCTTTATGTTAAAGAGCATTGCATAAATAAAACCCCAAGCCTTATTCCAAAAAGAGAGTCTTTGCATTTTATAAAATTTTCTAGGTGTTGTGTTTTTTGTTTCCTGCTTCGCCATGTTTGAGCCACCTAGTGGGAGTGGTTTTTGTAGAACTATGTATTATCTGAAAGGCGAAGCAAGACAACTAGTCCAGTGAGTCAAATGCTTGTTCGATATCTAAGAGAGCTAAAGCACTGATGTCTTGTTGCAACTGTGGGGCATGGGACCACAGTGAGAGCCACTGTAGATTAACGTGGGTACTCCGTTTAGGAATAAATCTCGATTGGCCCAGGTGAATTAGAGGTGGAAGATGAGGGAGCAGGTGCATCACCAGAATATTGGTAAGGATAAGGACATCTATGTTCAATAATGATATTGGGCAATAGGCGGAGGCCTCCAAAGGGTCCTTGTCTGGTTATTGTATGATTATTATTGGGGCCTCAAACATTGATTGTGGGAGGGTGCCACTTCGGAGAGCCTCTTGGTATACCTCTAATAATTCGGCCATTTGGTCTGCATATCAATGAGAAAATTCTGCAGGTAGCTCCTCACAGCCTGGGGATCTCACAGGCTTTATGTGTCTACTCACCATCAGAATTTGTTCCCAGGTGATGTGGCTGTCTAGGTGAGCGGAATCACCAGGGTCTAATGACGGAAGTGGTATTTCTGCCAGGTATTCCGCAAGGCGTGCCTCCGACACCCCTCCCTGTCTGGCGTAAGTCTTGTTTAGGTAGAGCATAAATATCTGATTAATGGCACATTGGTTGCTCACCAGGGAGCCCTGAGCTGTTCTGATGGATAGTATCAAACCCTGTCAGGCCTCCTGCCTAGTCAATCTAACTAGCATTGCGCCAGTCCTGTCACCCTCCGCATGGAGTCTCTGACAATGAGCCATATAAACTTACTTCTCAAGGCAGCGCCTGTCATCAAGCACCCCTTTACGCTCGCTTGCCATGCGTCCAATCTATCTGGGTGAGGGTGCAGTTCTTTCTCAATGATATTGAGATTACACTCAGGTTATGGAATGTCCCTCTCTAGTAGTTGTCACACTCCGCATTTTGTTTTTAAACATATCCCACGCAATACCACTTTTATTGCTTCCCAGTCTAGGGCTTGGATACGAACACTACCCCAGGTTTCTGCAAAGTAGAGAGATAATGACTCCTGGATAGTGGCCTTGAATTGGGGGTCCGACAATGCCTCAGTCTCCAGAGAGGGATCGCGGAGCGACTTCGCTCATCCTCAAAGCTCACCAGGATGGGGGAGTGGTCCGAGACATAATGAGTAAGGTAGGAAAGGTCCCGAACCTAGCACATCAGGCTGCGGGAGACTAGGCAGTAGTCCAGATAGCTGTGAGTTGCCATAGATGGCGTGTAACAGGAGTAATTTTTTCAACAGATGTCTCCCCACCATGCATCTAGGAGACAGAGGTCCCAACATGTCCCGCAAAGAAACAGACATGTTGGGCTTAGTGTAGAACCTAGATCGGTCTCTGTCAAGCATCTCATCAAGTTACAGTCACTGGCTAGTATGATATCTGTGTCGAGGTGTTGCGATGCAGCGGTGGACACTGCAGCATAGCAGTCTAGAGAATCAGTGTTGGGACGTATACTTTAATGAAACAGACCTCGTGGCCAAACAAACTGCCAAGTAAGATAACATATCTCTCTTCTGGGTCCAGGAAATGGGTCCTATAGTGAAACAGGACACCTGAGGCCACCCATATTAATACTCCTCAAGCAAGCCCCAAATAGTATGTGCCATAGAGTTGTCCTCTATTACTTTTGCAAAGGCAAAGAATACAATCCCCCCGCCTATGTTTCTTGTAGAAATGCCATTGACCCTTTTAGCATTTTAAATATGCAAACACCTTATGGCGTTTTTCATGACAAGCAATACCTCTGACATTCCATGACACAAATGTAAACGTGTGCCCTGTCATTTCCAGTTCTAGTCTGATGACCCCTAAACCAGCTGACAATCCCCACCACCCATCCAGCACCCTGGAATGCAAAAATGTGAACCATGTTATACAAGAGCACCATGTAATTCCCGAACTCTTCAAGCCGGTAAAGAACTTAT
The DNA here is from genome assembly GCF_964261635.1 of Lissotriton helveticus. Taxonomy (NCBI): domain Eukaryota; kingdom Metazoa; phylum Chordata; class Amphibia; order Caudata; family Salamandridae; genus Lissotriton; species Lissotriton helveticus. Next base: position 896,456,448 of record NC_136057.1, on the reverse strand, counting down.
ACATCCCCAACTCCCCTTCCCTATGGGTAGCTCACCTGTATGACCAATACGGCAACAAGCCAAGCAAGAAATAAGAAACAAGTTACGTACCTATAACTATAGTTCTCCAGTATTGGAATCTTTCATAGATTCACATGCTTGAATCATTTCCCATCATCGAGATGTTATGTTATGTTATGTTATCTTTATTTGTTATGCGCACAGCTGCTCCAGCTAAGGAGCGTCCTGGCGCAGTGACAAGGTAGGACAATAACACAACAAGAACAGAAAAGGCGTTTGAAATAACTGGGTTTAAAACAAAAAGGTTTTGATTGCTCTCCTGAAAAGCGTAAGGTCCTCCATCAGGCGAATATCTGGCGGAAGAGAGTTCCAGATAGAAGCCGCTTTAACACGGAAGGAGCGCCCTCCCGAACGGCTAAGCCTGAATCTGGGGACCACGGCGAGGGCCTGACCTTGGGAACGGAGGGCACGCATGGGTACATACAAGGACACCAAGCTGGACAAAATTTGGGGGCCAATACCCTTCAAAATTTTAAAGGTTAGACAAAGAACCTTGAAATGAATTCGCTTCCTCACTGGAAGCCAGTGAAGGGAGCGAAGAACGTTGGACACCGAGCAAAATTTGGGCAGGCCAACGATCGCTCTAGCCGCAGCGTTTTGTACCCGTTGCAGACGGGTAATTTCCGCCTGATTAGCTCCAACCAGAAGGGAGCTGGCGTAATCCAGGCGCGAGATGACAGTGGCCTGGATCACCAGCTGTCTGGTAGGGGCATCGAAGTATTTGAGGACAGGTCGTAATCCTCGCAACAAGCCGAAACAGCAAGCGGCTGTTTTTTTAGTGTGGCCAACAAAGGTGAGGCCGGCATCCAACTAGACTCCCAGGTTTTTCAGCTCAGACACCGGGGTCGGAGTTGGTCCCAGTTCCGGCGGCCACCATTGGTCCCCCCACAGGTCCACTCTCTTCCCGACAACCATAACCTCTGTCTTGGTGGCATTGAGCTGGAGACAGTTAGCTGTCAACCAGCTGGCCACCGCCTTCAGTCCGTTCTGAAACCTGGGGGCATCTTGCTCCGCGTCCCCGCTGAGAGTAACCGCTAGCTGAGTATCGTCGGCGTAGGAGACCAAAGTCAGGCCCCACTGCCTGGCGACCTCAGCCAGCGGTCTCACGTATAGATTGAATAACGTGGGACTCAGCGAGGACCCCTGCGGAACCCCCATGGCCAGTGGCTGGAAATTAGACTTAAAAGGAGGAATAGCCACACAGAAAGAACGGTTGTCAAGAAAAGAGCGGAAACACTGCAAAGCCCGGCCGCCAACGCCAATGTCCTCGAGCCGGTGCAAAAGAATGGTATGGGAGACCGTGTCGAAGGCGGCGCTGAGATCTAATAGTATCATTTACAACAAGGGGTGGTGATGGACAGAGTCTCTGAATTAAGCAGAGTACTCTCACCCAGTCAAGAGATCAGGGCTAGATCCAACACCGTTTTTTAGCTCATTGCACCATCCCAGTTTCAGAACCTGGCTGTATGCAAATTAGTCTGTCCCTGGCCCAGTGCATCATGGGAACAGGGCAGACCAGACTACAAAAGCCAATTCTTACACTGGGAAGGAAACAAGCTTCCAGGGACCGGTTTCTGCCATTTCAGGCGTCTTCGGCCCGGCTTGCTTGAATCCTGATGGTGCAATGAGCAAGGGACTCACATCTGAGTATACCCTTCCACGCTTAGGGTGGACAAAATTATTTACAACAAGGGGTGGTGATGGACAGAGTCTCTGAATTAAGCAGAGTACTCTCACCCAGTCAAGAGATCAGGGCTAGATCCAACACCGTTTTTTAGCTCATTGCACCATCCCAGTTTCAGAACCTGGCTGTATGCAAATTAGTCTGTCCCTGGCCCAGTGCATCATGGGAACAGGGCAGACCAGACTACAAAAGCCAATTCTTACACTGGGAAGGAAACAAGCTTCCAGGGACCGGTTTCTGCCATTTCAGGCGTCTTCGGCCCGGCTTGCTTGAATCCTGATGGTGCAATGAGCAAGGGACCATGATGCACTGGGCCAGGGACAGACTAATTTGCATATAGCCAGGTTCTGAGCTGGGATGGGGCAGTGAGATAAATAACGGTGATGGATCAAGCCCTGATCTTTGGACTGGGTAAGAGTGGTCTGCTTAATTCAGACACTCTGTTCATCACCACCCCCTTTTCTGTATCGAGATCTAATAGTATCAGCGCCGCCGTCTGACCGGCATCCAGCACCGCTCGGAGATGTTCAACCATCACAAGGAGGGCAGTTTCCGTGCTGTGTCCAGCACGGAAGCCATGTTGTGTGGGATCAAGGACATTGGTCCGAGCGAGATGTTCCGACAAGGCGATGTTAACATGAGCCTCCGTTATCTTTGCCGGCCAGGGTAGCAGTGAAATGGGGCGATAACTTTCCGGTTTTGATGGATCCAGAGTAGGTTTCTTAATGATTGGGGACACCACCGCCTGCTTCCACTTAGATGGGACCACACCTGACTCCAGCGAAAGGTTGACTAAAGAACGCACGACAGTACGTCCCATAAAGGCCTGATCTCTAAACAAGGCAGGTTTTATTGGATCCAAGGGAGATCCAGACTTAACTTGTAAGGCAAGTTTGTCAAACCCCTCCAGAAGGAGTGGAGGAAATGATAGCAGGGGAGGATGGACTAGCACCCCATTCTGAGTTCCTAGGTCATTCCCCATACTGGGGAAGGCCCGATAGATATCCTGGACCTTTCCCAGAAAATAGGTGGCGAGGGATTCACAATGAGCGGTGGATCCCACAGCCACAGAGGGGGGCCGCTTCGCCAAGAGGTCTTTCATGGCCTTGAAGATAATCTTTGATGGGTTAGAGCTATTACGGATTTCAGTAGCATAATATGCTGCACGGGTTTGACATATTGCCCGATGGTAACTCCTGACGGAGGCAACATATGCAGCTTTTAAATCAGCCTCATAGGTCCTCCGCCACGCTCTTTCCGCCCGTCTACAAGTTACCTTCAGGGCATGGAGGGCACTGTTATACCAGGGACTTTGGTCTCTGGAACTGATTTTACTTGATACAATTGGTATCAAAGAATCCAAAGCCCTGGGTACCCAAGAGCAGAAATGGCTGTAGCCCTTTTCCACGTCATCAGACAGGTTCGGCGGTTCTACCGCTAGGAGGCGGTGGAAGTCCTCAAGTCTAAGTTTATTCCAATGCCTCCTAGGTGCCCGTCTGGCCAAAGAGATGGAAGAGGCCGCGGGTAGAGGACATTGGATGGTCACCAAAGAATGGTCTGTCCATACTAACGGGGAGACAGATATAACTTTAGTCTCACCCAGATTAGTAAAGAAGGGGTCCAGAATATGACCCCCTACATGGGTGGGCTGAAAAACCAGCTGGGAAAACAGGAGGGCCTCTAAGTCTGCAGAGATGTTACGTACCGCCAGATTAGAAGGAATATCGAAATGTAGGTTCAGGTCACCCACGATGGAATAGTTAGCACAGCCTATGACTAGCGTGCTAACAACATCGGGGAAAGAATCTCTGAACACCACGTCACTCCCTGGCGGACGATAGACCACCATCCCAGAGAACGTAAATTGGGGGCTGACTGAGATTTTAAAAGAGGCACTCTCACACCCAGCTATGTTGAGACCACTCCAAACGCAGGTGTAGCAAGACCTGACTATGAGGGCAATACCACCACCTCTTGATGATCTATTTAGGGTGTACATGGAATAATCAGGGGGGCATGCTAAATTAGAAATAGCGGTATCCGTATCTTGGAGCCAAGTTTCCGTCATGGCAAAGACGTCGGGGGCTTCATCCACAATTAATTCATAGATGTCTAAGTAATGTTTTAATGCCGATCTGACATTCAAATTTAATACCCGCAGAAAGGGTGGCGAACCCTTAGTGCGGGGGGCTACTAACAAGCCCTTTCAAAGGGTAGACCCCGGAGAATCAAGCACCCATCCGTTACAACCACAGCGGTATGGACCACTGAGCGGGTGTACAGGAGGAAGCCAGCACCGGCACGAAGCCCGGCCGATAGAACGTAGCATGTCGCTAGAATATGTTAGCATGGCAGCTCATGCAGAAATCTTACCTATCGCAGTTCACCTACCCGCAGCGTCCCGCACGGCCTTAGCGTAGACGGGCAGGACTCTGGCACGACTCCGGCCACGCGACGGCGCGCCCGCTACGCGATCCCGACACGCTAGGGGAGGAGCTTGAAATAGGCGTTCCCTATTTGGCGCATGCGCAGTGAAGCGCTGTTGAAACTAAGCGCCTCTACCCCAGGCGAAGATGGCGGCCCACCCCAGGCACCGGACCCGCCAAGCGGCGGTGGAGATAACAATCTACAGTGCAGGTAAGGGGGGATTAAAACGAGGGTCCCAGCAGACCTGAAAAGAAAATAAACAATTTAAAAGACGCTACTCACAGAGCGCCCAGAACGCTCTTGGCAGCCGTGCGCTACCTTGTCAGGGAGATGGGAGTCCTCAGTATTATAAACAATAATAGTCTCCAAAGACGTAAACACATAAGGCCTAGGCCTAATACTCTTTTATAACATATGTATGTCCTTTAAGAAAAAGGACCAAACTCAAAACTCAACCAATCAGAAGAGACCACCCTGTAGAACCTTCCTGAGAGAGGCTCCAGTCCCTCAGATTTTCCAAGCACAAGTGTGCTTAATAGAAAAATACTGAGATAAGAAGTGAGCCTTCTGCAGGGGAGGAGGGCGGGTCGCATGTGAATCTATGAAAGATTCCAATACTGGAGAACTATAGTTACCGGTAAGTAACTTGTTTCTTACTCCAGTACTGGGACTTTCATAGATTCACATGCTTGAATCAGAATACTCCGCAGTAAGCATCACATTTTCAAGCCTTAAATTACAACTGTAAATGCATTCTTGAAAGCATTAATCATGTACAACAATATATAAATATAAATGCATAAGCAAAAGGAAAAATTTCAACTATTGAAAATGTAAGACAGTTCATGATGGTGGGAAGGAACCCAAGAAGAAGGCTCACCTTATTGAAAGAGATGTCGGAGAACTGCTTGCCCTACTGCCGCATCTCGGTTATTCCCAGCATCCAAGCAGTAATGCCTGGTGAATGTGTGCAGCGTCTTCCATATTGCTGCTCTACAAATGTCCGCAGGGACACACCTGTGAACAGCGCTGTAGATGTGGCCATCGCTCTTGTAGAATGGGCACGGACTCGATGTCAGAGGATGGCCCGCTTGTTGATGACAGAATACAATTGCACTTGAAATCCATCTAGAGATGCTCTGTTTAGTGATGGAGAAACCTTTTCTAGGTGATAGGTGAACTATATGCAATAAGGAGTTGCTTTGACTTACGAAATGACTTAACATCTAGAGAGTGCAGAGCATGCTCCGCTGCAGTCTGCGGATATGGGAAGAATAAGTTCAGTACAATAGGTTCGTTAAGATGGAAATCCGAAGGGACCTTAGGGACACATTTAGGATTTGTTTGTAGAATAACCTTCTCTTGTTTAAATTATAAGAAGGGTTCTTCTGTAGTGAAAGCTTGAATTTCCCCCACCCTTCTTGCTGAAGTAAGAGCAAGGAGAAGACCCACCTTCCAGGATAGGAACTTCATATCCGTTTTATGAATAGGTTCAAACAGGTGCTTCATTAGTTGACTGAGCACCATATTTAATTGCCATGTAGGAAGAGGTGACCTTATGGAGGAAATATTCGAAAAAGCCCCTTGAGTAACTGTTTTATAATTGCGCAGGACCATAAAGATGGCCCTTTAGCTGTTCTGCAGCAACTGGAAATAGCAGCCAAATGGACCTTAATTGACGGGTGGGCTAAACCTGAGCAAGCCAAGAGAAGCAGATAAGGCAAGACCTCCTCAGGAGGCGAATGGAGAGGGCTAACGTTAGACGAGTTACATCACCTGCAGAATCTTTTCCACTTCAAGGAGTAAGTCTTGTTAGTACTATCAGCCCTTGCTCTAACCAGCACCTGTCTACAGTCCTGTGGGATTTTCAGGTATTGAAATTCTCAGAACTCAGGCACCAGGCTGCAAATTTCTGAGAACTGGGGTTCGGATGACACACTTGTCCCTGGTTCATTGTCAAGAGAGACGTAATTGGTCTGAGGTGAATCGGAGACTTGACTGACAGCAGGTGCAGTTCCGTGTACCAGTGCTGGCGAGGCCAATCTGGAGCTATCAGAATGACTGTGCTGGGGTTCTGCCTTTATTTTCTTTAAAACTCATGGCAGAAGAGGAATGGGGGAAAAGGTGCAAGCAAATATGCTGCAAGCTATTAAAAAGGCATTCCCCCATGAACCCTGATGATGATGCCAACTTGCGAAGTACCGGCATTTAGCATTTTCTGGAGATGCGAACAGGTCTATGTTTTGCTTGCTCCATTGGAAGAAAATGTTGTTGAGAGTGTGCTGGTCCAGCTCCCACTCATGGCAAGAAGTTTTTAGCCTGCTCAATTTGTCCGCTATGACATTTTGGTTTCCTGGGACGTACTCTGCTAATAAATGCACTTTGTGATGAATTGCCCATCGCCATATGAGCTGGGCTTCCTGAGAGAGCAGGAGAGATCTTGTTCCTCCCTGTTTGTTGAGGTAGTGCATTGTAGTGGTGTTGTCCATCCTGACAAGCACCAACGTACTCTGTATCTTTGGCAGAAAGCTTGGAGCGCTAGGTAAACTGCTTGCAGCTCAAGAAGACTGATGTGCAGATCCTTGTGGGAAGGCGGCTATTTCCCGCTAACCTGTTAGTCTTGTAGGAAAGCACCACAGCCCTCTTGTGATGCGTCCGTTGTAATCACAAGAGGAACAGCCTGTGATAGGAATGGCAGACCTCGCGATAGCCGGTGAGGTTGCGTCCACCAGTTCAAGGCCTTTATCACGGAAGGAGTAATCCGGATCAGATCGTCGAAAGATCCCTCTATCTGTATCCATTGTTCGTTAAAGCCTCCTGAAGAGGACGCATTTGAAGCCAACAGTGAGGTATGAGAGGGATACAAGAAGACATCATCCCTAGGAGGGATGTTAATAGGCGTACTGAAATGGACTTTCTGTTTTGTACCCTGCTTGCCAAGGATGTTATCCTCTGTTGTTACTCCAGAGTAGAATAGGCCTTGTTTTCCATGGTGTTTAGGGTTGCCCCAAGAAACACCAGTCAGCAGGATGGTTGTAAGATTCACTTTTTCACATTTAAAGTGAGGCCCAAGTTCTCGAAAATCTGTAGGCAGGCTTTGGTCGATGCTTTTGCAGCTTTGTACGTGGGGGCTTTGAGAAGCAAATCGTCTAGGTAAGGGAAAATGTGATGATGCTTCTGCCTTAGAAATGCTGCTAATGGAGCCAAACATTTAGTAAAAATGCGGGGAGCCAATTTTAGTCCGTAGGGTAAGACGCGGAAATGAAAGTCACTGCCAGCCCCCGCAAATCTTAGAAACTTTTCGTGTTTTCGGTGTGTGGGTATATGGCTCCTGGAGATCCAGCGATGCCATGTAATCGTTTCTGTTGAGAAGGTGAAGCACATCCTGAATAGAAATTATACGGAACAATTGCTTTTTGAGGAATTTGTTCAAGTTCCCCAAATCCAAGATCGGTCTCCAATTTTTTAGCTTTTTTCGTATCAAGAAAAACCGGGAGTAAACCCCTTTTCTTCTCTGATTGAAAGGAACTTTTTCTATCGCTCCTTTTTGTAGCATGTTGGTAACTTCCATCTATAAGAGGTGTAGATGTTTCTGGAAGAGAGATTAAGGAGGCCTCGCTGGCGGGATTGTTACAAATTCCAGAGAGCGTCCGATTTGGAGAAGGTTTAGGACCCATCTGTCCAACGTGATTTCCCGCCACTGTTGTAAATAACGGGATATTTTGCCTCCCACTGTGGATGGAGCTAGTGGGATAGAGGCAGACAGCTGGGAGAGGTCATTGTCGTCGACCGGACTCTTTACCCTGGTGCCCTGATTTTCCTCTGAAGGAAGCCTTGTTGTAGGCTGCCGAAGGTGATTGGCGACTAGTATACTGTGGTCTATATTGTTGATTGGTTGCAGGATATGATGAACAATAGGATTGCTGGTATCCTGGTCTGTAAGACTGATAGCCTCTTCCTCGTGCACCATGAAAAGTAGTCTTTCTGAACTGTAAAGTCCCCAGAGACTTAGCTGAATCAGTATCTTCTTTGATGGTCTGCAAGGCTTCATCAACGTGGCTGCCAAACAACTCTTCTCCATTTTAAGGGAGGTCAAGGTGTTTTGTCTGTATTTCGGGTCTGAATGTGGTGGATTTGAGCCAGCCTTGAAGCCTTAAGACGGCCGCTCCTGCTAACTGCCTGAACTCGGTGGAAGCTACATCCATAGCACCGTTTATAAATTCTGAGGCAGTCCATTTGCCTTCCAGAAGTATTCTTCTAGCTTCCTTCTTGTCCTCTGTTTAGGAGTTTGTCCAAAAGTGGTGACAAGTCCGACCACATCTGCCTAGTATAACGGCCCATTAAAGCCAGAGAGTTCGCTACTCAGACCATTATAGCAGATTGTCAGGATTTCATCCATTACGCGCCGCTGTCCGCATTATGCGTGGCAATTGGCAGTTCTTTACCTCAAGACTACGTTACCCAGGAAGCTAAGCGGTAACGCAGCGTAGCGACGCCTGCCACGTAATTCCAGGAACTAAGTACCCGCGGCATCTGACGAACGGTGCCGATAATTCTTGCCGTGTTCGTTGGTGTGGTTGGTAAGAGAGAGAGATTACTGGGACAATCGTGAGTAAATCTTGCTTTGTTTCTGTGTACACGCGGCTGCGTGTATTTCTGCAATCTCTCCACGGTCCTAGCTCTTTAGAGCCAACGTCCGTTTCCCCTGTTGGAAGAGAAAGGCTCGCTTTCTCATTGCAGGGAAAACTCCGTTACCAATCCGAACTCAATTGGATGTGAACTTTTGATTCATTGCTTTCTTGATTTGTCAAACTCCTTTCTCACGGATGTTAGATCGGTTTGGGCTCAAACCGTGAGGCGAGTATCTCGCCCGTTTCTTGATTCATGAAGGAGTTACAATGACTTTGAGATACGTTTAAACATGTGAACACTCGTCTCAGGAAGGAGCTGTTTTTAGGGTGACTTAACCTAACGTGCTCTTCTTTGATTTATGTCCACAACGTTTTTTCATTATTTTCTTCAGTTCAGGAGAGAAACAACAGGGGGTATCCAATCAGAGGGAGTGTGCAACCAAGAACTGAACACAGAACTATTGTGGTATGTAATGTACGTCTGTTGGTGCATATATATAACTCTCATATAAGTCTAGGATTACAGTGCGTTATTCCTTGTTTCCTTTTAGTTGGTTGCAGTCCCTGGTATTACCCTGTGCCTATTTTCCTGTATTTAAAGACTTCATTATTTTCCTTTTCAGGTAGGGGTTTGGAAATACACGTTATTTAGTATAAGAAAGAAAGTTAGGACTTATCCATGTGGGGCTAAGGGGGGTGTTTTTCTAAACAACTGTCCTTGTCATTTCAGATCTCCTTCCCCGCTGTCCCCTTCCTTTCCCGCCCTCATGGAACTATTCTGTAGTCTGTGTTTATTAAATCAGGTTTCGGAGTCGTTGTGTGGGAGAGGGTATAGGCCTTTCGACGCAGCCCGAGGAGTATAGGAGACGGAGCCTGACAGAATTATCGGCCCAAGAATACTGTTCTCCTCTTGGCTGTGTTGAAACAGAATGGCAACGTTAGATGACGTACTGGCAGCACAGGCCTTAGTTCAAACAGAGCAGGCAGCCTCCAACAGAGAAGTTGCGGCTTCTAGATCTGAAAACGCACAATTGAGGGCGAGGATGGATCGTATACAAGGGAATGCTTTTGATGCTGGGTCTAGCCCTACACCTACCACCTCATTAGTAGTAGAAATGCCAACACAAATACCATTAGCTCCCCCTGAACGGTTTTATGGGGACAACAAGAAAGTCCAGGTGTTCATGACCCAAGTGTAATTGCACTTCATATGCAAACCGAAGATGTTCTCAACCAATCAGGCTTGGGTGGCTTTTCTAATATCCTACCTTGGGGGGGAAGCAGCACAGTGGGCGGTTCCTGTAGTTAGAAGAGACGATCCCCTGCTCTATGATTGGGACGAATTCAGAGTTGAATTTGAAAAAACATTCGATCGCAGGGCAGAAACTTTTTCAGCTGACAGAGAACTGCTGGTTCTTAAACAGGGCAACACAGAACTAGTGACATACTTGAACAGTTTTCGTCGCCTAGTGGCGGAAACGGATTGGCCCGAAGCCAAACAATCCGCTTTATTTTATCAAGGTCTGAATGATGAAATGAAGGATGTGTTGGCACACATCGATCCGCAACCCCGTACCTGCTCTGCTCTTATTGAACTTGCTCTACGTCTGGATCACCGGATGAAGGTACGAAAGGGGGATCATAAGAAAAGAGAGACACCGGTGATGGTTTATGATCGAGGGGGAGTAGGAGAAAAATCTGCCTCTGCACAAGACTCCATGGAGAAAGGAGCAGTGAGGGCTTCCTTGACATTCAGCGAAAAAGAACATCGTAGGAAACAAGGCCTTTGTCTATATTGTGGCAAAAAAGGCCACTATCTGAGGGATTGTCCGGTGAAGCCTAAAACCGGAAGATATAAAACCGGTCAAGTCGCAGCAGGAGCTTCTGACAAGAAGTCGGAAAACCCCAATGCTTGAGGGCGGAAGGAGGGGACCCCTCAAGCAGGAATATTATCCCTTCGATTACGCCTGGTTGTGATCAGGAGAAGAATCATGTGTTTTCGGTTATGTCTTTGTTTGTTGAGACAGGAGAAAAAGAAGTCAACGCTATGGTGGACTCTGGGGCGACCGGATGTTTTATGGACTATGCAGAAGCTGAAAGGCTGGGAGTACAACTCATCACTAAGAAAAAAAACAGAAATGGTATACGCGGTGGATGGTAGTGAATTGGTAGCTGGGCCTATCAAATATCACACACCTGAATACAAGCTCATTCACAATGGTACCCACCAAGAGATGTTATCTTTTAATGTTATTCAAGCTCCACAATATGGCATCATCTTAGGGCTTCCCTGGCTCCAAAAACATGAACCATATATACATTGGACATCTAAAACGATAAGTTTTGTGTCTGACTTTTGTAAAGAACAGTGTCTGTCGGTGTCGGAGTGCCCATCCCGGGCCTTGGCCTCGGTACACAGTATTGCCACTGCTGCGGAGAAAGAAGTGGTATTGCCTTCCTGTTACATGGCGTTCGAAAAGGTGTTCAGTGATACACAAGCCGAAGCTCTTCCCCCACATAGAGCCTACGATTGCCGAATTGACCTCACTCCAGGATTGGTTGTTCCAAACGGAAGACTCTATGCTCTTACGGTGCCTGAGAACAAGTACTTACGTGCTTATCTGGATAAATATCTGGCAATCGGGTATATACGACCTTCAAGATCACCTGCGTCTTCGCCTTTGTTTTTCATTCTTAAAGCAAACGGAGACAAGAGATGCTGCATCGATTATCGAGCCATGAATTCCATCACGATTAACCCTGGGCGAAGCACTACGCTACGCTCGCGGAGTTTGCGAAGTTTTCGCAACTTTGCATTACGCGAGCAGCACGTAGCACAGTGCGAACATGCGTAGTGCAGCGTAGCATAGTGCAGCAGTCATTTTTTGCTTGTTCGCTGTCCTGAACGTCATGTTCGCGACCGCGAGCAAGCAAAATGACATCCCGGCGAGATTCTCAACGCGAGGAGGTCAGGTTTCTCATTGTGAGTGGTTGCGCATGCTCGCGACCGCTCTCAATGATAAACTACCTGTTTGCGTTGAGAAAGCTGCAGCTCGAGTAATAATCTACTCGAGCAGCAGAAAACAACAGCTCGCACTGTGCAAGATGCCGTTTTCAATGCTTGCACAGTGCCGGATGCTTGTCCTCACTGTGCAATCATTGAAAACACATCTTGCACAGTGCGAACATGCTACTACGCAGCTCGCGTAGTGCTACATGAAGTTCGCGTAGTGCGAAGTGCACTTTGCGTAGCTTCGCGTAGCGCTACTTCGCGAACTACGCCCACCCTTAATCACGATCAAGAACCAGTACCCGTTGCCATTAATCCCTGTCTTGTTAGAACAAGTAAGAGCCGCTAAAATTTATACCAAGCTTGACCTACGAGGCGCATACCATCTCGTCCGTATAAGACATGGGGATGAATGGAAGACGGCCTTTAAGACGCGGTATGGGCTTTTTGAATACCTGGTGATGCCCTTCGGGCTTTGTAACGCCCCAGCCGCCTTTCAATTTTTTTTGAATGAAGTACTGAGGGAATTCTTGGACCGTTTCATAGTATTGTACATCTACGACATCTTGGTGTACTCAGACTCAACGGAGGAGCATACAACACACATGAGCCAGGTGTTAAAGGCCTTAATGCATCTTCGTCTTTATTGCAAGATCACAAAATGTGAGTTCCACGTGACCACAGTTGAATTTCTCGGAGTGATGCTTACACCATCAGGTCAGGTTATGGCGGAAATAAAAGTTAAAGCTATAAAAGATTGGCCCCGTCCTTGTAACATCAAAGACATACAGTGCCTACTAGGTTTCGCCAACTTTTATATGCGTTTTATATGTGGGTTTTCTGCCTTGGTGACCCCTCTAACTCGTCTTACAAAAAAGAACATTCCATTTCTCTGGGGAGCTGAATCACAGGGTGCGTTTGATGGATTAAAGGATGCGTTTACTAGTGCTCCTGTCCTGACTCGTGCCAATCCAGACTTACCCTTCTTGGTGGAAGCAGATGCCTCCGAAGTTGCGTTAGGAGCTGTTCTATCTCAAAGGCATGTAACCACCGGAAATCTGCACCCTATTGCTTTCATGTCACGGAAACTTAGTCCAGCGGAGATAAATTATACCATAGCGGAAAAGGAGCTGCTGGCCATACGGGACGCGTTCCTGGAGTGGAGACATTGGTTGTTAGGAGCTGCACACCTAGTCACAGTCTACACCGACCATCGCAATCTGCAATTTATACGAGCAGCCCGCCATCTCACCCCCAGACAGTTGCGCTGGATGTTGTTTTTTGAGGAATACAGATTTGTGGTTACCTACAGAACCGGAGTCAACAATAAAAAAGCAGATGCGCTGACTAGGCAAGAAAACCCCGCCATGCTTGCCATAACACTGAGCCGATCCATCATCGATCCCTCACAGGTGGTGTGTGTTGCTCAAACAAGGGACTTTCTACAGGCTGTACGATCAGGAATACAATCCTGTGTCTGGAGAACCTGGCTTCGTCACCATCCCGAGTGGAAAATGAAACATGGGGTGGCCATGAAGGGGGCTCAAGTTCTGGTACCCACAAAATCCCTGCAGAGAACTGTATTTTCCTAGTGCCACGAGACGCCTAGTGCGGGTCACATGGTATACGTGAAAACCCTTTAGAAGGCTTTTAGACAGTTCTGGTGGCCATGATTCAGAAAAGGGGGTGGTGATGAACAGAGTGCCTGAATTAAGCAGACCACTCTTACCCAGTCCAAAGATCCCTTTCTCACTTCTCACTGCTCCATCAGGATTCAAGCAAGCCGGGCCGAAGAGGCTGAAATGCCAGAAACCGGTCCCCGGTAGCTTGTCTCCTTTCTGGTGAAGAATTGGCTTGGTAGTTTGGTCTGCCCTGTTCCCATGATGCACTGGGCCAGGGACAGACTAATTTGCATATAGCCAGGTTCTGAGCTGGGATGGGGCAGTGAGATAAATAACGGTGATGGATCAAGCCCTGATCTTTGGACTGGGTAAGAGTGGTCTGCTTAATTCAGACACTCTGTTCATCACCACCCCCTTTTCTGAATCGTTTTTGGCCACTATAGGTGTGGCAGGGTATACTCAGACATGAGTCCCTTTCTCACTGCTCCATCAGGATTCAAGCAAGCCGGGCCGAAGAGGCTGAAATGCCAGAAACCGGTCCCCGGTAGCTTGTCTCCTTTCTGGTGAAGAATTGGCTTGGTAGTTTGGTCTGCCCTGTTCCCATGATGCACTGGGCCAGGGACAGACTAATTTGCATATAGCCAGGTTCTGAGCTGGGATGGGGCAGTGAGATAAATAACGGTGATGGATCAAGCCCTGATCTTTGGACTGGGTAAGAGTGGTCTGCTTAATTCAGACACTCTGTTCATCACCACCCCCTTTTCTGAATCGTTTTTGGCCACTATAGGTGTGGCAGGGTATACTCAGACATGAGTCCCTTTCTCACTGCTCCATCAGGATTCAAGCAAGCCGGGCCGAAGAGGCTGAAATGCCAGAAACCGGTCCCCGGTAGCTTGTCTCCTTTCTGGTGAAGAATTGGCTTGGTAGTTTGGTCTGCCCTGTTCCCATGATGCACTGGGCCAGGGACAGACTAATTTGCATATAGCCAGGTTCTGAGCTGGGATGGGGCAGTGAGATAAATAACGGTGATGGATCAAGCCCTGATCTTTGGACTGGGTAAGAGTGGTCTGCTTAATTCAGACACTCTGTTCATCACCACCCCCTTTTCTGAATCGTTTTTGGCCACTATAGGTGTGGCAGGGTATACTCAGACATGAGTCCCTTTCTCACTGCTCCATCAGGATTCAAGCAAGCCGGGCCGAAGAGGCTGAAATGCCAGAAACCGGTCCCCGGTAGCTTGTCTCCTTTCTGGTGAAGAATTGGCTTGGTAGTTTGGTCTGCCCTGTTCCCATGATGCACTGGGCCAGGGACAGACTAATTTGCATATAGCCAGGTTCTGAGCTGGGATGGGGCAGTGAGATAAATAACGGTGATGGATCAAGCCCTGATCTTTGGACTGGGTAAGAGTGGTCTGCTTAATTCAGACACTCTGTTCATCACCACCCCCTTTTCTGAATCGTTTTTGGCCACTATAGGTGTGGCAGGGTATACTCAGACATGAGTCCCTTTCTCACTGCTCCATCAGGATTCAAGCAAGCCGGGCCGAAGAGGCTGAAATGCCAGAAACCGGTCCCCGGTAGCTTGTCTCCTTTCTGGTGAAGAATTGGCTTGGTAGTTTGGTCTGCCCTGTTCCCATGATGCACTGGGCCAGGGACAGACTAATTTGCATATAGCCAGGTTCTGAGCTGGGATGGGGCAGTGAGATAAATAACGGTGATGGATCAAGCCCTGATCTTTGGACTGGGTAAGAGTGGTCTGCTTAATTCAGACACTCTGTTCATCACCACCCCCTTTTCTGAATCGTTTTTGGCCACTATAGGTGTGGCAGGGTATACTCAGACATGAGTCCCTTTCTCACTGCTCCATCAGGATTCAAGCAAGCCGGGCCGAAGAGGCTGAAATGCCAGAAACCGGTCCCCGGTAGCTTGTCTCCTTTCTGGTGAAGAATTGGCTTGGTAGTTTGGTCTGCCCTGTTCCCATGATGCACTGGGCCAGGGACAGACTAATTTGCATATAGCCAGGTTCTGAGCTGGGATGGGGCAGTGAGATAAATAACGGTGATGGATCAAGCCCTGATCTTTGGACTGGGTAAGAGTGGTCTGCTTAATTCAGACACTCTGTTCATCACCACCCCCTTTTCTGAATCGTTTTTGGCCACTATAGGTGTGGCAGGGTATACTCAGACATGAGTCCCTTTCTCACTGCTCCATCAGGATTCAAGCAAGCCGGGCAGAAGAGGCTGAAATGCCAGAAACCGGTCCCCGGTAGCTTGTCTCCTTTCTGGTGAAGAATTGGCTTGGTAGTTTGGTCTGCCCTGTTCCCATGATGCACTGGGCCAGGGACAGACTAATTTGCATATAGCCAGGTTCTGAGCTGGGATGGGGCAGTGAGATAAATAACGGTGATGGATCAAGCCCTGATCTTTGGACTGGGTAAGAGTGGTCTGCTTAATTCAGACACTCTGTTCATCACCACCCCCTTTTCTGAATCGTTTTTGGCCACTATAGGTGTGGCAGGGTATACTCAGACATGAGTCCCTTTCTCACTGCTCCATCAGGATTCAAGCAAGCCGGGCCGAAGAGGCTGAAATGCCAGAAACCGGTCCCCGGTAGCTTGTCTCCTTTCTGGTGAAGAATTGGCTTGGTAGTTTGGTCTGCCCTGTTCCCATGATGCACTGGGCCAGGGACAGACTAATTTGCATATAGCCAGGTTCTGAGCTGGGATGGGGCAGTGAGATAAATAACGGTGATGGATCAAGCCCTGATCTTTGGACTGGGTAAGAGTGGTCTGCTTAATTCAGACACTCTGTTCATCACCACCCCCTTTTCTGAATCGTTTTTGGCCACTATAGGTGTGGCAGGGTATACTCAGACATGAGTCCCTTTCTCACTGCTCCATCAGGATTCAAGCAAGCCGGGCCGAAGAGGCTGAAATGCCAGAAACCGGTCCCCGGTAGCTTGTCTCCTTTCTGGTGAAGAATTGGCTTGGTAGTTTGGTCTGCCCTGTTCCCATGATGCACTGGGCCAGGGACAGACTAATTTGCATATAGCCAGGTTCTGAGCTGGGATGGGGCAGTGAGATAAATAACGGTGATGGATCAAGCCCTGATCTTTGGACTGGGTAAGAGTGGTCTGCTTAATTCAGACACTCTGTTCATCACCACCCCCTTTTCTGAATCGTTTTTGGCCACTATAGGTGTGGCAGGGTATACTCAGACATGAGTCCCTTTCTCACTGCTCCATCAGGATTCAAGCAAGCCGGGCCGAAGAGGCTGAAATGCCAGAAACCGGTCCCCGGTAGCTTGTCTCCTTTCTGGTGAAGAATTGGCTTGGTAGTTTGGTCTGCCCTGTTCCCATGATGCACTGGGCCAGGGACAGACTAATTTGCATATAGCCAGGTTCTGAGCTGGGATGGGGCAGTGAGATAAATAACGGTGATGGATCAAGCCCTGATCTTTGGACTGGGTAAGAGTGGTCTGCTTAATTCAGACACTCTGTTCATCACCACCCCCTTTTCTGAATCGTTTTTGGCCACTATAGGTGTGGCAGGGTATACTCAGACATGAGTCCCTTTCTCACTGCTCCATCAGGATTCAAGCAAGCCGGGCCGAAGAGGCTGAAATGCCAGAAACCGGTCCCCGGTAGCTTGTCTCCTTTCTGGTGAAGAATTGGCTTGGTAGTTTGGTCTGCCCTGTTCCCATGATGCACTGGGCCAGGGACAGACTAATTTGCATATAGCCAGGTTCTGAGCTGGGATGGGGCAGTGAGATAAATAACGGTGATGGATCAAGCCCTGATCTTTGGACTGGGTAAGAGTGGTCTGCTTAATTCAGACACTCTGTTCATCACCACCCCCTTTTCTGAATCGTTTTTGGCCACTATAGGTGTGGCAGGGTATACTCAGACATGAGTCCCTTTCTCACTGCTCCATCAGGATTCAAGCAAGCCGGGCCGAAGAGGCTGAAATGCCAGAAACCGGTCCCCGGTAGCTTGTCTCCTTTCTGGTGAAGAATTGGCTTGGTAGTTTGGTCTGCCCTGTTCCCATGATGCACTGGGCCAGGGACAGACTAATTTGCATATAGCCAGGTTCTGAGCTGGGATGGGGCAGTGAGATAAATAACGGTGATGGATCAAGCCCTGATCTTTGGACTGGGTAAGAGTGGTCTGCTTAATTCAGACACTCTGTTCATCACCACCCCCTTTTCTGAATCGTTTTTGGCCACTATAGGTGTGGCAGGGTATACTCAGACATGAGTCCCTTTCTCACTGCTCCATCAGGATTCAAGCAAGCCGGGCCGAAGAGGCTGAAATGCCAGAAACCGGTCCCCGGTAGCTTGTCTCCTTTCTGGTGAAGAATTGGCTTGGTAGTTTGGTCTGCCCTGTTCCCATGATGCACTGGGCCAGGGACAGACTAATTTGCATATAGCCAGGTTCTGAGCTGGGATGGGGCAGTGAGATAAATAACGGTGATGGATCAAGCCCTGATCTTTGGACTGGGTAAGAGTGGTCTGCTTAATTCAGACACTCTGTTCATCACCACCCCCTTTTCTGAATCGTTTTTGGCCACTATAGGTGTGGCAGGGTATACTCAGACATGAGTCCCTTTCTCACTGCTCCATCAGGATTCAAGCAAGCCGGGCCGAAGAGGCTGAAATGCCAGAAACCGGTCCCCGGTAGCTTGTCTCCTTTCTGGTGAAGAATTGGCTTGGTAGTTTGGTCTGCCCTGTTCCCATGATGCACTGGGCCAGGGACAGACTAATTTGCATATAGCCAGGTTCTGAGCTGGGATGGGGCAGTGAGATAAATAACGGTGATGGATCAAGCCCTGATCTTTGGACTGGGTAAGAGTGGTCTGCTTAATTCAGACACTCTGTTCATCACCACCCCCTTTTCTGAATCGTTTTTGGCCACTATAGGTGTGGCAGGGTATACTCAGACATGAGTCCCTTTCTCACTGCTCCATCAGGATTCAAGCAAGCCGGGCCGAAGAGGCTGAAATGCCAGAAACCGGTCCCCGGTAGCTTGTCTCCTTTCTGGTGAAGAATTGGCTTGGTAGTTTGGTCTGCCCTGTTCCCATGATGCACTGGGCCAGGGACAGACTAATTTGCATATAGCCAGGTTCTGAGCTGGGATGGGGCAGTGAGATAAATAACGGTGATGGATCAAGCCCTGATCTTTGGACTGGGTAAGAGTGGTCTGCTTAATTCAGACACTCTGTTCATCACCACCCCCTTTTCTGAATCGTTTTTGGCCACTATAGGTGTGGCAGGGTATACTCAGACATGAGTCCCTTTCTCACTGCTCCATCAGGATTCAAGCAAGCCGGGCCGAAGAGGCTGAAATGCCAGAAACCGGTCCCCGGTAGCTTGTCTCCTTTCTGGTGAAGAATTGGCTTGGTAGTTTGGTCTGCCCTGTTCCCATGATGCACTGGGCCAGGGACAGACTAATTTGCATATAGCCAGGTTCTGAGCTGGGATGGGGCAGTGAGATAAATAACGGTGATGGATCAAGCCCTGATCTTTGGACTGGGTAAGAGTGGTCTGCTTAATTCAGACACTCTGTTCATCACCACCCCCTTTTCTGAATCGTTTTTGGCCACTATAGGTGTGGCAGGGTATACTCAGACATGAGTCCCTTTCTCACTGCTCCATCAGGATTCAAGCAAGCCGGGCCGAAGAGGCTGAAATGCCAGAAACCGGTCCCCGGTAGCTTGTCTCCTTTCTGGTGAAGAATTGGCTTGGTAGTTTGGTCTGCCCTGTTCCCATGATGCACTGGGCCAGGGACAGACTAATTTGCATATAGCCAGGTTCTGAGCTGGGATGGGGCAGTGAGATAAATAACGGTGATGGATCAAGCCCTGATCTTTGGACTGGGTAAGAGTGGTCTGCTTAATTCAGACACTCTGTTCATCACCACCCCCTTTTCTGAATCGTTTTTGGCCACTATAGGTGTGGCAGGGTATACTCAGACATGAGTCCCTTTCTCACTGCTCCATCAGGATTCAAGCAAGCCGGGCCGAAGAGGCTGAAATGCCAGAAACCGGTCCCCGGTAGCTTGTCTCCTTTCTGGTGAAGAATTGGCTTGGTAGTTTGGTCTGCCCTGTTCCCATGATGCACTGGGCCAGGGACAGACTAATTTGCATATAGCCAGGTTCTGAGCTGGGATGGGGCAGTGAGATAAATAACGGTGATGGATCAAGCCCTGATCTTTGGACTGGGTAAGAGTGGTCTGCTTAATTCAGACACTCTGTTCATCACCACCCCCTTTTCTGAATCGTTTTTGGCCACTATAGGTGTGGCAGGGTATACTCAGACATGAGTCCCTTTCTCACTGCTCCATCAGGATTCAAGCAAGCCGGGCCGAAGAGGCTGAAATGCCAGAAACCGGTCCCCGGTAGCTTGTCTCCTTTCTGGTGAAGAATTGGCTTGGTAGTTTGGTCTGCCCTGTTCCCATGATGCACTGGGCCAGGGACAGACTAATTTGCATATAGCCAGGTTCTGAGCTGGGATGGGGCAGTGAGATAAATAACGGTGATGGATCAAGCCCTGATCTTTGGACTGGGTAAGAGTGGTCTGCTTAATTCAGACACTCTGTTCATCACCACCCCCTTTTCTGAATCAGTTCTGGTGGCCATCCATACGAATCGATTTGTGTCGATGGGGAAAAATATGCATGCAGTGTGCCCGAATGAAATCCGACCGTCAACAACCTCAGGGATATTTAGGACCTTTGCCCACACCGGAAGCGCCTTGGGAATGCTTTTCAGTGGATTTCATCGTTGGACTTCCTAAAGACCAAGGCAAGACAGCCATCCTGGTAGTAGTGGACTATCTCACAAAAATGGGACACTTTATCGCTTGTGATCAGGTCCCTACAGCGGGTCGCCTAGCCCATCTGCTGTTGGTGCATGTGGTGCGGTTCACGGACTCCCGAGGGTGATAGTATCAGATAGAGGGGCTCAATTCACTGCTCGCTTTTGGAAAGTCTGGTGTTCTGCATTACACATAACCTCTTCTTTGTCCACTAGCTTCCACCCCCAAACCGATGGCCAAACGGAGAGGTTGAACCAATCCCTAAAACAGTATCTCCGTTGCTATGTACAGGCCGATACGGACTCATGGGTGGATTGGCTGTGGGTGGCGGAAATGGCTTATAACAGCACTCAACATTCTTCCACACATCATTCCCCTTTCTTCTGTTCGTACGGTCACCATCCTAGGGTTAATCCCTTGGTGCTCCCGAACGACACGGTTAGGCTGCCAGACGTCAAGTCGAGATTGTCGCGCATTCGCCGGATACTTCTGGCAACGCGTCGGAATCTTGTTCAGGCAAAAGAGAGGTACAAAGCGCAGGCGGACAAACACCGTAGGCCGCGCCCTGAATACAAGAAGGGCGACCTTGTGTGGTTGTCTACAAAACACATTAAGTTTAGGAGACATAGTGTGTTTAACCCCAGGTTCATTGGTCCCTACTGGGTGGTGGGTAGGGTGAATCCCGTGACTGTGAGATTGCGTTTGCCTGCGCATTTCAGGATCCATCCTGTTTTTCACGTGTCTCTGTTGAAGCCCTCTCACGCTCCTGTTCGTCGGGCTCCCTTGCCAATCTGGGTGCAGCACGATCAGGAATATGAGGTACGAAAGGTTCTTGACTCTAGATGGGTGAGAGGGCGCCTGCAATACCTGATCTCTTGGAAGGGGTATGGTCCGGAAGAAAACTCCTGGGAGCCGGAGGGTTCGGTGCACACACCTAGACTTGTGTCACAGTTTCATGCCAGGTGTCCGGACAAGCCAGCTGCTGGACAGCGCCCCTTGTGAGGGGGGATGTCCTGTCAGGATTTCAGCCATTACGCGCCGCTGTCCGCATTATGCGTGGCAATCGGCGGTTCTTTACCTCAAGACTACGTTACCCAGGAAGCTAAGCGGTAACGAAGCGTAGCGATGCCTGCCACCTAATTCCAGGAACTAAGTACCCGCGGCATCTGACGAACGGTGCCGATAATTCTTGCCGTGTTCGTTGGTGTGGTTGGTAAGAGAGAGAGATTACTGGGACAATCGTGAGTAAATCTTGCTTCTTTTCTGTGTACACGCGGCTGCGTGTATTTCTGCAATCTCTCCACGGTCCTAGCTCTTTAGAGCCAACGTTCGTTTTCCCTGTTGGAAGAGAAAGGCTCGCTTTCTCATTGCAGGAAAAACTCCGTTACCAATCCGAACTCAATTGGATGTGAACTTTTGATTCATTGCTTTCTTAATTTGTCAAACTCCTTTCTCACGGATGTTAGATCGGTTTGGGCTCAAACCGTGAGGCGAGTATCTCGCACGTTTCTTGATTCATGAAGGAGTTACAATGACTTTGAGATACGTTTAAACATGTGAACACTCGTCTCAGGAAGGAGCTGTTTTAGGGTGACTTAACCTAACGTGTTTTTCTTTGATTTATGTCCACAACGTTTTTTCATTATTTTCTTCAGTTCAGGAGAGAAACAACAGGGGGTATCTAATCAGAGGGAGTGTGCAACCAAGAACTGAACACAGAACTATTGTTTGTATGTAATGTACGTCTGTTGGTGCATATATATAACTCTCATATAAGTCTAGGATTACAGTGCGTTATTCCTTGTTTCCTTTTAGTTGGTTGCAGTCCCTGGTATTACCCTGTGCCTATTCTCCTGTATTTAAAGACTTCATTATTTTCCTTTTCAGGTAGCGGTTTAAAAATACACGTGATTTAGTATAAGAAAGAAAGATAGGACTTATCCATGTGGGGCTAAGGGGGGTGTTTTTCTAAACAACTGTCCTTGTCATTTCAGATCTCCTTCCCCGCTGTCCCCTTCCTTTCCCGCCCTCACGGAACTATTCTGTAGTCTGTGTTTATTAAATCAGGCTTCGGAGTCGTTGTGTGGGAGAGGGTATAGGCCTTTCGACGCAGCCCCGAGGAGTATAGGAGACGGAGCCTGACACAGATATCGTTAAAAACGCTTGCCTATGTTGTTAAGCTTTCTTCCTTGTTTGTCAGGAGGAGCCGTCAGGGGAGCTGAAGGATTTTTAGAGTGACGCTGCGCTGCCTGTGAAATCACAGAATCAGCCTTTGGGTGACAGGCTGGAGCATCATCCGGAGCTTTATACTTGTATACTTTTTGTCTAGTCTCTGCAATAGAGGTGTAACCGATGCTGGATTTTGCATTATCCTAAGCCCCTCCTTCCATATGTAACGATCTTACTGTTTTCCTATAAGGCTCTTTGAAATCATACAGAAAACAGTCTTGCTGATGCATGGGCATCAGTAAATCAAAGCGCTTAGCAGCTCTCTCCAGAAGGTTGTGAAAACCCCAATATCCTCTGGAGGTGAACTCGTTTGTTGGGGAGATGGAGATGCTGGAGTGGGGATGATGTAGGAATCCCATTCATCTTGTTGAATCTCTCCCTTCTCTCTCTCTAATTCCTCATCAGAGGATGTTAACTGCTGAACAGGAGGAGCTGTAGTAGGAGGTTTGACCCTAGGAGACTGTTAAAGAACAGGAGAACGAACCTGTATCTGTGGAATAACTGGAGGAGAAGGCGGAGGAGGCAGAACCTGTTGTATATTTTGCTCCTTTTGTAGTTTGCTAGCATAAATTGCAGGTCTGTCATTAGACTTGTAGGTAGGCACATCATGTCCTGCTGGTGATACTGCTGTTGTGGATGGAAATATTGACGTTGTCGCGATCACACAGCACAAGAGGAGTCTCCCTCGCCAAACTCCCAGCTTTTGTGGACGTCACGCCCAGTTCATAGGTAACCGGCGCTCAGAGAACTACATGTCCCATAAAACCCTGAGGCAGCAGGTAAAGAACCGGCATTAGTCCTTTTTTTGTGCCTATAAAGCACCTCCTCCCGGAAGAGGAGGCGCTTGACAATCTCGCATGTTCGGATTTTGTTTGAGGGCGAAATGTGTTCCCCGCCGGATCTGTTATCCTTGTATGCTGTTTTCCGACTTTGGCTGAGCTGATCCTTGATGCTGACAAGCCGCAGCAAGATGAAGTAGCGAGCGGCGCTCGTCATTGCAGCCGCATTCCATCCTCATTACATTAACCCCCAGCGCTGGATTAACAGGTATTTAGGCCCCGACCAGAGAGACAAGGAGAGAGACGCCGGAACTGCGTCTCTCTCATTTCAAGACTTTTGTTCGTTGTTTCACGTGCTGGGATCTTCCGGTGCCTTTCTGGAATAGTGCCAAACTCACTGTGAAGGAAACAGTGAAACTTGGAGTATATACTTTGTGTAGGCAGCAGCGAGCACCTAGCGTCCTTTCACGCTGTGACCAAAAGAGTGTTTGGGGATAAAAACCTGATTTTTGATTAGATTATTGTTATCATTTATATAGGCAAAACTGGATTATGAGTAATGGCCTTTTTCTACAATTGATCCACTTAGGTACCTTCTTTGTTTTTGATAGTGACATTTCGCAACGGAGGTCTGTCCCCGTATTGTGCCTTCATATGATATGTGGGATGTCTGTCTTGTTGACGCAGGAGGTGAGTCTTGTGCTCGCTATAGCATTGCTAATAATTTAAATGTAGGAATATAAGGACTGTATCATTATTAAAGGGTCCTGTATATGTTATTGTTTCAATACTAAAGGTTATTGAAGGTGGAGTACATATATGAGATCTCTTCCTTTGGCCTATCTGCACTTTAAGGCGCTCCATCGGAAATTTTACGGTGAGCTCTTTTGCAATAGAGAGTCTTAGACTTTGTAAATAATGTTTCCACTATCTCCCGTATTACTGTAATCCCAAATTTGAATATGAATATATTTGGGGTTCTCTGTATAGGCAACACACACTCTGTCTAGTCCTGATGAAGCCTTCTTATTGATGAACAAATATTTTGCGTGACAAGTGAGGGGTCGAAACGTCAACGTATATTAAAAACGAAACGTCTTAGTCCGTGGTGAATATGAAATTGTGGAATTTCATTGCTACTTCTAACACAGGACTGCCTAATAGGAACTTGACGTTGTAGGAATCAATAATTTTTATATGTGATTATTTTTGTTTTTATTTTTTCAAACGTTTTGTGATTTATATAAGTAATCATTTATGCACTGTATTTGTATTGTTGTTTGTATTGATTGTGTATATATTTTTGTTTATGCGTGTGTTTATATTATGCCTTTAAAACACATGAATCATGTGATTTGTTCACGTGTAATTATTTAATGTAATTGGGAGATTCTTGAAATTGTTACTCTGTCATTGAATGATTATCCCCTGGTAGCAGAACCTTTATTCGTTTACTGCATTATCCCAAGTTCTGTACAAAACTGGGTAACCCCATTGATATTAATGGTGTATATGAGCAGACACTGGTCTGCAAGGGTTTTTCCTTCTTAAATAAAATGGTTGTATCATGTCAGACACTTTGTCGTACAGGACAAGAGGAGTATTCCCAAATAGGATCTTTTGACAATTCTCTGAATAAGAAATTTATCAAATTAGAACAGTTGGAGAGAAATTAGTTAGGACAAGATTGCATGGGCATCTACTAACTAAATACCTCCAAGCAAATATAATTCCTGTGGGGCTTCAAGTCAAAAATGAGCCTGCTATCTTTATAGATAGTCCTAAATTCTGTGAAAATTTCAGCTTTGTGGCCAACAACTGCCCCAGGCAATGGATGGTGCTTGGAATAGAGACTGCCCTGGACTACATTAAAGAACTTTCTAGGGAAATCGAAGCTCTTAGAAAGGAGATCTTGGGTGATGGTGCTTTGGCTAATGCTAAAGAAACACTAGAGAGATTAGACAAATATCTTGTTGTATTTAATGCGACTAATTTGAACCGTAAAATTGAGAAACTTACCCATGATATTAGACTACATGATATGAAAGTAACTTATCCTTACACCACGGCTGATTATTACAAACAGGACAATCAGGGCCATTTTATAAATAGAGGAAGATGGCGGGGTCGTAAATATCAGAACTTTTCGGATTCATTGTACAGTAGTGGCGAAAGTGATCACGAGCAAAATCATCCGAGTACAAGTAGACAACCAATTTACTCGGGCATGGTTATCAAGGCGATACTTTTCAGGGATCACATTCCTCTAATTTAACTACTGGGCCTTTTTTAGGCAACAGCAGATGGCAAACCCCCAGAGGGGTGGACCTCCACAGGGATGGGTGGACGACAGAGGACACAACAGGGGTTGGAATAGGGGTAACATTTTATCTCAGACACATGGGGAAATATCCACCAGGAGGCAAACTTACAGGTGGTAGTTTAACCCATTGGCCTTTATGCCTTGCCTCAACCACATATAATGACATAAGAAAATAATGGAGTTTTTGAAACTAGCAACCCCATTATTAATCTTTCCAATCATGAATTAACACCCACAGCAATATCAGTCCTTTCAAAGAGGGTAAGCTTTGTACTTACTGCTCCTTGTAGTAGTTTTGATACTAAAATTGAACTTCTTCCATTCTTTAGAAAAGTAAGTTTGAGACACTTTTTCTTTAAAAATCCTAATCCTTCTCATGAGAGGAGAAGCCCAGCAAAACCATTGAGGTTGCCCTCTACATTTATTCCACCAACACATCAGATGTCTCAAAAGATTATTGCCTTTGAACAGGTTGTTCCTAGAGGTGTGCTACAGTTGTTTAATACTCCTAAATACATAAAGCACAGTATCATTAATGAAAAAGGACTAGCCTTTTGGCTCTGAAACTGAATGATGGGGTTGTTGTCAAGTCAGCCGATAAAGGCAGTTCAATTGTGGTTCACAATAAAGAAGAGTATGTATCTGAGATTTTGTCTCCACTCCAGGTTGCAGAGAATTACCAACATATTTCAGGTGACCCTACGAAACAAATATCTAAACTTATACATCAACTGACTAAGAAAGGTCTAGAAGAAGGATATTTAAGGGATTTGGAGTATGGATACTAGAACCAAAAGGAACCACGTATCCCTACCATATACACTTTGCCAAAAGTGCATAAGAATCGAGATAAACCACCCGGCAGGCCCATCGTGTGGTTTGATTCTTGAACCCCTATGTCGATATATAGACAGCCTTGGGTTTCGATGATCAGGTCATTCATAAGGGACACCATGGAAGTGATCAATTGGGTAGAGGATTTTCCATTTGATAAAAGTATGCAATTGTTAGTAACTATGGATGTGTCCTCTCTATATACAAGTATTCCTCAGAGAGAAGCACTAGAAGTAGCAGGAAAAGTCTTGGATTGTAGAGACAGACCACACTTTGTTTCAACTGATTTCATTACAGAGTTACTTGAAATAGCCATGACTAAAAATGTCTTTGTGTTCCAGAAAACATTTTACTACCAGACCAAGGGAGTAGCTGTGGGGGCCGGGTTTGCCCCGGACATAGTTAATCTTTATATGGATGAGTACAAAGCAAGATTCATTTACATATCGATAACCTTTTCACAGCTAACATCATGCTGTGGAAGTGGTATATTGATGATGTTCTCATGGTCTGGACGGGAGATTCTGAGACAGTTGAGGAATTCTGTACTTGGCTCAAGCGAAGGTCTAGAGATATTAAATTCACCATGAAATATAGTTGTGAGGAAATACATTTTCTGGCTCTAACTATTAAACATGATGAAGACAAGCTGTATACAACACTATACAGAAAACCTTTGGAACGGAATACACTTTTGGGATATGCTAGTCATCCTCCCCGCAATCTGAGAGATAATCTTCCCTAAGGGCAGTTTCTCAGATTGCGGAGGAACTGTTCCCGTAGATCAGATTATTTTCGTGAATCAGACTCACTCATTATGAAACTTGGAGACCGCGGCTATCCACGAGGTCTTTTAACGGCATCCAGGAAAATAGCGTGGTATTGCCACAGGGAGATACTTCTGGAGGTCAATCCCAACAAAAATAAAACTAATGAAAGGATTGTGTGTGTCTCAACCTTTAGTGACAGGAGTAATGACATAAAGAAAATCATTACAAAAGAATGGCCCTTGATAACTGATGATATATGAACTAAGATCCGCCTCTCTTTGCTCTTAAGAGGGGTCGTGACATAATAAATCAGGTTGTAAGTTCATTTTTGAGGGCACCAACACTACCTGACCTACGCACACAAGAAAACAAGTTACTTACCTGTAACTTTGGTTCCCCACTATTGGTAACTTTCATAGATTCCCATGCTTTTGTATCATTCCCCGTCGTCGGAATGGGAGTCTCGGTAACAAAAATAACATAGCAGTAGGTACAAAAGAGAAAGAAAAAGACCTAGGCCCCATTCCCTTTTGTAGCATATCCGCCTCTTTTTTTAAAAGAGACCAAACTAAGCCTCAGCCAATCAGAAGAGCCTTACCCAATAGAACCCTCCTGAAGGCACCTCAGAGCCTCAGATTTTCATATCAGTTGTGTAACAGTAACCACATCTGCTGAAGGCTGAGCTTTCCTCGGGGACGAGAGTGGGCGCATGGGAATCTATGAAAGTTACCAATACTGGGGAACCAACGTTACAGGTAAGTAACTTGTTTTCTTGCCAAAGTATTGGAACTTTCATAGATTCCCATGCTTTTGCATCAGAGTAGCTAGCAGTAAGCAATAAAGCACATGCTGTGGCATAAATACATATAAATGTCCCAGTATGCATACTTTCATACATAAGAGAATAAGTAAACACACATTGCAATAGCCATCATTACTCACATTAGATACAAAATGTGCGGAAAAGGAAGAAGGGATTGTAAGGAAAGCTCACCAATCAGTGGAAGAGGTTCCTCAGGACTGCCTGGCCCACAGCCGTGTCCTCCTGCGTCAAGGATTCCATGCAATAATGCTTCGTAAAGGTGTGCACGCTGCTCCAAGTCGCAGCCCTGCAAATGTCTCTGGTGTACACTCCCGTGAAGAGAGCTGTCAACGAAGCCACGGATCTTGTAGAATGTGCTCTAATCCTGCTGGTCAGCGGCTTAGCCGCTGTCGAATGGCAATAGAGAATGGCTCTGGAAATCCATCTCGCAATACTTTGTTTCGAAAGTGGGAGGCTTTTGCGAGGACCACCAAAAGGAATGAATAATTGTGTAGATTTATGAAACTCCTTGGTGCGATCCAAATAAAATTTCAAGCACCGCTGTACAACCAGAGAATGCAGTGACCTCTCCGCTGGTGTGGAAGGGTGAGGAAAAAAAGATTTGAGAATAACTGGTTGATTCAGGTAAAAGTCCGAAGGCACCTTAGGTATGAACCTCGGATTAGTTTTTAAGATTACTGTATTCCTCTTGAACTGGAGAAACGGTTCCTGTATCGTGAGAGCCTGTAACTCCCCAATGTGATTCGCCGATGTGAGGGCAAGAAGGAGAGCCAATTTCCATGAAAGGAATTTCATGTCCGTCCGATGTATTGGTTCAAAGGGGTTCTTCATGAGCTGTGTGAGAACCAAATTTAGCTGCCAAGTAGGAGGCGGAGGCCTCACTGAGGGATAGACTCGGAACAATTCTTTGAGAAACTGTTGAACTATTCTTGAAGACCAGAGAGAAGGTGCAGATGCAGAACGTCTGTATCGAGAAATCGCTGCCAAGGGGACCTTTATGGATGAATGAGCTAGTCCTATCTAAGCCAAAGACAAAAGATAAGGAAAAAGCTGATGAGGCTGAGAAGAGAAAGGGTCAACACCTTCCTTCCTGCACCAAATGCAAAATCTCTTCCATTTCAAACGGTAAGTTCTATTCATGGAAGGAGCTCTAGCCTGGGAGAGGACTTCTCTTATTTCATTTGAGATGGGAAGGTTCATGAATTCTCGCTGCTTAGGAGTCATGCAGTCAAGTGTAATGAATCTGGATCCGGATGCCAAATCTGTCCGTGGGACATCGTGAGAAGATCCGGAATGGTCCGCAAAGGAAGAGGAGGGACCAGCGACAGAGTTCCGTGAACCAGAACTCTCTCGGCCAAGCAGGAGCTATTAAGATCATCTTGCATGGTTCCACCTTGTTTTTCCGGAGAAGCCTCGGGATCATTGGTATGGGAGGAAAGGCGTATACAAATGCTCTTGACCAAGCTATCAAAAGCGCATTCCCTAATGACCCTCGATGGTAAAGCCTGCTTGCATAAGACCAGCATTTCTTGTTGGTTGGGGTAGCAAATAGATCTATCGAGGGTTTGCCCCACTGTTGGAAAATCTCGCCCAGAACTCCTTGGTTCAGTTCCCACTTGTGACTGACTGAGGATAGCCTGCTGAGTTTGTCGGTATCTTCGTTTAGGACCCCTGGTAGATGTTCCGCCTGCAGCGATATTCTGTGAAGAATAGCCCACTCCCAGATTTCCTGAGCTTCCTGAGACAACGGAAGAGATCTGGTACCCCCGTCCTTGTTTATGTAATGCATGGCCTTGGTGTTGTCCATTCGGATGAGAACTACTGAACCTCGCAGTCGAGGGGGAAATGCTTGAAGGGCCAGCCTTACAGCCCTGAGTTCTAGAAGATTGATGTGAAAAAGACGGTGCTGAGGTGACCAATGTCCGCTGACATGAAGATCCTGAAGTACTGCACCCCAGCCGTCCAGTGACGCATCCATCGTCACCACCTGAGGAGACGGATTGCTTACGAAGGATAGACCTTGGGAAAGTTTTTCCTGTTTTGTCCACCACAAGGCCGCTCTTTTCATTGCTAAGGTGATAGCAGAAGGACAGGGATCACCGTAGCCAGGTTCTTTATAGCCTTAAGACCTTCATCCCATACATGCTGTATAATGGGGATAGATCTAGTCACCTTCTTATATGGCTCCTTAAAGTCATATAGAAAACACTCCGTGGTAACAGATGGCATAGGCAGCTTGAATCTGCTAGAAGCCCTTTCCATTAACTTATGGAACCCCCCTATATCCACCAGAGGGGAGTCCACAGGGTCTGGACATGGTGACGCCGGGTCCGGGATTACGTATTAATCCCATTCCAAGCCCTGATTAGGCCTGCCATCGAGGTTCGGATTCTCATCTGTGGAATCATCCTGTACGTCCAGTGGTGTTGAAGGTACTTGTGGAGCCGGTGTCTGTGGCAGAGAGACCACCTGAATTTGCAACTCTGGAGAGATCATCACAGGGGTCGTAGGAGTAGGCAAGGCTTGACTAGCCGGAGTAGCAGCAGGCAGAGGGCACCTTGATTTGTAATCCTGCAACATGTTATGGAGATCTTGCAAGAGAGAAGTTGGAACAGACACCATCGCTTGGCTTGTAAATTCCTGTGGTTGAGAAGAATGTTGATAAGTGAATTTTTGAAGATATTCTCCCTCCGAATCTGTCTCCTGACATTTCACTAGCAGTTGGGATGGACTGTGTGCATACCCAAATGATTCCTGATCCTCCTCATCTGAATCTTCATCATCCTCCTCTAACAACAAAGCGGGAGGCAAGGGGGTAACCATGGAGACAACATGTCTGGAGTAATTCTTTTCATATAAATAACAATTTTCTCCGTCGACGACAGTATCGTCGACGATCCCGTCGATGATGGAGCCGTTAAAGGTAAACCTGCTTTCGTTGAGGTCGTCAACAGAATAGGTACCATCGACGGATGAACTGTGGACGACGAGATGGGCGTCGTCGACGCTGTCGACAACGAGACCATCGACACTCCTGCCGACGTCGTCGTTAATGTTGTCGTCGAAGCACTCATCGAAGACACCGTCGTCATCACCACCGTCGCCGAAATCTTCGTCATCGATGTCGTCGATGTTCCCGTCGACATCCTCGTCGACGTCGCTGTCACCACTGTCAACGCCAACCGTACCGTCGACGAGCCCGTCGACGGCACCACTTTAATCTTGGGCTTCGACCCCTTTGTCTACGGAGCCTTCTGCTGCGTCGTCAACGAATTGGAACTCCTGTCCGACTTCTCAGAAGACGGAGAAGATGGCCTTTTGAGGGATGGAGCAGTCTTCTTCCCAGTGGACGGTGTAGATGGTCTCTCCCTCTCCTTTACACTGTGGTGAGGAGATTTGACTGGACCCTGGCTCTCAGACTCGCGGGGGGTCTTTTTTGAGGCCTTAACTGGATGCTCCACAGAAGGTGAAGGGGAAGCCCTACCCCTTTTGACTGACCTTCTTGAAGATGAAGCTGAAGAGGACTCCTCACTGTCGCTGGAGACTGTGTCTTTCCTGGACTTCAGTTTCTGGAACCAGGTGAGGAGCCGACCCTCACGGTCCCGGAGGGTCTTGGTAGAAAAGGTGCGGCAGATCTTGCAGTCCGCAGCCTTATGATCTGGGTACCGGCAATATATACAATCTTTATGTCTGTCCTCAACAAATAACCTTTTCTTGCCACAGGTGGAACATTGCTTGAAAAGGGCCTTCTTCTTCATCCTAGAAGAAACAGCCAACAATTCTGAAGAAAAAAACTGAAGAAAATCCTCAAAAGAGTAGGGATTGAGCAGAGCTCAAAGGAGACTCCCTAAGCACAACGTGCAGTAGAAAATCTTAGGCTCTGAGGTTCCTTCAGGAGGGTTCTATTGGGTGAGGCTCTTCTGATTGGCTGATGCTTAGTTTGGTCTCTTTTACAAAAAGAGACGGATATGCTACAAAAGGGAATGAGGCCTAGGCCTTTTTCTTTCTCTTTTGTACCCACTGCTATGTTATTTTTGTTACTGAGACTCCCATTCCGACGACGGGGAATGATACAAAAGCATGGGAATCTATGAAAGTTCCAATACTGGGGCAATTTATGTTACCACCTTTGCAGGGACATTACAAGTGCAGTACTTGTAAAGCTTGTGAACTGGCTATTGAGCAAAAGGAATTTGCTTATCGACAGAAATGTTATTATTTGAAACATCACATGAACTGTAATTCCACTGATGTTATTTATATCATCAAATGCCCTTGCGAGAAGGTATATGTAGGTTAGACAAGACAAAAAGTGAAGGTCAGAATACTCCAGCATTGTTCAAGACTTTGATGCAAGACACAATGGGCTCCGGTAGAAGATCATTTTGGGGCCCAAAAATAAAAATCATCCTTACAACAGCGTAAGATGGTGGGTGTGCCTAATGCGAGAGGTGGCTCTTTATCAACTGTAATGAGTCTTTGTGAGTGTAAATAGATACATCTTCTGGATTCAGCACTCCTGGGTCTTAATGAACAGGAGGAAATCTCAAGACAGATATCACTACTGAATACTGGTTAATTGCAATGTCATAAAGGATATATATTTCCTAAATGATTTTGGGTATATGATTGAGCCGTCAACATCACCTAGCTGTTAGAGATCATGCAATAACCTCTTGACAGTTGTTTTGTTTTGCATATCAGTGTTGTAAAGTGACCACTGTAATGTTCTGATGAATGCATTTTATGTTCCGTGCAATGTTTAACACCTAGCTATGATACCTATAATGTGAGATCATTCATCTAATGAATGCATTTTACGTTCTGTGTAATATGTCTAATACCTAGCTGTGATACCTATAATGTTAGATCATTCATTAATCTTTAAATTATATAATTTAGGTACATGGTTAACAACTTATGAAGTCATGGAATGTTTGCTGAAATGGAATTTCTTCAAAATACTGTTTTGAAATGAATTTTGGATTTGCCTATAAGAGTACTGTAGGATTTGGATTTACTTTTACAGGCATTGCCATAATCAATGGATGTAGCAGTTGTTGCTTTGCATAGCTCTTGCATAATGGGCATTGTGTAGCTATTCAGTGATAGGTTTCTAATCCCTGAACAAATGTCTGTGATGTTACTTTAAGATGCTTCGTTGGGCATTTTGCCGTCATGTAGAGAGATATGGTTGCTCTTTTTTTAAATTCTTGAACAAATATGTGCAAATGTTACTTTAAGATGCGCTTTATTTAGTTATTAGTATGCAACGGTTCAAAATTCATGTCTAATCCTGTTGGATCTGATGGCGATATGGTTTGTAATCTCCGCATTTAGATTTTAAAGTGCTGGTAATGATCTCAGCTGAGCCATTATTCTTGAATATAGGTTTCCCTGGCGGCGTGGTAAATAGTTGAGTTTTTTACGCATACGTCGTGACAGTCGTGTTGACGTCAACTACGTCACGGACCTCAGACTACTAATTTGGCCGGTGGTAATGGTCCCGGCTGAGCCATTACTCTTGAATATAGGTTTCCCTGGCTACGTGGTAGATAGTTGAGTTTTTTACGCATACGTTGTGACCGTCGCGTTGACTTCAACTACGTCACAGACCTCAGACTACTAATTGGGCCGGTGGTATGGACTCTGGTTTTCAAATAGCTCTTCAGTTTTCCTGAAAGCGGCTCACCGGCAGGAGGTAAGAACTATATATTTTGTGTTTTGATAAGCCCTGACCCCGAGCTCACTGATGGTAATGGGTTAATTAACATTTCGTTCTAACAGCGATCAAGGCAGCAAGCTTGCGGCTGATGTCTTTTTGAATACTGAATAATACTTTGATTACGAGAAGGTGCTAAATACGTTGCAGGTAAGAGAATCTTCCCTTTAGACTGTAAAAGAAAGTGATTCTTTTAAACTTTCACTTAACAAATGAAGGTTTATTTTTAATAGCGGCTACGGTGGAACAATTAAAAATGAACATCCTGATGAATTTGGTGTTTTGAGATGACTTGACCACTGGATCCCATGGCATTTTTGAACTAGTGGCCAGGAAGAAGGTACGATGATATCGGTACCTGATTTTTGATTAGAGTAAGGTTATCATTTATATAGGCAAAACTGGATTATGAGTAATGGCCTTATTCTACAATTGATCCACCTATGTACCTTCCCTGTTTTTGATAGTGACATTTTGCAACAGAGGTCTGTCCCCGTATTGAGTCTTCATATGAATAATTGGATGTCTGACTTGTTGACGCAGGAGGTGAGTCTTGTGCTGGCTATAACGTTGCTAATAATTTAAATGTAGGAATATAAGGACTGTATCATTAATAAAAGGTCCTGTATATGTTATTGTTTCAATACTAAAGGGTATTGAAGGTGGAGTACATATATGAGATCTCTTCCATTGGCCTATCTGCACTTTAAGGAGCTCTGTCGGAAATTTTAAGGTGAGCTCTTTTGGAATAGAGAGTCTTAAACTTTGTAAATAATGTTTTCACCATCTCCCGTATTACTGTAATCCCAAATTTGAATATGAATATATTTGGGTTTTTCTGTATAGGCAACACACACTCTGTCTAGTCCTGATGAAGAACCCATATTGATGAACAAATATTTCGCGTGACAAGTGAGCAGTCGAATGGTCGACGTATATTAAAAACGAAACATCTTAGTCTGTGTTGAATACGAAATTGTGGAATTTAATTGTTACGTCTAACACAGGACTGCCTTATAGGAACTTGACGTCATAGGAATCAGTAATTTTTATATGTGATTATTTTTGTGTTCATTCTAATATTTTGTGATTTATATATGTAATCATTTACGCACTGTATTTGTATTGTTTTTTGTATTGATTTTGTAAATATTTTTGTTTATGTGTGTGTGTGTATATATTATGCCTTTAATACACATGAATCATTTGATTTGTTCACGTGTAATTATTTAATGTAATGGGGAGATTCTTAAAATTGTTACTCTGTCATTGAATGATTATCCCCCGGCTGGTGGGTAAGACTTAAGTATTGATATCCCTTTGAGATATAGGTAACAGAACCTTTGTTCGTTTACAGCAGTTGCTTTCCAGCAAGAGGCTCGAGCCGAGTCGTCGGAAAACTGAAGAGCCCGAGCCAGGACGAGATCACTGACTCGTGTGATGGGGAAGAAGCGATCTCTTTAGTCATTGCCAACACCATACCAACCACAGCAGCTCATTTGAACGTGTTCATCACCCTTTGGGTTACGAACGAACACCCCTTGAAGTTATCTGCTTTACTGGAGTAACCGGAAACTTCATAGACCAGAAATATGCCCAGAACATTGGGGTGAGGTGAGAGAGAAAGAAAAATCCAGAAATCGTAAAAGCTGTGGATGGAACCGCACTCACCTCTGGACCAGTACGATATCACACCATTCCTCTTATGATGCAGTTCGGTGAGGACCATTTCAAGATCATTCAGTTTGACCTCATTGATGCTCCGCAGTTCCGCCTCATCCTCGGCATGCCATGGCTAACTTCACACGATCCGGTCCATCGATGGGCAGCCCGCACTGTATCACCAAGCTCCGAGTTTTGCAAAGTGCATTGCACCAAACAAGAGATACAGCAGGAACAAACAGGCGATACCTTAGCAGGACTTCTGGCTACAAGGTGCGAGAGAGAGCTGTACTGTTGTTCTACCACCTTACCAGAAGTCTATCAGGATTACCAACAAGTGTTCGATAAGCAGAAGGCCACCTAACTCCCCCCGCATTGGATGTATGACTGCATCCTCGATTTAGTGCCTGGAGCCATCATCCCTTGCAGCAGGGTCTACGCTCTCACCAAACCAGAGACACATTACCTAAGAAATTATCTGGAGGAAAACTTAGCTTCTGGGTTCATTAGACATTCCTCTTCACCCGCTTCCTCCCCTCTTTTCTTTAATCCCAAGAAAGACTGCGACGAACTACAAACCTGTATAGACTACAGAGCTATCAATCGGGTCACTATCAAGAACCGCTATCCTTTACCACTGATACCAGTGTTGTTGGACCAACTCAAGGGTGCTCGTTACCTTGCCAAGCTGGATTTACAAGGATCCTATCACCTGGTGCGCGTTCATAGCGGTGATGAATGGAAAACGGCATTACGAACAAAATTTGGGCTTTATGAATACCTGGTGATGCCCTTCGGGCTATGCAACGCCCCAGCCGCCTTCCAATATTTCATGGACGAGGTTCTTCGGGGGTTTCTGGACACCTTTTGTGTAGTTTACATTGACGACATTCTCATTTACTCATCCAACTCCCAGGAACACGTGACCCATGTGAAAGCGGTATTGGATTGACTACAGCAACACTCTCTACTTGCCAAACTGGAGAAATGTCTGTTTTACGTACAAGAAGTTACGTTCTTAGGATATGTGATCAATGCACAAGGGTTCCAGATGGATAGGGGCAAGGTGGAAGCGATAACACAATGGACGGCCCCTCACAATGTCAAATCCGTACAGAGCTTCTTGGGGTTCGAAATTATTACAGAAGTTTCATTAAGGATTTTTCGAAAATTATACACCCCATTTCCTGTCTATTGAGAAAAACATGCCCTTCCATTGGGGAGAAGAAGCAGATCGTTCTTTCCAGTCCCTAAAGAAAAGATTCACTCAGGTTCCCATCCTGTGACATCCCGATCTGCAGCTCCCCTTCATCGTCGAAACAGACGCCTCGCAGTATGCCATTGTTGGAGTTCTGTCTCAACGACATCCATGAAACAGGACAGATACACCCTGTGGCATTTTTCTCTCGGAATCTCACCATTTGTGAAGTCAACTACTCCATCACAGACAAAGAGCTGTTGGCCATTAAAAGGGCTTGTGAGGAATGGAGACATTATCTTTCGGGTGCCCATCACACTATAGAGATATACACAGACCATTGAAACCTGTTGTTTCTGAAAACAGCCAAAGCCCTTACACCATGTCAGTTACGATGGACCCTCTTCTTTTCTGATTTAGAATTTGTGATCAAGTATCGTCCAGGACCACAAAACGGAAAAGCTGACGCCTTATCTTGTCTAGACGAACCAGGGGAGTGTGTATTGTAGGATGCCACAGACCCACCTTCGATACTCTCTGAATCGGCCTTTCAGTGCGCTTCCCTGGCCCTGGTCTTCTCGCAAGACTTCCTAGACGACCTAAGAGTGGCCCTAGCAGATATGGATTTCCAGGCTTGGATCCAAGAAAACCCTGAACACCGAACAACAAAAGAAGAGTTGTTATACCACTTTCATGTGTTATATGTCCCGAACATCTCTCTGCAACAACAAACACTGCAATGGGCTCATGATTCAATGTTAGGTGGACTTATGGGGGTGTACAAGAGGATCTCATGCATCGAGCGTTCCATTTGGTGGCCTACATTACGAAGTGATACCAAGGTATACATAAAGAATTGCTCTGTATGTGCGCAGGGGAAGTCCAGTCACTCTGAACCCATAAGACTGCTGCGACCAATGCCCATTCCTCCTCGACCATGGCACACCGTATCAATGGTTTTCATTGTGGAGATGCCCCCCTGTAGGGGTATACAACCATTCTGGTGGTGGTAGATCACCTGACTAAAATGGGACACTTCATTCATCTGAAAAAATTACCTAGATCGTCCGAGTTGGCCCTCTTCTTTCTTCAGCATGTGGTCAGAGCCCACAGAGTACCCAGTGTTATCATCACAGACAGGGAGACTCACGGTTCTGGAGAGCCTTGTGTGAGTCCATGGATGTGGATGCCAGGCTTTCCACCAGCTTCCATCCCCAGACCGATGGTAAAACAGAACGCCTGAACCAAACCCTGGAACAATATTTACGTTGTTTTACCCTGCAAAACAACACAGACTGGTACACCTTGATGTGGCTGGAGGAATTTGCCTACAACAATGCTGACCACACAACACTAGGCGTTTCCCCTTTTTTTCTGCCTACATGGCCACCACCTGAACATGCTCCAGGCTTCCCAGTATTCATGAACATCACGCACATCTCAGAGCCATATTGAGCGATGCTCGAAAACACTTAGCCACGGCACAAACAGGACAGAAACATTTTGCAGATAGGAAGAGAGCCGCGGACCCTGTATGGGTGGGGGATAAGGTATGGCTTGCTACTAGGAATCTCCATCTAAAAGGGTTTGATAAATTTAAACCTCGATACATAGGTCCTTATAGTGTTGAGGAAGTGATAAATCAAGTGGCCATGAAGTTGTCTTTGCCCCGTTCTTGGCACATCCCCCATGTATTCCATGTATCGCTGCTCCAGCCTTGCCCTACTAACATGAGGCTACCAGACTGACCCCTCCCTTTGGAAATAGACGGTCAAGAGGAGTACGAGGTGAGGGAACTCCTGGACTCCCGGCTAGTGAGGGGACAGGTACAATACCTAGTGGATTGGAAGGGGTTTGGGGTGGAGGATAGGACCTGGGATTCGGTACAGAACCTCAACTGCCTTGTCTTGCTGGAATACTTTCAAACAGCACATCCGGGTAAGCCGGGACGACCACAGAGTCAGCAGTCCTCGAGAGGGGGTTCTGTCGCAATCACACAGCACAAGAGGAGTCTCCCTCGCCAGACTCCCAGCTTTTGTGGACTTCACACCCGGTTCATAGGTAACCAGTGCTCAGAGAACTACATGTCCTATAAAACCCGGAGGCGCCAGATGAAGAACCGGCATTAGTCCTTTCTTTGTGCCTATAAAGCACCTCCTCCCGGAAGAGGAGGCGCTTGACAATCTCGCCTGTTCGGATTTTGTTTGAGGGCAGGTGGTATTCCCCGCCGGATCTGTTATCCTTGTATGCTGTTTTCTGATGTTGGCTGAGCTGATCCTTAACGCTAACAAGCAAGATGAAGTAGCGGAACGGTGCTCATCATTGCAGCCGCATTCAGTCCACATTCCATTGACCCCCAGCGCTGGATTAACAGGTACTTAGGCCCTGACCAGAGAGACAAGGAGAGAGACGTCGGAACCGCGTCTCTCTCATTTCAAGACTTTCGTTCGATGTTTCTGTTTCATGTGCTTGGATCTCCCGGTGCCTTTCTGGAATAGTGCCAAACTCACTGTGAAGGAACAGTGAGACTTGGAGTACATACTTTGTGCAGGCTGCAGCGAGCACCTTGCGTCCTTTCATGCTGTGACCAAAATAGTGTTTGGGGATACACCTTGAGTGACTGGCTGTTTGTTACCCTCCTGGAATTATTTTTTTGCGCAAGATAGATTTCTTTTGCCTGCATTCTAGTTTATATAGGTGCTTCTCTGACCTGTTTATATCCGAAGCCTTTGTATGAAGGAGCACTTTTTCTATCTAACTCGAACATTCACTCCTGTTGGAAATAAGTGAACTCTGCCATCATTCATTACCCTTGCTGCTAATATGATTGTGAGTATGTATTAGTCCTGGTGGTCTTTTGTGTAAATCTAGTCCATGTAGTCCCTACTCTAATCCATCTCTTTTGTACAGTATCCCAATGGGGAGAGTATTCAAGACTTCCAAAACCTTAGACAGACATAGAGTGACGAGGAACAATCGGAGCAGCAGTATTTCTTATTTTCTCCACTTCCCTTTTCCCCGGCGTGCTCCCTTGCACAGAGGTGTTTCTGTTACTCTGTGGGAGATTGCGCTCTGGGTATGTGGGGGGCTCCTTACCGGTCATCGTCCCCGCTGGCTGATCCTCAAGGTTAGTGGCATTTTCTTATCTTGCGCTACTGACAGATCACAACAGAGGTCCATAACCATTATCCTCAACAGGCGCCTCTTAATATTTACCATGAAGATCAGATGGACTCATGGCTGCCCCAAAAAGGCTATCTTCATCAAATTATTAATCTTCCTCATCCTCTTCCTCCAGAAATTGTGATTGCAAAAGGGAATGCACCTGATTAGGTGATGTTACAGCTGCTGTTAACAGCCATTTTTGGACTTTTTGCTTTTCCTGTGTCGTTGACAATTTTCATCAACGAAGGTTGCTGCTCTGTCAAAGGAATTGACGACGACGTCAAATTGCCAGCGACAGGGATCTTCGTCGACGGTAACGCCGATGACACTTCCATTGTCGACGCTGCTTTCCTCGTCGACACCGTCGTCTGCGAGGTCTCCGTTGACGGGATCGTAGACGGAAGTAATGTCGTCGACGGATGTATTGTCGACGGAATTTGACTCTTTGTCGTCGATGAAGACTTCAATGATACGATTTGCTTCGGTAAAGGTACGTTACCCATCGACGATGTTGTCGTCGATGATGACATCGATGTTGCAGAAACCGTCACAGTATTGATTAAAGACACTGTCGTCGTTACCAGACCCACCTCAGGTGATGATCTTCTCGTCGACGGTGGTGTCGTCGACGGGCTGGTTCACTGTGGAGCTGAGGTAGGTTTCTTGAAGGTATGTTTTAATTTCATGGGTGGTGTACTAGGTTCTGAAACCGGTCTCTTGGTTTTTAACACTTTCCTTTCCTCATGAGAGGCTTTAGTGATAGTTTCAGTCTGTTTGTGAGAGGGCTTAACAGACGTTTTTGACACTTGTTTAGGTGGCTGCGACGATGAGCCCACAGGGTCATCTAATGATCGTTTCTGAGGTGTTCTTGAGTAGGCTTTAGATGATGTATCACTCCTCATCAGACACCACCTCATCTCTATTTTTCAGTCTCTGAAGCCACAAAAGAAGCCTTCCTTCTCGGTCTTTAAGGGTTTTGGTAGAAAAGGTACGACATACCTTGCACTCCTTTGCGTTGTGGTCAGGATATAAACAGTATACGCAGTCCTTATGCTTATTGTCAATATGCAGCCTTTTCTTCCTGCAGGTTCCACAGGCTCTGAATAAACCTTTGTTAGGTGTCGCTGACATGGTGGAAGTCAGTTTGAATCGCCTACAAATAACTCCAATGAGTTGATAGAAGCTGAAATGGTGAAAAAACATTCCAATCCAGAAAAGAGGAGAAAACTGAGCAGAGCTCAGTGGAGACTCCCTTAACACAATGTGCGGTAGAAAATCTGAGGGACTGGAGCTTCTCTCAGGAAGGTTCTACAGGGTGGTCTCTTCTGATTGGTTGAGTTTTGTGTTTGGTCCTTTTTCTTAAATGACATTATGTGTTTATGTCTATGTAGACTAATATTTTTTAGAAAAAAAGATGACTCTCAGCTCGACGACAAGCATGTGAATCTATGAAAGTTCCAATACTGGAGTAACTGTCAACGCCCCATTCCCAAAAACCTGTATAACAAAATACAATAAAATACAGTTTGACGTGAACACAAATCAAAACAGTTTTACTGTGCAAAAGGGAAAACTCCAATGGAGTTTTGAGGTGCAAGCACCCAAGCTCCTCCGCTACGTCAGAGCACCTCTCAGCGGGGGACTCCTGCAGGCACATACATTGAAGTAAAAACTTTGATCCCCATAGAATAAAGTGTACCACATCGCCCCCCAGCCAATAAGAGACCCAAATGATCACCCCACACCTGGAAGTTCATAGTTCGTGATATGTCCATAAGCTTAAAAGTCATCTGGCAAAGGGCCTCCCGACCCACTCGCCAGCTTCGACGTTCCACAGGGATATCAGTACTTACAGTTTGGTAGATAGAGTTCAAGTGGTACCCAAGTCTGTGCTATCGCTTGCTATACCCAGATCGCT
The DNA here is from genome assembly GCF_964261635.1 of Lissotriton helveticus. NCBI lineage: Eukaryota > Metazoa > Chordata > Amphibia > Caudata > Salamandridae > Lissotriton > Lissotriton helveticus. Next base: position 896,414,780 of record NC_136057.1, on the reverse strand, counting down.
CCGACGTCTTTGGAATGAGTCACTTGTATCATGCTTTCCATCTGGGCACACCACTATTCCCCATTGTGACCCAATGAGGTTTCTTCTGCAACTAGTTTGGCGTTGAATGTGGGCAGATTTCCTCTGTGCACTTGGTTGTGTTGAGACCCCCTCCGCTAGAGGACCGGGTCACCAGCAGCCCAGAGTGTCCAGCCACTTGCAGGCCTCTCCAGCATGAATGAAAAAGAAGAAACCGTAGCTTTGCAGTGGGGAAATTAGACTGTACCTCAGGTGCAAGTCTCATTCATGTTTTCACTGCGAAGAAAGGTTATTGTTGCTCCTGAACTTTCTGTGTATAGTTAGGGAATATTGAAATGGGTGTCCCTTCGAACAGAGGTGGGCCCTGTTCACGGATATGCTGAAGAATGGCGTCTCGATCCCGAAAGTTGAAGAGAAAGGAAATCACAGCCCAGGAGGACCACCAGGTTTCAGCGGGGGCTAGGGCTCAATGAGCCCTCTCTATGGTAAAGAACTTTGACAGTGGGGTGCAGAGAGTTGGTTATCCAGTCTTCGCGGAAAAATGTTGCTGACTGCCCCTAGGCTTTCTCAGGAAGCCCCACAAATCTGCCCTCCGCTTCCTCCACTCATTCATCAGTAAGTGAGGTTTGTTTTTGGAGGGTGGAGACTACGCCTGAAGTGTCTGGACTTCCTGTTGCAGGGCATCCACGGTTTGCCATATAGCGGTGATCCCAATTGTAGCCTTCTGGGAATCAGCACGAATTTGGGGGACGTTGATTGCAACCAAGTCTATTTTGTCAGCCTGTTCAGCTCTGGAGCTCTGTATCACTGTCATTAGATCTGTGCGTGTGGCGGCCACAGCTGCTCAGTCGCCACCCACAGGTAGTTCACATTCTTGTTGTATGGCAGTGGCTTGATTGGTTTGTCTTTCTGCATGGCATTCAAAGAGTCGAAATCCGATTTTTGGGTCACCTATCAGCGATCTTAGGTATGTCGTTCCCTCCCCTAGGATCTCCTGCAAGAGGGGTGCACCTCGCCTCTGCTGACCAGTGTCCAGCCTTTCGTGAGTGTGGCCAGTGGGTGCATGTGGGCATTCCCACTGTTGTGTGGGTATATGGCATGCTACTCATGCTCCACAATGTACCATATGGGCTCTTGACAATGTTGGTGAGAGGTAAGGACTGGGTGGTGCTCGAGGAAGCAGTCAGAGGCTTCAATTCAGTCATGCAGTACCTCCGTCACGTTCCAGGTGACCAATCTGGCAGAGAAGTAGTAGCGATGTTGACCAGCATGCCACATCAAGGTAGGTCGACCGCTTGGGCTGCTGTGCCCTAGATGTTGCCTCAGCAACCAGCGAGGGACCAAATCACAGATCCCCAGAGTAGGAGCTAAGCAGTAACAGTCTCCCCTCACACTGCAAATGATAAATCAAGGGGGTCAGCAATGTCAATCAGTGAGTATAAGACCGGACAGCAGTGTCCCGACCAGGACCACAGATCAAAGATCAGACCCAGTGGGGAGCCCAGCAGTCTTTGTAGGAAGCGGGAGCAGGCACCAGGCCCTTGGATGGTGGGGCCCCTGCGCAGTCACGGGCCAGGTGTTTTATGTGATGTAAGGGGCCCAGCTCCAGAGAAGGCCTGTCTGCTGTCAGTGGGGTACCGGGCCCATCTTGAATGAGGGAAGTCTCATCCCGTGAGTCCCGTTGCTGGAGCCAAACCGCCGGGGCTCTGCCGATCAGCAGGCCCATTCAAAGGGTGGGAGATTTGTGCAGCAAGGAGGTCTGGGCAAATACTGAAATCATGCAGAGGACCTCAGATGATCAATTCCGGAGTAGGTCCTGGCGAGGGCATGCAGGTGGCTCACTTACTGGGGGTTCCCTAGGGAAACTCAGGGCAGCTTCCCTGGCTGCACCAAACGTACGTGGATCCTGGTTTACCAGGCTGGATATTCCTCAGGCAGGGCCTTGCCGGTGCTCCATCAGCTTGATGGGGCCCACAAGGAAAGCCTGCTACCCAGGGATAATCACAATCCAGGAATAGAGTTATGGTGATGGATGGCAGCTCATGTGCCGGGGCTAAGTCGGTACCCCAATACCAGGCAGGAACACCCCGTGGCTCAAGGCAAGGCACCAGAGCTCACTGTTGTCCGGGTTCCTTTCTGGGAGCACTGTGCAAAAAGGTCAGCAGGGTGGTTTTTAGGTCTCGCTGAACCAATATGCATGCGTTGTTCTGTGAGAGTATAGTAGGCAAAACAAAGTCTTGAAACCAGCGAGGATTGTCCCCAATGCATGTGAGGTACTCAAGCGCGACGCTTCCCCAGCGCGCGCTTGGCCTCACTTCTCAATCACACCCCCATATGGTGTTCCCTCCCACTCGCTTGCACATCAAAGGCTGCTGCTCCCCCACCCACCCCCCCACCCCCACAGCAATGCTGAGAGCTTGTTTTAGAAGTGAAAGAATAGAGTCGATAAGCACAGCACCTGGGAAACTGCCCCACATCAGGGGGACACTTGCAGGGTTCAAGGGACCAGGAATCACAAGCTGATAGACACAGAGAACATACAGAGATCTCTCCTTAAGCATTCATTGCCGCTACTACGGGCATTTGACAGCCATGCATGAAAAGAAACCGGAGGGCAGCGGAGCAGCAACAGAATTTCCATAGACCGATAGACGTCACTATTTACAATTTATTCATTAAGTTCTCATCTGAACAGAAAAGTGGAACCATGACGCAGACAGCACACTAAGGCCCAGATGTAGGTAATAGCAAATTACAGAATGGTAAATACCGAATTTTACCGATTCGGTATTTACTATTCGGTAATTGCTATGTAGGGAAAAAAATCTGTAAAAATACCGAATCGGTAAGATTCGGTAATTACCGATTCGGTATTTGCTATGGAATCCTATGGGCCTTGAAGCCCATAGGATTCCATAGCAAATACTGAATCGGTAATTACCGAATCGGTAAATTTACCGATTTTACAAGGGGGACAGGGTGTCACTTTGACACCCTGTTGCACCCCTGTTTCAGGCTTGTGTGCCATGTGACACACATACATGCCCATAGGGCATGTCTGTGTGCCACATGGCACAGGTGTACATGCACAGATGTGCATGTACACAGGAATTCGTTATTTACCATGTAATAGTATTACATGGTAAATGCCGAATCCTGAATGGCCTGTAGCACTGTTAACAGTGCTACCTACATAGCAAATTACAGATTCGGTATTTTTACCGATCGGTAATTTTACCGAATCGGTAAAATTTACAGATTCGGTAAATTTACCGATTCTGTAATTTTACCGATTGGGTAAAATTAGCGATTCGGTAAACTTACCGAATCTGTAGGTTTTTTAAACCCCTACATACCAATGTCCAAATACCGGTCGGAAACGGCCGAAAATCGGTATTTTCGGCCGTTTCCGACCGGTATTTGGACACCTACATCTGCCCCCGAGTCGGTAAATGTACCGATTCGGTAAAATTACCGATTCGGAAAATAAGAAATGGAAAAAACAACACCATTGAGATGCAGGTGACCCATAAATTACCGATTTTCACGCAAATTCGGTATTTATGAATCGGTATTTAACATGGATGGAAAGCAGGTGGTAATCAGGTGCAGCCTATAAAAAAGGGCCCCAAAATGCAACACTGGAACCAGAATGGCGGCTTTCTACGTCATAGCAAGACGGCTAAGGCTACAGGCAGCAGGTGAGAGGGAATTGAGAAGGAAGGAGCAGGTCTACAGGCAGAGGATTACACTCTTCCAATTGACAGAGCCAGAGATACTGCAAAGATACAGACTGCACCCCAAACCATCATGGACCTGATCAGGGACCTGCACCCACTCCTGGAACACCCAAAACCAAGGGCCCATGCCATCCCACCCCATGTGCAGGTGCTCTGTAGCATACACCTGCTTGCATCTGGGAGTTACCAGAGTGTTGTTGCTGTGTAAGGTGGGGTGTCCCAGAGCTGCCTGTCGCGTTTATTCAGAAAGTTCCTGGATGCCATGATGCACAGAATGGAGCATTACATCCACTTCCCAGACACTGATGCGGACTTGCTCAGGACCAAGACGGACTTTTATCTCATGGCAAATTTCCCAAACGTGATTGGCTGCATTGATGGGACCCCCATCCCAATATGCCCCCCAGCTGCCACTGAGCACATATACAGGAACAGGAAGTCATCACACACAATTAATGTACAAGTAATCTGTGATGCAAAGTACATGATCACAGATATAGTGGCCAGGTACCCAGGAAGCACCCACGACTCATATATACTCCAAAACAGTGGGATCTACACCCGCCTGACAGCGGGTGAATTCGGGAAAGGATACCTGCTAGGTAAATTACTGCGTGACACTCCCTTGATAGATGATGCAGACGTATGTCAATGTGTGCCTGTGAGTAATGTATTTTTCTCTCTCACATTAGGGGATAGTGCATATGCACTCCGTTCCTTAGTCCTGACACCCTACCTCAACCCCACAACCCCCAGCCAGAGACGATACAATGTGGCACATAAATCCACCCGGAACATCGTGGAGCGCACCTTTGGGCTCCTGAAGAGCCGGTTCCACTGCCTCCACAAAAGTGGTGGGGCACGGCAGTACTCACCAGTAACATGCTGTAAGATCATTGCAACCTGTGCAATGTTGCACAACCTCGCAACTAAGAAGGGCACAGAGGTGGAATTGGAGAACTATGAAGATCATGACGATGAGCAGGCACTACCAGCAGCCAACACAGTAGGAGTACCTACACCCACAGACGGAAGACAGAGACGGCTGAGATCACACACAACTACTTCTGAGTAAGTATAGAGACAAAGCACGTGTTGTACTGCAATGCACGTAGTTTATATGGTACTACGTTAAATGTCTGAAGACACAATTGTAACATACTAGTGTGCCTAACACTACTGGGTGGACGGGGGTTACCTCACCCTCCCATGTCCAACTGAATTTGGATGACTCACTGCTTGCGCCCATGACCAGCACTGCGTGATGCGTGAGGTTGGCTTTGTTCCAAGTCTGCTGTAGCAGCGCCGGTAGTCTGGCGTCTGCTGCTCCTCTGTATTTCTGGGATAGGGGTGCTGCTCCTGCTACTGGAAATACCTGTCTCCGCCAGACCTTCTGCTCCTGTGGTGGCTGCCTGGTTTGTCAGCAGCACCTCCATTGCTGTAGTGACTCTCCCCATCCCCCTCGTGAGATCAGTACAGCAGTGCACCAGCCCCTCCTGCATCGCAACTGCACGGCGACACAGCAGTGAAGTCGTAGTCGCAAGACGGTGCATGCCCCTTGTCTGCTGTTGCATGCAATGCCTGGCCCTGCGCCTTTGGATGCGGTCCTCACGTAGTTCCTCACAGAGTGTCATCACACACTGTGACATGTCCCTGACTCCTTCGGCCATGTCCCTCATGCTGTCGGCCATTGCTGTTATTCCCTTGTACATATTGTCCAGATTTGTGTTCACATGGCGCATTTGTCTGTGCACTGCACTAATACCTTTTGCTTGCAGGCGCTGCACCTTGACCATTGTGGTCTCAAGACCACGGAATACACTCTCATCTCGGCCAGTCACGCTAGCCTCCCAGACCCTACGACGTCTTGTGCCAGCGGATCGACTGACAGGAGTGGATGTCAGACCTGGTGCATTTCCTGCAATTGCCTCAATTGACTCATCAACCTCCCTTTCCTCATCGGAGGATGTTTGAAGGATCCTTAGCGGGGGAACGTCATGCCTCCTGGGCCTGCTGATGTCTGACACCTCTGTGTCTGCTGGTGTGTCCAGTTGTAGTGACTCATTTTGTGGAGAGTCTAGGAGCACAGGAGATGCTTCAAGTAGCATGGTGTCTGCCTCTGGTGTGGCAGCTGCTTGTGTGCAGGGTGCTGTAGGTGTTGCGGTGCTGGGCCCTGCATCCCTGCCTTCTTGCTCACTCCTATCCCTGTGGGGATGTGTCTTCTCCCTCTCCTGCATAGACTTGTGTGATGTCTCTCCTGTGGACAGATATGGACAGTGTCTTAGTGGTGCTTTCACCGTGTTAATCACTATTAAATCACATTGTAAAATCGCTATTTCCTGCTCCTCCCATGTCTCTATTTGTATTGTGTGGCATACCTGACATTATTTCATGATTACTGCTCTGATGGGTATTCCTATGCCTACCACTACCATAATGCATTGCAGGTGAATACTGCAGTCTGTACTGGATTTCCTCAACACACAGCCACATTGTGGGAGGGACACAGGCAAGGGGTGAGGAATGATTGACATGTCCCTTACCTTTCTTTGATGCAGCTCGGGCTGAGCTGTCTGCATCACCAATCCCCACAACGCACTCTGGCTCCAGTGTGGACTCCACCAGCTCTTCCAGATCCGTGAGAGCAGGTGCCCTGTTCTTCCCTCCACCTGTAGCATTGGCCTCTTTACTCCTTGCTGCCAATTTCTTCTTGGTTATGATCCTTAGATCATACCATCTCTTCTTGAGATCGTCCACTTCCCTGGTTGTCACTCCTATCGCATTTACTTTAGTTTGGATCCCCAGCCAGATGTTCCTTTTCACAGCCTCTGGTGCCTGTAGAGACTGCTTTCCAAAGATTTTGGGGTAGTGCTTGACAACCTCCTCCACCAGCACCTGAAGTTCACCTGTGCTAAACTTTCATCTTCCTCTTCCTATCTCCACCTTCCCTCTGGGAGTCTTGGGAATCCATTTGTTTGTCCTGCAGAGCTCAGCTTCACAACAGCCTGTCTCTGTGTAACTGCTCTCCTGTGTGATCAGGTACTCTGCACCTGCATGGGTGTGGCCACTTCCTGGTTGTGGGGTGGGGTGGATGCACAGGATTGGTAGATTGGTCTGTTGGTTGGCTGAGGGGCGTGGTGGAGGCACCTGATTGGTTGATACATCAACTGCCTGATATTTTGTATCCTCGACTCGGTATTTACCGATTCGGTATTTACCGAATCGGTAAATATCGATTGGGTAAGTTCTATTCATTCCTATGGGCATCCCGGCCCATAGGTTTGAATGTGTATTTCCAATTCGGTACTTGCCGAATCGGTAAATACCGATTCGGTAAATAACGGGTCGGGGTTTCCGAATTTTACCGAATCGGTATTTTTTACCGATTTTTTTTTTTTACCTACATATCATTTCCCTTTTCTTAAATAGCGATTCGGTAAAAATCGGTATTTAAGAATTGGTAAAAATGTGTTACCTACATCTGGCCCTCGGTATTATTTCCGATTCGGTAATTTTACCGATTCGGAACATTTACCGACTCGGTATATTTTCCGAATCGGTAACTTTTCCGATTCGGTAATTTTACCGATTCGGAAATATTTCCGAGGCGGTAATGTACCGATTCGGTATTTTTACCGATTCTGTAATTTTTGGGCGATCTACATCTGAATGTCCAAATACCGGTCGGTAACGGCCGAAATTACCGATTTTCGGCCGTTACCGACCGGTATTAGGCTACCTACATCTGGCCCCAGATGTCCAGATTGACTGCTGAGAACTGTCAACAGGCTGGTGGAGCTGGGGCATATCCAGTCATCTTTGGCAGTCCCGCCCCCACCAAATGGATGGCCCCTCCCCTTGGATCAGTGATTTTTTGTAGGGGTTTAGCGGGTTCTTGACTTTTCTTGACTGGGCATTAGCAGAGTGCCTGCTGTAGGCGTTTTATGTGAAACGCGCTTCCTGAACGCTGAAAAATCTTCTATCTGTGGTTGCTGTTAAAGGCATTTCAGCTTTTTTTCAGACGTGTACTGCTCATATTTGGGGTACGCATCTGTATTCAGTATGAGAAATGGTTAGTGTGTGCGCGCCGGGGATAAAAGGGGGTGAGGTGAACAGGGGCTGCCTCGGATTAAACATGCTCTATCTTTTTATACTCTTCTCTCTCCGCCGTGGGCTTGGTCTCTCGTCTCCCTGTCCCTCCTTTCATCCTATGCTTTGTCCCCTCATACTCTTCCTCTGTCAGTGGCGGGCTCGATCTCTCCTCTCCCTGTTTCCTACCTTCCTCACATACGCTATCTTCTCATACTCTTCCTCTCTCCGTCGTGGGATGGATTAGTTACTTACCTGTAATCCTAGTTCTCTTCCAGGGGTATCCTCATCAAAGTCATAAGCATTAGAATATTCCCGCCCATGTGCGGGACCCCGGAAACACTATATTATATGTGCCCCACATATATATATATATATACATATATATATACATATATATATATATATATAAACATGCAATAGCAGCCATAATAAAAACAGAGCTGAAATATGCTGTAAAGAATTTCCACCATACATGAGTAATAAGCATTAGAAACATGAGAAACAACACAAAGTTTGTTTTAGAAACTGTTTTAATGCTCAGAAAGCAGTAGAAATTCTCATAACTCACTGGAAGCATAGAAAGCTCCCAGGCTGCATTGCAAACACACAGTCTAAAAAGACTGAAAAGCTAACCTGTAGCTGCATAGCAATAAACTGACACCGTGCCTTTAAGGCACCCATGACCCCCAGTATCCCATCATGCCTCAGGGGTGACAGTTAGGTCAGTTGTTCTTTTCGGAGACTGAAAATAAACCCAGTAACAGATAGGTTAACAATATCTCCTTATTAAAGAATTTCCTTTGCCCGGGGAGGCGGGAGGGTTGCTTATGACTTTGATGAGGATACCCCTGGAAAAGAACTAGGATTACAGGTAAGTAACTAATCCTTCTCTTCCAGGGGATCCTCATCAATAGTCATAAGCATTAGAATAGAATAGCGAGCCTCACCTCATCTCCCTGCGGGCAAAGGAGTAACAATACAGTAATAACCATATTAAGCCTAGTAACCACTAAGCTCGTACAGGCCGTAGGTTACCCAAATAGTTTCCTCAAAGAGGCTTGTCCTACTTGAGTATCGGCCCTGGAATCAGATTCTAGGCAGTAATGCCTTGTAAAGGTATGAACTTATTTCCATGTCGCAGCCTTGCATATCTCTGACATTGGAATGTCGTGCAAGAAAGCTACTGTAGCGGCCTTCCCTCTAGTGGAATGCGCTTTGGGTGACCCCAACAAAGGCTTGCCTGCAAGCTGATAGGCCAATTTAATACACGAGAAAATCCATCTCGCGATGGACCTCTTGGCCGCTGGAAAACCTGTTCGCATTGAACCATAGTTCACGAACAGTTGATCCGTTTTCCTAATCCCTTTGGTCATTTCCAAATAGAACTTGAGCACTCTCTTAAGATCCAAGGAGTGAAGCGACCGCTCGGCTGGGGTCGTAGGATTTGGAAAAAACGAAGGGAGGGAAATGGACTGATTTATATGAAAATCAGAAATGACTTTAGGCAAGAAAGATGAATGAGCCCTAAGGACTACTCTATTGTGATGAAAAACAGTATATGGTTCTTTCGCACAGAGCGCTTGAATCTCGCTTACTCTGCGCGCAGAGGTAATCGCCACCAAAAAGGCCGCCTTCCAAGAGAGATGTTGCAAGGAGGCCTTGTGGATGGGCTCGAAAGGAGGTGACATTAACCTGGATAGAACCAGGTTCAATTCCCATGGAGGAGAAGGATTTCGCACAGGGAGATACACTTTTTTCAACCCCTGGAGGAAGTCCTTAACCACTGGAACTTGAAAGAAAGAAATCTGATCAGGTGATTTTCTGTATGCTACTATGGCTGACAAATGCACTCTAATAGAAGCGTACTTTAAACCAGCAGTTGCCAGGGAAAGGAGTTATGGCAAGATGACGTCCTCCTGCCCTTTAGTCAGATCTAGGTGATGATCCCTACACCATAAGTAAAACCTTTTCCACTTGAACGCATAGGACGCTCTCGTGGAAGGCCTCTTAGCCTCTTTTAAAATGTTCATGCATTCAGGAGGCAAGTTCAAATGTCCATATTGCAGGACCTCAGGAGCCATGCTGTTAGGTTCAGTGATGGGAGGTTGGGATGCATTATCCTCCCGTTCATCTTGCTCAACAGGTCCGGCCTGCAAGGGAGTCGTCTGTGTGGACACACAGATAGATGTAGAAGGTCCGGGTACCACCACTGCCGCGGCCAATCCGGAGCTATCAGGATCATTTCCATGTTCGACCTGCGGAGCTTGGAAACTACTCTCGGAATCAGAGCCAGTGGAGGAAACGCGTAAGCGAATGTCCCTGACCAATCCATCAGTAGAGCATTGCCCTGCGTCCCTGGCCGGTGGAACCTGGACGCGAAGACGTGGCATTTGGTGTTTTCGTCGTCTGCAAACAAGTCTATGGTTGGACGATCCCAGCAATGAAAAAGCTCTTCTACTACTTCGTCGTTTAGCACCCAGTCTGGCTGATCTTCGAAGTGCCTGCTGAGTGCGTCTGTGTTGGAAACCGGCTATTTCTGGTAGGCTAAGGCTGATGCCAAAGCCAGGCAGAAACCACCATTCCAGTCAGGGCAAGGAAGTCACACGCCAAGATAACCCCTGCTCACCCTCTAGGTAGCATGGCGCGAGCAGTCTAGGCTAAACTCGGAGGCGATGTGTAAAGCATTTGCGTCAGCGCACAACAGCAACAACATACTAGGTACACCACAAAAGAGACTCCACACAAGGTTATATTAAAATAACTTTTGTATTGTAAAAACATATCAGATAGAAATTACACATGTACATTGTGCCAACTGGCATGGCAATATTCACAAGGGATTATTTACAAGACAGGGCCACATGGGCCACTGTCTGAATCAACACTTTGCAGATATAGAAATACTTGTCAGTAATTAGAATAAAAGTATAGAAACTTCACTGTAACACAAAGTAACAGTTATAGATCACATCCAGTAACTACTGGGAACAGGTAAGTACCACCTACGCAACCCAAAACCCCTTAGGAGACTGTCACGCAGGGGACCAGGACCTCACTAGGACCACCTGTACTAAAATAATAACTACCTAAGTATCACACAGCATTTAGGGGTCTAAGAAAGAACACATTACCCATGATGTATGAAACACATTCAGAGGAGTAGTAAAGGAAAACCACCTAAGTAGCACACAGCGTTTTAGGGGTCTAAGAAAGGACACATTACCCATGATGCATAAATATACATTCAGAGGAGTAGTAAAGGAAAACCACCTAATGTATAAACCTACACATTCAGCGGTGTTAGGAATAAAGCACATGATGCAATAAAATTACATTCAGAGGTACCAGAATAATACAGAAGCGCAATAGTCACATGATGTCTAAAAACATTCAGAGGTGCAGGAATAAGACATGATGCAAGAAATCATATTCAGAGGTGCAAGAACCATACAATTGCGCAAAACCTACATAAGCCACCCTCTGTGGCAGTCCCTAGGCCAACTGGCCTTGTTGGGGCTAGAACGCCCTGAGTCTCAATGTCAGGGGCCTAAACGATGCAGGGGCCCACTACTTGCTGGGCCCCTGGGAACACTCACAAGGGCCTAAACGCTTTAGCTGGCACTAAGTGCTGCGCAGCTGTGAAGGCCTGGCACCACTGTGCCCTCGCTGTCCCACGCAGGGACTCTCTCCTGAAATTGCGCCTAAACGGTGCAGCTGGCACTAAGTGCTGCGCAGCTGTGACTGGCCTGGCACCACTGTGCCCTCGCTGTCCCACACAGGGACTCTCTCTCCCACCTGCGCCTAAACGGTGCAGCTGCCCACTAATTGCTGGACAGCTGGAGAATCATCAAAACTGCGCCAGGGCCCTCACTGGCCCTCAGGTGCAAACTGCGCCGAAGGTTGGAGCCACACAGGCTCTGAAAACACTGGTCAAACGTTGGAGCCACACAGGCTCTAAAACACTGGACAATCGTTGGAGCCACACAGGCTCTAAAAACAATAGGCACACGTTGGAGCCACACAGGCTCTAAAAACACTACAACTGCCCTTGGGGCGCCTCGAGGGCTCCAGAAAACGTTGGGGCGACCCACTGCCATCCGGGGCCGCCCTAGATGCCCCCAAAGTCGATCATGCCCCTACGAGCCTAGCAGGCTCTTAGAACCACTGTGGGGTCCGTGGAGCCAAACAGGCTCTTAAGCAAAATATGGCCCCTCTGGGCTCCGCTGAGCTCACACACGTTGGGGCGACTCGCTGCCAACCGGGGCCGCCCTGCCTCTGTGCCAAAGTCCAGTATGCCCCTTGAGCCTCTCTGGGCTCACCAACCGTTGGGGCGACCCACTGCCATCTGGGGCCGCCCTTCTCACGCCAACTATGCCCCCCTGGATGGAGGGCAGGGCACGGGCCATCAAGAGAGCCTCCGGGGCTCTCTACACATCGCGGGAAGCAGAGAGGAGCGGCCCGCTGCCTCGATCAGACGCGGCCGTCCGCAGAGCTCCCCGCCTACCCCCAGCCCTCCAAGCACTCACCGGGCTGGTCGAGGGGGCTCTGCCTCACACGCGGCTTCCTCCGCTGGGCTCCCCTTTGCCGGCGCGGCTCTCTCGGCTCTCGGGCACATCTCCGGTCTCCCTCCACCGCATGGGAGACCGGCACCGACAACCTGCTTCTTTCTCTCGGGGCTCCCTCCCGGTCACGGGAGCCCCGCAGCAGCCGCCGCCGCCATCTTCCGCCCTTCCTTCCTTCCCCTTCCCCTCGACCGCGGGGGCGGGACTTCCGGCCGGCCGCGACAGGATTGGCCGGCCGGCCGACCACTTCCGGATCGCTGCGGGCAGCGCAGCGGCCCTCCTCTTTAGGCAGGCAGGCGGGGAACCACGATCCGAGGGGTGGCACCCTCGCTACGAACAGCACCCCATCAAAGTTGAAGCGCTATTAAGCGCTTGGGGCCAAGTAGCGCTGGGAAGACAAATAAAGCGCTCTCCCGCGCTTGGGCAATAAAGCGCTCCAAAGCGCTAGAAAAATAGGCAAAGCGCTCCTAAGCGCTAGAACCCAGGCAGAGCGCTCCCAGGCGCTCAGGGGGAGGCTCAGCGCCTCCAGGCACTAGGAATACAGTTCCAGCTCTCTCCCCACGAGAATGCAGCTCCTCCATGCTGCCAAGGGTCCCAGAGCTTCCCAGGGGTAAAGCCACGTCTCCCCCTCAGCCCAGGCAGGGGCGGAGGGGTCCCCCAGGAGTCCAGGCATCCAGGGGCTGGGCAGCGCCCACCCCTGATAGATTCAAGTCCAGCTAACAAGAACAAGACAAGAACATTTTGGAAGGGGCAGAGCCCCTTCTTATACACAGAAAAGGCTTTGAAGTCATTTGAAGTCTTTGTGTGAGCGAGCCCTAAGCTCTGGGTGTATCTGGTTTCCCTCTCCTGTCAGCCTCAGGTCAGAGGTGACAGGGGGCCATCAGGAGGGAGAGCCATCAAGGGTGGGCCCACAGGCACAGCCTGGCTCCACCAGACGCTCTTTCCACTCCTCCCTAACAGCAGATGGGGGCCTTTCATCTACGGCTGACTCAGACCCCCTCCTCCAGACAGTCCATCTACCAGCAGTCCCCGGCATGCCTGGGCCAGGCCCATCAGCCAATCACGTGCTAGCAGACTCACTACACAATTATGCCAACTTCTAAAAGTGGCGCTTCTGGACTAGATACAGCCATGCCGCATACACCATTCTGCAGCATTCATTCTCACGAGTTCATACATATCAAACTCGCCCCTGCACTCCCCACGCATCAGGAATCTACCATGGGCATACATATTTCCCATTCATTCCTATGGGAGGGCAGGGCGCTCACCATCCATACACAGAAAGCACACGCACTTTACACTGTACCACAGTGAAAAAGTGCGCAGAGGCCTAAAATCACCAACCCAGGTTCCAAAAACAGGCTAGGAAAAAGCAAAAAGTCACGGGGTGAACCTGCCCAAAGGACCGGGTCCAACACATCCCCCTTCCAGCCAAAACGCAGGGTAGACCAATCACTACACTGATGGTCTTCACTGCTTTGGGCGACAAAAACCACGGACACGGGCCTGCACGGCAGGGCCAACTTCCAGTTTTTTTCGCCACTCTGAACCCACATAGATTTCCCTCACCAAAAGCTCTCTGGCACAACTAGGATACCCCACTGGTACGCACTAGTCATCCACAGCCAGGACCAGGCCCTAGCCCATCCAAAGATCACAGGTCCTAACCACTCCACAGAGTGGGGGCAGAAGCCCCTGGCACACAATAGCCAATCTCCACTCTCTCTCTCAGGGTAGCTACAACTACCACTGATCCAACAACCTAGGGTCCATACCCTCAGGCTGACTAGAGGTCACGGCAAGAATGCCCCACCCTACCTCTATTCTACCAATGTTAGAACTGGGGGTCTCTAGTTGGCAGAGGTAAGTACCTTAGACCAAGTAGGGACCCTTGCTTCTAGTCACGATGAAGGAATAACCCTCACAGGGAAGCACTCACCAGAACACAACTCTCCTACCAGATCAGGACCTCACTCCGTCACTGGTCTACCACCTGGAAACGATTCCACTTCTGAGGTACAAAGCACACAGCACAGTCCCTCCTCAAGCAGGTGGGGGGACACAGCACACAGCAAAGTCCCCTTTCCTCTACCTTAGTGGAAACAACAAACTGCAGGCGGTCCCCAGAACACACAGCAAGGGCAGCCCCCTCGGTCTCTTCAGCTGATTCACTTTGGTAGAGTTCCTCTTGACCTAGAAGTTTTCTAATCTCCCAACCTAGGATTTACACCCTTAAGTTGCACCGGGTTCAGAAGTACACCGTCCTTCTGCACCCCTTCCAGTTCCATGATCACAGGCACAGTATGTCTCAGGCTAGACAGAGCACACGCCAGCGGCGTAGCAGCGACACACTCTCCTCCCACCGGGAGCGGTACCCCTGGAAGCCAACAACCGGTCAGGACACTGATTACCGATGCCCTTCCCTCCAGGTCAGGCTGAACCTGAACCTGGCCTCCCCCCTCCTCGGGGAACGACCTCCAGAGGCCCCACAAATGGTCAAGCACTCTAGACGGTAAAATGCCCAGCGAACCAGGACTTCTGCACCCTCCACTTAGGAGCGGTACTGCCCAACACCAGGACCGCCGGAGTTCTGATTACAGACACTCCCCGTCCTCTAGACACAGGAAGATCCTCCTCAAATGACCTGTAAGTACAGCCTAGGCCCTTGACCTGGCGCTCCCTTAGGGAACCCTCCAGGCCCCGAGACAGGGTTTCGGGCCAACGTGGGACACACCGTCCCACACTCACTCCACCTCCACTGAGACAGGACGCGAGCCCCTACACCCCTACCATACTAATGGGACCAAGCTGGGCTACACATGAACCTCTTCACCTACACAGGATCATCAGATACACAAGCCACTACTTTTAGAATCACTCCCTAATGTCTCTGCACGACATCCAGCCCACCGCCAGACATCCACCGCACGTGCAAGCTCCTTAAAAAACCTCACACAACTCCTCCAGTTCAACACAGCACTCATCCACACAATCCCCCTCCAGACTGGTGAGACAGTTCCTCACTGCCTCCGACTCTCAACCTGTCACCCTCTTACTGAGCGCACCAGGCACCATACTCTGGGAAATGGGAATGGGAATTCGCGCACTGGACACATTTAAGCTGCCACCACTGGATCCTACCATACTGGGGAATCCAGACACACACACTACACTCAGGGAATAACCACCCTCCTGAGCAAGCAATTTCTCCTCCACCCTCCCTCTCTTCCATCTACCCACACAGGGACAGGAATAGGGATTGGACACTGGACCCAGCAAGGGATTCCTAACCTATGGGAACCTCCCCTATCTACTGGCGTCCCGCCCTGTAATTTTCTCTCATCTGCCACTAAACATAAAGCGCAGGAACACCATCTGAAAATTACACTTTTAAGGGAAAACAAAATCAAAAATAATAATCCCAAATATGTGACTATCTGAAAAACGCAGAGTTTTTGTAATGTAGCCAGTTGTCGCTATGGCACTGGGCAAACGCAAGTCCAAATCCGCACCGCTGACCCACCAATGTTGGAAACCGGCTATTTCTGGTAGGCTAAGGCTGATGCCAAAGCCAGGCAGAAACCACCATTCCAGTCGGGGCAAGAAAGTCACACGCCAAGATAACCCCTGCTCACCCTCTAGGTAGCATGGCGCGAGCAGTCTAGGCTAAACTCGGAGGCGATGTGTAAAGCATTTGCGTCAGCGCACAACAGCAACAACATACTAGGTACACCACAAAAGAGACTCCACACAAGGTTATATTAAAATAACTTTTGTATTGTAAAAACATATCAGATAGAAATTACACATGTACATTGTGCCAACTGGCACGGCAATATTCACAAGGGATTATTTACAAGACAGGGCCACATGGGCCACTGTCTGAATCAACACTTTGCAGATATAGAAATACTTGTCAGTAATTAGAATAAAAGTATAGAAACTTCACTGTAACACAAAGTAACAGTTATAGATCACATCCAGTAACTACTGGGAACAGGTAAGTACCACCTACGCAACCCTAAACCCCTTAGGAGACTGTCACGCAGGGGACCAGGACCTCACTAGGACCACCTGTACTAAAAGAATAACCACCTAAGTATCACACAGCATTTAGGGGTCTAAGAAAGAACACATTACCCATGATGTATGAAACACATTCAGAGGAGTAGTAAAGGAAAACCACCTAAGTAGCACACAGCGTTTTAGGGGTCTAAGAAAGGACACATTACCCATGATGCATAAATATACATTCAGAGGAGTAGTAAAGGAAAACCACCTAATGTATAAACCTACACATTCAGCGGTGTTAGGAATAAAGCACATGATGCAATAAAATTACATTCAGAGGTACCAGAATAATACAGTAGCGCAATAGTCACATGATGTCTAAAAACATTCAGAGGTGCAGGAATAAGACATGATGCAAGAAATCACATTCAGAGGTGCAAGAACCATACAATTGCGCAAAACCTACATAAGCCACCCTCTGTGGCAGTCCCTAGGCCAACTGGCCTTGTTGGGGCTAGAATGCCCTGAGTCTCAATGTCAGGGGCCTAAACGATGCAGGGGCCCACTACTTGCTGGGCCCCTGGGAACACTCACAAGGGCCTAAACGCTGTAGCTGGCACTAAGTGCTGCGCAGCTGTGAAGGCCTGGCACCACTGTGCCCTCGCTGTCCCACGCAGGGACTCTCTCCTGAAATTGCGCCTAAACGGTGCAGCTGGCACTAAGTGCTGCGCAGCTGTGACTGGCCTGGCACCACTGTGCCCTCGCTGTC
This sequence comes from Lissotriton helveticus, assembly GCF_964261635.1. NCBI lineage: Eukaryota > Metazoa > Chordata > Amphibia > Caudata > Salamandridae > Lissotriton > Lissotriton helveticus. The sequence goes on along the minus strand of NC_136057.1, from coordinate 896,397,585 downwards.
CCACACACGGACTCTCTCTCCCACCTGCGCCTAAACAGTGCAGCTGCCCACTAATTGCTGGACAGCTTGAGAATCATCAAAACTGCGCCAGGGCCCTCACTGGCCCTCAGGTGCAAACTGCGCCGAAGGTTGGAGCCACACAGGCTCTGAAAACACTGGTCAAACGTTGGAGCCACACAGGCTCTAAAACACTGGACAATCGTTGGAGCCACACAGGCTCTAAAAACAATAGGCACACGTTGGAGCCACACAGGCTCTAAAAACACTACAACTGCCCTTGGGGCGCCTCGAGGGCTCCAGAAAACGTTGGGGCGACCCACTGCCATCCGGGGCCGCCCTAGATGCCCCCAAAGTCGATCATGCCCCTACGAGCCTAGCAGGCTCTTAGAACCACTGTGGGGTCCGTGGAGCCAAACAGGCTCTTAAGCAAAATATGGCCCCTCTGGGCTCCGCTGAGCTCACACACGTTGGGGCGACCCGCTGCCAACCGGGGCCGCCCTGCCTCTGTGCCAAAGTCCAGTATGCCCCTTGAGCCTCTCTGGGCTCACCAACCGTTGGGGCGACCCACTGCCATCTGGGGCCGCCCTTCTCGCGCCAACTATGCCCCCCTGGATGGAGGGCAGGGCACGGGCCATCAAGAGAGCCTCCGGGGCTCTCTACACATCGCGGGAAGCAGAGAGGAGCGGCCCGCTGCCTCGATCAGACGCGGCCGTCCGCAGAGCTCCCCGCCTACCCCCAGCCCTCCAAGCACTCACCGGGCTGGTCGAGGGGGCTCTGCCTCACACGCGGCTTCCTCCGCTGGGCTCCCCTTTGCCGGCGCGGCTCTCTCGGCTCTCGGGCACATCTCCGGTCTCCCTCCACCGCATGGGAGACCGGCACCGACAACCTGCTTCTTTCTCTCGGGGCTCCCTCCTGGTCACGGGAGCCCCGCAGCAGCCGCCGCCGCCATCTTCCGCCCTTCCTTCCTTCCCCTTCCCCTCGACCGCGGGGGCGGGACTTCCGGCCGGCCGCGACAGGATTGGCCGGCCGGCCGACCACTTCCGGGTCGCTGCGGGCAGCGCAGCGGCCCTCCTCTTTAGGCAGGCAGGCGGGGAACCACGATCCGAGGGGTGGCACCCTCGCTACGAACAGCACCCCATCAAAGTTGAAGCGCTATTAAGCGCTTGGGGCCAAGTAGCGCTGGGAAGACAAATAAAGCGCTCTCCCGCGCTTGGGCAATAAAGCGCTCCAAAGCGCTAGAAAAATAGGCAAAGCGCTCCTAAGCGCTAGAACCCAGGCAGAGCGCTCCCAGGCGCTCAGGGGGAGGCTCAGCGCCTCCAGGCACTAGGAATACAGTTCCAGCGCTCTCCCCACGAGAATGCAGCTCCTCCATGCTGCCAAGGGTCCCAGAGCTTCCCAGGGGTAAAGCCACGTCTCCCCCTCAGCCCAGGCAGGGGCGGAGGGGTCCCCCAGGAGTCCAGGCATCCAGGGGCTGGGCAGCGCCCACCCCTGATAGATTCAAGTCCAGCTAACAAGAACAAGACAAGAACATTTTGGAAGGGGCAGAGCCCCTTCTTATACACAGAAAAGGCTTTGAAGTCATTTGAAGTCTTTGTGTGAGCGAGCCCTAAGCTCTGGGTGTATCTGGTTTCCCTCTCCTGTCAGCCTCAGGTCAGAGGTGACAGGGGGCCATCAGGAGGGAGAGCCATCAAGGGTGGGCCCACAGGCACAGCCTGGCTCCACCAGACGCTCTTTCCACTCCTCCCTAACAGCAGATGGGGGCCTTTCATCTACGGCTGACTCAGACCCCCTCCTCCAGACAGTCCATCTACCAGCAGTCCCCGGCATGCCTGGGCCAGGCCCATCAGCCAATCACGTGCTAGCAGACTCACTACACAATTATGCCAACTTCTAAAAGTGGCGCTTCTGGACTAGATACAGCCATGCCGCATACACCATTCTGCAGCATTCATTCTCACGAGTTCATACATATCAAACTCGCCCCTGCACTCCCCACGCATCAGGAATCTACCATGGGCATACATATTTCCCATTCATTCCTATGGGAGGGCAGGGCGCTCACCATCCATACACAGAAAGCACACGCACTTTACACTGTACCACAGTGAAAAAGTGCGCAGAGGCCTAAAATCACCAACCCAGGTTCCAAAAACAGGCTAGGAAAAAGCAAAAAGTCACGGGGTGAACCTGCCCAAAGGACCGGGTCCAACAGTCTGCTTTTATGTTCAACTCGCCGGGAAGGTGCACTGCCACTACTGTGAGGCCTCGAGAGAGGAGCCAATGCCAGATTGACTGAGCCTCTCGAGAAAGTGGGCGAGACCTTGTGCCTCCTTGTTTGTTGAGATAGAACATGGTGGTCGTATTGTCCGTCTGAACTAGGACTGAGTTGGACTCTATCGCTGGAAAGAAAGCTTTGAGAGCCAGGAATACCGCTCTGAGCTCCAGCATGTTGATGTGGTATGTCTGCTCCTGCGCAGACCACTGGCCTTGAATTTGAAGCGGACCCATGTGTGCTCCCCAGCCTTGCAGAGAGGCATCCGTCACTATAGACTGGGATGGAAGAGGTTGGTGAAACAGTACCCCCACTAGTAAATTCTTTCTCCGAGTCCACCATTTGATGGCATCTTTCGTCGCTTGGGAAAGCATGATACGATCTTCCCAACGTCCTGTCGCTTGGTCCCACTGATCCTCCAGAGCCTGCTGTAGAGGACGCATTCTCAGCCTGGCGTTTGGGATGAGAAAAATGCAGGACGCCATGGAACCCAGCAGGGATGCTACTTCTCGGGCTGTTGGAAGCCGAGACTCTAGCAGGAGTCCACATTTCTGACTCATGGAAAAAAGTCTCTCCTCCGAAGGAAACGCTTTTCCCACTTTTGTGTCCAGAACGGAGCCTAGGTAGTGGATGGACTGTGTAGGCCGCTGGACTGACTTCTCCAGGTTCACATGGAGGCCGAGCCTGCGCAACTGGTGCAGACACAGATGTAGATCGTGCTTTATCTGTACCGGAGATGGACCTTTTAGGAGCCAGTCGTCCAAGTATGGGTAGATGAAGAGCCCCTTCTTGTGAAGAAAAGCCGCCACCACTGCCATGCATTTGGTGAAGACTCGTGGTGCGGACTTGAGACCGAAGGGTAGCACCTTGTACTGGTAGTGCTTGTTCCCTACGACAAACCTCAAGTACTTGCGATGTTGCTGAGCAATCGGGATGTGAAATTACGCATCTTGCAGGTCCACCGAACACTTATTAACAACTATGAGACAACTGGGCTGAGAAACAAGTCCACATTTATTCCTAATCAGAATATTCCCAAGCAGATTCGTGCTTTTGAGGAAGTGGTTCTTTCCTCAATTAACAAGCTGGAGAAAAAGCACATGTATACCAAACCCAACTTGAGTAAAAACCAACAGATAGCACTGAGGGGCCTCAGCGAAGACGGCACAATCATAGTAAAGCCCGCCGACAAGGGCGGAGCAACGGTTCTGTGGCCCAGGGACAAATATCTGAAGGAAGGCGAACTCCAGGTAAACAATCAAACCTGGTACCGTAAAGTAACGGTGGACCCAACAAAAGAAATCCAAGGAATAATTGTGGATCTGATCCAAAAGGGATATGACGGCGGGTATGTGGGTGGGAAAGAAAAAGATTTTCTTGTGAAAAAATTCCCCCGCACACCCGTGCTGTATCTTCTTCCCAAGATACATAAGAATCCAGCAGAGCCCCCTGGAAGACCGATCGTCTCAGGGTGTGACTCTTGCTTGGAACCGCTTTCTAAATACGTTGATTATTTTTTGAAACCATTTTTGACCACTGTAAAATCATACTTACAGGATACTACGGATTTTCTGGTCAAAATTGAAAACATGGAGTTTAACGCTTCTACCGAAATCATGGTCACAATGGACGTGACATCATTGTATACGCAAATCCCTCAAAGTGAAGCTTTAGAGGTGATGGAGCTATACTTAGATAGGAGAACACGACCACACAGGGTTCCCACATCTTTCATCTTAGAACTCGCTGAGCTCACGTTGAAGAAAAATTATTTTCGCTTCAACGAGGAGTTCTTTGTCCAAATCAAGGGGACAGCCATGGGTTGTCCCTATGCGCCGGAGATGGCCGTATTGTTTATGGCTGAATACGAGAACAAATTAGTGGAGAACAATAATCCATACAAGAAACACATCAAACAGTGGCTCAGATATATTGACGACGTGTGGCTCCTGTGGCAGGGGAGTCACACCGAATTGACTGAATTCCATCAGTGGCTTAACAATAAGCATCCGGACATTAAGTTCTCAATGGAACAGAGCAATGCTACGATGACGTTCCTAGATGTTGAAATAAAATGCAGGGAAGGACGTCTCAAATCGTCTCTTTTTAAGAAAGAGACAGACAGAAATACCATTCTCCACCATCAGAGTGCACATCCAAGGAATCTGAGGACTAATTTGCCCTATGGGCAGCTTCTCCGCATAAGGAGGAACTGCTCAGAGAATACAGATTTTGATTTACACTCCAAGAATTTTTGTGAAGAGATGATGACGCGGGGATACCCTAAAAAACTGCTCAAACACGCATACAAGAGGGCACGATACACTCCACGCGAGTGCTTACTCGAACGCAAAACCAAACCGGAATTAGATAAAATGGTCTGTGTGACGACGTTTGGTCCCCATGCCCACCAAATAAGACAGACTATACTTAAGAACTGGCATTTGCTTGAAGATTTGGAATGCCCATTTCCGAAGCCCATCTTTGCTTTTAAAAAAAACAAAAGCATCGGACAACAGATTGTTCGTGCTGATATAAGGGTGGATAAACCTAAACATGATTTGTTATCAGCATGGGGCCTTAAACAGATCACGGGCCACCATAGATGTGGCAACTGCGTGTCGTGCGACACAACGATCGAGGGCAGTGAATTCACCCACAGAGATATAAAATGGAAAAATGATAATTTCAGCAATTGCAAAACCAAAAATGTGGTTTATGCAATCATTTGTATGTGTAACAAACTGTACATAGGCAAAACGAATCAGCAAATTAATGCCCGGGTCACCCAACATAGATCGCGCATTAAGAATAAAGTCATATCTGCTCCCATGGTACAACATTTTATGGACCATGGCCACTCAGAAATGGACTTTAAATGGACAGTCCTGCACACAATTGGGCACAATAGAAGAGTCTTTGATGTTGATGATGCTCTACTGAAAAAGGAAGCTTACCTGATATTACGATTTAATAGCCACCAGACTGGGCTAAATTCTATGTCTGAAATTTCAAGATTATAAATGGAATTTCTTCTTCAGAAACAGAATGGACACCTCCACGAACTACATGTCCCACAATTCCTGAGGTCATGTGACTTATTATAGTACCCACCCCCCTTCCAACATGGCGCATTGATGTTTTGCCGCCAGCACTTGGAAGGAGAGCCTTTAATCCAAAGTTAATAGGTAAGTGAACTCAAGCAGCCACTACCGCCTAGAATCAGTGATGTTTGACAAATAAACCAGTTAGTGACTGAGCGCCCGTTTTTTCTGCAGAATTGAACACGCTCGGATTTGGTCTTGAGCTAAGCAGCCTCAAACCCGCCACAAGCAGTCCAAAAAACGGGACCTGAAGTCCAGGTACAAGCAACTGTCCATTGAGAATAATTGTGGTCGTGGCACATGATAATGAGAGTTAAAAAGCTAGCGCTGATTAAGGAATGATGGCACAAACATCCCTTTTCACCCTTGCAGGTCCCGCACTGCATTAAACTGCGCTGATCTGCCCGAATATTGTTTTCTTTCTTAAAACATCGGTAAAACCACCTGAGGTATTGAAAACACGCGAATCCAAGCACAGGTACATGCGCTGGCAAGCAAATATTTGCATATCTGTTTTAGCACACAACGAGTGTTTTTTACATTCCACCTTACTTTAACGCTTCAGGCTCGCAACTGGTACCGGTGGGCACGCCACAAGTCCTCGTTGTTATTACCTGGGATGCTTCACGTAATCATCTTCAGGTAATATATGTCTTAAATGTCGAGAAAATAGTGCACACTGTTGGCATCACAAACTGACCTTATCCTGGCACGAATTATTTACCTGGTGTCCCTCTTTCAGAAACTGCGGCAGGGACCACAAAAAGTAACTGAATCCACTTCAACTGAAACCCAATTAAAAAGTGCGACGGCCCTTGTAAGGTAATTCCCTTGCAATTAAAGCTCACATTGGAGCTGCTTATAGAGGCTATTTTAATTCAGGAACTCATGTATATATCCTTTTTTCTCTTTATTCTTTTGCACACAACCACACAGGAAAATCATACAGCCCTGATGAGAACACGTTAATTCACATCTCGAGTTCGAAACGCGTCGGCCAAATGGAGAATAGCACTCTTGAATGACTGAAACAGTGATTCAGCTCATTCTTCTCTTTCACTGACTAATATTGTGCATTTTATTGATTCATCTGTTCTCCACTTGATTTTTTCTTAATTGTTTTCACCATTCCTTGATTGGAATTGTATCAATAATGTGGATACTTTGGTAATGTATATATGAGATTGACCAAATTTGAATATTGTGCAAATGTACATATGAAATGTACATATGAAATGTTTTGCTTCATGTTTTATGTAGTAGTGTCATAATTTTGTACAGTCGATTCTTTTGAATAATTGTATGCATAAGGTTTATCTTTTTCGTTAAATATTCTTTTCTGTTTGAAAACAAATAATTCAAAGGTATAAATAAAAAATACCATACAAATCCTCAATCAATAGGTGATTTGTTACTCCAATTAAGGAGACGTTGTAAATTATATGTACGGCCAGCACTACGTTTTTTCTAGAATTAACATATGGTCCAGCTGCCCGTACGTCCCAGGACCTAACTCCCTGTGAATAACTGCATTTGCTAGAGAGCAGCAGATGAGTGGGTTAGTTCCCACTGGTGGCAGCAATCTCCCAAGAGATAGAGAGAAGGGTTTAGATACTAAACACCTGACAAAGATAGTGCCCCCCTTTAAACAAGGGGATGACATCCAGAAATGGATGGCTGCTTTGGAGAGGGCCTGCACTGTGCAGGGCATTCCCCAGAGTCAGTGGGCAGCTATACTGTGGCTCTCCTTTGATGGCAAAGGTAGAGATAAGCTCCTCACTACAAGAGTGGAGGATGCTAACAATTACCAGGTCCTGAAAAATGCACTGGTTGATGGGTTTGGCTTAACCACTGAGCAGTACAGGTTGCTGTTCAGAGACACCCAGAAAACTCAGTCTCAGGACTGGTCTGACTTTGTTGATTGTGCCACTAAGGCTTTGGAAGGCTGGCTACTGGGTAGCAAGGTTACTGACTTCACAGGATTGTATAATCTTATTATGAGAGAGCAAGTCTTAAATAATTGTCAGAACCAGTTATTACACCAGCACCTGGTAGACTCTGATCTGACCTCTCCACAAGAATTGGGTAAGAGGGCAGACAAATGGGTCAGAACCAGGATTAGGCCCAAGAACCAAGGTGGTGACCAGAAAAAGGAATCAACCAAGCCTCAAGAGAAGGGTGGGAATAAATCTCCAGATCAAACCACATCAGGCCCCCAAAAATCCTCTGAGGGGGGTGGGTCCCAGAATCCTTCTAATAACCAGAAGAAACCTTATTGTTATCCCTGTAAACAGGTGGGTCATTTGAAAACTGACAGCAGTTGCCCCAAGAACAACAATAAGGAGAACATACCCCCAAATAACATTCCCAAACCTCCTGTTACTACTAGTAGTAATCCCCCAGGTGGTGGGAGTGCCCCCAAGAATTTGGGTGCATTTACTTTGGGAGTTCCTGGGGACTCTGGCCTAACCAGGTCCCCAAACTTAGATACTTTTGTCTGTGAGACTGGCATGGGGTTTGCCAACTTCACAACTTGTCCCAACACTTTGGGCAAGTACAGACAGGAGCCCCTCATCAATGGTATAAAAGTTGAGGCCTATAGAGATACAGGGGCTAGCATCACTATGGTGACTGAGAGTCTAGTCCCCTCAAGGCAACTTTTACCTGGTGCCACATACCAGGTGACCAATATTGATGGAGTACAGAGAGATCATCCCATGGCAGTGGTCAATCTCAACTGGGGAGGTGTCACTGGCCACAAGAGAGTGGCAGTGTCACCAAACTTGCCTGTAGATTGCCTACTGGGGAATGATTTAGAGCTCTCAGCCTGGGCTGAAGTAGAGCAAGAAACCCATTCTAAAATGGTAAACTTCCATGGTAAGGTTAGTGGGGCAGTGATAGCCACAGCCCCAGTCCAAGATGTCCTCCCTGAACAGGTCAGGAGGGCTGTGCCAGTCACAGCCCAATCTCAGACAACTTCGTTCCCAGAACAGGTTGTCAAGGCTGTGATGGTCACAGCCCACACCCAAACTGAGCCCCCTCCTGAAAAGGTTGGGAGAGTTGTGATGGCCACAGCTCAAACTCAGACAGATGATAGTGTTGTGAAGCCTGAAACTATGGATCACTCCACTCAGACAGAGAGCATTGAGGAGGAAGAGAAATCTCCCTCCCACCAGACTTTAGGAAAGGTTCAGCCTCCTCAGGGAACTGATCTGGCCCCTTGTGAAGAAACTACCACAGAGGTAGTCAGGCCTAGCCTGGCAGAACCCCTGATGTCAGTGGACCCTTCCAAGGTGGGACCCAGTCTGGAGCAGGTAACCTGCCCCTCTCTACCCTGCCTCAGTCAGCCCAGGGCTGTAGAGGTCAGGGAGGCCAGTGTTGGACCCCAAAGGGCCCCCTGTCCAAAAGAAACCCCCTATCAGCAGATTAAGGGCACTGAAGCTAGTAGTCCTAGCAAGTGAGAATAAAACCAACTCCTGAGGGATCCCCCTTAAATTTAGTTAGGGACCTCCCACAGATGGACACTGTTGGGCACAGCCAAACCTGGAACCTAAGGGCCCCAAACCTGACCTGTCCCTCCAGTAAGCCAAACAGAGGGACCCAACCTCCAGCTGTAGGTAGCCAGAGGTTGACCCTGAGAGCTCAAAACAACTCAGTCTTGGAAAGAAAGGCCTCTATGGTGGAAAATGATTGGAGGAAGCTGAGCCCAAAATTAGTGGAGCCTCACTTCAGTACTCCATTTCAACACCAGCCTTTTACTTTGCCAAAACACACCACAGGTAGAGATTCCCTATGGTGGAGACCCTCAGATACCCTTAGGGTGAGGGATTGCTTAGTGGACCATGACATAGGGGGTAACCATGCCAGTGCTGGTACTTCCTTATATGGCCACTTAGGCAATATAGGCTTACCTGTCAAGGATAGCCTTATCTCCTTTCGTTTGGGGGGGGGGGTTATGTAGGAAGGTAGATCCCTGACTATGGTTGCCCCCAACCTTTTGCCTGGTGTTTTGCTGGTTTTCTGACTTAGTTGACCTGGGGCCCTGCTATTCAGGACCCCAGGCCTACTGCTCTCTCTGTAAAATGGATTCCATGTACCCTAGGTACATATCTAATTGGATACTGAGTCACCTTATCAGTCCCTGTACAGAGTACCTTAGGTGCCCAGGGCATAGGTGTACCCAGGGCCTACCAGGGGCTGCAGCATGTATTATGCCACCCCTGGCTGGCCATCCAAATCTGACACAACTGGCTGCACGACAGCTGGGGCAAGGTGGTGTAATCACCCTTTGCTTTAGATATAGTATTCCTATATCTAAACCTAAATGGGCACACAGATCTCCTATCAGTCACTCCTATGGCAGGCCTTAACAATCCTGAAGGCAGAGTGCTTGGAATCGTGTGAGATAGTGCTCTGGCATGAGCTGGGCCTGTCTGCGGCTTTCGGGATCCATCCCTTAGCCGTTTCCATGATATCGCATACCATATACTCTTAAGTGCATTATAATCCTCGCGGTTATATGCCAACTCCGGTATCGCTTTATCAAAACATGTCGAGTAAGGTGTCATACGAATTGGAATACTAACCCCTCGCCAATTCTGGCGACGGGGTTAGCATTCCACCCTTCTAGAGGGACACGACATGTATGTAACCTGTAACCCCGGTTAAAGTCAGACAGAGCCTTAGCTCCACAAAATGGATTCTGCCACCGAGACACAAGTCTGCCCTCCTGCTGCTGGGAGTCCTCCCAGCCCAGGAGGCAAGGACAAAGGGTTTCCTGCCAGGGGCGGTGCCAGCACCGTCCCAGACAGGATTTTGTGTATCCTAGGTAGGCAGGGCTTTAGAGGAAGGTGACTGCAAGTGGCACCCCGGTGCTCACTGTGCATAAGCCGGCTGGAACCAGTTCCAGGGGCACTCCAGCCCCTGATCTGGGGAAAGCCCGCCAAAGGAGAGGGGTGTAACCACCCCCCTCCTAGTCCCACCCATAGGGCAGGACTTAGTCGCGTGCCAGCCCCTTTTTGCAGGATAAAGGTAGGAACTGGCCCCCTTCCAAATCAGATCATCTTTGAATCCTGAAACTACTTTCCACGAAAGGAACTCAAGACTTCTTCCCAAGATTCTCCCTTGTGACTAAGGAGTAGTCACCCTGCAGCAGCAGGCACCAACCAAGCATCGCGGTCTGTTGCCAGTCTCTCCTCCGGATCAAGACTGCTCCAGCACGACGAGAACCGGCTTCCCTGGCACCTCTGACCTCAACCTACATCATCAGCCCAGCTGTGATCCGTGGGTGTGACGAGACCTCGAGGGACCGACCATCTTCAGAACTGCACGACGCTTGTCCAGCACGACCACCGAGTGACCCTCGACCGAGTGCTTTGGGATAAGAGAAGCCCCGACCCTGAGCAGCTCCAGCACCGAAGTTCAGCCCCCCTGCATCCACGAGATCTGCGTGGGGCACTTCTGCTCTTTGCTGCCAACCGCGTTGTCCAGGTCGCTTGCCCGTTGGCTAGTGGCCCTTTCACGACGCTCCACGACGACAAACACTGCTGGTCTGGTTGCTCCAGACTAGCCCTTGCTCCCCTCCAAAAGAGGAGCACCCTGGACCCTCCTGGTCCACTCAAGACGCCATTTTAGGTCCACCGCGTGGGCCTTGCATTTGCCAAGACTTGTTGCCCAATCCTGGGTCCAGCGACGTCGACAGCAAGAACCTTCGTGGGACAGCTCGCACCTCCATCCTGGTCGCCGACAACGCCTCCTGGTCCGAGAGACTGCAGAGCCCAGCAGCGCCCACTCACCTGGCTGAGGTGACTTCGTCCGGTGTCATCCTGGTGCCCACTCAAATCACTGGCTAGTGATTCAGAACTTGGTCCCCTCTGCTTACAGGTTTCTTCTTCCCTGATCCAGGCTTGGATCATCACGAACTTCTTCACTGGCCGCCTGCCAGCAACTTCTTTCTTCAGGCTCCTGGATCTTCAACGAGGGTTTCTGACGCAACTTCAACCCTATGCAGCCGCAGCCCCTGGGCTAGGTAACCTGAGTACTCCGGTGCTCCAGCATAGTCCAACACCCTAAGTGTTCGGATCCACTCGCGTTTTTGACCCACCTAGTCGGGTTCGCCCGAGAACAGTAACTTTGTCTTTACTAGCTTCCATAGACTTTTTCCCGCCTTACGCGTGAGAGTTCCCACTCTGCACACGACGTCCACAGGCCTCCTGCTTCTAATGTAAGGGTTTAGTATTGTAGGCCTAGCGTTTCTAAAGTCTATGAGAATAGTTACTTACCTGCTAGTAATTCGCATTCCACTTTTGTAATATATGGTTTTTCGTGCCCCTCGGGCATTTGTGTAAATTGTGCGACTTAAAGTAATTTCGTATTTTTTTTTTATTTTTTTTTTTTTTTTATTGAGATGGATCGGGATATAACACAATTTATAAATACCAACTGAATCCCATCAGACATTTACACATATGGATATAAACTATATTGCATATGATAAAATCAGACAATTAATATGTAAAACATCTCGGCAAACAGCAGAAGGGCAGCAAAAGTACACAAAAATGTTACAATCCAAATAATACAAGGGGATCATTCTTACATCAACTCACTGTCTATTCATCTTAGTTCTCTCCAATTTCTAAGAGGAGCCCAAATCCTTTTACCATATTCTTTCGTCCTTTTACCCTTAAAGTTATATAGGCATTCCTCTATATTATGGATCCCCAGCAGCCTGGTTAGCCACATCTGAAAAGAGGGCGCAATCGGGTCTTTCCAAGCCGCTGCAATTAAGATTCTAAAAACAGCTACGGATAGAAAAATAAATGCTTCAGCTTCATGTCCGATTGCTAGGTTTTCATCCCTACCAAGTAAAACCATAATTGGGGATAGAGATATTTGAGACTCTAGCAGCCCCGATAAAATTTTTTCCATTTCTGTTAAAACAAGTGTGAGATTCTGACAAGAATAAAAGATATGCAGAAGATCCGCCGGGCCTTGATTACACCTTGGACATTTATCGTTATCTCTTAGCCCCCATTGAAACAACTTTGCAGGGGTATAATACAAATTGAAAACCATCTTGTAGTGCTGTGCTTTTAAATTAGTTGCTCTTAATACCTTTTTGTTCAATACGAGCACGTAATCTATGTCTACATTTGGATCCCCTATCCTTTGAGCCCAAGCAGACTCTATCTGTGTAATATCATTACCCAGCGCCTTCAAGAGATAACTATACCCTACTTTGATCTTCTTCCCGCCACTTATTACATACTTTATAAGAGGATTTATCTCCTGTAATGCTAATCTCGGTCTGAGTGATTTAATCGTCTGCTTGACTTGATTATACAGGAGCCAGTGGGTAGCCGGAATACCAAATTTCTGTTGTAAAATATCGAACTCCAATAAATCATCCCCACACATGACATCCCCCAGATATCTAATGCCCAGCGCCTTCCATGAGCTGCTGTTTCTATTCTCTCCAAGATGAGAAAAAGGTCTTGAGCTCCAAAGGTCAATCATACCATTGATCTTCGGGATTTTCAGGAATTTCAGTGTCGCCTTCCAAGTACCCCATACACTTAGCATTACTTTACTTTTACTCCTTTTAAAGTATGAAACATTAATTTCTCGTGTTAGGAGCCCCCGAGCCCCTTCTCCTAGTAATACTTCATAAATTGACGGAATTCTATAAAAGCCAGGTGGAGTTTCTAAAACATCATTTCTCAACAAATAATTCATTTGCAGCAGTAAACAAACCCAATGGTACAGCCTCAAATTGGGTGCAGATAGCCCTCCTTCCTCTAATGGTGCAGAAAGTCGAGCTAATGATCTCCGGATTTTCCCATACTGCCACACAAATTTTACAAAAACTGCTTCCATTTTTTTAAGCAAACCCTCTTCTACTAGTAAGGGTATGGCACGGAATAAATACAACAATTTCGGAAACATTGACATTTTCAGTACATTCACCCTCCCAATCAAAGATAAATGTAAAACATCTAATCTTCTGAGTTCTCTATCTATTGAGGTAAGTAGAGGCAGATAATTTTCCTCGATAATTTTCCCAACATTAGCATTGATTCTTACCCCAAGATAAACTGCAGAATCCACATATCTTGGATCTCTTTTATAGATATTTCTAGTCCCAATTATTATTGTTTTTTCGGTGTTAAGCCTATAGCCAGAACATAATCCAAACTCATGCGCAAGATGAGTTAATTCAATCATTGCCGTTTGCGGATCCTTAGTGGTGATTGCCAGGTCATCCGCATATGCCAATAATTTAGTGCTATGACCATTGGTTATAACTGGGGATATGTTATCAGAGGCGAGGATTTTCCTGATAAAAGGGTCGATGAAGAGAGAAAAAAGGATCGGGGAACAGGGACACCCCTGTCGAGTTCCTCTCCTAATCACCACTTCTTCCGACTGCAGACCCATTGCGTTAATTCTGGCTACCGGATCTCTATACATAGCTTTAATTGCATTTCTACATTTTTCTCCAAAACCCCTTCTAGCTAAAACCTCCCACATAAAATCCCATACTACACGGTCAAAGGCCTTTTCAGCATCTAAAAGGATCATGGCCATATCTCCTCCCGTAGCAGCATTCGAGTCAAACAGCGAGATTGCTCGCGCAATGTGTTCCGTTGTCCCCCTACCCGGGACAAACCCATGCTGCCAAGGTGAGACAAGTTGGCCAATTACCCTCCCTAGTCTTTTGGCCCATACTTTCGAATAAAGTTTTGCATCCGAATTTATCAATGATATTGGCCGATACGAGCCAGGATTTTCCGCTGGTTTTCCCTTCTTATGAAATATTACGATGTTGGTTTGTTTCCATGTGTCGGGGATCATTCCAGTGCAGATTATTCCATTAAAAAGGTCTACCAACATAGGAAGGATTTCGTCTTCCAGAGCCCTATAAACTTCTAATGGTAACCCATCTGGACCTACTGCCTTACCCGCTGCTAGTTCATATAAAGCAGTCTTGATCTCTTCTGATGTTATGTCTAAGTCCAGTCGCGTCTTCTCCTCCTCCCCCAGCGAAGGACATGATGGCCCATAGTCATGCAAAATTATTGGTACCAACCCAGTCTCTTGATCATATAATTTTTGATAAAAATTCTGGAATACCCCCATTATAGCTTTAGGGTCTGTATGCTCAACACCATTATATTTGATCTTCGCAATTTTATTTTTATTCGTTTCTTGCCTAATACGGAGGGCTAGGACTCTTCCGGCTTGCTCGCCTGTCTCATATCTCCTTGCTCTGTGTGTCTGATAATTACCGATCTCCTTCTGCGTAATTATTTTTAGGATCTCCCCCTTGATCAAAGCCATAGTTCTAGTTGTTTCCGAACTATCCTGACCTGAAGCTATTTCCATTATGTGGCATTTCTCAGCTTCTGCTAACTCTAATGTACGTTTCTCCAAGATACTTCTATCCTCTTTCCTTAATTTGGCTGCACAACTGATTGTCTCCCCTCTTAATGAAGCTTTAAAGGATTCCCATACACCATTTCTAGATGCACTATATCTATTCATTTCAAAAAATTCTTTCGCCCATTGTTTAATGTGTTTGACAAACCTTTCGTCATTTAGGAGTTTCCTTTCAAACGTCCACTTTGAGAATTCCCTTTGAGTACTAGGAATTTTATATGTTAGTATCAAAGGATTGTGATCCGAAATAATTCTTGGGGTTTTAGTAATTTTAACCTTACAGATTTCTCCTTTTGTCACAAAAAAATAATCTAATTTAGAATATTTCTGTGCGGGATGTGAGAAATATGTATACCCTGGATCCCCAGGCATATTAAGTCCCCAAACATCCCCCAGGCCATGTGACTCTATTAGAGAGTCGAGAGCCCTCTTTACCTTCCGTTTACGCCCTGTGTATCTGCTTCCCTGTTTCCAATCAGCTGTGATGTTCATATCCCCACATACTATCATCGGGGTTGCCCAATTAGCCAGTTCTTCCTCCAGCTTATCAAAAACCATTGGCTCATCTTCATTTGGGCCATAAATTACACACAGCGTAACCCCCATCTGCAGTTCCACTATGGCCCATCTACCAGACCCATCCGTTTTGCTACGTTTCGCTCCCCCCAGATTGCATTTAGCTAAAATAGCCACACCTCTTATCATCGATGTTTGTGATGAACACCCTATCAGCGTATACCCATAGATATCCAGCAGCTTCCTTTTATCCCAGGGTATATGAGTTTCTTGAATACAGAGTATGTCTATATTATTAGATCTTACCCAGTGTGATATCCTTTGTCTTTTTTTCCAATCATTTAACCCCCCTGCATTTATGGTACAAATCCTAATGTCTGACATTATTGCTGTATTTCTTCTCCCTATGATGACTGTTATCCATGTATATCATTCTGCTCATAGTGCTAGTCTTACTCCTTTCCATCTCAAAAATTTTCTTTTTTTCCCCCCATTCTTTCCCACCCTCCCCCTCCCTGCCCTGCTGCTCCCCTCCCCTGCCAGGGCTCCCCCCCCCTTCCTTAGAGGCGCTCAGACTGAAGGTCTGTGCACGTGATGGTTCGCTGCCCGAGTTAAGGAGATTTAGAACATATGACCCATCCTTGAATACCCGTAACCCTATCACCCACCACCATGTCTACTACACCCCGCACCACCCATCACCACCACTTCGTGTACCTGTCATGATGGTTATTGATCCAAATAAAGATCCCTGTTTTCACAAAATACTGCCCTCATGCAAAACAAAATTTACTCTACCAGGCAAAAATAGAAATATTCTAAATACTGTTATACACTACTATACATTACTACACATTGCTACATGTCCTACAACTGCAGAAATTCTTTGGCCTTTATCTCAGAAGAGAAATATAATGTTCGACCATCTTTGACTATCTTCAATTGGGCCGGATTAATCAAATATGCCTGCATGCCCTTATCTTGAAACGGTTTAATCATCTGACGTAGTCTCCAGCGTCTCTCCACCGTGACATGACAGAAATCAGGGCGCACAAAAAAGGAGTAACCGTCCACAGTCTTTTTTTTATCAGGTCTTGCTCTCTCTGAGATTGCTTGCCTCAAGTTGAAATTGCCCAAGAAGATCAGAATGGCCCTTGGTTTGTCCCCCTCTTTTGCATTTTTGTGAATCTTAAAAGGTATACGATGTGCCCTCTGAACCTCCCTTGACCAATTCCAATCTTTCAGATCTGTAAAGGCCTGTTCAAATAACTTCACCATGAATGCTTTTGTGTCTGAATCCTCTGAACCTTCGGGGATTCCCAAGATGCGCAGGTTATTCTGTCTTGATCTATTCTCCAGCGCCTCCAATTTCCACTGTATATCAGTAATTTGAGTTCCTTGTAAGTCCATGCTGCTAGAGGCTGCTGCCGTCTCAGCTTCTACTGAGACCACTCGTTCCTCCAGATTATTAACACGTTCACCTAGGTTCATGCAGACTTTTGTTAATTTCCTGACTGCCCCTTGGATTTTTCTAGCTGCTGCCTGAGATTTACGGCTTTCCTGACGTACTTCTTCCCTGTGGGAGATTATCTCCTGATGGATAACCTCTAGAAGAGACATCTGTGCCGTCTCCCCCCCTGAACTATCTTGAACCGTATTAGCAAACTTAGACGTCAGTTGCTCTTTTTTTTTATGTTGAATTTTTGGGCCTGTCACAACTTTCACCGCGGTTGTTGGGGGGTTATGATCATCCTGTTCCAGGTCGCTGTCAGTGTCTGCATCAGACCCACTAATTTCTTGATCCAAACTGTCATCCCCTTCCTCCGACCATTCCCCACCCTCTGACACCGAAAAGAACGCTTCGCTGGGGACCTCTTTTTTGTCGCTCCCATCGCCCCCGGTTTCCTCCTCTGATGTTCTTTCTAGCAGATTGAGTTCGGGCACAATGCCCTCCGCTTCTCCCGTACCTAGATCCACTTTCTTAGACCCCAGTGTGTCTTCGTTTTGATCCTGGAGCACAGGCAAGTCTATATCTGTTTCATTTGTAGGTACAACCTCTGCATCATAGGGGACCCCCCCCCCCATCCTTAGGTCTAGTCATAGCCTGGTCAACCTCGTTACTGGTGGCGATACAATCAGCAGTATCATCAGAGCCTTTTATTTTAGCCAGTTTTTGGAAAATATTCGATATCGGGGTGGTACCCTGAGAATCTAGATTGAGTTTACCATTACCCTGTAGTGCCATTTTTTTATTTGGTGTATCTTGTCTCCTAGTCTTTTTGCCCTCCGACTCATTCTCTGTAGTTAAGCCTGCTAGTTCTGCCGCAGCCTTTCTTCTAGCAGCAGCTGCCTTGGCTCCTGCGGTATTTTTGGGGGCCATAATTTCTCTCCTCCTTTCTAGGAGCCCAAACTGCACCGCACCCCTCGTGCTGTTATACTCCCGAATTGATCCCTCGGGGCTGCAGTCCGCCAGAGCCTCCAAAGCCTCCAGAGCTCTCAGGGCGTTTTTCCCATCACTACAGGGGGAGTACAGTCGCTGGCTCAATCGAATCTCCAGAGCCTCGATCTGTCCCCTCCTCCTGCGCTGCCTCCGCTGCCTCACCTGCAGACTCCGCCGTGCTAGCCTACTGGATGCCGACTCCGCAACCTCCGCTGCCTCAGCCAGCAAACCCCGCCGAGCTTGCCTGCTGGACGCCGACTCCGCAGACACCGCAGCCTCTGCACGCAAACCAACCACCAATAGGGCTCTCCGCCTCCTCCCAGCCCGTAACAGCTCCAACAGAAGCAGCTGAAGCGGCCAACCGCAAGTAAGTTTCATGCGGCGGTATCTCCTTCAGTGTTGATCGCGTTTTTTTTTTTTTTTTTCCCCTTTGTCTTTCTTGCGCTCAAATCGGGTGGCTGGGTCTTTTAAACGCGCATTATCTTAACTTATGATTATGCATATCCTCGTGTATCGAGTCATATATTCACACATCGGCACTGCGGGTGCGTGGTTCGGGTTCGGGTTCTTCTGGATCCTACAAATTTCCAGACCGCATCTCCTCACTCGAGCTGCTTCCCGACCGTCCTACACGGCCGCCATCTTGCCCCCGCT
Source organism: Lissotriton helveticus (assembly GCF_964261635.1). Taxonomy (NCBI): domain Eukaryota; kingdom Metazoa; phylum Chordata; class Amphibia; order Caudata; family Salamandridae; genus Lissotriton; species Lissotriton helveticus. Next base: position 896,379,158 of record NC_136057.1, on the reverse strand, counting down.
TGCCTGCTCACATCCAAAAAAAAATAAATAAAATAAAATAAAATTAAATAAAGTAATTTCGTAAGAGTTTTGTTGTGTGCTTAGCTCCCTGACTCATAAAGAGTTCAGGGTAGATGTAGGAAGGTGGCTACCTGACTATGGTTACCCCGGATTTTTTGCCTGTGTTTAGCTGGTTTTTTGACTTAGTTGACCTGGTTCCCTGCTAATCAGGGCCCCAGGCCATCTGCTCTCTCTGTAAAATGGATTCCATGTACCCTAGGTACATACCCCAATTGGAAATGGACCCCTTGTCAGCCCCTGTATAATGCACTATAGGTGCCCAGGGCATAGGGGCCACCAAGGCCTACCAGGGGCTGCAGCATATCTTTTGCCACCCCTGGCTGGTTCTTAAATTGACACAACTGGCTGATCACTCAGCTGGGGTAAGGTGGTGTAATCACCCCTTGCTTAGATATAGTATACCTATATCTAAACCTATATCTGGACACATGTAAACCTGTGAGCCACTCCTATGGAAGGCCTCATCAATCCTGGAGGCAGGGTGCGTGGTTTTATGTGAGATGGAGCTCTAGCATGAGCTGAGCCTGTCTGCAGCTGTCGGGAACGACTCCCTAAGCTGTTTCAGGATAATGCCATACCATATACTCTTAAGTGCCTTATAATCCTCGCGGTTAAATAGCAACTTTGGTTTGGCTTTATCAAAACATGTCGTGTAAGGTGTCATACGATTTGGAATACCATCCCCTCGCCAGTTCTGGCGACGGGGATGGCATTCCACCCCTCTAGAGGGGTAAGACATGTTCCTTTACTAAATGCGGTTAATTTCTCCAAAGACCTTAAGATCCACAAAATGGATGCCTCTGCCACAGACAAATGTCTGGACCCCTGCAGTTGACCGAAACTCAGCAGATGGGGCCTGGACAAAGGGTTTCCTGTCACAGGAGGGTGTCACCACCCTCCAGACAGGAGATAGTGGATTGTAGCAGGGAGGTTTGAAAGAAACCAGACACTGCCTGGGGCGCACAAGGCTGCCCCTTGCATAATCCGGCCAAACCGGTTCTGGGGCACTCCAGCCCTTGTGCCAGGGCGGCCTGGATCAAAGGAAGGGGGTGTATCCACCCACTTCCTGGGTCCCACCCATAGGAGGGGACCTAGCAGGTAATCACGCCCCCCAGATTGGAATAAGAGTGGGAGCAGTGCCAATGCACATCAGATTTCCTGGAAGAAACATTTGAAACGATATTCTGGACCCTTCGCCCTCCATTTCAACGTGGAAGCCCGAAGAATCTCCCTTGTGGTCAAGGAGTGACCACCCTGCAGCAGCAGGCACCATCCAGCCCTCGACGTCTACTTAGTTGCAGTTCCCGCCAGAACTCGAGCGACTGAGATCGACGAGATCAAGCCTGCCCAGCTTCTAACAGCCCGATCCACAGTCCCTGCAAAGCTGAGACCCGTGGAGGCGACCGGAAGCGTGGGGCACGCCATCTTGAATTGACCACGAGACGCTGACCGTGCAGCCCACGAGTGACCCTCGAAGCTGTGCACCGGGGTTTGAGAAGCCCCCACCCTGAGCTACTCCTGAGCCGAAGTTCAGCCCTCCACACTCGACGAGTGCTGCGTGGGGCCCTTTGGCACGATTTGGCTCAACGCGTTGGCCCGGTCACTTGCCAGCTGGCTTGTGGTCCCTGTGCCGACGAACTACCTAAGAAGACTCGTGAATCTGGTTGCTCCAGATCCACACCAGCTCCCCTGAAAAGGAGCCCCGATTCTGACCTTCCTGGTCCGAGTGAGAAGCAATCTTCCGAACCTGCGTGGATTGCTCTTACCAAGGCTTGTTTGCTCCAAACTTGAAGCCGACTGCACCGACGGTGAGAGCCTGCGTGGGACAGATTGGGACCTGCTCCTGGACGTCGCAGATGCCCCAGAGCCCACGTGACAGCGGAGAGAAGCTCCTCGACGACCACCTGATTGCGCCCGACATTGCCTGGTTCCGTCCTGGTTCCACCCTGGTCACTGCTGAGTGACCCAGACTCTGTCCCCTCTGCTTTCAGGTACTCTACAACTTGAGTCCACCCTTGGACTCCACCGGACACTTCATCTTTAACCCGCCTGCAGCCCTTTCAGCTCCAAGCACCAAGAGCCTGCGTGTCAAAACCCGACGCCACTTCGACCCTGTGCACCCACTTCCTGTGGGTGAGGTAACTTTGCTCCGCCGGTGTTCCCACACTGGTGCACACCTCTAGGGTCTGTGTGTTAAGTTTTGTTCCTCTAGGTTCTGCGGAAGTGTCCTTAAACTTTAACTCTTTGACTTTTACGCACCATTGGTTAACATTGGTGCATGCGTGCGCTTTCCGCACATCTCCCGAATCCCGAGGGCCATTCCCGACTTCAGCATTACTTGTCCTGACTGCTCCCAGCGATTCCCTAGGCCCTAGGCCTAACCACTGTTCGAGTGGCCTCTCTTATACCACTTGTTTAGTATATGGTTTGAGTGGCCACCCGCCCTCATCCATAATTGTGCAACTTGTATGTTTAAACAGTGCTTTTGATTTAACGCTTGTGCCCCTTTATTCATAAAGAATACTGGGGATTGTTTTTAGTAATAAACACATATATTTTTATAATATATACTTGTGTGGTGTCCTTTCATTTGGTATTACAGGATTGTATGTGGTAAAACAGCTCGCTTAACACGACCTCTTAAGTTAAGCCTTTAGGCTGCTTAGTCCATGCTACCCCTAGGATAGCTTGTCTAATAAGGTTGACTTACAACCAGACACCATAAGGGATTGTTTGGTCAGGTAGTAGGTGGTTCCAGAATTGGAAACATCCCCTACCAGGCCAACTTCTCACATTGGTGAGCAGCGGTGCGGATTTGAGCTTGCTGTTGTTTTACCATTGCAATCTTTATATCAAATTGAAAGATCACATCAAGTACCTCTAGGTACATATAAATCAAAAGCTTAGCATATTAAGTTCTACTGAACTTAGTAGTTGTAGATAAAAGGGATTAGCACACCCTGACTACAACTCACTAGCAAGGTACAGTAGGAAAACACTTAGTGTAGGTAAGTGCACCACTTACACCTCACTAGTAACCATGTCTGACACAGGAAAAGCCTCAGGGTCTAATCCTGTGACAGTTGACCCTACCCAGGCAACTTTTGGATATGACAAGTTAACCCGTAGAGACTTGATTGCCTTGTGCAAAGCAAGAGGGTTAAAAAGGGGCAGAAGCCCCACCTGCCAAATCCTGGTAGAAATCCTAGAACAGGATGACTTAGAGAAGGCAAAGGCAGCTTCCCTAGACACAGGAAATGGAGGGAACCCCCCTGAAACTGATCCCCCTCAGGAGGAGGAGGATGATGATGACTTAGATGAGGACTCAGACATTGAGGACTTAGGAGTTCAGGATCAGGGTAGCCAGGTTCCAGTTGCCAGGCTTAGCCAGGCCAACTTGGACCTACTGGGGAATGGAGAGGGCCAGCACCTCCCCAGAACCCAACATGTTATTCTCCCAGGCAACAGAAGAGTGAGATCTCCCTCAGGGGACTCTCATGTTTCTAGTGCCTCCAGAGAATCACAGAGAGGCATGAGTGCTTCTCAAAAGCTAGAGCATAGGGCCAGAATGAGGGCTGTCAAACTCCAGATAGAGAGGGAGGAGGTAGCCTTGGCTCAAGCTAGACTTGCCTTGGCAAGAGAGCAGAAATTAAGTGGCTTAGATGCCACTGGTGGCAGCAATATTCCTAAAGAGAAACCCAGGTCCTATGATAGTAGAAACCTGACAAAGATTGTGCCCCCCTACAAGGAAGGGGATGACATCCACAAGTGGATAACTGCTCTTGAGAGAGCCTGCATGGTACAGCAGGTTCCTGAGGAACAGTGGGCAGCAATCTTATGGTACTCCTTTTCAGAGAAAGGGAGAGATAAGCTCCTCACTGTTAGACATGAGGATGCAAACAATTACAAAGTCCTGAAGAGTGTCCTAATAGATGGGTTTGGCTTAACCACTGAACAGTACAGGTTGAAGTTCAGAGACACCCAGAAGACACAGACTCAGGACTGGACTGATTTTGTTGATTGTGCAACTAAGGCTCTGGAGGGTTGGCTACATGGCAGCAAAGTACATGACTTTACAGGATTGTATAATTTGATTATGAGGGAGCAGATCCTAAGTAATTGTCAGAACCAGCTCTTACACCAGCACCTGGTGGACTCTGATCTGACCTCTCCCCAAGAATTGGGAAAGAAGGCAGACAAGTGGGTCAGAACCAGGATTAGGCCTAAGAATCAGGACAGTAACCAGAAGAAGGAGTCTACCAAGCCTCAAGATAAGGGTGGGGATAAAAATAAAGAAAAGACTTCCCCAGGGCCCCAAAACTCCAAGAATGGGGGTGGGTCCCAAGACACTTCTTCAACTGAGAAAAAGCCTTATTGTTATGCCTGTAAACAGGTTGGGCATTACAAAACAGACAACTGTTGTCCCAAGAATAACAATAAAGAAAATATACCTCCAAAGCCAGCTTCAACACCTCCTGTTACTGTCAGCAGTAATCCCCCAGGAAGTGGAAGCACACCCAGGAATCTGGGTGGGTTTACTGTTGGAGCTCAGGTGGACCCTGGCCTATCCAGGTCCCCATCACCCAATGATCTTGTTTATGAGACTGGCATGGGGTTTGCCAACTTCTCTGCTTGCCCAAATACTTTGAGCAAGTATAGACAAGAACCCATCATCAATGGTTTGAAAGTTGAAGCTTTTAGAGACACAGGGGCTAGCATCACCATGGTGGCTGATGGCATAGTCCCCTCTAAGCAACTTTTACCTGGTGCCACATACCAGGTTACAAACATTGATGGAATCCAAACAAATCATCCCATGGCAGTAGTAAGTCTCAGCTGGGGAGGTGTCATTGGCCCAAAGAGAGTGGCAGTGTCACCAAACTTGCCTGTAGACTGCCTACTTGGTAATGATTTGGAAATCTCAGCCTGGGCTGAGGTTGAACAGGAAACCCATTCTAGAATGGTGAATTCCAATGGAAAGGTTAGTGGGGCTGTCATGGCTACAGCCCCAATTCAAGATGTCCTTCCTGAAAAGGTTGGTAGGGCTGAGAAACTCTCTGCCCCATCTTTAGCAAAAGCTCTTCCTGAACAGAATAGCAAAGCTGTTATGATAACAGCAGAAACCCAAACTGAGTCTCCTCCTGAAAAGGTTGGTGGGGCTGTGATGGCCACAGCCCAAACTCAAACTGATATGTGTGTTGTGAAGCCTGAAATGATGGATAACTCCACACAAACTGAGAGCATGGAGGAGGAAGAGAAATCTCCCCCTCACCAGACTTTAGGACAGGATCAGCCTCCTCAGGGAACTGATCTTACCCCTGATGAAGGAACTGCCCCAGAGGTTGTTAGGCCTGGCCTGACAGAGCCTCTGATGGCGGTGGACCCTTCTCAGGTGGGACCCAGTCTGGAGCAGGTAACCTGCCCCTCTCTCCCTTGCCTTAGCCAGCCCAGGGCTGCAGAGGACAAGAAGGACAGTGAGACCCAGAGGGACCCCTGTCAAATAAAGCACCCCCATCAACAGATTAGGTGCACCAAAACTAGTAGCCCTAGTGAGGTGAACACTTTAAAAACTCCTGAGGGAGCCCCCTTAAAAACAGTTAGGGACCTCCCACAGATGGATTCTGTTGGGCACAGCCAAACCTGGGACCCAAAGGGCCCAAACCTGAACTGTCCCTCCAGCAAGCCAAACAGAGGGACCCAGCCTCCAGCTTTAGGTAGCCAGAGGTTGACCCTGAGAGCACAGTGCAACTCAGTTAAAGAAAGAAAGGCACACATGGTGGAAGATAATTGGAGGAAGCCAAGCCCTAACTTAGTAGAGCCTCACTTCAATACTCCATATCCAAACCAGCCTTTAACTTTGCATAAACACACCCAAGGTAGTAATTCCCTATGGTGGAGACCCTCTAATACCCAAAGGGTGAGGGACTGCTTAGTGGACCATGAGACAGGGGGTACCCATGCTAGTGCAGGTACTTCCTTATATGGCCACTCAGGCAATATAGGCTTACCTGGCCAAGGATAGCCTTATCTCCTTTCGTTTGGGGGGGGGTTATGTAGGAAGGTGGCTACCTGACTATGGTTACCCCGGATTTTTTGCCTGTGTTTAGCTGGTTTTTTGACTTAGTTGACCTGGTTCCCTGCTAATCAGGGCCCCAGGCCATCTGCTCTCTCTGTAAAATGGATTCCATGTACCCTAGGTACATACCCCAATTGGAAATGGACCCCTTGTCAGCCCCTGTATAATGCACTATAGGTGCCCAGGGCATAGGGGCCACCAAGGCCTACCAGGGGCTGCAGCATATCTTTTGCCACCCCTGGCTGGTTCTTAAATTGACACAACTGGCTGATCACTCAGCTGGGGTAAGGTGGTGTAATCACCCCTTGCTTAGATATAGTATACCTATATCTAAACCTATATCTGGACACATGTAAACCTGTGAGCCACTCCTATGGAAGGCCTCATCAATCCTGGAGGCAGGGTGCGTGGTTTTATGTGAGATGGAGCTCTAGCATGAGCTGAGCCTGTCTGCAGCTGTCGGGAACGACTCCCTAAGCTGTTTCAGGATAATGCCATACCATATACTCTTAAGTGCCTTATAATCCTCGCGGTTAAATAGCAACTTTGGTTTGGCTTTATCAAAACATGTCGTGTAAGGTGTCATACGATTTGGAATACCATCCCCTCGCCAGTTCTGGCGACGGGGATGGCATTCCACCCCTCTAGAGGGGTAAGACATGTTCCTTTACTAAATGCGGTTAATTTCTCCAAAGACCTTAAGATCCACAAAATGGATGCCTCTGCCACAGACAAATGTCTGGACCCCTGCAGTTGACCGAAACTCAGCAGATGGGGCCTGGACAAAGGGTTTCCTGTCACAGGAGGGTGTCACCACCCTCCAGACAGGAGATAGTGGATTGTAGCAGGGAGGTTTGAAAGAAACCAGACACTGCCTGGGGCGCACAAGGCTGCCCCTTGCATAATCCGGCCAAACCGGTTCTGGGGCACTCCAGCCCTCGTGCCAGGGCGGCCTGGATCAAAGGAAGGGGGTGTATCCACCCACTTCCTGGGTCCCACCCATAGGAGGGGACCTAGCAGGTAATCACGCCCCCCAGATTGGAATAAGAGTGGGAGCAGTGCCAATGCACATCAGATTTCCTGGAAGAAACATTTGAAACGATATTCTGGACCCTTCGCCCTCCATTTCAACGTGGAAGCCCGAAGAATCTCCCTTGTGGTCAAGGAGTGACCACCCTGCAGCAGCAGGCACCATCCAGCCCTCGACGTCTACTTAGTTGCAGTTCCCGCCGGAACTCGAGCGACTGAGATCGACGAGATCAAGCCTGCCCAGCTTCTAACAGCCCGATCCACAGTCCCTGCAAAGCTGAGACCCGTGGAGGCGACCGGAAGCGTGGGGCACGCCATCTTGAATTGACCACGAGACGCTGACCGTGCAGCCCACGAGTGACCCTCGAAGCTGTGCACCGGGGTTTGAGAAGCCCCCACCCTGAGCTACTCCTGAGCCGAAGTTCAGCCCTCCACACTCGACGAGTGCTGCGTGGGGCCCTTTGGCACGATTTGGCTCAACGCGTTGGCCCGGTCACTTGCCAGCTGGCTTGTGGTCCCTGTGCCGACGAACTACCTAAGAAGACTCGTGAATCTGGTTGCTCCAGATCCACACCAGCTCCCCTGAAAAGGAGCCCCGATTCTGACCTTCCTGGTCCGAGTGAGAAGCAATCTTCCGAACCTGCGTGGATTGCTCTTACCAAGGCTTGTTTGCTCCAAACTTGAAGCCGACTGCACCGACGGTGAGAGCCTGCGTGGGACAGATCGTGACCTGCTCCTGGACGTCGCAGATGCCCCAGAGCCCACGTGACAGCGGAGAGAAGCTCCTCGACGACCACCTGATTGCGCCCGACATTGCCTGGTTCCGTCCTGGTTCCACCCTGGTCACTGCTGAGTGACCCAGACTCTGTCCCCTCTGCTTTCAGGTACTCTACAACTTGAGTCCACCCTTGGACTCCACCGGACACTTCATCTTTAACCCGCCTGCAGCCCTTTCAGCTCCAAGCACCAAGAGCCTGCGTGTCAAAACCCGACGCCACTTCGACCCTGTGCACCCACTTCCTGTGGGTGAGGTAACTTTGCTCCGCCGGTGTTCCCACACTGGTGCACACCTCTAGGGTCTGTGTGTTAAGTTTTGTTCCTCTAGGTTCTGCGGAAGTGTCCTTAAACTTTAACTCTTTGACTTTTACGCACCATTGGTTAACATTGGTGCATGCGTGCGCTTTCCGCACATCTCCCGAATCCCGAGGGCCATTCCCGACTTCAGCATTACTTGTCCTGACTGCTCCCAGCGATTCCCTAGGCCCTAGGCCTAACCACTGTTCGAGTGGCCTCTCTTATACCACTTGTTTAGTATATGGTTTGAGTGGCCACCCGCCCTCATCCATAATTGTGCAACTTGTATGTTTAAACAGTGCTTTTGATTTAACGCTTGTGCCCCTTTATTCATAAAGAATACTGGGGATTGTTTTTAGTAATAAACACATATATTTTTATAATATATACTTGTGTGGTGTCCTTTCATTTGGTATTACAGGATTGTATGTGGTAAAACAGCTCGCTTAACACGACCTCATAAGTTAAGCCTTTAGGCTGCTTAGTCCATGCTACCCCTAGGATAGCTTGTCTAATAAGGTTGACTTACAACCAGACACCATAAGGGATTGTTTGGTCAGGTAGTAGGTGGTTCCAGAATTGGAAACATCCCCTACCAGGCCAACTTCTCACAGTAGACTTGTTATAAATAAATATCTGTTTATTTTCATAACAACTTGTGTGGTGTCCTTTCACTTGGTGTTCAAGGGGTAATGTGATGGTAAAACAGCTGGCTTAACACGCCCTCTAGAGTCTTAGCCTTAGACTGCTCATATCCATGCTACTAGGATAGCTGGTCTATAAGGTTGACTTACAACCAATCATCAATAAGGGTTGTTTGGACTGATACAGAGTGCTCACTAGAATAGTGAACATTATATATCAGGCCAACTTCTCACAATTACTAACTGCTTTTTGGTGTATTTAATTGTGTACTACAGATCACAATTTTAATCTTCATGCCTGCATCCATACTATCTCTTTATCTGACAACACAAGACAACAAGGATGTATGCGGTTTATGGGAAGTGTGATGGTATGACTTTGTATTATAAGCTATAAAATACCTTCTGCCATACATTAAAAGGGTATTAAAAGTCACCTCTGAGTTTCATGCTCTTATAAAGGAACTTGGCTTTCCGTATGGCTCATATGCACAGAATATGCCTGAAACAAATGTCTGTATAAAAATTATAAATTATGGACAATACTAATTAGATTTTAAGGTAGCTTTTTCAACACACTTCTGCTGTTTCTATGCCTTGTAATTGAAAGTTAATACCAAAACCAGTTTAATGGTACTGAACTCACTGACCTCAGAAGGATGAAAGGCTAAATTGGCCTTACCAGGATTCAAAAGTGTAAACTGCTTGCTATCTACAAGTCATGAATGGACATCTAGGGACACACAAGCATACGTTTCATTTTTGCACACCATAATTTCACAAGGTTTTTTTTTCTCCCTATGGTCCAAAGTTGTTTTTCTCATTAAAAAAAAGCAAGATATACATTAACCACAGCAATGACATCTGCAAAGACAGTCCATTTACTACCTTGAAGGGGAACTCCTAGGGTGAACATTCCAATTAACCAGTTACATATGGTCCCTACTGGGTCTAAATGCAGACCCATCGAGATTTGGACAGCCACAGAACAGAAAGGGAGAAAATTCTAAGTGATCTGACGCAACTGATGGTTGGTGTCTAATTGTTCAGTTCTAATTCCAGCTGGGTGTTTGATTTAACCAGTAGGATTTAATGTTTTTTCTGTGCATGAGAATTTCAGATCACCTTGTGGGTAACGAGTTTTGGAGTGTTCAAAACATTTTTGTGCGTTGTGATAATTTTGGCTGACTCTTGCCCGGGCTCTAACTGGCTTAGTTGTCACCCCTCAATCCAGGGCCCTAAACTACTAGGACAAGCATTTGCAATGCAATAGGTCTCGCATTTACGCGAGTTTAAGCTATTGGCATTGTAAATGGCAATGCCGTTTTTTTTTTTTTTTTTTTTTAACCAAATCATAAAAAAGGCGTTGTCATTTACAGTGCCAATAGCTCCAACTCTCGTTAATGCGAGACCTATTGCATTGCAAATGCTTGTTTAGAGTTGAGGGTGCAAGCCTGGCATTCGCAACTTCATTCTGGCACTGAGGGTACAAAGGCAGCCCCGATGGGAAGTTATTTACGCAGGATAATCGTTTTGCCGGTAGGAGTGGCACCAAAGAGCGCGTAGTTGGCCATGCTGGCTGGCCTCGCCACGGCATGGGTATGTGTTGATGTCAAATGCTGGTTTGAAGCACCTCACTTCCCAGTCACCCTCTGTGGTGGCAGAAGCGGAGTCGTAAGAGGAAGAGAGGGTGGAAAGAGGACTTTTCCAATCTGTAGCATAAGTGGATGTTGCCTCACATATGACATCATCAGACAAATGTCACCATCCTTAGTAGAAATGGTGTCAGGATGTCAAGCCACAAAAATGGTATGGTCATCATGCCTTAACATTCATTCCTCTACTACCGGCCAACAAGTTGGCCATTTGTCAAAAAGAGCAGGCATAGCGACTTAAAACAACAGTCATGTGAACCCACTCCAATGAAAGTACAGGAAAATACTTTTTTCTTCAGAAGAAAGGTTAGAAATAAAAGACACTGGCTCTTCTACTTCTCTAGAGTCGAGTGAATGCCCCATACCCCAAAGATTTGAGTTAATAGCCATAAATAGCTTTAAATAAAGCAGAATTGTGTTGACTATCTTTCTCAGAGTGTAAACAATTAATAGCCTAACTGATATTCCTCTGAGCATCAACAAATAGTGCTATATACCAAATTCTAAAAGGAGAAGAGTCAGTATGCACTATCTTTAAGTGTTTTAGATCAGGGGACCATTTCCTGATTTTATTTTTATTTATTATGCTGTTTCTTTGTGATCTATTTATACAAATGTACCGTTTGTTTGGTAATTTGGCTAACTGGTTAAAATACAGTAAATTTTGTCCTTTTGGCCATGTATACTATATATGTGGTGATTGGAAAACAAGAGGTTTTATGAGACCTTAGGCACACCTAGGGATGTTCTACATTGTGTGAATTTCAAAGAAGGAGCCAAATAAATATGCCTCAGAGTTATTGGAAATTACATTATTAGTATCAGGGGAGCTTGAAATACATTGACTGTGCAGGTCCTAGGATGCAGAATGTACAGGGAGTGAGTTGCACTAGGGTGACAACCCACTACAAGCCATGTTTACAGTATGTCATTATAAAACAGTTAAAAATGTTTACTTCATCAAAGCAGGCAAAGTAACCTGTGTGGTTGAGACCCATTATAAATTACTCCGGATGGAGGAAATGACTACCTAAAACAGACCACGAGAGCTATAGAAGATTCTGGTAGATGATCCTTGCTTGACTCTGTCTCCAAATGTATGTTTTCCAAAGTGACAAAAAGTTCTCTAAGAGAACGAGTAATCATTGCTCTATGACTTACTTTTTCACTTTTAGACCTTGAGAATCTAGAACACCCTTCCCCCTGAAATCAGAATGAATGCCTCAACTGCTTCATTCAAGAAAGAAGTTAAAAGGATACAGATGAACTAATGCCATAGAAAGCATTTATTTTTTCCAGGACGTGATTCAGCAAGTAGTCTGCATGCATGCTTTTTTTCTCAGAGTCTCAGTCTATGTTTGTATGCTGTTCAATTTGTTGTTATCTGCCTAGAACTTGTTGTTTTCTCTATAGGGGATTCTCCCATACCATACCTCTCATTGTTGTAGTTGCTATTTTTCTACATGTCGCCTGATACTCGCAAGAGTCGTGTTTGTGTTATGTAAATAAAAAAATTGGAAATTGAAGCTGAAAAACCACAGATGTTGCTCTGGAGTTATGCTCACCATGTAAAGAGGATCTGACTGTAAGTCCATGCCGTAAACAAGTAATACTGTTAAATAGGTTAACACAATGATCGCATCGATATTTGTGTAACTTGAGGTTTACAGGTTAACCTACTTTTTCATCATTCCAAAGCTTACAAAATGAAAACTATTAAATAGAGTGACAACAGAACTTGCTTTCTGTACCTGGAGTAAACTCACTTTTTAAAACAAATCATAACAGAGTCGCAGGTAAACACTCTAAACAGGTCAGTACAAACAATAAATATGACCTGTGTTACAGAAAACGCATGGGTACAACATCTACTTGACAAATTTTCAGTAAATCCATCGACGCCGCCCATAACAACACCTAACAATACATTGAAAGTAGTGAACCTGAAGACCTCCGTCCTAGCGCAATTAAACACTCTGTATACCAATCAGCAAGGTGGAGATCAGACATCCAGTTCTCACGCAGAACCAGACATATTAGAAAAAATAATTAAGAGAAGCAGGCAAGATAGTGCACCAGGACCGAATGGTGTCCCTCAGGCCATCTACAAGGAGGACCCCCAATATTGGGCATGCAAATTAAACATCTTATTTGGGTCAATAAATAACACAAGGCGGCTCCCAGAAAGCTGGAGAGGGGCGATTATAAACCTGATTTACAAAGGAGGAGATCGAAAAAACCCAGCTAATTACCGTCTGATAGCACTTATCGATGCTGAAGCAAAATATTATGCATCCCTGGTGCTACTTGACCTTACTAAATGGTCTGAAGAAAATAAGAAAATTCCGGGAAATCAGACTGGGTTTCGCAGGGGTACAGGCACCATGGCTAATGCCATGGCGATAAGTTTAATCACCGAAAAGAGCATACAAAGCCGTCAAGCATTGTATGCCTGCTTTGTCGACTTCAAGGCGGCTTTCGACCGTGTCAACCGTCAGCTATTATGGTCCAAGTTAAAACAGCAGGGCCTGCCTGATACATTTCTAAATCCCATAATGGACTTATACACAGATACCTGGATGCAGGTAAAGATCGCTAACGGGCACCAGTTAACACGGAAGATCAGGACATATGATGGATTGAAACAAGGCTGCGTTCTGGCGCCCCATCTTTTTAATCTATTCATGGCAGACCTAACTACAAAGCTAGATGGGATTAACGCCCACCCGCCACGGCTTGGAACACTACGGTTGACACATCTCTCCTACGCCGATGATGTGGTACTCCTTAGTCAGACCAAAATAAGTCGTCAACGTCGCCTGCATGAACTGGCTTAATACACTAAACAGAATCTTCTCGAAATAAACAGCCAGAAAACAAAGATTATGATAATAACTCGCCAACGCAAAGCCTTGCCACTTTTTGTCATCGACAATAAGAAACTGGAGGTAGTGGATAGCTATAAGTACTTGGGACTACAACTGGACAGACGATTCAATTTTTCCTCGCATTTCGAGGTCATCGAAAAAAAGGGAACAGCTCTGTTACATGCATTCAACAGTATTTCCAAGCAGCTAAAAGGCGATCTGTTTAATCCACTTCTGACAGTCATCAAGGCCAATCTACTCCCTACAATAGCCTACGGCATTGTGTTACACCATGGGAGAAGTGCGCAGCTTTTAGACAAAATTCAAACAAGAGTCTATAAGCGCATATTCTGTTTACCGTGCAACGCCTCTACGGCACAGGTCTGACTCGAGTTTGGCCTACAATCACAAGAACTGCAAAAAAAGTATGAGACCATTAAGTTTTGGTATGACATCTGGATGAACAGGGAAACAGAGATCAATTCTGCCACATGGGAGGCAATGCAAAATAGTCCAAACTCTCAATACACTAAGGGGTCGATGGCGGACGGAAATGGGTACTGTCCGCCATGGTCGTGGAAATTTTACTCCCGGCTGCGCCGCGGAGATTCCGCGGTTGGGATTAGGATAATCATGTCACGAAACTCCGACCGCGGCGGACGGATCATAACAAACACCGTCCGCGGTGGACGGAACACATCTAACTCCGTCCGCGGCGGACGGAGCCCAATGAACAACTCCCGCCGCGGACGGAAATGACCGCGGAAAAAAACACATGTACCGCCATACCTGTGAATACTCCGTGTCCGCAATTAGGATAAATCCGCCCGTACCACGGAACGCACAGCCATCCACGTCCGCAGCGGAAAGAATGCAACGATAAATAGTGCATCACTGCGGAGGGCCAACACGCACAACATCCCTAACGTCAAACAAATGTCAGAAAGTGTACCGCAAGTACAAAGCAAACATACGAACATTGACAAGGCCCCCCCCGATACACCAACACCAAGCACAAGCCAGCATGACACGCCCCAAGTACCCAATAATGCACACTAGTCAACACGCCCACCTACCACCTGACTGCCAACAACCATTGAGACACGACTATAAAATGACACCCACACACTACCACAATCCTTTGCATCACAGCATTGCTGCTAGCAAGAGGCCCTAATCGAGATACAGCTAACTCACATAGAAGACACACAACCACCACCCTACCACACCGACCACACAAACACCCACCACACAATTCCTACACATCACACACCACACACCTGCACCCACCAACTCACTCAACCCACACACTGAGCACCACACACCATGGCACCCAAAAAAAAACCTAAATTCACGGAGACAGAGTTGAAGGTAATGGTAGATGAAATCATCCGTGTTGAGCCCCACATCTTCGGGGCCCAAGTCCAGCAGACGTCCGTGGCGCAAAAGAACCACATGTGGGACAGGATCGTCACTCGGGTGAATGCTTCAGGGACCGTGCCGAGGACGAAGCATGACATTCAGAGGCGGTGGCATGACCTGAAGACCCGGGTGAAAGGCATCCGCGCAAAAAACTATGCAAGAGCCAATCATACTGGCGAAGGAACACCCCCGGAGCCCATACCCTTCACCGATTGGGAGGAGAAGGTGCTGGTGATACTTCACCCAGAGAGTCTAGACAGACTTGATGAAGGAGAAGAGGCTGGTAAGTACAAACAAAGCCCCACGATCAGTACGATATGGTCAGGCTCACACAACTGAGAAGACACATCACCTACGCCCCAAACCATGCACGTCGGACACCCACTCACAAACATGTACATGGCTACCAACAGGCCCCCATGTTCACGGGGAGGGTGGTGGTGGTGGAGGGTGGGGTGAGTGAGAGGTCCAAACCACAACTCCCAACAGGCACCCATGTACACGGGGAGGGTGGTGGTGGTGGAGGGTGTGGTGTGTGAGAGGTCCAAACCACAACTCCCAACAGGCCCCCATGTACACGGGGAGGGTGGTGGTGGTGGAGGGTGTGGTGTGTGAGAGGTCCAAACTACAACTCCCAACAGGCCCCCATGTTCACGGGGAGGGTGGTGGTGGTGGAGGGTGGGGTGAGTGAGAGGTCCAAACCACAACTCCCAACAGGCCCCCATGTACACGGGGAGGGTGGTGGTGGTGGAGGGTGTGGTGTGTGAGAGGTCCAAACTACAACTCCCAACAGGCCCCCATGTTCACGGGGAGGGTGGTGGTGGTGGAGGGTGTGGTGTGTGAGAGGTCCAAACTACAACTCCCAACAGGCCCCCATGTTCACGGGGAGGGTGGTGGTGGTGGAGGGTGGGGGGAGTGAGAGGTCCAAACTACAACTCCCAACAGGCCCCCATGTTCACGGGGAGGGTGGTGGTGGTGGAGGGTGTGGTGTGTGGTGTGTGAGAGGTCCAAACTACAACTCCCAACAGGCCCCCATGTTCACGGGGAGGGTGGTGGTGGTGGAGGGTGGGGTGAGTGAGAGGTCCAAACCACAACTCCCAACAGGCCCCCATGTACACGGGGAGGGTGGTGGTGGTGGAGGGTGTGGTGTGTGAGAGGTCCAAACCACAACTCCCAACAGGCCCCCATGTACACGGGGAGGGTGGTGGTGGTGGAGGGTGTGGTGTGTGAGAGGTCCAAACCACAACTCCCAACAGGCCCCCATGTACACGGGGAGGGTGGTGGTGGTGGAGGGTGTGGTGTGTGAGAGGTCCAAACTACAACTCCCAACAGGCCCCCATGTTCACGGGGAGGGTGGTGGTGGTGGAGGGTGGGGTGAGTGAGAGGTCCAAACCACAACTCCCAACAGGCCCCCATGTACACGGGGAGGGTGGTGGTGGTGGAGGGTGTGGTGTGTGAGAGGTCCAAACTACAACTCCCAACAGGCCCCCATGTTCACGGGGAGGGTGGTGGTGGTGGAGGGTGTGGTGTGTGAGAGGTCCAAACTACAACTCCCAACAGGCCCCCATGTTCACGGGGAGGGTGGTGGGGGTGGAGGGTGGGGTGAGTGAGAGGTCCAAACTACAACTCCCAACAGGCCCCTATGTTCACGGGGAGGGTGGTGGTGGTGGAGGGTGTGGTGTGTGGTATGTGAGAGGTCCAAACTACAACTCCCAACAGGCCCCCATGTTCACGGGGAGGGTGGTGGTGGTGGAGGGTGGGGTGAGTGAGAGGTCCAAACCACAACTCCCAACAGGCCCCCATGTACACGGGGAGGGTGGTGGTGGTGGAGGGTGTGGTGTGTGAGAGGTCCAAACTACAACTTCCAACAGGCCCCCATGTTCACTGGGAGGGTGGTGGTGGTGGAGGGTGTGGTGTGTGAGAG
Organism: Lissotriton helveticus; assembly: GCF_964261635.1. Classification (NCBI taxonomy): domain Eukaryota; kingdom Metazoa; phylum Chordata; class Amphibia; order Caudata; family Salamandridae; genus Lissotriton; species Lissotriton helveticus. The sequence continues at coordinate 896,362,407 of NC_136057.1, read as the reverse complement.
GTCCAAACTACAACTCCCAACAGGCCCCCATGTTCACGGGGAGGGTGGTGGTTGTGGAGGGTGTGGTGTGTGGGGTGTGTGCGACAGGACACAGAAATGTTTTCAAATCGATATGAACATGTAATGTCCACATTACTGACCAGCTCTATCTTGTCCCTCAGGTGATCGTGAACTGACTGGGGAAACCAGTACCAGCCGCAAGCCTCGCCTCCCACACATACCGGACTCTCTGGTGATGAGGACACAGGCAGCTCCGGTGCGGAGGATGGAGCGGGACCAAGCACACAGCCAGGGCCATCTGGCTCACAGGGACTCCCGGGCCCGACAACCGTCGCATGTGTGACTCCAGCGACACCTGCCTCTGTGATCTGCAGAGTCCCCACCACTACCACCACCACCAGTACCACCAGTACCACCAGTACCACGACTCCTGCCTGTGCCACCCAGCCTAACCCAGCGCACGATGCAGGTCCATCGGCCTCACACCCAAGCAGGGTGAGTGGGCCACAAAGGAGAGAGGCGACGGGACATCAGGCAATAAGGCGAGCCACACCCCGCCGTACAGAGGAAGGACAGCTACCCCATCCTGTGGCAGAGTCCCTACAAGCCCTTGCCAGGTGCCAGGCGTCGTACGACCGTTCCCAGGAACATGCAGATCGTGCACACCAGGACTCAGTGGACAACACCAACATGTTGCGCGAAATCTCTGGGTACCTTGGCCAGATCGTGCACATCATGGGCCAACAGACAACAATGTGGAGGGAATGGATTGGCCGGAACAACCCCCCCCCCTCCACCAATTGTCGTAGCGCCACCGCCACCGTCACCTTCACCTCCACCGCCACCGTCAACTCCGCCTCCACCGCCACCGTCACCTCCGCCTCCACCGCCGCCACCACCACCTGTGCCCCTGGCGACGGATGTGGCCCATGACCAACCTGCACCCCCAGCTGACTCGGTTCCACCTCAGAGACGGAGGGGCCGCCCGAGGCTGGAAGTGGGTGAGAGCAGTGTTGGAGCACCATCCACACGCTCCAAGAGGGGCCGCCAATGACTTTGTCACTGCCTGTGCCAGACATTCACCCTGCAAAGTATCCTGTCCCACATAGACAATCATAGCCACTGGTCTGCTGGACTAGCCTGACACCCCCCAATGTGGTGTCAGCACGGACATTTCATCTGCCATTACCTTCAACTCCAACTCCCTCCCCACCCACTTACTTGTAAATATTCACCAGCACAAAAGCACAACCTGTAAATAAATTTCACTTACACACTCAATGATGTTTTGCCTCCATGTTTATTCACATGATTGCCTTCAGAAACAGACGTAAACAGGTGCAGGGATCCTAGTCGTACATGATCATGGCGCTGCGGGAGTGACCTAGGGAAAATCAGAGACAGCAAACACACGTCAGGAAACAGATTCACACACATCACAACACACTGCACAGCAACATTACACAAACTACACTCATCACTAAAGCATGGGATGAGAGGACACACATCATGGAGACTTGTATGTCCAAAGAAATGAAGACACACATATGCAACCATCACAAACAAGAACACACAGCTGATGCACCCCACATCCACACAACACCAGCAAACATACATAAGGCATTGTCAACTGGCACAAGAGGTAGTTACTCACATTCAAGGGAAGTAGCGATCAATGAGCTGGCGCCTCTGGTCCACACCTTCCTCCTCACCACTATCCTCATCAGTCGACATGGGTGGGATGGGAGGCCGAGGAACTTCTTCGTCTTCAGGGTCCAAGAGCAGTTCAATGTCATTGCGCACTGCCAGGTTGTGGAGCATGCAGCAGGCAATCACGATCCTGCATACTTTTTCTGGTGAGTAAGGCAGGGCCCCTCCGGTCTTATCCAGGCACCTAAACCTAGACTTTAGCAGTCCAAAGGTACGTTCGATCACTCTCCGTGTCCTTCCATGTGCATCATTGTAGCGCATTTCACCCGCTGTCGTAGGATTACGTAGGGGACTCAGGAGCCAGGGCCTGTTTGGGTACGCCGAGTCGCCTAAGTAGGGGGATGACAGACACAAATATCACAACAAGAAATGGTGGTTACCCCATGCCACACAGAGATCACAAAAGTCCCCTCTGCACACTCACCAACAAGCCACGCTTGACCGGGTCGCAGATTTGCCATCAGTTGGGGGACAATGCTGCTCCGCATGATGTGGGCGTCATGTGCGGACCCAGGAAATCTTGCACACACATGGGAGATGATGTTGTTTGCCAGGCACACCACCTGCACGTTCAGCGAATGGAAGTGTTTGCGATTCCTAAAAACCTGCTCACGTGCCCGTGGTGGAATGATAGCGATATGTGTGCCATCAATTGAACCCACAACGTGTGGTATGTGGCCCAGTGCATAGAAGTCTGCTTTGACAGCTGCCAACTCTTCCGCCCGTGGGAAATGTATGTAGTCATTCTTGTACAGCATCATAGCTCTTAAAACATCCCGAAGTACCGTGCTGAACATGGACTGTGACATCCCCCCGGCATATCCAACTGTGTACTGAAAGGTGCCAGTAGCAAAAAAGTGTAGGGCAGCCATCACCTTTGCTGTGGGTGTAATGGAACCAGGATAAGTCCTTCGTGGCTGCAGATGAGGAGACAATTGTGCAACAAGCTCCATCAACCGACGTCGATCCAGCCGGAATTTCCTAATCACCTCCTCGTCAACCATATCCTCCAGCACAGTGTATGGCCGATGCACATTTGGAGCTCTCCTGTGTGGGAGAGAAATGTAACTTGGGTCAACTTACAAACGACGCATACGTGTGCAACTCCATCACATGTGAGCCAACATTAGCAACAACAACTTTTCTAGGGAGAATGGACATATGTGTGACATCTCTGATACTCTATACAATACGTAGTGCCCCTTTAACAAAGTGCAGCCACTTGCAACAGGAAGTGTGTCAACGCAACGTAGTCACATGTGAACCTTACTGACAATACGTGTGTCTTTACCCTAATGTTTAATAGCCACATCACAGACACACATGCAAGTGCATGCACACAAACGATAATGATACACACGCACCATGTCATCATGCACCAATGCCAACACCAATAATGTTGTCCATACGGTAATTACATGCATGGTGACACAACGTCCAAAACACATACACTGAATGCATGTGTACCACCACCACTGTAGTCACCTCGCCAGAACCACACACTGACAACAGATGCATAATTTGGCCATACAGCCGTGATGTACTGTGTAGTTGTGAAGATGTTATAACGTTTGTAGGGTCACACCCGACGTCAACACGTCCAAATGCACATCTGTTGCCCATTGTGTGCCCACCGATGGGCATAGTATGGACACACATGCAATAGTGTATGACATATGACCTTTCCCTATCACGCTCACAACCCTCATGACGCAACTGCACACAACACATCACGGTGCAGCGTCTGACAAGATAACATAATTGGCGCCGCCATGGCGGTGCACAACTACCGCTACTTTCCAAAGGCCATACGCGGCCAGCGGCCCTCTTCCCATTGGCTGCATGTGCACGGACCGTCACGGGCACACATCGGCAACCGCACGTGCAAGCTTCAGGCACGGATGCTTCAGTTGCAACAATGTACTATCACTGGCGCCACCATGGCGGTGCACGTACTCAGCGGGGGAGGTGCAGGCCTATACACCCTTTAGATGTACTCAATGGACATGCCAGTTCATGACCCCCCTTACAGTCACATTGCATCATCCACCGTACAACGGCCGGAGCGGCCGGGCCTAGGACGGCTGTGCCGGCCATGTCCACAACCGCCTTGCCAGGCCATGTCCACAACCGCCGTGCCAGGCCATGTACACAACCGCCGTGCAAGGCCATGTACACAACCGCCGTGCCAGGCCATGTACACAACCGCCGTGCAAGGCCATGTACACAACCGCCGTGCCAGGCCATGTACACAACCGCCGTGCCAGGCCATGTCCACAACCGCCGTGCCAGGCCATGTACACAACTGCCGTGCCGGCCATGTCCACAACCGCCGTGCCAGGCCATGTACACAACTGCCGTGCCGGCCATGTCCACAACCGCTGTGCCAGGCCATGTACACAACCGCCGTGCCAGGCCATGTACACAACCGCTGTGCAAGGCCATGTATACAACCGCCGTGCAAGGCCATGTACACAACCGCCGTGCCAGGCCATGTACACAACTGCCGTGCCGGCCATGTCCACAACCGCCGTGCCAGGCCATGTACACAACTGCCGTGCCAGCCATGTCCACAACCGCCGTGCCAGGCCCGGACTGGCACGGCGGTTGTGTACATGGCCTTGCACGGCGGTTGTGTACATGGCCTGGCACGGCGGTTGTGTACATGGCCTTGCACGGCAGTTGTGTACATGGCCTGGCACGGCGGCTGTGTACATGGCCTTGCACGGCGGTTGTGTACATGGCCTGGCACGGCGGTTGTGTACATGGCCTTGCACGGCGGTTGTGTACATGGCCTGGCACGGCGGTTGTGTACATGGCCTGGCACGGCGGTTGTGGACATGGCCGGCACAGCCGTCCTAGGCCCGGCCGCTCCGGCCGGTGTACGGTGGATGATGCAATGTGACTGTAAGGGGGGTCATGAACTGGCATGTCCATTGAGTACATCTAAAGGGTGTATAGGCCTGCACCTCCCCCGCTGAGTACGTGCACCGCCATGGTGGCGCCAGTGATAGAACATTGTTGCAACTGAAGCATCCGTGCCTGAAGCTTGCACGTGCGGTGGCCGATGTGTGCCCGTGACGGTCCGTGCACATGCAGCCAATGGGAAGAGGGACGCTGGCCGCATATGCCCAATCGCAAGTAGCGGAAGCAGTGCACCGCAACAACAGGGCCAGTCATTGGCCCATTTCACGAACACGCTTCCAGGGCTGACCAATTGCTGGCGACGTATGCCACTGACACGTGCTGAGGGTCCTATATATGTGTATTGTCCAAAAGCACACATCCTACCCTGGGAACCAGTGCTGCCTGTTCACCTCGACCTGCTGGTGCTGCTGAGCTGACCACCGACTGCTGCCTGTGACCATCACCTCGACCTGCTGCTGCTGCTGAGCTGGCCACCGACTGCTGCCTGTGACCATCACCTCGACCTGCTGCTGCTGCTGAGCTGACCACCAACTGCTGCCTGTGACCATCACATCGACCTGCTGCTGCTGCTGAGCTGACCAACGACTGCTGCCTGTGACCATCACCTCGACCTGCTGCTGCTGCTGAGCTGACCAACGACTGCTGCCTGTGACCATCACCTCGACCTGCTGCTGCTGCTGAGCTGACCAACGACTGCTGCCTGTGACCATCACCTCGACCTGCTGCTGCTGCTGAGCTGACCAACGACTGCTGCTCTAGTCCCATACTCCGTGATCTTGCCATGTCGAGAGGCAAAGAGATCCGGTCTCGTCCCTTCACCGCCGCGGAGCTTGATGTCCTCGTGGACGGTGTGCTCCGCAACTATGGACGACTCTACGGCGCACCCGGACGGGTGGTAAGTGCAGTGTGGGACATGTTGGTGTGCATGAGGGGGAAAAATGATCGTGCATACTGCTATCTTAGCTGTGTACTGTGGGCTCGACATATGTTCCGGATTGTGCATGGCTGCTGACAGATACGTGTTGCCCCTATGTGTGTGACAGGCCAACTGTCCACTGACTTACACCCATTTGTCTCCCATCATGGTAGGTCAAGCTGCACCTTCGCAAGGATGTGTGGAGGAGCATTGCACGGGAAGCACGGGCATTGGGTGTGTGCAACAGACGACATACACACTGCCACAAACGCTGGGACGACATTTCCAGGCTGAGCAAGAATGTAGCGGAAGTGACACTGGGGATGATTCCAAGGACGCCCCGTCTGGCACGACGCTCCATGACCCCTCTCATGCACCGTATCATTGCAGTGACGCATCCTAAACTGTCCGAACGTCTGAGTGTCGATCAACAGCAAACTAGCGGTGAGCATACTGTCTGTGTAGGAAACTTGTGAGCGCAATGCATGTATTGGTGCACAGACACAGTATTGAGTTCCGTGTTGCGTATGTATCTCTGTGATGCCATGTTGGTCCCATTGGGTGGGTGTCATTTGACATCCAGGTCCGCAATGTTGACACGCCAATTGCTTAGTAGTTGAGTGTTGAAGCACATTCCCTAGTGGTCCATGGCCGGAAATGTGTGCAGATGTACGTGCTCCTGCCCTGTCCGCATGCTGTACATGTGTCACGGCCACCAACGCTTATGTAATGTGAGGATGACTGGTAGAGGTGGGCCGTGTGCAGGATGGGGGCTACAATTACTTTGTCAGCTATGGAATTTGGCAATCCTTGTACTTCTGTACGTGAGTGTGCCCATGACTTACACCTCTTTTATGTGCATTTCAGCTATGACAGAGGACACTCGGCCACAGACGGAGGAGAACAGTCGAGGAAATGAGTCAGGGTCAGACTTGGCACACACGCAGACTGACACAGAGGAGGGCAGCGCCGGTGAGGGGGACAGGACCGTCCCTGAGGACTCGCATGTGGAGACACCATCGTCCTCATCTTCGGAAACTCTTGGTGAGCCTGCACTGTTGTCACAGACTGGGAGTGGGCAATCATCACCTTCTGTCGGAAGACAGCACACAGGGCCCATACTTCCGCCAACTGCACCATGTACTGTTCGTGGCCGCAGGAGTAGGGGGAGCAGAGTGGCGTTCGGTGCAGGCACCGCTGCCCCTGCCACGGTGAGCCAAAATGCACTGTGTGCTGAGGCCGTTGATCTGCTGCGACAGCTGTGTGTGGGGCAGACCAATATGACAAATGCTTTCCAAGACCATGATAGGAAGTTGGGGCAGGTGGTGGCATTCATGGAAGGGATGCATGGCGATCTTGCTGGTCTACACAGGACAGTGCAGTCATTGGCAAGCAGTGTGTCGTCTGCAATAGTACAGTCGCATGGACAGGGTGCTACTTCTGTTTCCCCATCTACACCACTGGATGTCTCAGGGGGTAGTGATTATTCAGAGCAGGACTCAAATACAGGTTATTGCACTAGAAGCAGCGTCAGACAGCACGTCAGGGCACGTAGGGCACAGACCCCATCCCCTAGATCAGCTAAATCTGTTCACGAAGACAACGTCAGATACACTGGAGTACACACACACGATCCACACGTGTTGTTGGGGGACATGCCTTCAGGAGCTACACAGGCATTCAACACAAAAGGTACTCCCAAGGCAAGGGATACTCACAAGTCCATGGACAGTCCCTTGGACAAGGCCACTCAAAAGACAAAGGACCCTCCTAAGAGCAGGGAGACTCCCAGGGGCAGGCCCACAACAGAGGAAAGGGACCCTCCCAAGGACAAGGACAGTCAGAAGACAAAGGCTCCTCCTAAGAGCAGGGAGACTCCCAAGGGCAGGCCCACAACAGAGGAAAGGGACCCTCCCAAGGACAAGGACAGTCAGAAGACAAAGGCTCCTCCTAAGAGCAGGGAGACTCCCAAGGGCAGGCCCACAACAGAGGAAAGGGACCCTCCCAAGGACAAGGACAGTCAGAAGACAAAGGCTCCTCCGAAGAGCAGGGAGACTCCCAAGGACAGGCCCACAACAGAGGAAAGGGACCCTCCCAAGGACAAGGACAGTCAGAAGACAAAGGCTCCTCCTAAGAGCAGGGAGACTCCCAAGGGCAGGCCCACAACAGAGGAAAGGGACCCTCCCAAGGACAAGGACAGTCAGAAGACAAAGGCTCCTCCTAAGAGCAGGGAGACTCCCAAGGGCAGGCCCACAACAGAGGAAAGGGACCCTCCCAAGGACAAGGACAGTCAGAAGACAAAGGCACCTCCTAAGAGCAGGGAAACTCCCAAGGACAGGCACACAACAGAGCAAGGTCCTTCTCCCAAGGCCAGGGACACACACAGAGAGCAGGTGTCTACTGGAGACAGGTGCACCACAGACGACAAGTCTGCTGGCAGGAACAGGGCGGCGACCAGGGCACAGGTAAAATCCAGAGACAACACTCCACCTAAGGATAAGGCACATCCTACGGACAAGGCTTCTAGCATGGACAATGACGCAATCAAGGACAGGCATACTTCACCCCTAGCTGCACTGAGGCTGATGTTTTCAAATGAACGCCAAACAGATGTCTCCGCGGCGGAGTCCCCCCATACCTCCACTCCCATCCGGGCCAGTCAGAAGCAGAGGAGGGAGTCCCCTGTTGTTGCATCCCCCATTACACATGATTCTGAGTCCAGACGGCAGGCACACAGCAAACGACAAGCAGGCTCCAGCACGTCCCCAGATACCCGATCCCCGGCTGCAGATGCTCCACCTATGGTGGGTGATAATTCTTTAAAGTCCCCACCACTTGGCAGTCCTGTCCTGTCCAGGGTGCACTCACACATCCCTAAGAAACGCAGACACACACCATTGACACCTGCCCACCCCGATGTCGCTCAAGGTCAGCTATCCCCAGCTCCCAGGGCCACCCTGCCTCCTGGCCCATACAGCCATGTGGCTCATCATTTCAGTGGTCCCAGTCGCGCAGGTGCAGTTGACTCTCATGTATCAGATAGTGGCACTGTGTCTGTTGTTGGCTCTCATGCATCATGTAGTGGCACAGTCTCTGTTGTGCCCTCTCCTGTTGCTGGTTCTGGCAGTGTATCTGGGTCTATGGCTCACGTGTCAGTGAGTAGATCTGTGGCTGTGTTGCACACTCCTGTTTCTGGTGCTGGCAGTCTGTCTGGGTCAGTGGGTCACGTGTCAGTGACTACATCTGTGGCTGTGTCTCACATTCCTGTTGCTGGTGCTGGCAGTGTGTCTGGGTGTGTGGCACATGTGTCTGTCACTCGGGCTGTGGCTGTGTCTCACACTCCTGTTGCTGGTGCTGGCAGTATGTCTGGGTCCGTGGCCCATGTGTCTGTCATTCGGGCTGTGGCTGTGTCTCACACTCCTGTTGCTGGTGCTGGCAGTATGTCTGGGTCCGTGGCCCATGTGTCTGTCACTCGGGCTGTGGCTGTGTCTCACACTCCTGTTGCTGGTGCTGGCAGTATGTCTGGGTCCGTGGCCCATGTGTCTGTCACTCGGGCTGTGTTTCACACTCCTGTTGCTGGTGCTGGCAGAGTGTCCGAGGCAGGTAGTTCACGCAGTCCCCCTGATTCTGTGATGTGAGGTGCTGATCACTTCACTCAAATGTTATTTCACATGGTGTGTCCATTGAGAACTGCGTTGCACTCTTGTGGTCCCTGGGACGGGTTGGTTGGGACACGTACTTGTGCTGCCTCTGATGTACCTGCTCTGTACTCCGCAATGCCCTGTTGATGTTCTGATGCTGCATTCTGCCCTCTCACGTGCTGCCTCTGATGGACATGTTCAGTGCTATGGACTGTTGTTGCACTTGGCCCCTCTCACGTGCTGCCTCTGATGGACATGTTCAGTGCTATGGACTGTTGATGCACTTAGCCCCTCTCACGTGCTGCCTCTGATGGACATGTTCAGTGCTATGGACTGTTGTTGCACTTGGCCCCTCTCACGTGCTGCCTCTGATGGACATGTTCAGTGCTATGGACTGTTGATGCACTTAGTCCCTCTCACGTGCTGCCTCTGATGGACATGTTCAGTGCTATGGACTGTTGATGCACTTAGCCCCTCTCACGTGCTGCCTCTGATGGACATGTTCAGTGCTATGGACTGTTGTTGCACTTGGCCCCTCTCACGTGCTGCCTCTGATGGACATGTTCAGTGCTATGGACTGTTGATGCACTTAGCCCCTCTCACGTGCTGCCTCTGATGGACATGTTCAGTGCTATGGACTGTTGTTGCACTTGGCCCCTCTCACGTGCTGCCTCTGATGGACATGTTCAGTGCTATGGACTGTTGATGCACTTAGCCCCTCTCACATGCTGCCTCTGATTCAGCTGCTCTGTACTTCACAATGCCCTGTTGATGTTCTGATACTGCATTCTGCCCTCTGATGTCCTGCCTCTGATGTACCTGCTCTGTTGGGCACAATGCCCTGTTGCTGTTCTGATACTGCATTCTGCCCTCTCACATGCTGCCTCTGATGTACCTGCTCTGTACTCCGCAATGCCCTGTTGATGTTCTGATACTGCATTCTGCCCTCTGATGTGCTGCCTCTGATGTACCTGCTCTGTTGGGCACAATGCCCTGTTGCTGTTCTGATACTGCATTCTGCCCTCTGATGTGCTGCCTCTGATGTACCTGCTCTGTTGGGCACAATGCCCTGTTGCTGTTCTGATACTGCATTCTGCCCTCTGATGTGCTGCCTCTGATGTACCTGCTCTGTACTCCGCAATGCCCTGTTGATGTTCTGATACTGCATTCTGCCCTCTGATGTGCTGCCTCTGATGTACCTGCTCTGTACTCCGCAATGCCCTGTTGATGTTCTGATACTGCATTCTGCCCTCTGATGTGCTGCCTCTGATGTACCTGCTCTGTTGGGCACAATGCCCTGTTGCTGTTTTGATACTGCATTCTGTCCTCTGATGTGCTGCCTCTGATGTACCTGCTCTGTTGGGCACAATGCCCTGTTGCTGTTCTGATACTGCATTCTGCCCTCTGATGTGCTGCCTCTGATGTACCTGCTCTGTACTCCGCAATGCCCTGTTGATGTTCTGATACTGCATTCTGCCCTCTCACATGCTGCCTCTGATGTACCTGCTCTGTACTCCGCAATGCCCTGTTGATGTTCTGATACTGCATTCTGCCCTCTCACATGCTGCCTCTGATGTAGTTGCTCTGGTGCCCACTTTGCCCATGCTCACGCATACACTGTGATTATACCCCTATTATGTACAATAAAGGTAGTCTATCAAGTCTCGTGGTTTGTCATTGTCATTCATGCTTGCGTACTACAAATGTGTATTTCTATTTGCTTCTCATCAGTGGTTTGGGTAACATGACACTCCCCCTCCCTACGTCACGACCCTTGCAGGTATTCCCCTCCAGACAGCCAATGGTTTGTGGCTTACCTGCGTCGGCGTCGATGGTGGGCCAAGACTAGGACGTGGTGGATCGCGAAGAGCATCGGGAAAGCGTGTAGCGCTGGGTCCATGGTGGCGAGCAGCTTGTGGTGGGTCTCTCTGCTGTGTCTCTTTTCCTCGCTGAGGGGAATCCGCCGTGTTCAGACAGGTTGTGTTTCCGCTGCGGTTTTATGTGTATTTTCCGCCATCTTGATTTGGGGGACGGTCTTAGACGTCAGTACGTACGGCGGAGCCTCCGGATGTGTTCCGTCCGCCGCGTGGTCGTGTGTAGTTCGACGGCGGTGCGTGCTTTTCCGTCGCGGACGGAAATTTGACACGTTTTCCTATCCTGATATGGCGGACGGAGTTTCCGCGGCAGGTGGACACGGAAAAGGCTTTTTCCGCCTACTCCAGGGCCGCGGTGGCTCTTCCGACCGCCATCCTAATGAGCCCCTAAGTTCCTAAATCTGTCTCTGGATACCACCGAACTTGCATCATTGTGGCAAACTAAGCTACCTTTATCATCATTCAAGCAAGTAGTTAAAAGGGCAGCAAACAGGCATTCGCTAATCAATGACAAGTCAACCTTCAGTCATCGGGCACATGCCTGGATGGTAATTCAATCATACACCATGCCAAAACCCGCAGTCTATTTCGGGTTATCCTTTTCATCATTTGTCAAATTGAAATACCTTAGCTTAAGGATGGGAAACCTGCCAACAAATGCAGATCAACCAGATTGGAGGAAATCGGACACCAAGGAGTGTGACTTATGTGGTGCAATAAAACAAGATTTTATCCACCTATTTTGCATCTGCCCCACCCTGGACCAGGAACAACGACGTTGGTTAAAGGCAAAATTCAACGACTATGGAATACGTACCTGTCGATCCACCATCATACAAGTTCTGTGTACTGCGGATCCACAATTCATTTGTAGATCAGTTAAGTTTGTTATGAACTTTGAGAACAAAAGAGGTGTCATTGTAAAGGGTCGTTAAAAAATTTCGATCAAGATGTAATGTAAAGAGGCAATAAGAACCCTTGTTCGACTCTTCTGGAAGAAATTGTACCAGCTATCTTTCGCCATTTAATGGTTTTACATAACCCGCAGCAGATCGACCAAATCTTGAAACGGAAGAACTGTACGAACTTTTTATAACAGCAAATAGATTGATTCACACTGACATTCAATCTCTGAAAAAAGACCATTTCTTGTCTAGAATTAATAAAAAACAGGTCGATGCAGTGAGTTTTCCACCTGACATTTTATGAATATAAATACTTCTTAATGTTTTTTTAACGAATTTTGAACTAATGTATCTTCACTTTTGTAATGGTTTTTTACTGACTATACAATAAATTCTAAATTCCTATAACAGAGTAAAAATTAATATTTTGTAATATTATTGCCAGCTTCTAATTTATTTGGTTTAGGGTAATTTGGGATGACCTGAAAATATACATGGATCAGATTACATATCCCACAGTGCAGAGATTTCACTGTCCTAGCATTACTGCGACCATGATCTAGCTGAGCATTTGTATGTCATTGCTGAATTATTTTTGCATTAGGAAGTAAAATAAATTAAAACCCTACCATGTGCAATTGGTGGCAATATGAATACGTGTGATTCTCTATGCCTCCTTATCCTTTCCCTTTGTTTGAGTCTTGAAGCCATCAATCTCTTTTTATTCTGCTGTTCTTGCCACTCCGGTGGAGACAATTTCTTCAAGAAGTCGCGATACATCAGAAATTCCTTCAAGATTTCTTCCTTTTTGGAAATATCACTGAATGGTTTAAACATTACAAACAAAATGAAATGTATACATTAAACAAGTACATGATGCTCATTGTTTTTTTTTTATTTTAATGTCTTGTACTGATAAAGGTAACTTATGCAAGTCATGTTTATTACCAAAATATGTTCACTGGATTGCATGTGCAGCTTAGTTTTATTATATATATTTAGCCCAATGGAATTACACCCAAGTTTACAAATATAGCACAGATATGAAGCATAAGACTCTCTATTCCATTAAACAATTGAAAACTAAAACAGCTCAATCCGCCTGTAGGAACCAGTTTCATGACTAGATATCAACTCTTGAATGATAAATGGGACCAGAGCAACACATATGCTCTATCTACGTCTCCAATCTTCTGAGGACCACTTTGTGGAAAAGGAATGCTTTAAACTCCATGCACCTCCACTGCAGTTGGTGAACAGGAGAGTGCAATTGAGTCTTTCTGATGCCTTCTTTTATAAACTTCTTGTATTATCTTGTATATCTTGTATAAACTACACTAAAGTATACAAATGTAATTCATCTCAACCACTGGTAATTACTCAAGGCGACATCTCAGTCCATCGGAATTTTGCACACCATTCCCCCTCAGGTTGGACCCAGTCATATGCAAATCAGTCCTGCTCCAAAGGAAAAAGGCTGACCCAAACTGCCAGGCCAGGTCCTCTCTGAACCGAAATACAAGCAACACTGGACCGGTTTTGTCCTAGTAAGGTTTCCTCAGCCAGGTATAGCTTGGTTCCAGTGACACAGTCAGCCCAGAACCCACGTCTGGGCATTCCCATCCCACTTAGGGCAGCACACTAAAGTATACAAAAGTGATGGATAGAATGCTTTAATTAATCACACCCACTGGAAATTACTCAGGGTTGCATCCCAGTCATCGTAATTTTGCATCCCATTCCACTTCAGGTGGGACCCAGACATATGGAAATTAGTCTGGATTCTGCTTCAATGGAAACATGCTAGCAAGAACTGCCAGGCCAGGTCCCCTCTGAACCGAAACACAAGCTACCCAGGACCGGTTTTGCCCTAGTAAGGGCTCATCAGCCAGGTACAGCTTGGTTTTCTGTGACACAGACCCACGTCTGGGCATTCCCATCCCACTTAGAGCAACACACTAAAGTATACAAAAGTGATGGATAGAATGCGTGAATTAATCACGACCACTGGTAATTACTTGTGGCTGCATTTTAATCCATTGGGCCCGATTCACACAAGTAATCCGAGAAAAATCCTAACTTTACGACTTTCAATTTTCACAAAAGGCATTTAGGAGTAGTAAAGTTAGGATTCCTAACTTTACTACTCCTATACGGAGAAATATCCTAACTTTAGGACTTTCGGTATTCACAAACGGCATACTGAGAATTATCAGCCCTGTCTTCTATAAAAGGAAGTAGACTCTAGAACCAGCAATTCAGATTTTTTTATAATACATTTATTTGCATACCTCAATGTAAACACACCACATTCTTCCAGCAGGCTACAATTTGCATTAGTTGGCTTGGCAATATGCTGCCCTATTTTCTTGCCTAACTTTTTAGCAACCTACTTTAATGCTCAGTAGCATCTATCAATAGTGGACAATTAGTTACGTTTATGTTTGACATATAACTTACAGTAACAAACAGAAAAAGAAATAAAGCATTGGTAATACATCGGTTTCGCGTATATAATGAATAAAGAGCTGTTTTCATCAATCATCGTCCGGAAGAATGAAAGAGCTCCCTGACAGATAAAACGAAACGGAAAGGATGTGGTGCAGCAGCCAGAGCTGCTGGCTAGGTAGCTGGGGATCCCGGTTTGGCAGCGCCATGCAACATCCTGTGATTCCATGCAAATCACTTTATCTCTCTGGGTGATAAATTGTTAAATAAATATGATGCAATAGTAAAAGGCAAAACTTTATGAAGATATAGCTCAACCAAAGCGGATGTCAACAGTATTTTGGCTTCAGGAAATTGATAAGAGAAGCAGACAAGGAACAAACATTGGTAAATGCAGGACAATATGCTACAGTCAATAGAAATGGAGGAAAGGTAAGTGGCACACACAATGAAGCCTGGAAAGAGAGGAGGCGGGATGTAAGTCCTTTTTAAGTTTATATTAAAACAATAGATTTCTCAAGCACAGTGCAAGCGCTGTGCAGACGAAACCTAAAAACAAGTCTGCTGGATGACAGGGTGCTCGGTACTGAATTGGGAGAATTATTGAGCTGTGTTATGGGTAAGGGCTCTCAGAGGTGCAACAATTGTATCGATAGACATATTGAAGTTAGGGAAGGGGTGATGCTTCCGTTGCTTTTGTCGAGGCATTCGCGAACCTCGCTTTCAATTGGTATATATCTGCGTACAGTCACCAGTAGGGTGGAATATTTGGCAGTTTACATCCACTGTTGGCATATCTATTATTAGGACAGTACCAGTTTCAGTGATCAAAGTTAGTCAGCTGCTTCTCCCAGGTCAATGTTATTTCTTAACATTCAGGCCACTTTTAACCACTTGCATGCTAATGACAAGGTGAACTCGTCATGAGGCACACTGGATCTGTGCTCATGACAAGGTCAACTTGTCATGTATATTGGGATTCATAAATATGCAGCATAGGAGGGGAAAACCCCTTAGCAGCCAAGTGGTGAAGCTCCCCCACACTTCCATATGCCAGGGCCCCTTAGCTTTTTTTCAACTTGTGCAGCGCTAAAGTCCAGCCACTATCAATGCCAGGTCAATAAACATGCTTGTCACCCTGTTGGCCTTAGTTCTGGGAAACAGACCAACCCCTCGGGTGTTCGAAATGTCGCATTTTGTAGTGCTTTCCACAACCAATACAACCCTGTTGGACCTGGCCCTTTTGGCAGGTTCACCCCGAGACTTTTTGCTTTTTCCTAGCCTGTTTCTGGAACCTGGTACAACCCCATTCCCATATGATCTTAATTCAAGGCAGTTCTGTACCTTATGATAGAAGTCAGCCCCCACTTCTATAAATATGGGGCAAAAGCAGCTGCAGATGGGAACATATAGTTCACTCTTTTGGAAGTGATGTATACCTTGTGTATATAATAGTAATTAATTGGTTTGAACCCCTCGTTGAGAGTGTTGTGCAGTATAGTAGCCTGGTTGCCTTCGCTTATTCAGGTTCCTGTGTCCTTTGACCATTGGTCATGAAGTGCAGTCAGTTCTATTTCAGACTGCAAGGTTAGCTTTATAAAGCGCTTGCCATCTGTAATGTATGTGGTGTTTAGGGTGCTGTGTGCGGCTGTTTACATTGTTGTGGTTTACCAACAGTTGCGCACTTCTGGACTGGACCATGGCCCCGTATATCAGAAAATGTCCCTCTGTTATCTCATAGTCCCAACATAAATCCTGAAACACAATTATGTATACACCAGTGTAGACAATCCCAAGGAGCCCTACCCAAGCCCCAGAGTGCATATTATAGTATACAAGTATCCCAGTGCAGGGAACTAAAGGCGTTTTCTATGTCATCCGCAAGGACCAGGGCCACCCTCAAACCTTTTGCCTTCTTCCTACTATTTTTTTGCTGAATTTGTTTTTGTTTTTTGTTTTTGTTGACATTAGGAGAAAACAACCTTAACAACAATGCCTTAACCACAACTTACCTTTACAACGACTCCTTTACAATGAATATGTCTTTACCACAAATGTCTTTACAATTAATTCTTTTACCATACATTTGCCTTTACCATGCACAACTTTACAAAGAAAATGTAAGCATTTTGCATATATTTATATATATAAATATATATATCACTGCTCCTTTTTACCTTTCGCCGGTGCACTCACAGGCGGGTGCTTTGATCGCGGGGGTGTACCTGCATTGATTAATTATAGCTCCACAGTATCAGGAGGAATCCTTTCCTGAATAAGAAGCCGAAGAAGGCGACTGCCATGACGCGTTTGTTTTGCGCAAGTGAATAACATTTGAAACTCACCCAGTGAGTGCTTCTTATTCAGAAAAGGATTCCTCCTGATACTGTGGAGCTATAATATATATTATACAATAACAGAGACAGGGATGCATACATTCACATAGTTTAGTTACTAATCCATGTATTAAGTGAGACACTTTTAATTACTCACTTAAACAGACAGTCAGACAGCTACTAAATCCTCCATCCAGACAGTTATATATCCACTCAATCTTACAGATTGGTATATATATATATATATATATATATATATATATATATATATATATATATATATATATATATATATATATAGTGCTGCCTCTTCTTCCATTTCCGTCTCGGAAGCTTCTGATCCAGGGGCTGATTATATCTAGATTGGATTTCAGTAATGCAATCTATCTGGGCGCCCCTAAGGCCACTCTGAACAAACTACAGCAAGTTCAGAATGCGGCGGCACGAATGCTTAATAACATCTCTATGTCACGGTCGGCCAAACCCGCATTGAGGGCTTTGCATTGGTTACCGGTGCGAGAAAGGGTGAAATTTAAATCTCTCTGCCTTGCACATAAAATCTTGCAAGGTAAAGGCCCCCCCGCTCTGCAAAAGATGGTGACCCCTTACAAGGCAAGTAGAACATTCCGCTCAGACGAAAAACACCTACTCAAAATCCCTAGGGTTAAAAAAGCCCACTCACGAGGTAAGAGATTTTCTGTAAAAGTTGCAACTCTTTGGAACTCACTCCCTTTAAGTTTGCGTTCTGAGTCATGCCCCTTGCGTTTTCGTAAACATCTGAAAACTTTTCTTTTCTGTTAACCGTTGTTCTTCTACTCACTTAAGTATTACTTTGTTTGGTTAAGCGCTGGGATGCTCTAGGGTAGCCATGCGCTATACAAGACTGCCTTAATAATAATAATATATAAAATACATATTTAAATTTCAAACTAAACCACATTCATCAGTGATGTCATTTGAGATGTCATCAGTGATGTCACTGACCTTGTCAAGAATGATGTAATATATGACATCATCAGCAGTGCACTGCGGGTGCATGAGTTATAGTTAGCAGAACTAACTATAACAGAGGAATTTCTATGGTTTTGTATGAGTGAACTGTCCAGCTAACTATAACACCCCTGAAACCTATGTGTTTTTTCTGTGAATTTCTAAGGTTTTTTAAATGCTAATTTCTAACTATAACGTCTCTGAAACCTATGGTTTTTTTCAGTGAATTTCAAAGGTTTTTTAAATGCTAATTTTTAAGTGTAATAGTAGGTATACCTATTTTTTTGTACTGATTTTCTACAGGTTTTTAACTGTTTATTTATAAATATTTTATTCATTAAATAACATTATATATTTTTCTGAAAATTGCAAAAAAAAAAAAATTTTTAAATCCAAACTGAAACATTGTTAAATTTTTTTTGTTTTATTTTTTTATATTAATATATTTATATACTTATTGGTATGTGACCTGTCCGCGACTCCTGCTCCCGCACATTCGTGAAACATGCGCATTATGGAACGCAACGCTTTTGCTGTGGCAGGTCCTGCGTGACATCATATACGTGCTAGGGCGTGCTGGGTGCGAGACTCCCGCAAAAAAAATGTATGTTCTAAAATGATATGTATGTGTCTTTAATATACATATTAGGGCAAGAGATTATCTAAGATATTAAAAAAAAATAGTATAATTGTACTTATAATAAACATATTTTTAAATATATTTTCGCGAAATACGGGTGCTTGCTTCGTGAGCGCAGAGTGCGCAGATCCCATGTGACCTAAAAAAAAAGATTTTGTTGGTTCATATCATTTCCCACTGTAACTATTGAAGGACCCCACCCATTCTTGTTGGAGCATCTTTAGAGAGACATCTCTTTTCCTACAAGAACCCTTTTTGCTTGTTTTTTTTGGTGCTTTTCAAAAAATATTAAACAAAATGGCTTCTGGACAGCAGTAGGAGGAAGTATCTTCTGAAGAAGAATTCCTGCAGGAGGCACCACGTCCACAGAGGCCGGAATCTGTTGTGTGAAAATTCTTCACTTTTCCACCTGGAGAGAAGAAAGTAAATGCGAGATGGGTGACGTGCAAAATTTGTGAGCGAGTCCTGTCAAGAGGCAGTGAAAAAAAATATTCTTGTGGCACTGCTTCTATGTACAAGCATCTCCGGACCACACATCCTCTCAATCTTGCTCGTGAGGAAATGAGCCGAGCTGCTATGAACCTCTGACCTGCTGTGGCAAAGTACGTCTGGAGCGTCCTCAGGAACACCTGCAATGGACTTTAGGCCAGAATTCGCCTGTCTCGAGCAACACTGCATGAAGTGTAAGAAACGAATATGCTTTGGTGAGCAGTCGGTGGATGCAGTTTGTGCTGCGCAATGCAACCATTGTTGCTAATTTTTTTTGTTTATTTTTGGAATGATAAGTAATTCCAAAAGTTTCCTGTTTTATTCGTTCTTTTTTTTGTTCATTTTTTGAAAAAACACCCAAAAAAATACAAAATTGTTCCAAAAAAAATACATAAGAAAAAAAAGTTCTTATCAGAACTACCTTATCTGGTTAAAGAAAGAACTATAATTGCAAGGTAATGTGTGAAAGTTTGGTTGAATATATGTATACAGTATGATTGACTGAAAGAATGCATTAGCAGTGTATGGTGAATTTATAGGTGAAGATTTATGAGGAAGTACTGCAGCGTGACACTGCAAGATCTTTAGCTGCACTGCACTGTGCAACTTCCAAAGCACAGGGATGTGACATATGTACATGAATATGTTGCAACTCTGTGCTTCTCTCTGCACTGCTGCACAAACTGCAGCCATGCAGTGACACAGGCACCCTTGCACCATGGTGCAAGGATGTCTGTGTCGTGTGGAGACTGTTTTTGTACAGGAAGGGACACCTTCCTGCACAAAAACAATCAGTAAAGGCATTTTCCTCTTTCAATGTATTCTGTGGAAAGCAGCATGCATTGATAGAGGAAAACATGAGGAGAAATGAAACAATTCTCCTCGTTGCGCCTTGCTACATCAACTCTAGGATGGTGCAGCATTCACACACATCTCCAGATGTACGGTTTCTCATAAATCTGGAGATGTGTCTTGTTCTATGAGTGTTGCGTGGGAACACCCACAGCAACACCTATGTAAAGCCCCTTCAACGCAAAGTTCTGTGTATGGAGGGGTCGTATTTACAAGGAGAGGAAAAACCACGCAGGGTGGCTTTTCCTCTCCTTGTAAATATGAAGGAGTGCCTGGCGCCATCACTATGTTACAAAAAGTGACGTACTGGTGGCGAAGGGTGCTTGTAAATCTGCCCTATAAGTGCTTAGGTATTGGCAGACTGATACAATAGGAACATAGTACTGGATGGGTGATTGAAGAATTGCATGAGACTGACAGGAGGTATCCTACACTGCATGGGTACTACTTCAGTATTTAATGGAGTGGGCCAATAGTATGTATCTGCTTAGAGATTTGTAGGGATTATGCACAGGAATATTTTATGTGTACTTGTGTTGGTGCCTAGGTCATTTTATAAGAATACCACTAGTAACTGGAATGATGACAGTGCTGCAAACAGAGTGAACACTTAATTTATAAGTGCTTATGTATTGGTGGAGTGATAGGATAAGTAGATAGTGGTAGATAAGTGATTAAAGAAGTGCATGGGACAGACTGGACGATTCCTACACTGCATGAGTACTAACTGGGTATTTAGAAGAGTGTATCAAAAGTATGTGGCTAGTTAGAGGTCTGCATGGATAGTGCACAGCATATGATAGCTGTACTTGTGTTAGTAGCTAGGCCATTCCATAAGTTCATGACTAGTAACTAGAATAATTACACTATTACAAACAGAGTGTATAAATAATTTATAAGTGCTTAGGTATTGGTGGAGTAAAAGGATAAGTAGACAGTGCTGGATGGGTGATTGGAGAAATGCATGGGACAGACAGGAGGATTCCTATACTGCATAGGTACTAACTGGGTATTTAGAAGAGCGTATCAATAGTTTGTAGCTGATTAGAGGTGTGCATGCATAGTGTACAAAATATTGTACCTGCACTTGTGTTAGTGACTACGCCATTCCTTAAGTATACGACTAATAACTGGAGTAATTTCAGTGTTGCAAAGAAAGTACGTGCTGAATTTATAAGTGCTTAGGTATTGGTGGAGTGATAGGATACGTAGATAGTGCTCGATGGGTGATTGGAGAAGTGCATGGGACAAACAGGAGGATTCTTAGGTTGCATGGGTAGTACTTTACTAATTAGATGGTTAGAGGTTTATATATATAGTGCACAGCTGAATGTATAGCGCATTGATAGTGTTTAGATTACTTAATCTTACCTTGACAGTAGTACATATCAAAAAAATGCTAAAAAATGTTCTCAGTTATTATAAGTGCTTAGGTATTAGTGGAGTAATAGGTAGTGCTGGATGGGTGATTGGAGAAATGCAAGGGACAGACAGGAGGATTCCTACACTGCATAGGTACTAACTGGATATTTAGAAGAGCGTATCAATAGTATATTACTGGTTAAAGGTCTGCATGCATAGTGTACAAAATATTGTACCTGCACTTGTAATAGTGACTAGGCCATTCTTTAGGTATATGACTAATAAATGGAGTAATTTCAGTGCTGCAAAGAGAGTGCATGCTCAATTTATAAGTGCTTAGGTATCGGTGAAGTGATACGATACGTAGATAGTGCTGGATGGATGAATGGAGAGCTGCATGGGACAGACAGAAGGATTCCTAGACTGAATAGGTGCTAACTGAGTATTTAAAAGACTGTATTAATGCTATGTAGCTGATGAGAGGTCTGCATGCATAGAGCACAGAATATTGTAGCTGTACTAGTTTTTCTGGCTAGGCCATTCCTTAGGTACATGACTAGTACTAGAATAATTTCAGTACTGCAAAGAGAGTACATGTTGAATTTATAAGTGCTTAGGTATTGGCGGAGTGATAGGATACGTAGATAGTTCTGGATGGGTGATTGGAGAAATACATGGCACAGACTGCATAGGTATTAACTGGGTATTTAGAAGAGCGTATTAATGGTATGTAGCTTGTTAGAGATCTGCATGCATAGTGTACAAAACATTGTACCTGTACTTGGGTTAGTGGCGAGGCCATTCCTTAAGTATATGATTAATAACTGGAGTAATTTCAGTGCTGCAAAGAGAGTGCATGCAAAATTTATAAGTGCTTAGGTATTGGCAGGGTGATAAGATACGTACGTAGTGCTGAATGGGTGACTGGACAAGTGTATGGGACAGTCAGCAGGATTCCTAGACTGCATAGGTACTGAGTATTTAAAAGACTGTATCAATGCTATATAGCTGATTAGAGGTCTGCATGCATAGTGCACAGAATATTGTAGCTGTACTAGTATTGGTGTGTCTATGGTTTCGAGAATGGTAGTCTGTATTTTAGGGAGTGAGGAGCTGCATCAGATGATCACGTGGATGATGTCATCAGCGAGGTCATTTGAGATGTCATCAGTTATGTCACTGATCATGTCATGAGTGATGTAATATGTGACATCATCAGCAGTGCATTGCGGGGGCGCGAATTATAGTTAGCACAACTAACTATAACGGCCGAATTTCTCTTGCTTTGTAAGAGTGAAATGCCCAACTAACTATGATGTCCATGAAATCTGTGTTTTTTCAGTGAATTTCTGAGGGTTTTTTAAATGCTCATTTCTAACTATAATGTCCCTGAAACTTGTGTTTTTTATATATATGTATTTAATCTCCTATCACTCTTACAAGGAAGGAATCAGCACTCAGGTTGTAGTTTGGAAGTATTTAACCTACAAAGGACGTGATCCACGCGTTTTGGCTTGTCCGAATCTTGATAACGATACAAGACGTCATTGTAGCATCCTTATTTAAATGTACAAATGCTTCCAGTTGCCAACTTTAACGAAAGACTACGTATTACTTTAATCCAAAAAGCTGGCGGCCATATTGGCCTGGTCACGATGTGAAAATTCAGGAATTGATACCATAA
This sequence comes from Lissotriton helveticus, assembly GCF_964261635.1. Lineage (NCBI taxonomy): Eukaryota > Metazoa > Chordata > Amphibia > Caudata > Salamandridae > Lissotriton > Lissotriton helveticus. The sequence goes on along the minus strand of NC_136057.1, from coordinate 896,339,632 downwards.
AGAAAAGAAAACAAGTGTTAATATGCACACAATGCAATTTCAGCATATCTTGCCCGTGACCGCCATACCTGTATGTTCGTCAACCTGACTTATTCATAATAAGCATACTTAGGATTGCAAACATCAACGTAAACAATGGACTACACATTACTTTAAAGTGAAAGGCTAGGGGCGTGGCCAAGATGGTGGCCGGATAGGACATATCCTCTCGAGCTCCTGCCCGCTGCCTCCAGAATCACCCCAGCACGGCCCCTCTGGGGCTCAGTTGAGCGAGGAGTCCCGGTGCGGTGCCTAGAGGACAGCTTGGGGGCTGTCTGGAGACCGGGGACGGACCGGAGAGAACTGCGGCACTCAACCCCGCATGTGACTCGGGAGGCAGTCCCGGCTTCCACGTCCGCAGGAGGCCTCAACCACGTGGCGGTCCGCGGGGCGGACCGCCGAGGCCGACGCCTTCCCTCCTGGCCATCGAGGGACTTACCTGCTGTCTGGCACCTGGCTCGGCTGGGAGATGGCTACAGACGGCGGGGCCATCAGCGACACTGGGGCCAAACCGGCAGAGAGACCTACTCCACAACTCCAGCTGCGTGGCCTATTTTGCTACTGCAGCTGTGGAGGGAGGAGCTTCTTGCCGCGGGGGCGCCGGATGCCTAGCACGGCCACTGCGGAGGCCCAACAGAGCCTGATGCTTGGTGCGCGTTGAGTGCTGCCTGCGGCCCGGTCCCTGCTTCCCTGGACTGGGCCGCGCAGATCCCCGGCCACAGCGAGGGGCAGACTTGCTTTGCCAGCCCGCCACATACCCAGAGCACAGAAGGGCAGCAGTGCTGAGTGGAGCGCTCGGTGTTACCGCAGCCTCCCGCTTGCCCTTCCCTTCATCAGCGGTGGCAGAGGCTCCCGGCAGTGTCCTCCAGAGGCCTCCCTTGGGGGGAGGCCCATCCTATCCTTGAGCCACAAGACACCAGGGTGCTTGCCCAGGAGCTGCCCTGCCGCCCTGAACGACCGGCCGCCAGCGCCTTCAGAAGGCAATAGCGCACCACTGCCAAGGACCCAGGCCCCTTTGCCAGTGGACCAGACCACGCCGATCCCTGACCCACCGTGAGCAGCAAGCTGACCCAGCAACACACAGCGGGGTGGTGACAGAGGTGAGACCAAGGGGCCCAGGGGCGGGCCAGGGGCTGGCGCTGCTCCCCTGCATCGGACTCTTAGATCGCGGCGATTGTCCCTGGCACATGGCGCGTCCCGGCCCACAGCAGAAGTCCGCCTGGGCTCAGTGGAGTTCCGCAAGCTAGAGGCGGAGGAGGGCTGTTTCCTGGCACTCATAGCGGCGAGGTTCCAATAGCCCGGAGAAGGTTGTGGATACGCAGTGGACATAGCTGTCTGGGCTTGCAATCAACTCTCCCCTGGGACATGAAAGACTGCTGGTACCCCTCATCGCTCTTCGCCGGTGTCATCTACCGTGATACTGTACCTGGTGAGCCATACCCGAGCCGATCCTACCGCTTATTCTGCCCCGGTGGCGTTGGGGGCAGGCGAGACTTGGAGTGCGCTCATGCGAGGCCGCTGCAGCTCCTACCAACTATGGAGCGAGCCCTCACACGGTGATCGGGCTCATCCTCATTGGTGGCCTGGGGACCCTGGGGGGGAATCGGGCTGAGTGACTAACCAAACGAGAGTGGCGGAGGTGGGTGTCAAGTTTCCCCCCCAGATGGGGAGGAGACAAGTTCCACAGGAGCGAAGATGAAAGTCCCCCACACTTCCAATTAGCAACGACCAGAGTGGGATTAAAACACACTCAATGCCAACTGCTCCCAAAAAGTGTGGGGGGAAAATCCAAGGAGTATACCAACTCTCCCCCCAGCTGGACGTTTGTAGCTGCAGTCTCAAAGGCGGGAGAAAGCTGTAACAAACATACAATAAGTCTATACTTTAAACATAACCTCCAGGATTAATAAACATGTGTTCAACATGAAGTTCCACTTACCCCACGATCATGAGCGTCAGGTCTTGAGTGAGTAGACACAAGGGTAGCTCTGGAGAGGCCAAGTGCCAGGTGGGACAGGAGCAGCACCTGGCTAACAACAACAGACATGAAAGGCTCACTCACAACCAGGGGACGTCTTCCCGCCTATGCTAAAAAACACAGCGCGGTAAGAACACAAAGTAGTCAAAAATTCACACAGTCCTGCTCATAAACTGAAGACAGAGCAGGGCTGGACCACCAGAGACACAGATGACAGACTCCGTCCACTTATAGAGCTAAAGACAAAGTGGATCGGAGTACACACACCACGTCCGACTCGTAAGCTTAAGACAGAGCGGAACGGGTGTACACCAAACACACGCATAAATGAGAAACCCCGTCCACCCCTAAACTGATGACAGAGCGGTACGAATCTCTCAAATGGCCAGAAAGACGCGGACAAACACAAAACACAAGGAGTGCCGTCCGACTCGTAAACTGAAGGAGCGGAACGAGCACTAACGGAACAGACACACAAAGACTGTACTCACCAACACAATCAGACAATGCCAGGTGAAGGTGATAGAGGCAGGAACCAAGAGAGGTCGGAAACAGAATCAGCAGTAGAGCGCGGGCAAGACACCCCGCCCCTCGGGGAAGGGAGGGGGAATACCGGGGAAAGGTGGTTTAGACAGCAAGATGCCACGAATCTAGCGTCAACCAAATGGTCAGGGAACAATGTCAGGAACTCGGGCAGGAAGGGAATCAGAAACCTAAACTCCGGTAGCTTCACAAAAGCACGAAGAGCAGAATGCTGAGTAAAGGGGCGTGGTCACGATACAATCAGTAAGCCAAGCGAGGATTCACGGGAGAGACGTCCTTTTCAGTTTGTTCGGGATCGTCTCCAAATTACAAAACAGGGCACAGCAGAACACACTGAGCTATATTAGGGGTATCGTATAGAAACATGCAATTATTTATGAAATGGAACAAAATGCTGAACACTCATCATGAAGGGTCAGTGAATCCGACCACCCCTGAAAGTGGGCTGACGACTTGGATGAGCATCGGTTTGTGACCTGGGTCGCTTCAAGACTCCGTTCCTTGAACCCACTCCTTGACCCTGGTGCTGCAATCTGGTGCCTGCTTTCTGGGGCCTAGACATAGGTACCACACACCTTTCTGGACAGCTCCAGCCCCCTGCGGACGGACCCGGGCAGATCTGGATCTCAGCTGATGTCTGGACTCCGCTTTCACGAGCACTTGCGGGGTGCACTGGAGCATGTCTAGATCCAGGAATGCCAAGGAAAAGCCTACAAAAGAAATCTTCGGTCACCCACAGTCCATCCCCAACATGGCTGCCACAGCGCCAGCAGCAGAGACACCAAAGCAGCACGCGTCCTCTGGAGACGAGTCCATCACAAAGGCCTTCCTGGAGTCGCTGTTCCTCACTCTCAGGGAAGATATCCAATCGGTAAAAGCAGAATTTGCCACAGAACTTAAAGAAATACGCCGGGATGTCGACGGGGTGGGGGAAAGGTTAGCAACACTCTAAGAGAAACATGACACCATGGTCACAGATCTAACAACGCTTCAGCAGGAGGTGATCAGGCTGCAAGACTAGAATTTAGATATGCAAATGCACCTGGTGGACATTGAAAACCGCTCCCGCAGACACAATATCCGGACCCGGGGGGTGAGGAGCTCCGATGACACCAGAGACCTGTTTACATTCACCGCCAGCCTCTTCCGGCATATTCTTGGGGACTCGCATGAAACCGACGTAGTCCTGGACAGGGCACACCGAGAGGGCCCGCCTCGGGGCCCCAATGCACCGCCGGCGGACATATTGGTGTGCGTGCAGGACTTGAAGACGAAAGAGGCTATCCTTTCGAATGCAAGGAACCTCCACCCTTTCTCATTCCAAGGTCATTCCCCGGTTTTGTATCAAGATCTAGCGTTAATCACGCTGCAGCAACGCAGGCAATTCCGTCCGGTGACTGACCATCTGCGGCAACAAGGGACCTTTTATTCTTGGGGGCACCCGTTCCGTCTCATCTTTCGACACAATGGTAGACACCACCAACTTTGTTCCTTGACAGAGGCCTGTCGGCTGCTGGGTCTGGCTCCGCCCAATGACGAGGACGATGTCCGGGACTCGGGATCGGGTCCGGAGGTTTCACCAATGGGCTGGCAGTGGCAGGGCAGGAGGAGGTGCCCTAGGAGGCCGCCAGCATCGGAAATTGCCCAAAACCAACAGGACGCCCTGGCCACGGCTACGGAGGCTCTCGCTGGGGAAGGCTCAGAAGACAAGTAAAGATTTTGAAGCATACCGGTCGTGTTAATCCCTCATGATGCATCTTGGCTGGTTCTGGGGAGCAGCGGGGGGAGGATGATCCTCTTCACTGACCACACAATGGACCCCAACTGGTTGTCACTTCAGTTGTCTCAGGACGACGGACCTTTTCCGGGGATTGTTCTGGTTCATCCGAGTTTTGGGTTAGGGAGGGTTGGGTTCCTTTTCTGGGTGAGATGTTTGGGGTTTTTATTTTGGTGTTGTTTCCCTTGTCCGCCTCCGTACCCCTCCCTGATGCTGGTCCCCGTTGTTCATGTACCATGCCCTTCCTCTTTTAGCAAAAGACCAGTGAGAGGCCCTCCCTGGGGCCTGGGTTAGCTAGCTCTACTCTCACACGCCACATTCCTCAGAAACCACTTAGAATACTTACTCTCAATGTTCTTGGTCTTAACAACCCAATTAAACGGAGGGCAGTCTTACACTATCTACAGCAGTCATCCACTGATATTTGCCTCCTACAAGAGACCCACCTCGTCCCCAAGGACCATCACTGGATGAAGTCTCGCGCATTCCCCACGCAGCTATTTTCCTCTTGCTCCACTAAGTCGGCCGGGGTTGCTATTTTGGTCTCCCGCTCCTTTCAGGGTTAGGGTCTTCAAAGGGAAGCCGAGATTAATGGGCGTTTGCTCACAATTCGGTTCACAGTGGCGGGGACCTCCCTCATAGTGGGCTCAGTCTATGCTCCCAACGGAGGCAAGGCAGATTTTTTCACACAGCACTTACAGAGGCGACGGCCAATTCCGAGCGGCAACTGCTATTAGGGGGGACTTCAACATGGTCTTCGACAATGTCACGGATCGCTCTTGTCAACATACAACACAAGTCAGGGCTCTCTCCCGGGCTGAACTGGATCGTCTCCGGGGCCTTGGGCTCACGGACTTGTTGCGACACTTCCACCCACACAGCCGGGCTTACACTTACTACTCTGGGGCGCATAACACATATGCTAAGTTGGACTACTTTCTTAGCTCCCCCCCATTACAAGCTATTGCGATAGACGCCGAGATCCTCACTGCATCTCTCTCTGACCACTCCCCGGTCATGGCCACCTTCCAACTTCCACATGCTAGACAGCCGCTGCGACATTGGTGCTTGTGAGACACACTGTTGCACCATGCGTCCACAGTCATTCAAATCAAAACAGCCATCACAAACTTCTTGGCCTTGAATGCTAACCCCGACACGTCTCTGGCGACACAATGGTCTGCCCTGAAAGCGGTTCTACGTGGGAAATGTATCGCTATATCCGCGGCCAACGATATGGAGCGCAGCCAAAAACGGGCAGAACTGACCAATCGGGTGGCGGAGCTAGAAGAGATGCATCAGCACACAGGCGCCAGCAGGGCCTGGCGTCAACTCTGCATAGAAAGAAAACAGCTTGCGGCGCTGGATATGGACAAGGCCGAGTATTCGTCCCTCTGTCTCTGTCACTCCTATTATACAGGGGGAGATAGATGTGGCCGTCTGCTAGCCAATAAACTAAGGGAAGCGCGACAGCGCCAAGGAGTGCAGGCCGTTCGGGATTCTGGTGGCGAGCTCACGTCGGAGGATGCAGCCATAGCGAAGCTTTCTGGGACTTCTATGCAAATTTGTACTCAAGCAACTCCCTTGACGCTCTTCACAGCTGTGACTATCTAGAGGCTGCACGATTGCCCGCGCTCTCCCCAGCGCAGGCTGATTATCTGGACAGAGATATAGGGACGGAGGAGGTTATCGCAGCAATCTCCCGCCTCCGGCTTGGGAAGTCTCCGGGACCGGACGGCTACTCCGCGGCTTTTTATAAAACCTTTTGTGGCCAAATCGCCCCCTACTACGCGACCTCTTTAATACTTTTGCTCAAACGGGAGCCATCCCAGGAGAGATGCTGGAGGCGACCATAGTAGTTATCCCTAAGCCTGGAAAGGGCAAGACTCTTTGCAGCGCTTACAGACCTATCTCCCTCCTAAATATTCATATAAAGCTGTACACGAGCATCTTGCATCCTGCCTAGCGCCGTACTTACCCCAACTAGTGGAACCGGACCAGGCGGGGTTTATACCACAGAGACAAACTAGCGATAACACCAAAAGGGTTTTCCACCTCATAGAGAAGGCCTCTCGCACCGCGGGGGAATACATTTTACTGCCCATGGATGCCGAAAAGGCCTTCGACAGGGTGCACTGGCCCTATTTGGAGCAAGTCCTGCTCAAATTTGGCTTTTGGGGACAAACTGTGCACGCGTATACTGAATTGTTATCGCTCACCTAACGGAACGGTTCGGGTGAATGGCCAGGCATCGTCCCGCTTTCCCATCAGCAAAGGCACGAGGCAGGGATGCCCCCTCTCCCCCCTCCTCTTTGCGCTCTATATGGAGCCATTAGTTGCGACGCATTCGGCAACACCCACTCATATCTGGGATTAAGTTTGGCGGGGACATCCATACCATCAGTCTCCACGCGGATGATGTCCTACTCTCCCTCTCTAACCCATTGCAAATGCTGAGGGCTCTTTTCATTGAATTACACAGCTTTGCGCAGGCGTCAGGGTTTAAGATCAATATGGATAAGTCGACTGCCCTGGATATCTCCCTCACACCGCACACATTAGCCCACATTTGTGCAGAACACCCAATACAATGGTCCAACTCCACTATACCCAACCTAGGAGTTTACCTGGGTGCTTCCATCCCTGCCACCATCGCCGCTAACTATGGAAAGCTCCAGGCTCATATCCGCAAGGAACTAGGCCAATGGAAACACCACACATTATCTTGGCTAGGCAGGATAGCGGCTATTAAGATGACCGTACTTCCCCAGATCCTGTACCTCTTCCAGACTCTTCCCTTGCATCCCCCGACAGGCTGGATTCAGCAAACCCAATCAGATTTAGCGCGCTTCATCTGGCAAGGCCGCAAACCCAGATTCAAGCACACCATAGCAATCCTGCCTCCAGAACGGGGTGGGGTGGGGGTCCCTGACCTGCAGCTTTACTTTTATGCCACACAGCTCCGTTACTTAGTTGAATGGCGCCGTCTTAAATCCGAGAAGCACTGGCTGTTTCAGGATCAAGCGGTAGCCAGCATGCCCCTACAGGGCATTCCCTTCCTCCGTAAAGCCCATATTACGAGCACCATACTGGAGGCCTGGGACCGCACTGCCACCACTCACGAACTGACGACATTTCCTTCCCCTCTCACACCACTATTCAACAACCCAGAGTTCCACCCAGGCACGACTCCCGGAGCCTTCACGCATTGGGGCCCCACCCCTGCAGAGCGCTGGGTCATCTGTTTGACCTGGACGGAATTATCCCATTACCATGGCTCCAGACGGAATTTGGTATCCCGGAGACGGAGAGGTTATCGTACTTACAGCTTAGGCATTGGGCTCTTCAACCACAAGTTAAGCCGGGCGCTCAACGACTACTGACTGCTTACAAGAAGTGGCTTGTCACTAGATCTACTGATAAAAAGCTTATCTCGGACCTCTACAAACACCTATTGCTCTCCACAATATACACGTATGATGCGGGGCGGGCACACTGGGAGAGGGACTTTGGCCACGCCCTTACACATAAAGAATGGGACAGTATCTACCACAGAGCTCGACATTCAGTGTACCACGTCGGCCTCACCGAGACATTGACCAAGGTAGTCACGTACTGGTACTACACGCAGGAGCGTCTTCAACAATTTGATCCCCGTCAGAGTGCCCTGTGTTGGAGAGGCTGCGGGGAGGTGGGTACGCTAGTACATCTTTTGTGGAGCTGTGATCGCATTTAACCATACTGGTCCCATATATTAGATGAAATAGATTCACACCTTGACACACAACTCCCACGCTTCCCAGCCTATATCCTCTTAGGCCTATCCAATCCACTAATGTATCCCGCTAAGTGCCAAAGGGGACGACTGATCGCAATTGCCCTGGGGACGGCCATCCCAAAACATACCTGCACACTGGCGATCTTCCCAAACTCCACCGCACTCTGGGTGGCTACAAAGGCTCTGGATGGTGCTGGGTATGGAGAAATTGACACTCACTCTGGTGGGGAGGGGATCCGAGTTTCCTGAGCTCTGGTGCCCTTTCCTAACGTTGCTTGTAACAGAGTTCAGAGAGGTGACCTGCCCTAGATACTTACGGCTATTGCACCTGGCGGACACGCAAATACCACAAGAGGGTTGTTACCGCAAAATTTGTAGACTCTGATAAACCTCACTGCGCCCCACATTTTCCTATCTCCTTCCTGTTTTGGGTGGTTTGGCGGACAAAGGGGGAAGGGGGTGCAGGATGGCAATGTTGGGTTTTTCCTTTTCTTGCCCCCCTTTTTTTTCTTCTCTTCTTAATGCAATGCTGTGCTCGGCACTGTTCACTATTTGCTCCGACGGACCCGCTCCATGCCTTTACTAATGTAATAACGATTATTGCGACACTTGTTGTCTGTAGTGAAATGCTTCTGTGAGCTGAGGGTCGTGTTTACGATTTTGCTGTCTGTTCTGAAATCAATAAAAAAGATTGAAACCATAAAGTGAAAGGCTATCGGCCATATTAATCTGGGCACGTTGCGTATTATAATGGTTCTTCTTACACAAAAGAAAAGAGAAAACAGGGGTGTTAATATACACACACTATCCCTAAATAAAGTTCTAGCGATTATAGTTCCATTCCATTCACAGCTCATTTGAGATGTCATGAGTGATGTAACTGACCATGTCTAGCACAATGGATGGTGGGGGGTTGGAAGCAGGGCCTGGCATTGTGCTGTCCCCACTGAAGCTTGCTGCTCTTGCCTTTCCTCCTCCTAGTCATCCATTGTCCAAGTCCATGTCCCTGCTCCCTTATTACAGCCCTATGTGGTTGTTGTTCTGACACTGGCCTTCCCGCCTTCTCTGAACAATTAGCTTGCTGCCCCATCCACCTCCTCCCTATCCTTGTCCCTCCTGCCATGCATGGTCTGATGTGCTGCCACTGCCCTCCATTTAGCATGATGTACCAGTCCACTCCTCCTGCCCTCCATTGCCCAATTCTATGCTACATCATTGACCTCCTGCTTAGCCTCTATGATTAGCTTGCTGCCCCTATTCTCCTTCTCCCTGCCCTCCGATGTCTGTGTGCATGCCCCTGCTCAATCTTTTTTCCCACCATGTTCCATGGACCTGCCACTCCTATCTACTCTGAGTGTTCTGTTGAGCTGCCACTCCCCTCCCACCTGCCTAGCATTGTCAGATGACTGTAACCTGTCCCTGCCACCTACACCCTACCTGTCCACATTCCATGCCCCTATCCCCTGCCTCCTGTCCTCCATGGTCCATTTTACTGCCACACCCTTCTGCCCTCCCTGGTTTGTTGTGCTGCAACTGGTCCACCTGCCTGCCCCGCGTGGTCTGTTGTGAGGCCCCTTCCCCTGAACTCCCTTGTCTGTGCCCAGGTCCTGACCCTCCCTTCTATCCTCCATGGTCTTTTGTGCATGCCCCTTGCCTATCATAGCCATTGTGCTGCCACTAACCCTCCCGCTTGCCATGCATGGTCCTCTGTGCTGCCATGGCCCCTCCCACCTTCCCTGTTTGGTCAGCTAGCTGCCCCTGACCCCCTCCTACCTTCCCTCCATGGTCTGTGAGTATGCCATTATTGTCTCACTGTTGCTCTCCATGGTGTGTCTTGCTTCTAGTGCCCATCCTGCCTGACCTCCATGGTCATCTTGCTGCTCCTGCCTGCCCCTTGCCCCCAGCCCTCTGTTTCCATGTGAAGACCCCTAATCCCTCCCTCCTGGCTTGTCTGTTCCATTGTAATGCCCCTGATCCGTCGCTCCTTTCCTTTATGGTCCTTTATGCTGCAGTTTTCTCTCCTGTCTGTCCATTATGGTCAGCTAGCTACCATTGCCTCTTTTCCCTCTGTTCTCTGTTGTCCACGTGGATGGTCCTGTCCCCTCCCTATTGCTTTCAATGGATTGTTGTGCTGCACTCCCATCCCGCATACACTGTGTGGTGTATTGTGCTGCTGCAAACCCTGAGGCCTGCCCTGTGGGGTCAGTTTGGTGCAACTCTCCATGTCCCTCCTGTCCTCTGTTATCCAAGTCCATGTCCCTACCCCAATTCCTCCTGCCTTCCATGATCCAATGTACCATACTCGCTAATGTTTTGAACTTGGTAAGAGGGAGATTTTGCAAAAAAACTGGGGGATTTGGTTTTCCCCTTTGACTTATATTGAAAAAGAGGAGATTGTAGACAGGAGACAAATCAAATAAAGCTCATTTGGGCCTAAAAACATTGGACGTTTCCTGGCTGAATCGGGTCTGTTGGCATGTATGGTTGTACTACCACTGCCTCTTCCTTCTGCCCACAATTGTCTATTATATTGCCACAGCCTCTCGCGCCAGTCCTCTATTGTTGGTTTGTTGCCCCTGCCCCCCTTTCCACTGCCCTCCATAGTCTGTTGTACTGCCACTGCCCTTCCTGCCTGCCCAGTGTGGTCATATTGTTGCCTATGCACCCTACCTGCCTTCAATTTTCAGAGTCCGTGCCCCTGGCCTCTGCCTCTCAATAGTATCCTCAAGAACAACTAGATTGCTAACATTCTATATTTATTACAAAAGTGTGGAACGCCTGACGTCATCTTGATGTAATCAAAACTGTAATACCTAGAGCATTTCCTTTAGAATTTACATATATGAGAGGGTCTTAGTGCTCTAAAAAACTAAAATGAGGACATATTTTCTGAGTTTTCAAATGCAACAAAGCACTTTTAAATTATTTATCTTTATATTTTTGTATCCAGTTGACCACTTGATTAAATGTTGCACTTAGGGGAGAGGATGTGGTGTTACTTCCAGAGCTGAAGACTTTGCAACTGGGGAACCAGGTTGGAGGTTCTGCTTCAGCTTAACATTCTGTGATTCTGGTCAAATGACTTAATCTCCCCATGTCTACAACCAAAATGAATTTGTTCTTGTGTGATGTAACCAATGCTCATGTAAAGCACTCCATTACCTGACAAGTCTGCACTATATAAAACTGCAAAAAACACAAAAAATAAAACGTGTTTTGCACACTTCTGTCATTGGGCTAAATGTGGGCTACATTTGGGTGATATTTGTGCTACATTTGGGCTCTTTTGTCACTGGTGACCATCTTGGGAGATTTATTTGTTATGAAGTTTCCTAATTTCTTCATTTACTGCAGTCTACTCAGTAGGAAATGCTTTCAGTTGTTTACTTTGATTCCATCAAGAAGGTATTCAGATGTGTCACACATTTGCCGTAAATTCTGAATGTTAGCACTCTAGTTGCTCATTAGATCACTGTAGTAAAGCTACTGCTCACCATGGAAGTCTGCTGCTGGTATTAAAAGTGCATGTTTCAGTCTGCATGTCAGAATTTTTTTATGAAATAGAAGAGGATTTGAGAAGTCACGCACAATGTGCCCTAATTTTTCTTTCTTCAGCACTAATCATAATTTCTATGGCAAAATGAACCCCCTCATTGTGTTCCTCTTTAAATTAAATGTTTAAAGTGTTACCAGTTCATTCCAATCAAGATGGCTTCAGGTGTGCCATACTTTTGTCATAAGTAAGACTGTTAGCACTCTAGTTGTTCTTTAGAACACTCTGGGACATTCTGTCATTGGGCTATACTTGGGCTACATCTGGGTGATATTTGTGCTACAGTTGGGCTCTTTTGTCTCTGGTGGCCATCTTGGGAGACTTATTTGTTATGAAGTTTCCTAATTTCCTCATTTATTACAGTCTCCTCAGTAGGAAATACTTTGTTTTTTACTTTGATTCCATCAAGAAGGCATTCAGATGTGTCACACATTTGCCATAAATTCTGAATGTTAGCACTCTAGCTGCTTATTTGATCACTGTAGTAAAGCTACTGCTCACCAGGAAAGTCTGCTGCTGGTATTGAAAGTGCATGTTTCAGTCTGCATGTCAGAATTTTTTAATGAAATTGAATAGGATTTGAGAAGTCACTCAAAATGTGCCATCATTTTTCTTTCTGTAGCACTAATCATACTTTCTATGGCAAAATGAACCCCCTCATTTTGTTCCTTTTTAAATGAAATGTTTTAAGAGTTACCACTTTATTCCAATCAAGATGGCTTCAAGTGTGCAATATGGTTGCCATAAGTTAGACTGTTAGCGCTCAGTTGTTCTTTAGAAGACTCTGGGAAGCTGCAGTAGAACACAAAGGTATCAACTGACAGTCTCTGCCCTTGTTGGATGTACATGTTTTACTGAGAACGTCAGACTTCATTCTCACATGACTGAGAAAGATAATGTGAATTTCCAGAAAATATGCTCTCAGTTTAGCTTATAGATCACCTTCCAAACCTCTGCGGGAAAAGCATGAGAAAATAGTTTTCTCTCAAACATGATTCATGATATCCCAGCAGAAGGCTTTTTTACATGGTAAAATCACCTTAGAACACACCACAATTCCTAAAATGAGTATGGTACCATCAACAAATGATTTATAATGTAACTAAAGTCTTAGAACATTCTATTAACTGCAATGCTTTTTAATGAGGTGCTATCATGTATGTTGTTTCCAAGAAGGCTGCCAACACTTCTTGAATGAAGTGTTGACAGACAATCAGATCTCACGATGAGATGTGTGGTTAGGCTCCGCCCAGATATATATTTCTTTTTCCATTAATATTTTAAAAACTACTGAACATACTTACACCATTTAACCTGTTCCATGCTCATGACAAGGTCAGCTTGTCATGCAGTGCACTGATCCTGTGCTAATGACGAGCTGACCTTGTCATGAACAATGGTAAATCTGACTTGTCAGCACCCAGCGGGAATAGCCTTAGCAGCCAAGGTGTTAACAAAAAGGGCTCTTTCTGAACCAAGGGCTACCTTTTTGCCAAATTTGGTGTAATTCCGCTCAGCAGTTCGGGCTGTAGCCGTGTCTATGGAAAATTGCATGGAGAAAACACATTTTGGGACCCCCCTGTTTCTCAGCCCCCGCTTGCCGAATAACCCCGAAACTTTCAAAGATAGGAGCGGACCAGAGCGGGCCATAAGTTTTGAAAATTTCACGAAAATTTGTCAATCGGCGCCAAAGTTATTGGGAATGGAATGTTGCAATTTTCCTATGCTAACTAGGTCCTAACAATAACTACCTACCAGTTGGTTTTATATATATATATATATATATATATATATATATATATATATATATATATATAGATATATATATGATTGCGGTGAGACGTCGATGGGGGCCAGGGAGAGAAACCGCACCACACATGCCCTTTTAACGATCACCAGCACTCACTATGAGCTTACATGAGGCAACAAGAGACGGCCGGGATGGTGCCTTCTGGGAGCCGTGGTCTGCCGATGGAGACTACGAGAGGGCATTCCAATCATCAATTGCCTTGCTGGGTCTCCACCAATGGGAGCCAAATGGATCTTTTTAAAGAGCGGCGGTAACAGTTTACGGTGTTTAGACATCTGAAGAAGACATTTTGTTGAAATGCGTCATGCCTGCTGTGTGGTATCAAAGGCGCTCTTCCTGGTCCCCTGTTGTGTCCCTTCGGTTTCTTTTGAAATGGAGAGAAGCCTTTCTGTGGATATATATATATATATATATATATATATATATATGGCTTCAAAGATGCTGCTTGAACGATCCTCAACCAAAGCAACGCTGATGCCGTCGGTAGTAGCAGCCGCTACTCTTAATTGTCAAAGGTACTGGATCCCACTAGTTAGGAGGACACAGAGACGGCACACCAGGAGGTCTTTGCACAAATCCTTTATTGTGCACTCGTAAATCAAGGACGACGCGTTTCGGCGTTAGCCTTTTTCAAGTAACCACCATTTTGCATTTTCCCAAAATTATAGTCCTACATTCATGTCAACTTCCATAAACAGAAAGAAAATACTTCCGTAAGTAAACATAACCTAATAGTAAAAAACATTACTATATACATGTATGCATTTCATCATTACAATTATACTGTGTTCTTCAAACTGCATAATCTGTTTAAAGGGGTGGAATAGACGATTATGTAAGTAGGTACAATGTTCATATTGCCTAGCTTTGTACAAGGGGGACTACTCAACCGCATGGTATTCCGGGAGCTGGAGTTCCAGATTATATGGGACGTTACGTGACTGAGGACTACCAGAGTCGCTATGCCTATTGGGAGATGTAGTTCAGTGCGAGCCTCCTGAGCAGGGTTCGGGACCATTGTCCCGCAGTTCCATTAAAAAGGGGCGCTCCCTGTAAGAACTCGAGAAATACAATACATTGTATTTTATATTGTATTGTCAATTTGGATTTCTTTACATGTTTTCACATATTCACTAATATAAATATCTCACCTTACACTCATCCCCTATGAATAAGCACTCATATTCTGACCTGACCACCTCTCCCGATGAAATAAACCTAGCTATTAACTGGACACATCACGAGGGGAGCACCCCTTAATTAGAAATTCCTTATCCACGGTCTCTGAATCTGGGGAGGAGTAGGAGCAGTAGCAGTCCATGGGACACTGTGGCCCCGAATAGAGAGTGCCACGTAATGTTGACATATGTGCCAATTACTCGAGGGAACAAGTGGACAATAACCTTGACTTCCGCTTTATATACATGTAATAAATTGTATTTCTCGAGTTCTTACAGGGAGCGCCCCTTTTTAATGGAACTGCGGGACTATGGTCCCGAACCCTGCTCAGGAGGCTCGCACTGAACTACATCTCCCAATAGGCATAGCGACTCTGGTAGTCCTCAGTCACGTAACGTCCCATATAATCTGGAACTCCAGCTCCCGGAATACCATGCGGTTGAGTAGTCCCCCTTGTACAAAGCTAGGCAATATGAACATTGTACCTACTTACATAATCGTCTATTCCACCCCTTTAAACAGATTATGCAGTTTGAAGAACACAGTATAATTGTAATGATGAAATGCATACATGTATATAGTAATGTTTTTTACTATTAGGTTATGTTTACTTACGGAAGTATTTTCTTTCTGTTTATGGAAGTTGACATGAATGTAGGACTATAATTTTGGGAAAATGCAAAATGGTGGTTACTTGAAAAAGGCTAACGCCGAAACGCGTCGTCCTTGATTTACGAGTGCACAATAAAGGATTTGTGCAAAGACCTCCTGGTGTGCCGTCTCTGTGTCCTCCTAACTAGTGGGATCCAGTACCTTTGACAATATATATATATATATATATATATATATATATATATATATATATATATATATATTTTTTTTTTTTCTCCCAATCCTAACGGCGGCAAACAGTCAGGCACAAACTCCGTGATGTCCTAGTAGAAAGTATTTATTAATCCAACAAAGCAAGACGCGTTTCGGCGGCGAACCACCTTGGTCACTACGCCTTGGACACACCAATATATATATATATGTGATCAAGGGAGGGATCTCCCGAAACGCGTCATGGCGGCATCGGCAAAATAAAATAATGCACTGAAAATTTCTTGGGTCCGCGCTGGTCTTTTCAAGGTCATTGAAGCAGCAAGGCGAGGTTGGATTTATATATATATATATATATATATATATATATATATATATATATATATATATATATATATATATATATATATATATATATTCATGTACTCGTCTGAAAAGCAGTGCAGCAATCTTGGGGTCAGAACTGCAACTTATAACAATAAATGAGCAGACACGTTTTGGCAACATTGCCTTTCTCAATGCTCTTGACGTAAAAAATACCAAAATCACAGTTTCATGCAAATTAATCATTCTGCGCTTTCATTGGAGAACACAAAAAGGCAAGGAGGAGGGACTAGCTATCGGAGTTAATACTTGGTACTAAGGCTGCCATATTAGCATGTTAAATGTTGTTGAATGTAGCAAACACAAGGAGATGCTGGACGGAGCGCTGAAACTTTTCAGACACTCAACCCCAGTCACAGTTCTAGGTTGAATCCATAATCGTTCTTTAGCTCACTTCTTGACCCTATGCCTCATGGGAATAGTCCAGCCCTAACTGCCAAGCCATGTCTTCCCTGGACTGGAAACAAGCATCCACGGGCTAACAGCAAATGTTGTTGAATACCAATTGGCCAGAACTGTGTTTACTGGATAGTGCTCACAAGCTCCGCAGGATCCAGTCGCAGCAAGAAAGGGTCCACCTCCTGATATCACCAACACCCCTATATGTATACAGGGTGTTCGAGTGATCAGGTGAAGGAAAAGGAGAGGGAAGTGTCAGCAGGGGAATAGAACCTGTAACAACAAAAATACAGCTATAAACAGGGTCAAATAACATCTACTCTCAATGATGTCTCGCTAGAGTAATATATACCTGGTAATGAATATAGCAGTTTATATAATGTAATGTAATGTAATGTGTCTTGTAAAGCGCACTGCTGCCCTGAGGCGTCCTGGCGCTGTAGACCGCTGGGGAACCCGTCCTGGCTATCCCTGTGAGATGGTCCCTACTGGGTATCTCCAAGGTGAAACCAGGCATCCCCGGCGAATGTGGGGGGCCGTTGTAGAGATGAGGCAAGCTAATGCGCAGAGTTGCCGAGTGTGATCCCTGGTTAGAGTAGGTACCGAGGCGAGAATTATCGAGTCCGCTGGCCATGGTCCACGACCCTGCCGCGTCGGGAATTGAACCCTGGTCCCGGGCCGTTCTCTGCTTCCAGGTCTGCCACCTCTAACCAGTGAGCCACACCACTCCACTCCATAATTCCTAGAGAACCTCCAGGCGTCATTCAGATAAAGCATCAGACCTGAAACTAAATATCTAACAACCATTAGGACATGTAGGTTCACGCATGCTCTCCATCAAATATGCGCTGACACATTCCTCATACATACCCAAAGGTTCAACCACAACGCAGGAAAGATACGAGTTAATTAATGAAGCATTTTTCCCACATTCAGCTATTTTAAAGTCGGCTGATAATCCAATGTCAAAATGTGATAGGAGTGATTCCCAAGGAGTACAAAGTAACTGTGATCCAACACATACATGGTAATACGCAGTTACCTCACCGCCGTATTCCACTATGTGAAATAATGTGAATTAAAACTCGGGTATAGTAAAGCACAAATTTCCCCAGCACGGCAATATGCGGTTTCCTCACCGCTATATTCTGCAGATAGTTGAATATCATTCCATATTTGCCAAAACAGGCACAAGAAATCAACATACATGGAAATACGCGTTTTCCTCACCGCGGTATTCCGCTATGTTTCAGATACGTCCCTTTCCTTTCAAATAGTACTCCGGCCACCATATACGGCAATACGCCACTTCCTCACCGCTGTATTCCGCTATGGCCAAACAATCCAGCACCCAATGAACCAAAAACGAGTAGCCTACTCCGGCTCTGTGAACAATCTCCAAAGGCGTACTCATGATTCTGCCAACCTTAATGCCATCGGATATCAGCACAGATCCTACGGCGGCAGTCAAAAGTCAAAGTCCTCTTCCAGCCGTCTCTCCCTCAGCTGAGAAAGAGACTTGAATCCTAAACAAATTACGCGGGTTTGCCTGTGCGTGTGCAGCGACTATATCCCCTCCCATTAGAGCATCATGGGAATTGTAGTTCCTGAGACGATGAGGCAGGCTTGGCTATGCTCGTTCCCTGACAGTAGGTGTCCCTCGCCTAGAGCCTCCTAGGTCCAGGTTTCATCGGAAACCTTCTGTAAATGTAAATGTAAATGTAAATGTATTGCGACTTATATAGCACACGTATCACCCGAAGGCATCAAGGCGCTAGCCTTGGGTACCCGTCCTGGCTTTTCCCTGTGAGATAACCCCTACTGGGTATGCCCAGGGTGAAAGCCAGGCATCCCGCAGCGGGTGGGCCGCCGTAGTGGAGATTGAGCAACTACTGCCCAGAGTTGCAGCGTGGGACCCCATGATTAGAATAGGCACCGAGGCGAGAATTATCGAGTCCGTGGACATTTTGGGCTCAGGACCCTGCCGCGTCGGGAATTGAACCCTGGTCCCGGGCCAGACCTCTGCATCAGGGTCTGCCGCTCTAATCAGTGAGCCACACTCCTCCTGTGGAAAGATTGAATAGCCGCTGGAGCATGCATATTCTGCCACTGTTCCCAAGATTCGTCCTCCGCAGCATATTCCTTCCAAGACACCAGATACCACAGCACACCTCTCCTCAACTTGGAATCCTTAACACACTTGACCTTGTATTCTAGCCCGACATCACACAACACAGGAGGCGGGGCACACCTGCGCTCTCCAAATGCAGGTTTCAAGAGATTACAGTGGAACACAGGGTGAATACGAGGAGAACCAGGCAGTTTCAACTTGTATGTTACAGGATTGACCTTTCTAACAATGGTGTAAGGCTCGATGTACCTAGGATGGAATATACTACGCAGCTTGAAACGTATGTTCTTGGTGGACAACCACACCATGTCCTCCACGTGATACTGAGACCCATCACTTCTGTGATGGTCTTCCCACCTCTTATATGTCTTTTTAGCCTGTATCAGATGGTCTCTAACTTACGATGTACTGCGTGTAGCTTTCGCACCTGAGACAGCACCGTGGGCTGATTTGCAACTTCCTCAGGAATGTTGACAGGCAAAATTTGAGCATCATATCCGAAGTTAGCACGGAAAGGAGATATCCCGACAGAACTTTGCCATGCACTGTTGTACGCTAATTCCGCCATCCATAACAGCTCAGCCCAGGGTTCTTGGGCCTCCTTCGCATAACATCTGAGGTACTTCTTGAGTGTCTTGTTTAGTCGTTCTGTCTGTCAGTCCATCGGTCTGTGGGTGAAAACTCATAGATAACGTAGAGTCGATGTGCCGGGCCTTGCACCATATCTTCCAGAACCTAGCTATAAACTGAGGCCCCCTATCAGACACAATTACTTCAGGTACTCCATTTAATCTGATGATGCTTTTCAGTAGTAACTGTGCAGTCTGCCCCGCCGTAGGGAGATTCACACAAGGAACAAAAAGTTCCTATCTGTGAGTCCATCAACAACTACCAGTATAGCTGAACACCCTTTCTCGAAGGGTAACCCTGTGACATAATCCAGACTGATGTTTTGCCACGGGTGATGTGGTGTGGGCATGGGTATGAGTTTCCCCTTTTTTCAGATGTTTTCATTTTTTGCTCTGGCGCATTCTTCACACTTAGCCACCCAAGAAGAGACATATTTGCTTAAGGAGCTCCACCAGAAATGGTGTTGTGTCAGCTGAATGGGTTTACGTGATCTGGATGACCCGCCAATGGAGACACATGACACCACAGAAAAGCCTTCTTTTGCATCTCTAGAGTGGGGAGATACAGTCTATTATTGTAGAAGGATAGTCCTTGCTTCACTGTGCGCTCCATCTCATCTTTTGCCCATGCTTCCCATACTGAAATAGATGCATGTTTTTCATACTTCTTCCAAGAAGTTCTCCACTCGGATAGCACAAAGCACCATGGACTGTTCAATGATAGACTCTATTTCCTTGTGATGTTTGGTGTTTTCCATAGTTTCCTGTCTAGACAAAGAATCTGCTTTGCGGTTCTCCACACTAGGTCCAAAGGTAATAACAAAATTATATTCCTCAGAAAACAACATCCATCTCATTTGTCTTTGAGAAAGATATCGAGCGTAATTCATGTATTGCAGATTCCCATGATCTGTGTATACAGTGATAGGGTGACTAGCCCCCCCCCCCACAGATATTGTCTCCATTCTTGAAAGGACTTTTTAATCGCCAGCAGCTCCTTTTCGGCAATAGTATAATTTCTTTCAGCAGGGTTCAATTTTTTGGACAAATAGGCCACAGAATGTAACTGTCCTGTGCTCGGATTCCTTTGTGATAGTATTGCTCCAATAGTGTCAGACTCACCTTGTACTTGCGCAGGAACAGAGATGCCTTTTCCCCAACTCCCTCCAGAAGATACTCCAGAGATCCAAATGATACTAGGACTCTAGACTACCCCCCAGGGGGAAGGGGGAGTGGATAAAATAATAAACAAAAGGAGACTGGTCCTTGAACTGGTTCTCTCCTGCTTCTTCTATCTGTCCTAGTCCGACCAGCAGACCGTTTCTTTCTATGAGAACCTAAAATTATAAACACAAAAATATTTACTACCTATCCTACACTATTCTACTTCTACTCTATTTTACTCTACTTTACCTACCCCTTAGTTTCCAAGATCTAGCTTATCTTCTATTCTTTATTTGTATTCTTTTCTTCTTTATTTCTATGTAACTCAGTTAGATACTTAACCTACAAAACAAATATTTCTCTTTTAAACTCTCTAAATCTTCCTCAGGATTTATTATTTATCAACTACAAATATTTTCTACTCACTTCTCTTACTGTGTCACAAGTCTTATATTGGGTTTCCTATGTCTTCGCTTTTCTTCTATTTATTCTTAGCGAACTATATTATATACAGTTTTCTTTCTTAACATTATATTTGTAAACTTGTTTTTAAACTTGTTTTCACTTTCTTTTCAGAGCCTTACAATTGCCCAAGCGTTTTCCTCTGGAAACGGTAAGTAGTTCTATGTTATATTTATCGTTTTTGATATAACTTATTAGACATTCTCTTCTTATGTCACTTAGCTCTGAATTCTCTTCTTTCAGGAACTGCAGCTTTAACAGGAATCTCTCTTCTGGAGCGTTGCTGTTTATCTTCAGCTCCTTTAACTGAGAGGAGGAGCGAGCGCTAAGTATCAGGAACTCCCTCTTCACAAGCACCAGAAAAGGAAGTCGCAAGGTGTTTCTTACTGCCAACGGGAGTAACGGACGAAGCCCGGATGAAGTCCCGACGATTTAACTAGGATTTCTACTTTCTCACGGAGCTTAACATTCACAGGTACGCACTACGAAAATACTTCTGTGAAGTGTGCAGCGTTTTCATCGCGCGCGCCTCAACAAACCTCAAACCACCTGTGTGGCAGAAAAGGAAGAACAACTAGACCGCGATCTTGTTTTCGAGATCGGCGGCCATCTTGGAATGCCGGGACCGATGGAGGTTGGCCCAACTGCTGATTCCTGGCCGTCGTTTGCCATTCCGGTCAGGATTTTTACCAAACTGTTTGCCCATTATTGCTAGCACATATTTTGGGGTTCTGACAAATAGCCTCGTGTGAGGCATCAGCCACCACCACAAAAGGATGCTCTGGCCTAGGATGCGAGAGTACAGGAGCCGTGGTAAATGCTCTCTTCAGAAAAGTAAAAGCTTCCTCAGCCTCACTAGACCATTGAAAACAAACTCTTTTTTTGAGCAGCCTTGAAATTGGGACGGCTACCTGGGAAAAATGGAGGATGAACCTCTGGTAATAGTTTGTGAAGCCCAAGAAGCACTGCACATCTCGTACGTTTTTAGGGGTTGGCCATTCTTGCGCTGCCTTTCTTTTTCTCTCTGCCATGTGCAAACCCTCTGGGCAAAGCATAACTCAAAGAAACTCCACTTGTTTCACACCAAACTCACACTTGTTCAATTTACAAAATAATATGTGTGCATGCAACTTGGTCAACACTCTACTGATGTGACATGCATGCCTTTCAGCCGTGTCGGAATATATGAAGATGTCGCCAATATACACTACAATGAACAGGTACACAAATTTCTTCAAGACGTCGTTAACAAAATACTGAAATGTCGCTGGGGCGTTGCAGAGGCTGAACGGCATGACAGTATACTCAAATAATCCATAACGAGTCTTGAAAGCTGTCTTCCACTCATTTATTCAATTGTCGATAATCCACAGATGCCCTCAAAATTGCCATTGGCCTTAGATATAAAAAACAGTGGAGAGGCAGTCGGTGACTGTGAAGGTCTAATAAACCCAATCTCCAGATAATGGTCCAGGTATTCTCGTATGTTTTGGGCTCTGGCACAGACAACGCATACACTCTCCATATCAGGATCATTGCTCCCTCTACCAGGTCTATTCTGCAATCATACTCCTTGTGAGGGGGCAGTTGTTCTGCCTGAGTTTCACTAAAAACATCCTATAACTGAGAGTGCTCTAAGGGTAACATAGTTTCCTTCTCAGCGGCTGTTGCCACCACGAACAGATGTATCAAAGCCTCTGCCGGTGAGAGCGTGATCGGAACTAAATGACTTTTACATTCCTCTGAAAGGAACTGTATCATTTTAGTTATGGTGGGGTTGTGGTGACACAGCCAAGGCATACCTAGAATAATCTCATACTGTGGGGCCTCAATAATATTCAGGGATACATCATCCACATGTCTTTCATTAGCTACAATTAAGGTCAACAAGACTAACTCTGTTTGCTCAATAATTAAACCAGATTTCAAAGGTTTGCCAACTACCACTAATACCTCTACAGGGGACTCCCTAGGTACTCTCTGCAAATCAAGGTTCATTACCAATCTGTTGTCGATAAAGTTTCTGGTGGCCCTAGAATCTATCATGACCAAAACTTGATGGAACTGTTTGTTACACTCAAGGCTCATAGGAAGCACTATGTGTGACTCTGTGTCTTGCAATTCTGTGGTAGCTAGCGAAGGGAGTTTCCAGCCTTTGTCTGCCTCACCTTCGCCGTGGGAATCCACTGAAAGCAATGCAGGAAGCGAGGTAAATACTGCCACCTTTTTATTCTGCACCATGCACCTGAGGACTTAGGTTTAGAAGGACATTCTCGAACGTAGTGTCCGTTTTTCCCACAGTACATGCACAAACACTGCACCCTTCTGCTCTCTCGCTCTTCTCTTGACAATGGGGCTCGAACAGCCCCGATTTTCATGGGTTGGGATATTGTCTCTGTGTTAGTTACTGGTCGACGAGGGGTTCTATCAGATCTAAATTAACCTCTGTCCCACCTTTTCTTCTCACTCCTTCTTGCGGACATTCTGCCATCCAATCGTTACGTTAAATTGATCATTTCAGTACAAGTAGTGGGTTGAGGATCTGTTTGTGCTAAAACATCCTTCATCTCTTCCCTCAACCCCTGATAGAACAAAGACATCCTCTTTTCCTCTGGCAAAGCTGTTTCTGCCACTGATCTGTTGAAAGTAGTCAGATACGTTACCAAATCGTTTCTTCCTTGCTTCAGATTTAACAGTTTGTTATCTGCACTGAAAGTAGTGGCCCACCGATCAAAAACCCTCTCAAATTCTGCCCTGAACACTGACTAATTCGATAATACTGCATCGTTATTTCTCACTAAAGGAACAGCCCAATTTGGTTCATCCCCCACTAAATAGGAGATTGCAAACGCTACTCTAGAATGGTTATTGAGAAATGAGGCTGGTTTGCAAGAGAAATGCAGCATTACCTGTGTCAGAATCACCTGAATCTTTAGTGGGTCCCCGGCATATCTTTCAGGACTAGCTAACGGAATGGGAGGAGGTACAGTAATCTGTATCTATGAAGCCATAGGGGAGACGTCAAAAGGGTTCCTAGACAATTTATCCACTTTGTCTCTCAGAGCAGGTGTTTCTGCCTTACAGGATGCCAATTCTTGTTGGACCAAGACTAAAGCCTGAAGGACGTCCTCCATGGTAGCCATTCCCTACAACGCCTGGATCGGGTGAAGCAAAGACCTTGGGCGCGTAATTCTGTTAGGTTACGCTCCACAGGATCCAGTCGCAGAAAGAAAGGGTCCACCTCCTGATGTCACCATGACACCCATATATGTAAACAGGGTGTTCGAGTGATCAGGCAAGGGAAAATGAGAGGGAAGGGTCAGCAGGGGAATAGAACCTGTAACAACAAAAATACAGCTATAAACAGGGTCAAATAACATCTACTCTCAACGATGTCTCGCTGGAGTAATATGTACCTGGTAATGAGTATATCAGTTTATATAATTCCTAGGGAACCTCCAAGCGTCAATCAGATTAAGCATCATACCTGAAACAAAAGATCTAACAGCCGTTAGGACATGTAGGATCATGCATGCTCGCCATCAAATATGCGCTGACACATTCCTCATACATACCCAGAGGTTCAACCACAACGCAGGAAAGATACGCGTTAGTTAATGAAGCATTTTTCCCATATTTAGCTATTTTAAAAGTTGTCTGATAATCTAATGTCAAAATGTGACAGGAGTGTTTCCCAAGGAATACAAAGCAACTGTGATCCAACACATGCAAGGTAATACGCGGTTACCTCACCGCCGTATTCCGCTATGTGAAATAATGTGAATTAAAACTCGGGTATAGTAAAGCACAAAGTTCGCCAGCACGGCAATACACAGTTGGCTCACCGCTATATTCCGCAGCTAGTTGAATATCGTTCCGTATTCCCCAAAACAGGCCAAAGAAATCAACACACACAGGAATACGCTGTTTCCTCAACGCGGTATTCAGCTATGTTTCAGATACATCCCTTTCCTTTCCAATAGTACTCCGGCCACCATATACGGCAATACGCGGCTTCCTCACCGCAGTATTCCGCTATGGCCAAACAATCCAGCACCCAATGAACCAAACACTAGTAACCTACTCCGGCTCTGTGAACAATCTCCGAAGGCGTACTCACGATTCTGCCAACCTTAATGCTGTCGGATATCAGCAGAGATCCTACGGCGGCAGTCAAAAGTCGACGTCCTCCTCTAGCTGTCTCTCCCTCAGCCGAAAAAGCGACTCGAGTCCAAATTACGCGCGTTTGCCTGTGCGTGTGCAGCAACTATATCCCCTCCCATTAGAGCATCATGGGAATTGTAGTTCATGAGACGATGAGGCAGGCGCGGCTACGCTCGTTCCCTGACATAAATACCCAGTCTTGTCACAGGTTGACATATGCCAGAACACAACAGTCTCATTCTAGCTTGTAGCATGCTAACATTCAAATGTCATTTAACCCCTTGCATGCATCGGACCGGCCGTCTGATGTCACGGTGGGCGTGTGTGTCGGATGTCCGGGAACTGTCCAATCTGCACAGGTGTGGAATTTTCCCGCACCGCGGGGAAATTCCAGACGCGGTCAAAGGGTTAAACCTCATATTTTCACCCTGTACAGGTTGCTGTTCGGTCCCTCGGGAGCAGTTCTTACTTGTAATGCGGGAACAACTGCAATCCTGCACGCCCTTTACAAATTGATGTGTCTCCTCTCAAAATGTGAATATAATATTGTAGTACCCCCTCGCCTGCCGCAGATGTCACCAATACGTAGTTCTTTGACCCATACACACAGGAATAGAGTCCAATGGCCAGTCTTCCTCAAATTGTATAATCAAAGTGGAAAGGGTATTTTTAGGGTTTTGGGTGGGTAAGGGTTTTTAGGTGGCAAAGGTATTTTTAGTGTTAAGGGTGGGTATGGGTTTTTGGCTGGCAAGGCTATTTTTAGGGCTGAGAGTGGGTAGGGGGTTTGGATGGCAAGGGTATTTTCAGGGTTTAGGATGGGTATGGTTTTTTGGAGGGCAAGGGTATTGTCAGGGTTTAGGATGGGTATGGGTTTTTGGGTGGCAAGGGAATTTTCCGGTTTTAGGGTGGTTATGGGATTTGGAGTAGCAAGTGTATTTTTAATAGGTTTTTGGATGGCAAGGGTATTTTTAGGTGGGTATGGGATTGTGGGTGTTAAGAATATTTGTAGGGTGTGGGGTGGGTATGGGTTTTGGGTCGGCAAGGGTTTATGGTTTAGGGGGTAGGGTTTTGCGGTTGTGGGTTAATCAGGCAAGAAATATACATTATATATATATATATATATATATATAAATATATATATATATATATTCGCTCCTCACTCCTTATCTCCTCACCAGGAAAAGAGTATAGGCACTCGCTGGGAGATTTTCAAAATCTATTTATTCACAACAAAACAGATGCGTTTGGGGTTTCCTTCATCAGTGTTTACTGTCAACACTGCGAGGGGCCATTTTAACTGTGTTTCATCGTAGTTCAAAGACATTGAAAGGAGACTTGCTGCCTACAATGAATGATGCGCCATTTGTAAACATGTACAACTTTATTTTAAATGTTTATATTCACATATTGACATTATCTCCATTATTTACATATTTCCATTTTGTGAACAGTCACCTTATTTCATACGCTTTGTGGGTTAATTCCTTGCTGCCATTGATAATTCAGCCGCGTATCGGCACTACTGATGTTTCCCCTAATGGTGCACCTAATGCCTCACTTAATAAAGGGGAACAGCGGAACCATTCATGTTTGTTTTTTCTCTTCGATATAGCGCGTATAAACATATTTACATGATTATACATAACGGCCATTGCGCCAAAGGTAACACAATTCATTAAATTATAAATCAGCAGAAATCACTGTTTATGTTTCTCCACTATCTAGCCATGGATTGGCAAATCTCAAGCTGATTACAATGTCTTATTGCACAAGTTATTGACTGGATCCCATTTTTATTTTATTTACCCAGGTGCACTGCCAGTTCTTCTCCCTTATTTAATCCATTTGGTGCTTTTGACTGTAGATCAATAATGTAGCGGGATTCCAGTCTCCGCAACTTAAGTACCCTGTCCCCTCCCCTGGGATCTAATGGTACATGGTCTATAGCAAAGTATTGCAACAACTCCCTGTTGCTATCATGTTTTATGGCAAAGTGTCTGGCTACCGGGTAATTAAAATCCTTATTTACAATTGTAGCTGATGTTCTAAAATCCGGATCTTAACACTATGTACTGAACTGCCTATATATCGCAGCCCACACTGGCATGTAAGGCAATACACAGTGTGTGTTGTGTGACATGTTAGAAATTTGTTGATGGTCTTTTCCTGTTTTAAGCCTGGTATATCATAGGATAGCTCCTTGGAACTTGCTTTACTTTTTCCAAGGTGGTATTCAAAAGATCTTGATTGTACCCTTTGATTTTAAATCTTGCAATGCTATCTCGTGCTGCTACTATAAAGTTACAATCCCTGGAACAGTTCCGTTTAAGTCTGAGGAACTCCCCATATGGAATACTTTTTACAAGTTTCTGCAGATGGTAACTTTTAGCCTGCAAAATGGAGTTCCCAGTTGTTCGTTTCCTAAATAGCTCTGCTTCTAAATTGCCATCTTTTTCAAATACCCTTAGATCAAGGTAGTTTACCGTTGCGGGGCTTATGTCTGAGGTAAATCTGAGATTGACTTCATTTTTATTCAGATGATTAATGAATTCCTCGGCTGAACTTGGGGACCCCCTCCAGACTAGGAAGAGGTTGTCAATGTACCTGTACCAGACTACAATGTTTTTTACTTATTTAGATTTTTCCGGGTCCCGGGAAACCTGCTCCTGCCACCAGCCTACGAACAAGTTTGCGTAGCTGGGGCGAAGCAGGTGCCCATCGCTGTTCCCGATATTTGTCTGTAGAGGTCCCCTTCGAATAGAAAATTTTTATTTGTTAAACAGAATTGAATGAATTCAATCAACATTTTATAGTGTTCTGAGTACTTCATAGGTCTTTTGTCCAAGAAATGTCTGACTGTCTTCATGCCATGCTGGTGATTAATGCACGTAAATAGACTTGTGATATCTAATGCAATTAGTAGGTATGTTGGTTCCCATTTGAGATCTTTGATCTTCAAAATGAAGTCTTTGGTATCCTTTATATAGGAACTCAATTGTAAGACCTATTGAAAAAGAAAGTGATCGATGTGTATGGATAGGTTCTCTGCTAAACTTCCTATCAACGAGACAATTGATCTTCGAGGCGGATTTCTTTCATTCTTGCGGATCTTAGGTAATTGATAGAATGTCGGTATTACTGGATTATTGTTCTTAAGGAATAAATATTCTTCAGTGTCCAGCATTGATTTCATATGACATTTTTTGATTAGCGCTTGATGTTGTATGATGCTTTCATTATAGCATCCCATGTTAGTTTTCTCATAGAAATTGCCATCATTCAATTGTCTTAATGCTTCTTGTCAATATTGTTCCCTTGTTAGAAGGACAATGTTGCCCCCTTTATCTGCAGGTTTGCAGATAATTTCGTTGTTCTTTTCAAATTCTTGTAATATGAATCTTTGTTCTTTTGTTATATTCATCCTGGTCTTTCTTGGAATTCTGCTGTTCGAGCGAAAATGTATCAAATCCTTCATTACCGTATCTGAAAATGAATCAATTGCGTCATACCGCATCTGAGGTGTAAATTGTGATACAGGTTTAAAACTTGTCCATGGTGCATCTGATTCTACACCCATCTGTCTCATTCTTTGTGTCAAAGTCTGTTCTTCCACCCCTGGTTTCTCAGATCACAGGCTTTCTAAGATCTCTAATGTGGATAGATCATCCGTTGTTGAAATGTCAGTGTCTTTAGATTTTCATTGCCTGCATTCTTTGACCGAGGGTTTTAATTTGAAGAATTTGTGTAATTTAAATTTTCGTACAAATTTAAAAAGGTCCATCCTTCTTTGTGTGAATTCCATTTTCTCATTAGGACAAAGGTCAGACCCAACTTCAGCGTTGATTCTTCCATAGGTGTTAATATTTTAGATGTTAGGTTTATAATAGTCAAGTTATCTCCATCTTCTACCACCTCCCTCCTCTCTTGCTCCATGTTACTCTTGTTGGACAGCTCCTCTTCCCTTTCCCCTTCCAGCCCCCTCTCCTTGATCTCCTGTGGATTCCGGTGGCTTGCTTTTCCCTCCTCTCAGCCACGTTTGGCGAATCAAATTGAACTCCATGTGAAAAGGGGTTTTGGGGTTTTCAGTTGAGGTAGTGGCGATTTCATCCCTTGACTGTTCACTTTCTATTACTAAAGACTCAGATGTTTCCACTCTCACAGGTGGTGGCAGTGATTTATTTTTGTTGATTTCTTTTCGCGGTGCGTCAAACTTTTTCGGAAAAGTTAGTACCCTGCCCTGTTGGTAATCTCTTTCGTTTCTTTCAATTTTTTCTTGTTTCCTTTGTTGTATTTTTGATTCATATTCTTGTAGACGTTTTTTCATGGCATCTCTCAATTCATCTTTTTTGTTTTTGTCCGCATCCTTCGTAATTTCCTCTTCCAATAATTTGATCTCCATCAATGCTTTCTCTCTATCACGCCACGCAAATCTAATCAATAGATCCAGCATTCCTTTACTTGATAGAGCTGTATGTTCCGCCCATAACTCGAGTAGCAGGGGGTCGGGGTTCTCCTATGTGGGAACAGTATATATTGTGAGACCCCTAGGGACTCTCTCCATTCCCACATAATTCTGTAAGGAAGTGGCCTCCCACCACTTCCTTAGCTCTCTTTCATACAGTTGTTTCAATTTCGTAAATAGGGCATTTAAATTATTGTATATAAACAAGTGGGAGAGTAAAGGAATATATTCACAAAGGTGAACGGAGAGTACTCCAAGTCCCCTAGGCTTAAATAACAAACAAACATAAGAGGAGTACCATCAGGATTGGCTCAAAAGAGCAATCTGAGTGGGATGACTACAATAGAGTAAAAAGAAAGTCCTTCTTTTCTTTATCAAACCCCTCACTCACCAACCTGGTTGGTGACATGCTTCATCATCTGGGTCCACCCTGATAGCCGAGTGCCATCAGGGTGTGCTTCGACACCTGGATTACAGTGGAGCTGGTATTTGTGTGAGTGGTGTAAAAAAGTGTTAAAAATTGTCCTGGTATAACTTTGTGTGAAATACAATTTTATTCTAAAGCTACTGGACAATATTAAAAAGAAAAGTGTATGGATACAATAAAGGTATGTTATGACCAAGTGTATCTCTATGTGATAGGTCTACATGTTTCAACCCGTGAATGGAGAGTACCGGGTTTTCTTCAGGACCGTAGGAAAATGGGTGGTCAGTGCACACTAACGCACTGCCAGTCCTAGATTCCTTATACCTATTGAAAAAAATCTGTCATAGGAAAGAATCTCAAGCCCAACTGGGCGAGAAAAAAGCAAAAAAGACCTGTGGGAGAAGAAAGAGAAAAGTCACGAATAGACCTGTTACATGCCTGTAACGAAGTGCCGTGCTCACTCTCACGTGTCTGCTTGCTCGTTGTGCATCCCATTCAGAGCAAACTAAATCGGTCGTGATATGCAAGGCTGCCCAACAGTACCTACTCATGATGGCGCTTACATTTGTTTTGTTAACACGTACTATGACAGAGCCCAAGTGAGGCTTGTACTGGCACACCTATCAATAGTGGCGTGCTCAGTGATCTGTACATCGTTATCGCTCTGACATACTCATCAATTACTGGTGCGTGGCTCGATTACTCACATTGACACTAGCGTGAGGTAACAACGACGTGCAGTATTTTCTTTACCCTATCTTGCATTCAATCACAAACTAGACAAACAAACATCCAGCACACATAAAAAGACCATAGGTGGGCAGGGCTTACTCCTGTTCCGGGTCTTAAGGCTTCACGGGGTGGAGGGAAGGTTGGCCTCTCTGAGGGACATATTCTATGGGAGGGAGAAAAGTAAAAGGTACGTCAGAGTTCCGGGCTGACGGGATAATGCTAGACACCTGGTCGGCATCCGGGCCGTCAAAAATTCGGTTACTTACAGTTTTATAGAGGTACAGTGGCAGAATACCTACTCACCTCTCCAAGCCGCCCCGCGAAAGTGGAACGCCGGCCGCCGTATTTCATAGACTGTAACCGGCTTCCGGGGTGGGCGGGGAGGCAGGCACGCGTAATGACGTCGTGCTCAGTGCGTCTAATTGGTAAAAACAGTGAAAGGACACAGAGCTCGGAGTGATCTTGTCGCTAGGCAACATGAAACTAAACAAGTTGAGTCGGGGAGGCTCCGGTAGATACTCTGGAGACGCTGGGCTGGTTGTGGAAGCGGGGAGCGTATTTTGGGCAACAATCTGTGTATAATAAGGTTGTCATTATACACAAGGACAAGGGCATCACTCCCAAGAATAATTAACAGGCAATTAGAGAAAAAACAAAAATACGAAGGGGGAGCAAAACTACATGAAAAAACCAAAGGAATTTAGGTATTGGTGGTCATAGTTTCGATATTATAGATATGGGCATGGTAATGTAATGTGCAGAAAAGATGTCATTACTCGGTATTGAAAGGACCGCATATAGGGTCAAAAGCGGGCTGCTCATAGTGGGTTAATGCAGAGGAATTTATAATGTACATATCAGGGCATGTCAATAGAGCACCATTTCACATAACGTTGGCCCAAGGGATATTGTCGTTGAGTCCTGTTACGTGAGTGGATAATCTATATATCCATCTTTGTTCCTTCTCATACAAGCGTTTCTGCATGTTGGGTCCAGTGATAATTTGTTCAATAACTGTCCACATCATGTCGTTGGGCGTGTGGTTGTGTTCAAGGAAGTGATCAGTCAGTTTTGTGGCACTTTTTTTACAACAAATTGTACTGCAATGTTCGCAGATACGTTGCTTTATCTTTCTTGTTGTCATCCCTATGTATCGTTTGTTGCAGGTACATTCAATTACGTTGCAACTATTACAGTTAGTGTGAGATTGTTGTCTCCATACCTTGCCTGTTTCAATGTCAAGGGTTTTGGTGTTTCTTGTTAAGTGGCACACGCTGCAGTTGCCACAGCGAAAGTGCCCAGTAACCTCAGGTAGGCCCTAAGCTTTTGTAATCGATTGGCTTTCAGTTAGCTTCTTTGTTTTAGGCCTGGTATTTACCAGTGTGTCTTTCAGGCTATGCGACTTCTTGTAAGAAAACATTGGCTTTTCCCAATGAAGATTACCAGTTCTGAGGATTGACCAATGTTTGTTGATGCTTTTAGTGACCTGATTGGAGATGGCATTAAAAGTGGTTACACAAGTGAGTGGTATAGTGTTTTCTGCGGGCGGTTTCTTCTCCAGGAGAGCTTCTCTGGGCTGGTTCCTAGCCCGCTTTTGACACTTATTTACAATCTTTGTTGGGTACCCTCGTATCAATAACTTTTCAGTTAAGTCAGAGGCTAGTTTTTAATATTCCGTCAACTTGCTACAATTGCGCCTCAGTCGCAAAATTTGTCCGTAAGGGAGGTTTTCCCTAAGTGGCCGAGGGTGAAAGCTTTCAAACCTAAGAAGGTTATTCTTGGCGGTAGGCTTATAGTGTGTTCTGGTCTCTGGATGTTCATTCTCCTTGGTGATAACTACATCAAGGAACACTATCTCTTTTTTGTCAAAGCAATGGGTGAACTTTAAGTTCTGATCACAGGTGTTGATCCAAGTCGTGAATTCCATCATTTGGTCAATCGGTCCTTGCCAGATTGCAAGGACGTCATCAATATAACGTTTCCAGAATTTTACATTGTCCTTGAATTGGTTACGGTTGCTCAGTAGAACTTCTGTTCAAAATCATGGACATAGAGTCCTGCCACGCTAGGAGCAAAGACACTCCCCATTGATGTACCCCCCGTTTGTAAGTAGAGGGACCCTTCGAATTCAAAATAGTTACGTTTCAATGCCAATTTGGCGCACTCGATTATAAATGCTCTGGGTGTGTTGTATGTCAAATCACTATTTCCCAACGTATTTTCCAGGACTGATATCTTGTCGTCTTGTGGTATACTTGTGTACAAGCTTTTGATGTCAAAGCTGAGTAAGATGGTATTTTCATCCACGTCGATTTCCTGTTGAAGATTCAGCAGACTTTTCGTGTCTTGTAAGTAGGTTGAAGTGGCTTGCACAATAGATTTGAGAAAGAAATCGCAGAATCTGGACAGAGGTTCCAGTAGTGAGCCGATGCCTGAAACAATAGGACGACCTGGCGGTGGTAGTTTCCCTTTATGCATTTTCGGCAAGGTGTAAAAATATGGTACTTTGCATTCTGTGTTGCATAAGTAGTCTGCCTCTTGTTTCGATATTTTACCTAGCATTTCTGCGGTTTCCACTAGTTCCTTTATTTCTGATTGGAGTTCCAGGGTGGGGTCTGACTGCAGGATTTGGTAGTTATTTGTGTCGCTGAGCAGACAGAGGCACTCCTCGCGGTATGCGCTTGTGTCCATGACTACTAGTCCGCCGCCCTTGTCGGCGGGTTTTATAGTAATATTGTCGCAGGTGCGAAGATTTGATAATGCAGTGCACTCTGCTCTGCTCATATTCTGGAACTGTGAAGTGGTGTTCATTTTTTCCACATAATTTTAGATGGCCTGTTCGAAGGTGATCACTTCTACCGGGATTGTATGGGGGGGCGGAATAAAGGTAGATTTTGTCCTTAAACCGCTTTCATTGTGGTTCTCAGTACCCGTGGTGGTTCCTTGTTTCTCAAAGAAAGCTTTTAGCTTTAGCTTTCTAAAGAAGTTAGCCAGTTCGCAATGTAATTGAAATTTATCCAAACGTGCGGTTGGGACAAATCCCAGGCCTTTGTTGAGGACACTCACTTCTGTTTGTGACAGGGCTCTCGTGGATAGATTTGTCACTAGGTCCTCGCATTGCTTGTTCCTGCCTTGCTCCTGGTCTGGTCCGCTCACCGGGTCGTCTTCCTCCCAATGTACTTGACTCATTTGTCTTCTTCTTCCTTTTCCCCGCCTGCCTCTGCCTAAAAAAGGGGGGCGGAATTTGTTTTGTTGGAAGGGTGGAGGTTGGAAATGCGATTGAAAAGGTGGCTGCCAACCGTACATCGGAAAATGGTGAGGTTGATTATAAGGGTCTTGAAACATTGGTGGATTAATGGTTGCCAATGGTTCTGGCCTCTGTATCCGCCTCTTGGTTTCTGTTTCATATTGCCTGTATTTGAGCCATTGCTACTATTAGATGAAATACTTGAAGCATCGGAGTCTGATGTTGTTTTCGTTGCTGGTACGAAATCAGGGTCAGAGTATGGATAGGTTTTCACGAAGGAAAAACGTTTGAGATCTTTTTAAAATTTTGTTACTTTTTGTTGCGTAAGGCTTTCCCTATATTCATTAATCTCTTTATTTATTTCGTCCAATTTGACGTTTTTAGCCTGGTACGTTTGGGGAGAGCTTACTGTTTCAGTATATCTTTATTGAGCAGACATGATCAACTACCTATGGGGGACAGACGCTATACTTCCCACTTGCCCTATGATTGTCTTTCTGGGCTAGGGGCAGCGAAATCATTCACACTATTTACAGTGTTTTTTGGGGAACGTTATCATATGATTTGGGAGCAGAACACTTGAGCAGTATGTATATTATTTTTATACATGTTGATAATTCCGAAATTCTGATTCTGTACTGATTTACCAGACATGTATATTATATGCACTGTATTGTGATTTATTCTCATGATTTGTATATAGATCAAATTCTGTAGCACTAACAAGATGTTATGTTGCGAAGTCCTATGTTTATGTCTATGATTTCCCGGGAGGATTTAGACAGTGATTGGTACGTTGCACATTCACGTGATCAAGCCATCGTTATGGCAAAACACGTTGTGAATTAAACAAAACAACTCACACGGGGCTGCTGTGTCTTTATTCCTGAGAGCGTGCTTTATTGAAGGACTTGTGGAACAAAATATATATATATCTATATATATCTATCTATATATATATAACTATATATATATCTATATATATATATCTATATATATATATATAGATATATATATTACCTACTGGCGGTCGCCAGTAGGTATATATAGTTAGGATTTTTTCTCTATGGGATTTTTGAAAATTCTATGTCTAATAACTTTGGCGTTTGTGGACGGAATTGGCTGAAATTTTCAGGAAAACGGAACATTTTGTTTCTGAGCAGTCCCTGAAAATTTGGGGGGGTTTCGTCAAGGGGGGGCCGAGAAAAAAGGGGGGTCCCAAAACGTGTTTTTAACATTGAGTTTCCCATAGGGCGGTTGGCCTCACTTTTAGCCCGAACGGCTGAATGGATTTGCACGAAACTTGGCAAAATTGTAGGGACTGGTAGCCCGATGTGCCTTTGCTAGGTCTCAATATATGTGCTTCAGTGGATTTTGAGAAATTAACGTTCAAAAAAAGATATATATCTGTAACAGCGGACCGGGCAGCGCTCCGGTTCGCGGACTTTTCGCGGTACGGAGCTTTGTGAAGCGAAGCTGATTGGTTCTCCGGCGTCTGTGAACATTCCAAACAGTCCGTAGCGGCCGCCATTTTGTCTCTCGGTAGGATCGAGAGACAAGAGGAGGCCAAAGCGAAGGGGCAAATGACCATAAGGGGGCATAGTAGATCCTCGCTGACCCCCTAGGTTTGATGTGGAGGTTTTAAAAGGGCCCCGCGGGGCAAAAAAAATAAATAATAATAATAATCGAACGGCTGAATGGATTTGCACGAAACTTGGCAAAATATTAGGGACTGGTAGCCCGATGTGCCTTTGCTAGGTCTCAATATATGTGCTCCAGTGGATTTTGAGAAATTAACGTTCAAAAAAAGATATATATCTGTAACAGCGCTCCGCTTCGCGTACTTTTCGCGTTACGGAGCTTTGCGAAGCTGATTGGTTCTCCGGCGTCTGTAAACATTCCAAACAGTCCGTAGCGGCCGCCA
This sequence comes from Lissotriton helveticus, assembly GCF_964261635.1. Classification (NCBI taxonomy): domain Eukaryota; kingdom Metazoa; phylum Chordata; class Amphibia; order Caudata; family Salamandridae; genus Lissotriton; species Lissotriton helveticus. The sequence continues at coordinate 896,304,028 of NC_136057.1, read as the reverse complement.
TCTTGTCTCTCGGTAGGATCGAGAGACAAGAGGAGGCCAAAGCGAAGGGGCAAATGACCATAAGGGGGCATAGTAGATCCTTCCTGACCTCTTAGGTTTGATGTACCATTTTGCCAAGTTTGGTGTAATTCCGTTCAGCCATTCAGGCTGTAGACGTATGTAAATGTCCTATGGAAAATTGCCTGGGGAAAACACATTTGAAAGTGTTGAAATTTAGAACCAATTAAAATGTTACTTTGGTTTTGTATTTGTGTGTGATGAAAGTTAATTGGTTATGTATATATCTCAAATGAGAGGAAACCACAGCCATTTTGTGATACTACTGTCTGAGGTACATTTGTGAGGAATTTTTGGTGGTGAATTTCTGGTGTTTGATTTACACAGTACTAACACTTCTCCTACTTTTAAAAAGGTGAGTTTTTAATTTGTAAGGGGAACTATGTTGTACACTTGAAGATAATTTGAAAAATGTTTTCTGTTATTTATTTGCAGTCGTTCTGTTATACTAAATACTTGATAAAGTTAGTTTTATATTATGTATTACTAAAAACGATAAATGAAAGTGATTATTTTTTTCTGCAATTTACAGCAAGCAATTTCAAAATAAAATGGCTCACAATGAAGAGACCGTGGCAATTTCTTTTGAATTGTCCACTACATTGATTGAAATTGACAGCAGCAATAATGAAATATTGTCACAAGGAGGAGATGACTTGAATGATTCCACTACATTGATTGAAATTGACAGCACCAATAATGAAATATTGTCACAAGGAGGAGATGACTTGAATGATTTTTTTGATCAATCTGTTGATGGCGAATTTATCGAATGTTTGGAGACCATAGAGTTACAAGAATCATCATTGCAGACTTTTAATGAGGAGATTCCAGATGAGATGATTGAAGAGGAAATTCCTGATGAGGACATGTTACTAGTTCTTTCAAATTTAGAAAATTCAGAAGAATAAATTTATATTTAGAAATCAAAAATTGTTTGAGACATTATTCATTTTTATTTTTAATTTATGAGGTTGTAGCGAAGTGATTGTAGTATAAAATGAGACTTATAGTATAGAGTGCAACATTTTTATGTTACATGGTAAGTTTACTCATATTTACTTCCCTTCTCCCACTATATTATCTCCAATGTGTATTTGACATCTCTTCTTCATCTCCGGCCTCCTTTCTCTCACTGTCTGTCTCTGATGCATCTTATCGCTGCCATTTTGTGTAATTACAGAAGAGAGTAAAATAAAATAGTTCGGAACGTGAAAAGGGGGCAAAGTAGAGTACCCCTCACCCCCTAGGCCTTCTCAGGCGGTCCCAAAAGGATCAGTTTCTGCTTTCCTGAGAGATTATGGTATGAGTTCCATATACCACAATAATTTGCATTACAACATGCAAGATATATATCTCCTATTACCAACTTTTGGAGATATTCGCGCTAAGCGCGAATATCTCCAAAAACTAACACCTGCCCTGAGCAGTTCTTAGCCATGTTATCCAATGGGAGGTGGATAACATGGCTAAGAGCATTAGCTCGGTAATGCATGAATATCGCTGAGTTTTCAGCGATATTAATGCATTGCGGTCGTTTTTTAACGCATTTGCGATAAACCTTGATAATAGCAAGGTTTATCTTCGATAATTTCTGACGATGCTTAGCGGTAAAAAATTCGTTGGTAAGCATCGTTAGCGATAAATATTGCTTAACTTTGGTAATATGCACCAACGTCTGTTAACGTTCGATTCGAAGGAAATGAGGAAGTGTTGAAAAACATTGTTTGCGCCATCTTGCCTTTTTTGAAATGCCACACTTTTGTCGTGCACGGCAGCCATTTTAGATGCCTTGACCAGACCCACTCTCTGCACGCTGTCGATTCGTAGCATGGCTCACCCTCGCAAGCATCTTCCCCAGGCACTGCTCACCCCCGCTCTCTGTGTTATGCATGGGCAATAAACCTCTCCCCATCTGCGCTGCTCTTCCCTGAGAATCACACCCTGTGCCCGCCCGACACCTCCCTTTCGCCCTATTCACTACCGCACCCTCTGACACTCCTCTTCCTCTGTGTCCGATTGTCCAGGCTATCAGCTAGCCCTGCAGATGTAGTTTATGGCCCCAGCTGTAAAGAATCACCTCTCTTCAAAGGAGTTATAGTAGATCAAGGCCCACACCCGATGAGATCCGTCACACCACACGTGTTCCTACTATCTGAAAACCATCCTGTATTGTGATTGGGGAGGGGACCGAGCCTGAAGCGGAAGATTCCAGGGATGACTCTTTGTACATCAAAGTTTTTACATTTATGTGTCACATTAAAAATATATAGCACTCCAACAAAGTAGTAGGATTATAAAACTTTAATAACTTATAAATATATACAACAAAACAAAAACAGTAAAAACATTTAAACAACGAAGAGACCGTGGCAATTTCTTTTGAATTATCCAATACATTTATTGAAATTGACAGCACCAATAACGAAATATTCTCACAAGGAGGAGATGATTTGAATGATTTTTTTGATCAATCTCTTGATGGCGAATTTATCGAATGTTTGGAGACCATAGAGTTACAAGAATCATCATTGCAGACTTTTCATGAGGAAATTCCTGATGAGGACATGTTACTAGTTCTTTCAAATTATGAAAATTCAGAAGATGTTGCCTGGGGGTGGGTCGTCAGTAGCAGTCTGTTGTGCGAATAGTTCGAAGGCAGCAGAACGCGCTGAAATCTAGATGGCACGAAGGTGATGTCTAGTAAGTTGCCGCCCAGCAAATAACGGCGTGGGGCGCCGCGGGGGTGAGTGAGCCCAGTAGGCACCACAGCTATTCTTACCGGCATTGCAGAATTACTGCTGGGGACAATGCCTGTGCTGTAGCAGGGTCACAGCAGAAACAAAAAGGATTCTGTTGAAGATGTTGTTGGTTTTCAATTTGAAAACAGTTCTGGTGTCAACTGCTATGCTAATGTAGTGGTTAATGTTTTGTTTTCTCTAGAAAATGTAAAAGAGGGGGAGGCAGTCCAACGTTCTGGTAAAAGGGCAAAGGAAAGGATCGGTGGTTTGAACTATCAGTCAAAAAGGGGAGGGGGTGCAACAATTTTTCCTACCGGGTCACAGTGTGCTTTCACCGGAACTGAGGTTTGCAGGATTCTAGTAATTCAAAGTGAGGCTGGCGCCAGCATGGGAGCGCCGACGTCCCGCGGATACAGTTTCGTCACTCCACGGGCGATCATGGCAGTCATTCCCCATCGGGGGTGTCTGCGGGGGTCGGAGACTCCCGCGGCTCCTCTAGAATCTTCAAGGTCGTGGAGGACTACGGTGGTGGAGTCAACCAGTGACCGGGCCATTTCTTTATGCTGGGCCCGCTCTTGCCAGGTCGATCGCCATTTTGAGAGTTCGGTAGCTACTGGCGATCGCGGGGTCAAATGAGCGGACGGGCTCCACCCTGCCGGGCGAGACGTTGCAGCATCGCCACAGTGGAAGAACCCTTTTCCGGGCGCCTGGAGCGCTGAGGGTGCAGGTGGGAAGCCTCCACTGGGGAGGCGGGAGAGGTCTGTTCGCACCGTCTCTCCCTCCCAGTGCACCCCACGGCGTCTCGCTTGAGATTTGTTATGGCCGGACCAGGCGATGTGGACGAGGGGGGGGGGTCGGAGGCATGTGCAAGACATCCCCCCCAGTGTTGTCAAAGCCATTATTGAAGAAAGAAGAAATGTCCCGTCCGTCTTCGGGCCGGGCTTCCGGTGGATGTCGGCCGGACGCCCCTTGCTCTGGCCCCATGAACGGGTTCCTTGGTTTATCGGCTGCAGCCGGATCCCATCGGCCCCGGCCGTTGGTGGCCGGACCGGTAGAGAATGTGGCGGGACTACCTGCAACTGTCAAGGGCCACCGCGGCCGGACTGGGAGAGAGAGGGGAGGGTCGAGGACACGGACATTCCCCCCCCTGCAACTCTCCAGCGTTGTCAATCCCCCTGGCCGGGTCCCGCTGGCCTTGGCCTCTCCTCCGGCTACACCCTACGTGATGATCTCCTGGCCGAGGCGTGGCAGCAGGACCCGCCTTATATGTGTTGCTTCCGGCTGGGCGTAGCCGAAAACCTGTTGCCCTTTGGAAGTTTCTAGAATGGGGCGGATGTCTGCTGACTTCTATCTTTCCCAGTTTGCCGTTATTTGGCCGTGGCAGGCGGTGGGACAGACACGTTTTGGGGCAGTGAGGGGCGATGTTTTCAGGTTTCTTATTACGGGCTTACTTCTAACGTTTATTGTTTCTAGGACAATAATAGGTTTTATCATTACGTATTGTTATTGTTTCTTTGTTTGTTATTTAATAAAAAGTTCATCAGTGGCCTACTGATTTTCGTTTTCCTATTCTTTTCTTTCCAGGTTGTTTCATGCTAAAGTTTGTGTTAACAGGATACAGTGATCACTTCGTTATTATTGCATATGTCCTTTTCACTAGGGGTGCTCTCTTGTTGGGCCAGATGACCTATCTCTAGTAAATGGTCCGGGTGAAACAGGTGCATCAATCAGTGGGGAGTAGATAGGCATGACAGATTACAACGGGGGAGAAAGGTCCGCATTACCTACACTTTCACTACTTGCAAAGATTTTCCTACGTTTATTTGCAAACAGGGAATACCTCCAAAAAGAACTAATTCCCAAACAGTCAATGTTCGGACAATCAATCAATCAATGAGGAATGAAATAGGTACGACGTGTTAAAGGCTTGCGTTACCTACCCTTCACTATCTGCAAAGGGAGAGAGAATATTCCTATTCTTCCTCGTTTGCAGGCAGAGAAGATCCTTAAGAGAACCAACTTCGAACAATTCAATGCTCGATTCAAACAATCAACAAGGGGTACTGTGAACACAAATGAACGCCGCTTATGTACATACACATTGCTATTTTCAACAGGTTGTTCCTAATGTTTCTATTTTAGCGAGGTCAAAAAGAGATCCCATTAGTGGCCTACTGATTTTGCTCGATTCCTTTTGTTTTTTTACACGATTTTTCGCTATCTGCAAAGACTAAACAGAGTATTGCGACTCTGTGCTTGTTTGTAAATAGAGAATGAACCAAAGAGAACAATCAATCAAATGGAGAGAGAAGCAGGCATGACGGATTACAACGGGGGCAAAGGCCTGCGTTAACTACCCTTCACTATCTGCAAAGAGAGAGTACTCCTAATAGAAATGAGGGGTGGGGGGCAGCATTCAAAGCAGATCAGTGTGCATAAACACGAAAATGTTTTTACTTACCACGTACTTGACATTCGACAGCTTATGATATTTGCTAATAAAAAACCATTGAAATTCACTGAAAAAACCATAGGTTATAGACCATATATAGTTAGGAATTAGCATTTACAAAACCTTGAAAATTCACTGAAAAAACCATAGGTTATAGACCATATATAGTTAGGAATTAGCATTTAAAAAACCTTATTTTACTCACACAAAACCATTGAAATTCCATATATAGTTAGTTGCACTAACTATATATCGCGCACCCGCAATCCACTGCTGATGATGTCACATATTACATCATTCATGACATGGTCAGTGACATCACTGATGACATCACTGATGACATCTCAAATGACATCACTGATGACATCACTGATGACATCTCATTTGACATCATTCTTGTGCTAATACGATAAACCTCTTCAGACTCTAATAAAACCTTAGATACACTCAGTGTATACAGACACTCACACACTGTTACTCATCCATGGAGTTACTCACACACCTAGTCAGTCATGCAAAGAATCAATCACACCTCTATTTCCTCAACTATACAGTTATACACACCTTACTTATTCAAACATATACTAACACATATTTACTCTCTTATACAATCCCTGATACAAGTTCACAATGATCCATACAGCCACTCACACATTCAGTGGCTCTCATGCACAGTTATTTATATATGCCAACTCTCACATGTACTGTGTTTTACATATGTACTTACTATGACATGTAGCATTGACATATCCATTCACTCATCAATACACTCATGCACACAGTCAACCGCCCATGTAGCTGTTTCCACATGCACTCTTGAACTCATACACCTAGTGAATCAACTGCTCACACATCTATGCACAGAGTCACACACCTCCCAGCCACCCCCACACAAACTCAATCTCCCATACAAATACTTGGGCAACCAATCAATAACATATGTAGCCTCTCGTATAGCTAATGATCCACACATGCAGCAGTTTACATCACAACAGACATACTGAAGCAAACATTCAGGCAGTTTAGTCACTAACCCATGCATTTAGTACGACACATTTATTCACTCACTCATACAGTCAGTCACGCACCTACTAAATCCTTCATCGAGACACTTATACATCCACTCATTCTTCAATATATCTAACATATTTAAACTTTACAGAAACACACAGTCACTGGATGATGTCATCAGTGATGTCATCAGTGATGTCATCAGTGATGTCACTGACCACGTCATGAATGATGTAATATGTGACATCATCAGCAGTGGATTGCGGGTGCGCGATATATAGTTAGTGCAACTAACTATATATGGAATTTCAATGGTTTTGTGTGAGTAAAATAAGGTTTTTTAAATGCTAATTCCTAACTATATATGGTCTATAACCTATGGTTTTTTCAGTGAATATATATATAGATATATATATAGATATAGATATATAGATATATATATACACACACACACATGTATGGGCAAGGGTGTTTTTAGGGTAAAGTTTTTGGGGGGTTTAGAGTGGGCATGGGTTTTGGTGGCAAGGGTATTTTTAGGGTTTAGGGTGGGTGTGGGTTTTTGGGTAGCAAGGGTGCTTTGGTTTTAGGGTGGGTGAGGGTTTGTGGGTGGCAAGGTATTGTTAGGGTGCAGGGTGGGTATGGGTTTTGGGTGGCAAGGGTATTTTTAGGGTTTATGGTGCTCAGGGGTTTTTGGGTTGCCAGGATATTTTTAGGGGTTAGGATGGGTATGGTTTTTGGGTGGCAAGGGTACTTTTTGAGTTTCGGGTGGGTATAGGTTTATACTACCTGGAACATTCTTACATTTTTGTAATAAACGCATATGCGTTGTAAAACAATTTGTGGTTAAGACCATGCATGGTAAAGACACTTTCGCTGTGAAGGAGCTGTTGTGTCACAGGGATTCTGCAGAACTGTGCCTTGGGAAGTCAGAACGTCAGAATTCAGGGACTGGCTCTACAACATCAGTATCTGTCGGCCCAAATCCTGTCTAGCTGACAGTGCCTCATCTGCACTCCTAACCTTCCCAGAGTAGCAGGTGATACTGGCAACCTATAACATATTCTCACCTTTCATCACTCACTCATGCAGGCCCATAGTAAAAATAAGAAACACACAAAGAAAGTTTACAAAACATTTATTAAAACTATTGTAGTCTAGCATGAAGCAAATGTGCTGCGATCACTAGTCAGATGAAACTAAACAAAATAATTAGCATTACTATCAGGCTCTATAAAATAAAAATTGCCACCATGGCAAATTATTTATCTGTCTAGACCTACTTTTACTGTGTGAGCTCTGGAATATATAAGTAATCTCTGGGATTCGTAACAGACCCCATACCTGGCGTTATGTAGTTAGATGGACGCATCATGAGCGCAAACTCAGTTTATGTAAGTGTGCATGTCAGGCTCTGCGTGCGTTCATTCCAGAACAGTGCCCTAGGCAGCCTATATAGCAGGGTGCTATGTAATTAAAAGGTTAGACATATACTTTTACGTTTTACATGTCCTGTAAGTGTAAAACTCCTAAAGTAGTTTTTTACTATTTTGATGCCTATCCCATCCATAGGATTACATTGAAGATTCCTTATTAAATGATTTAATAGGCTGTAATTCATTATTGAGGGGAGGTAAATATGTCATGTTTGGTACCTATGGAATTATAATGACATACCCTCTTTAATGGTAAAGTCAGGATTTTCATTACAATTATCAAAATGCCACTTTTAGAAAGTTGGCATTTTTCTGCCAGTTGTGCTACAGCCTGTCTTGGGTCACATGGCTGGGTGTAGCTGACAGTTAGACTTTGTGAATTCTTCCCAGACAGTCATACATTAGTGGGATTATATATGCCTCAATTAGCCATCAACTGACAGGATGGGTGTGTGGAGCTGAGCACAGCCCCACTTGCACCTTAAAAGACTGTGGCCTCTCTCCACATAATAGGCTTAAAACACCTGTATCGTCATTGCAGCCAGGGCAGGAGAGGCAGGATACTCTGTGCACTTCAAAGAACCTCTCCAGAACATTTTCCTACCTTCTAGAAGCAGGGAACCTGGGTATAACAATTGGACCTTCAGGCGCACACTTCAGTTCACTTCCGGACCTGTAGGACTCTCAGAGGACTGCCTCCTACTGTGACCTGCTGTGAACTGTGCCAGACTGCTGTTGTATCTGGAAGGACTGCTTTGCAGCATGGAGCCTGCCTTAAACCCTCAGAGGCCTGCTCTGCTGTTGAACATTTCATTTTCACCTGCACCCAGGATTGTCAAAAGTGACTCCAAAGGCTAGTTTTCTGGCTTCCTGTTCAGAGCCACATGGACACAACAAGCTCCACGATCTAGAACCCGCACCTGGACCCAACCTCAGTGCGTCCTGAACTCCCAAGAGTTCTCCATCCACTCCTCGACCCTTGGTTATGATGCTAAAGGTGCCCACATGGCCATATTCCAAAACTCAGGAATTTGAGCAAAAAGTGCTCCGAGACCCTGAAGGAGACTGGGACCAACCTACTCGCCTATCCGCCCGAGTTGCATCGCAGGTTGGACTTATTTTGCGGCTTCTCCCGCTACGTCTTTCTCTGCAGCAGAAAATCTGTTTTGAACTGTCTTCGGATACAGGCTTCTGCTTCGTCCCAGTGGAGTTTTTCCACTTCCATTTCGGAGAATGACTCCAAAGGTAAAAATCTTGACCGTGGCGCCACTGAACTTCTACCTGGTCAGGCATCTTCTCTTCAAAATGTTTCTAAGTTCGAAGGTAAGCACTGACCGGGCACAATACACTTCTTGTATCCAAACCACACTCCATTGCGGACAGCCTTAACTTTTCACTTGGACCTGGTCTCGCGCGACCAGATGTCCCCGGTTGGTGCTTTGGTCTTTTGGGTGCTAGATTCACTTAAAACTTTAAAAATTCATTACTCCAGTTATAATGATTGGATTTTGGTTGACTTATTAAAGTGCATGCTACTTTTCTAAGTTGGTCTGGAACTTTTCTTGTGTTATGTTTTCACTTTATTACTGTTTGTGTGCTGCAGACGTATTTTACACATTGCCTCTAAGTTAAGCCTGACTGATTTTTGTTCCAAGCTACCCAGGGTTAAGCTCAGGTTAGTTTAGTGACTTTTTGTGGTTCACCCTGCAAGGGAGTGTGGTTGTTGCTTGACCAGGGTTCACACCCCAGTCAACCAACCCAATTCCTCACATTGGTGTTCTGCGGAGTGGATCAGGACTTGCGTTTGTGCAATGTCATACAGTGATTTTTGTTACACAGAAATTCCAGATAAATAATTTGACATCAGAGATGACTTTTGTTTTTAATTGCCCTTGATTGACCATATTTTTCCTTTTTTCAAATGTGATTCTTACCTCACATTTTGTTGTGCCTGTGACTAATGGAGCTGGATATCAACATCATGTTGAGCTACAGCATGGCCGAGCTAATGAAGCTGTGCAGGGAGAGGGGAGACTGAGAATTCCTAAGGGTTATCCAAAGTTGTATTATCAAATAGCCCTAAAAGCTTGGGAGGAGGTCCACAGAATGTGAGCTACAGTCCCAGTGGATGATGATGATATATTGGATGAGGAGGAGGATTAAGCAGAAGCAGAAGAGGACTACTTTGCAGCCCCAAGGCTAGAGAAAGCAGAGCCATGTTATTCCTAGCCCAGAATCAGGGCTCCAAGAGAGTGATGGCCCTGAGAAGGAGAGGGAGAAGGAGAAATGCTTGGCAATGGAGGCAGAGGAGAGCAAGTCTTCTGTAGGATCCAATGCAGGAAGCAGTGTTCACTCCCACACCCTTTCACCTGAGTATTTGAAGGACAGACAGGCTGAAAGGGACCTGAGACTGCAGTTGGCCCTGTTGGCAGCCGATAAGAGAAGAGCTAAAGATGACAAAGCTCTAGCAGAGTAGAGGGAGGCTAAGGCTGAGAGAGCTTTGGAAGAGAAAAAGATCTTGCTGGCTCATGAAATGAGTCTTAAGGAGCTGGGCTGGTGAGGCAGTTTCCAACTGCCCCTGAATCTCAACCTTTTCTCTCATGGGGTGAATCTATATGTCTTGACAAGGGTCTCCTTCATTGTGGAATACCTCAGACTGCCCCCCTCTCTAGGGCCAGTATGGCACGGTTGTATGATGGAACCACGCATGCAATTAAATCTCATGCCTTAATAACGCAGTCTTTACCACAATTGTGTCTTTAGTATGCATGCCTTTACAATTAATTTTGTTTCTCTGCCCACTTACTAGGCAGTCTGCCCACTATATTTATATGTTGGAGGGTCCATGAATGATAGTCTGACCGAGTCCCACTGACTCAGCCACATTTTTTCATCCAAGTTGACAGAATCATAGCCAAAAATGGCTGTTGGAGGGAGTTTATCCCATTTTTCCGCTGGGCCTATTACGATGTGCCTGCCCGCTGACATAACTGTGGTGGGTAAACCACCTCACCTGAGTTGGCGGTGTCGAAGGGATGCAAGGTAGGATATTACCTTTGTTTCTTTTTCCCAATTCTTTTCGGCCATGAATCTGCATGCACAAGTCCTCCCTTTGCTGCTGCTACCTGACCATGAAGCAAATCAACCCCGTCATTGCCGGAATTGAAGGTAAGCTTCATTTTAAATTATTTACTTTTGAGATGTTTGTTTACATTAGCAGTGGACTTGTGCATTTTTAAATCTTTCTTACAAGCAACATTTTACTAATATGTAATGAATATGTATGTAATGTTGTCAAAATTTAAAGAAACACACCTGTATAATTTGATTTAATTTCCAAATTTAGTGAAAGCTGCCTTCATGATAGAGGGCATTTACACAAAATTTGACATTAATCTTTTTATCACTTATCAAGTAAAAATAAACACACCTGTAGTAACACAAAAAAAGAAATTGTTTTTGCTGTAAGTGTCCATTTGTCGTTATGAATGCCTGCATCACAATGTTAATGTCCACTATAATTTTTTTTATCAAGTGTGTTTGGACTGTGCAAATATATAATTTACAAAACCCTTTTGTATTTTCGGTCATAAATGTAAGTAAGAATGTGTATGTTACATTTTCATCATTAACATTTTTAATAATCATGATTTGTAAATTAATAATAATGTCAGGACAAACTTTGTAAAATTAAATTCTTTGTATTCATTTTTGTTAAAAAGAATAAAACATTAAAGGAGAACAAATGTGTCTACAACTAGGCTGTGTTTTTGTAGCCCATAACTGACCTCCTGTACACAGAGCAAAGGGGTAACCTCCTCAGGAAGGGGCATCTACTGGACACAGAGTAGGCATCTCAAGGAACTTTCTTGGGTGAAGAGGGTTTGGGTTTGACAGGGGTTAAGGACAGGTAAGAAGTGTATTTGGAAGGAAGAGTAAGAGTAGGAGAGATGAGAGTATTATATTTTGGAGGTAGAGGGAGCTGGAGTGGTTGATGTGCGTGTGTATGTATGTTTGGCATTTGTATGTGGGTCTGTTTGTTGTGTGTGTGGTTTGGTATTCTGGTCAGTGTGTGCATTTGATTTTGATAGGGTTTATTTTGTGTGTAGGTAGGCTTATGTGTGAATGTGTTTGTTTTGATAAATGTGTTGTTGAGGTGGTTGGTGTACTTGTGGTGCATCTGTCTGTATGTTTGACAGTTGCATGTGGGTCTGGTGTATTTTGTGTATGTTTGGATGTGTGCGATTTGGGTGGTTTTTTACATTCTGGTGAGGGCGTGGGCTTGGTTTTAGTGGGAGTTGTTTCGTGTGGGTGTGTTTTGATAAGTATGTTGTGGTGGTTGGTGTGGGTGTGGTGCTTGTTGTTGTGCTGGTGATTGTGGTGAGTGTGGTAGTGGTTGTAATATCAATAGTGCATGTCTATGTTCTCTGTGTTTCTTTGTGTTTGGTTTTATGTGTGTGTGTGTGCTGCTTGTGTCTGTTATAGTGGGTGCCTGCAGAGAAGTGAGCCTGCTTGGGAATGGGGTGGGAATTGGAATTTGTGTTTAGGAAAGGACTTGAGTTGGGGCACACAGTTGAGCTGGTTGGGAGGCTGTCGTAAGTGAGGAGGCTCTTTTTGCAGGTGAACTCTGCCTGCTAGACATCGAAAAGTGAATTGCATCCATAAATGAAACACAGTAGGGCCTTCAGAGATAATACGTAAGCCTCCTCACTCAGCGCAGACAGGATGACATGGGCAGGGGGTGAGGTGCCTGTGGCAAAGGAGACCCCAGCCCTTTTAGGAGACTGGGATTGGCCAACTGTGGGGAGAGCAAGAGGGAGGGTGGAGATGGGTCTCTAGGTGGTGGGCAAGGATGGTATAGTTCCTATTGGATCTACCACCACTAAGGAATGGTCCCTTGTGGAGGCCTCCAAAGATGATGGCGAGGTGATGGCCTCTGTTCCAGTCCCCTCACCCTCCATACCACTGTGTCCATCGGTGTCCAATGTTTCACTAGCCAAAACTCAGTGGGCAGCTTCCGTCCTGCCTTCTTGGCCAGGGTCCCCTCCGCCTGCTCCTGAAGATGCTGGAAAGACATATACAATTATTTTATTGTAGCTGAGTAAATACAAAATCTTTTAATTTTATTTAATTTTTTCAAATTTTCACATTTTACATACTTCAAGGCTTTTGAACTTTGGTTCTTTTTATTATTATCTCCTGTATGTAGGGATCAACTCATCTTCAGAAACCATTGCAACATTTGCAGGTATATGTTGCTGTCCGGAAGCGCAAAGGAATCATGTGTTGATCCTGGAAAACATGCACACACGATTGTGATGTACAAATCTGATAAGCATACAACTTGCACATTGATAGAATTGAAGTTTTTAAGGCTGCATGATTTGTTCATATATGAACAATTTTTTAATTTGAACTTTTAAACTGTATGATGAAACATAAATCTTGAACGCACGGAGAAAAGAACTAAAACACCAGTCTTTGATGTTGTTCATTTTAATTTAATTCAACAAAAGAAAATTGCAAAATTACAATATGAGGAAAGAGTCATAAACCACAATAAATATACAATCATTCTAAGTGAACGTAGAACTGAAGAGCCAAGATTTTTTGTAATCCAATGAACAAAATACAAGTGGCATCAAAAAGGTAAATCTGTCTAGAAAATAGTCCACATAGCCAATGGTGGTCACACACTGGAGAAAATTAGGTTCTCTAACTGGTGGTGGTCTTGCCATCCTCTTCTGCTGGTCTGGATAAACGTCCCCTCCTGAGGGCGTCTGGCAGATCCACAGTTGCAGGGACTGATGTGGGTGCCGATGTTTCCTCTTGTGGCACGGCCTCCCCTTCTGTGGATGAGGCCTATATAGTCGGCAGCAGCGGATGCCACTAGAGGGCGCCAGGGTGCCTCCCACCAGGTTTTCCAAGTTATGTGGAAGGTAATTGCCACTTCACAGGCTACAAGCAACACCCCAGTGACGAGTTGGAAATGGGTGCTGCTTACAGCATCTGTGATTGAGAGCATTTAACATTACTGACGTCACAGATTTACAGCTCAAACACACACTGATCATGTGCAGAGAAGCAGAAGAAGGAAGAATTCTACAGAAGCGATATCATATTTACCAGGTAGGCATTTCAAAAAGCAAACAGTAAGTTTAAATGCGTGTCACTGCAATTTCAAAGCTTATGTTCATGTATACAGAAATGAACCGCAACAGTGTGGTTGATATTCCTGTGACACGCGTTCCCTCATTGACACACGTTCCCTCTTACCCATTTATGTTCAAGCGCAGCTGTATGCTACTCTCAGATCATATTGTGCCATCTAAAGAAGGGTTTGCTTGGCTCCCCAAATCGAATACATTTTGCAATGGCTGCTCATTTTTTTATTTACGGCAGCAGTGGGTTTAAAAGCCCGGACTAGATGTTAGTCTTGGGCTGCCTCACACAGTACATGGTCGCTTGGATGAACAGATGGATCCTGCTGTGAGAAAAATCCGCTTCTGAGGAGGGATGTTTAACTTACTGAACGTTGTTCATGTTGCTTTAATGAGACTACACACCCAGCCCAGACAGTGAGCTGTTTACTCCTTCTCTGTGTTTAATTTTACTTTGATTCCTAGACAACTATGACAGGAATCAGGGGGGTAGACGTCAGATGTGCAACAGGTGCAGTGCACTAAGGTCTGCTGCACTCCAGTTATAGCTCTATTTTTATTGCCCATCCATTTGAGGGTGGGGAGAGTATTTACACTGTTTGATTTAACGTTCTGTAGGTGCAATGCTAATGCAGGGGTCAGATGCTAAATGCTCCTGTAAGTTGAAGAAGGCTGAAGAAATGTAACGGAGGAGCCTAAGCGAACTTGCTGTCCCCCATCTATTTCACCATGATTCCTCCCAACAGACAAGCACCAACAATAGCTTTTGCAGTGCCTTTCCTTCTACAGTTGTTTGGTGTGTTTCTTGGAAGAATGCTGTTTGAGCTCCTTGTATTTCAATATATGCCTGTACATTATATAGTCTGCTGGGTGAGTTAAGACCCCAACATTCCAGGTTAATATCTTTAATCGGTCTGTTTGCATATTTCAACGTCTCTTATTATACGTACTCCCTCCCTCTTAGTATACAGCCAGTTTCTCTATTCATCATCAGCAAGCCTCTGCCGCCAGCAGTAAAACTTTATAACAAATTTGATTAAAATATAAGATTCACAATTTTCTATCTTTCCCCTCCCCAGACATAATATTGGGAATGCTCTATCCAAACTGTGAATACACATTTCTTTTCACTTGCCTCTGAGAGTGACAAGTATTCAAGGTCTAGAAACAGTCATTCAGATCTAGAGCCAAAGTAGGTGCGGGTACTTGGCCAAGCCATGTTGAAGGAAGACAGCCCAAGTGCAACATATTATATGTGCATGGCTAGACTATTACGCACATACACCAAGCAGCTGAAAGTAGCTTCTTTGGGTTCTTCTTTGCCACTATAGAAAGTGTTTAAATTGTATGCCATTGGTGCACGATCAGTATCGGCAGTCACACTCATTATTGGTCAATGGTTTCTAGACACAGTTAACAGTTCACACAGAGGACTTCTTTTTAGGACTGAACTGGAGGCACCATGGGTCAGAGTTGCAATGTTTAACAGTGGGGTACTATGCAATTTCAACTAATCGATGAATACTTGACAGCTCTTAATGGCCTCTGGCAGTTGAGGTGCAATAACTGTGTGTGTCCTACCCCAATAAATAGTATGAGTGGATGGAAAGCTGACTGACTGAATGCAAGCTTTATTCAACATGTAGTCATATAAGCACAATACATACAATACACACTTCGTAAAACACAATCTGAATGTACAATCTTAAAACCATAATTGTTACTTCGAGTCATGAGCCGGATTGATATAAAAAAAAGTAGGACAAGTTAAAACAACTATAAAATTCCAAAACATAAAACGTATTAAAATTCATTATATAAATTGGAACTAAGGTATGCAATACTATCATTAACAATAAAAACATATACATATTACATGTGTGCCAATTTGTGTTAATACGCTAAAAAGATCTTTAAAGTGAATAAAGTGCCTTCGATCTAATAGCCCAGGCCCAGTCTAAAAATGTTGCTACCGCGATGGCAATTGGAACTAAGGTATTCGTACGCAATATTCTTTGAACATCTACACTCCTTCTGGTGCCCAATGTCCTGCAGATTGGCGTCAGCTGAGCAGACAAACAACAAGTGGGCCAATGACTCCATCTGCACCTTACAAATGGGACACGCGCTAGCTCCCTCTGCAACCCATCTTGCTGTATAAGATTTGACTGGTAAAGAACCCACCCTGAATTGGAAGTATAATTTCCGATCAAGTTGTTTAGTTATTGTGTCCCAATACTGCTTCAAGCACGGGGATGGTTTGGATTCTATGAATCTGCCCATAAGTGAAGACGTGTCACCATTCCTGTAGGTATTGTGGGACACCAGATTTCAATATTTCTCTTTTAAGATCTCTTTAGAGGGAAAAGAAGCACATGAGGATTTTCCCAGAGTGTTTCCATGACCATGTTTACTAAGGATGCTCTGACCTCCCATAACCATTTGGTTTTATAAGAGCAGTCGGCACTAATTAAATTTTTTAGGCCTTCAGCGTTGGTGGCCAGTTCTGGGGTGCACCAAATCCTGTGCCAATACAATATAGGGAGCAACCTCGCTATGTCAGCCAGCGCTTTCTTACCTAATACATAAAGCAATGGGCATGTTGGGGTGCTTTGTGGGAGAGTCGTGACCTTGCGTAAAAACCTATTTTCAGTTACTGTTAACTTTGGCATCTTCTCTATCCCCCACCGTTCCGCTCCATTTGAGATAGAGCTGACCACCTTCATATTATATAACTCCAGCACCGGGCTAACTGGTTTTATCAATGAAGTATTGAATTCAGACTGTAAAACTTCTGATAGCTGATGGTGCTTTAAGGTGGCCATGTCTAGCTGTTGATCCCACCTCAAGTCATTCTGTTACATTCTGTTACATGACCCCCAGATACATAAAGGTGCTGACTTGTGCCAGGGGATGATCGTTCAGGTGTGGGTTAAACGACATGAGTTATGTTTTAGACACGTTAATTTCCAACCCCCAAAGGAGACAAAACTCCTCAAAAAGCCTCAATACTCGCTGAAGACCGCTCAGTGTTTTCGATATGATTACCGTGTCGTCAGCGAACATTAAAATATAGATTTTTACACCAACTAGGGTCGGGCCATCTTTGGGAGTAGCCTCTAAAAACTTTGCAATACCGTTAATAAATAGAGAGAACAGTGTGGCAGCCATGACACAGCCTTGGCGCACACCACTCTCGATAGGAAAGGGGTTGGTGACATTACCCTGAGTACCCCACCAAATTTGGGCATAATTGCACTCATGAAGTCTGGCAATGCGGGACAGCAGTTCAGGAAGCATCCACAACTCCTTAAGTACTGACCATAATTTGTTGCGGGACACAAGATCAAAGGCTGACTTAAGATAAAAAAAGGCAACATACAAGCTGCCCTTGCCTAGTACCACTGTCCTCCAGTACACTAATATAAACCTAAACACTTGATCAATAGTGCTGATGTGTGACTGAAAACCAGCCTGCAGTGGGGATATAATTCACAACTCATCGATCCAGTCTTGGATCTTATTTAAGACTAGCCGCCCCATTATATTTTGCACTGTCTATGAGGCTAATGGGCCTGTAATTACCTGGGTGGGATTTATCCCCTTTTTTAAAAACGGGGATAATCTCCGCTCCTTTCCAGGAGTCAGGCACAGGCGCGCATCAGGCAATTGCATTTGCTAGCAAGACAACATACCGGGACCATCTTAGCTGATCATGAAGGAATATATCGGCCGGGATCCCATCAAGGCCAGGGCTCTTCCACCCATTACTGCTCCTAGTGCAGTAGTAAAATAAGACCGTTCAAAGGGTATGTCTTGATAAAATGAAAATTTCAACACAATCTGAATACCCTCAGGTATACAGCTAGCATATTGGGGTTTAAAATGGTTAACCCATTGATCCTGGGCTACGTAATTTTGTGGTGGTGATGACTGGCCTCCTTGCCCCATTTTACTATATTCATGAACGGCTTAGGGCAATTACTAGCACAAGCCTGCCTGAGGTCCTGCCATCTGCTTTTGTCCCATGCTTTCTTTGCTTTTTCATGGGCCTTCCTATAATTTAGTCTACATGATCATACTAAGGCAGGATCCTCTGCCTTAATGGCGCCCCATAGAATCTGACGGGCCAATCTACAATCCTCATTAAACCAATGGGTTCCTTTCCTTGGTTGCGGGCTCTTAGCCATATGATGCATCATAAAGTGGGAGCGAAGCTGGGTAAAATATGTATTATGAATGTTGATGGTCTCTCCAAAAGCCGTGGGGATAGCTAAACAGGCTTCTAACTCGGCTATTGCAACATCAATATCATTATTAATAGTAACTAGAATATCGGGCTTTGCTAGTACCTGCGCCCACTTCTGCAGCAAGGGGTTCATAGGTCGAATTAGAGTCACCTGCAATTACAATTTGAGAGTCCCTGGAATACAGGTCTAGAAGATAGTTGAGGGTTGCTATAACTTCCAACATCTACCCCCCTCTCACACTTCTTGCATAGACATTATAAATGTCAATGTTTCCTTTTATGCCCATTTCCAGCCTGATTGCAAGGTTATCCCTGCTCTGTGTTGGGAGCACCTGAATGTTATAGCCAATCGACTGGCGAACCCAAATTAGCAGTCTCCCTGATGGACGGCCTTTTCCCTCACTAATGGCTGGGGTAAAATAATATCCAGCATGATAAAGGGGTTCCATCAGCCATATTTCCTGGAAGAGACAAAGGCAATGATCCTCAATGAAGGAAAGCCAATCGAGGGAAGTGACCTTGGATCTCAACCCGCAATATTCCAATATATTACAACCAATTTATTTACAATAGGGCAAGATGCCAGTCGCCCAGTCGCTATATGAGACACCATACCACTATTCGCCGGCGTCACGTAATCAGAAATTAATCTTGCTGAGGTAATGCAAGGTGGCGGATCAATATCTCTAGATGGTACCTGACTGTTGGAAATAGGGAGGATGCTGGTTATGAGAGGGCCAGGGAGCTCTCTCGCCAATTGGGAATCGTTCAGCAGTCAATCATTCACGTCCAATAAAGAACTTCCTTTCCCGTGAATGTGTGGATGCCTAGCGGCACGGCTATCCTGCCTAACCAATGGAGAACGCCTAAATTGGATGGAAGAATCTCCAGGGAGACAAGTGCGGAACTCCAAGATAAGAAGGCCTTCTGCCAGATCAGCCCTGGCCAAGGTGAGCTCAATGTTAACTATTGATCCGGCAGGTGAGGGGAACCTCTGAGCCTGGATGATGTCATCTCATATAACTAAGCGACAACCCCGGGCTTGGCGGATCCAATGAATGGCCTTATTGGTTAAGGAGTCCGTGTTTAAAAATCCATATCTGGGAGCTAACGTAGGGATATTAACCATATAGATTTTAGAGGTCTCAGCCTGACTAGGGATGGCTGACGTAATTGGCCTATGCAGGGGATCACAAGATTAATTTTGTTTGTGAGAAGAAATGAGAAATCTGAGGCAAGGCAATAGGCCCAATGTTGATGACACATTATTGCAAATGCCTAAATGACTGGTGCTGAAATTAATAGGGTGCTTGACCAGTGGGGACGGGGGGGCTACTTTGTAGGGTAGTGCCACGGTGGAGGGTAAATTAGAATCTTTGGGTGGATGATTAAGCCTTAAGGAGCTATATCACAACCAATTTCATTAACCTGTCGGGCTGTTGTCTAGGACTTGACAAGAGATTGGGGCTTGGAGCCCCAAGCCGGAAGGAATCCTTATGAACTAAACGGTTGACCAAAGAGTTAAGGCTCTCAATCATCAGTTTCATAGCTGATATCTCAAGTCTAAGGGTGTTTATAAGATGAAAGTTGTCCTGGGATTCACAGCTGGGTTCTGATCCTGTCCCTCTGTCAGAAGCCATTACCTGGGAAGGCAGTGTCATAGCTTCCTTGTCTGCATCGTGCAGGTCCGACAAATGTGCAAACCTATTTGCGCAGTGAATTACAATACCTGTCAGTTGGGAAACAGCCCCAGAAAAAGCAATGGTAGGGGGACAAACTCCCTCCTCTTCAGGATTTGTCCCTGCACTTGGTGCGGAAACACTTTTACTAAGTGGTTTTTGAAATATCGCAGGGATTGTGGGACAGCTACTAGTTTTAGTTATAAGCTTGTTTGAGATGTTAGAGATGGGAAACAAATTGGGAGCTTTGTCAGGGGTAGTGTGCGCGGGTAACTGAATGGATGAATCAGCCTCAAGGATGTTTTTTCACATTCACTGATAAGAGTATATATGCGATCTATGACACAGTTACTACCTAAGTGCTTCTGAGATTTTCTGGCCTTTTTCCTTTTAACAATCAGGCCATTACCACCTCTTCCACTGCTCCCGTTCCACTCCATGGATTTCCTCTTCCCCATCTTTCAACACTTCTAACTAACAACAAGTAAAGCAAACAAACAATCAGAACCACCCACTGATAGTCATCCATCTGGCTCTATCTTATTAATGGCCACTTCATAAATAGCACAATTGGTATACAAGCTCGAGATAATTTACTCAGCCTAAGTGTTACAACTAGTTTGGACTCGGTATAAAGAGGCAAATAATAAATTATAAGGACGAAATAACTAACCCAGTGCCTTGTCCTGGTTTAGCTAGTCGAAACAATGTCCACAGTCCAGCGGTCCGGATGCCCAATGAAAGAGGAGTGGCCCTGCCCTGCCTCTTCCTGGCAATGACGAGCAAGGATGGGGCCGCCTTTGGCCCGGGCTTTGCCAGGGCGCGTCCCTCGTCGTGGGTGTACGTTTGCGCTTTGTAGTGCTAGAGGCCCCTCCTCCAGGCAAGGAAAAGACTTCTGGGGCTTGCAGTCCCCCACAAAGAAGGCCACCGAGTTCCAGTATTTTCACGTTGGTTTCCGTGTCGTGGGTGTACGTTGGTGCTTTGTAGCGCTAGAGGCCCCTCCTCCAGACAAGGAAAAGACTTCTGGGACTTGCAGTCCGCCACAAAGCAGGTCACAGTGTTCCGGTGTTTTCGCGGTGGTTCCCCCCGGATGGAAAGCAATTCCAAACAGCTCCAGATCAAAATGTGTTCTTGGACTGGCCCTCCTGGTTTCAGAATTCACCAGACTAAGATAATAACCTTGGGTACAGACTTTTTGGATTCTTGTTATGCATCTGATTGTGTTCTAGTAACTGGCGAGTGCTGCAATAACTGAACCTATGACTGAGACTGTGACCCACTACCCTGGAAAGATAGAGATCAGGGATAAACAAGGGAATCCAAAATAGAATTCTGTAAGGTGTGCAATGTTGCCAATTGCACTCTCAATTAGGTTATTAGACAGGGGCCTAAAAAGATGTGAGCATCACAACTGTAATCTCATCACAGATATGGCTTCTGCTAAGCTTTTGCAGAGAACACCGGGCCACTTCCCAAGTGGAAAGTACTAATTGCGGCCATCACCACCAAACACTGTGAATCTTTCATGACTGCTCGATCTATGGCATTTTTGTGCGGCTACTGACAAATAAATCTAGAGCATGATTGTACAGCCACAGAAATGTTTTAAATCGGATTTACTAGTGGGGGCTGGCCAGGTATACAACCTCAAAAGCTGGGACATCTTTGTTAGAGGTTTTGGAGGTGGTCTTGGGACCATGAAGAGTTTGGTTAATTTACAAACACTACTCCACTGGACATTATTTCCTGTTTGTTTTACCATGTAAGGCAATCAACGTCTTGTAAAAGGGAATGGGCAGTATCTGTTTCAGCAAAAGTAGAGATTAGCCCCTCAGATGCTTAAGATAATTTTTCACTCCCTCATTTAAGATGTGGTAGTCACCTACTACAGGAATAGTAACCATTGGTATATTCACAGTTGCTAAAATATGAATACATTTAGCTGAAAGCGCTCTAGGAGGAGTTAAAACTTGAGGAAAATGTTTTTTTTTTTACAAAGTTTAAGGTTTGCAAAGGATTCCCGGTAACATAATCTGTTGAGAGCCAGACAAGTCACTCCATCTTGCCTTCCCCTAGGTGTCTAGTTTTACAAAATGTATAGGTTTGCTAGGTTTCCCTAGGGGCCGGTAGACCTAGGGTTCAAAATCTATAGCTAGGCACTTTGCAAAAAAAGGTCAGTTTTCTCTATGAAAATGTGGTGTGTTCATGTTGCGTTATGAGCCATTTCCTGTTGCGGGCTCTAGCCCTACCCACACAAGTGAGTTACCATTTTTCTCTGAAGACTTTGGGAATGTGTGCTGAGTGGAATATTGTGGATCCACGCTGATTCCAGAACTTTCCACCAACGAAATGTGTGGAAAATGTGTTTTATTTTTACAAAGCTTGAGGTTTGCAAGGGATTCTGGGTAACAGAACCTGAAGAGAGCCAGACAAGTCACCCCATCCTGGATTTCCCTGGATGTCTAGTTTTCAAAAATGTATAGGTTTGCTAGGTTTCCATAGGTGCCGGCAGAGCTAGGATTCAAATTCTACATCTAGGAACTTTGCAAAAAAAGAGTCAGTTTTCACTGTGAAAATGTGGTGTGTCCACATTGCGTTTTGGGCCATTTCCTGTCGCGGGCACTAGGCTTACACACAAAAGTGATGTACCATTTTTTTTGGAAGACTTTGGGGAATGCGGGTTGGGTGGAATTTTGTGGATCCACACAGATTTGAGAACTTTCCACCACAGAAATGTGAGGAAAATTAGTTTTTTTTAACAAAGTTTGAGGTTTGCAAGGGATTCTGGGTAACAGACCTGTTGAGAGCCAGAAAAAGAACACCCCATCCTGGATTTCCCTGGGTGCCTAGTTTTCAAAAATGTATAGGTTTGCTAGGTTTCCATAGGGGCTGGCAGAGCTAGGGTTCATAATCTACAGATAGGCACTTTGCAAAAAAAAGGGTCAGTTTTCACTGTAAAAATGAAGTGTTTCCACGTTGGAGATTTGAGCCGTTTCCAGCTGTGGGCACTAGACCTACCCACACAAGTGAGATACCATTTTTTTCAGAAGCCTTAGGGTAACACATAATTGGAGAGCAACTGTTATTACCTATTGACTTTTGATGCATTTCTGCCTTCCAAATGAAAGACAATGTGTAAAAAAGAAGTCACTTTGAAAAGTGTCCTATAATTCTCATGCTAGTATGGGTACTCACAATTTCAGAAATGTGCAAATAGCTACTTTTTCTAAACTCGATATTTTGTTCCACTTACAGAAGTACATAGGTGTCTTTCATCCCGATTTTTCACTCCATATATTTTTCCAAATTAATTGCTATATACCCGGTTTATAATAAAAAACCATTGCAAGACGCTGCTCATTTATTGGCTCTGGGTCCGTCGGGTTCTTGGTGAACCAGAAGTCCTATATATCTCCACAACCAGAAAGGTCCAGCGGATGTAACAGTATATTGCTTTCAACATCTGTCATAACCAGAAGAAGTTACAGGTGAAAACGTTGGCACAAATTACTGTTATTTTCAACTGTTAGTTTCTATAAAGAAACCTTGAAGGATCTACACAAATGACCCCTTGCTGAATTCAGAATGTTGTCTACTTTTCTAAAATGTACAGTTTTCCAGGATCCATTATTGCTTTCATACCCATTTCTACCATTAACTGGAAAGCACATAAAATAGCAAAAATAGGTTATGTCCCAGTAAAATGACAAAACTGTGTAAAAAGGTTGGTTTTCTGACAAAAGTCTGTCAGTCCCTGAAAGCTGGAACAATGGTGATTTCAGCCCCACAAACCCTTTGTTGATACCGTTTGCAGGGAAAAAACAGACACTTTCATTGGCAGCACTTTTTTCCGATTTAAAAACAAAAAAAACTTTTACTGTATTTTGTCTAATTTCTTGGATACCCTCCAGGGGAATCCACAAACCCTTTGGCCCTTTAGAATCCCTAGGATGTTGGAAGAAAAGGACGCACATTTGGCATGGATACCTTAGGTGGTTAAAAAGCTACAGGGGCCTAAGTGCGAACTACCATAAATAGCCAAAAAAAGGCTTAGCACAGGAGGGGAAAAGGTATAGCAGTGAAGAGATTAAACAACACAAAAACAGAGGCTTACCTTACTGAAAGAGGCTTCCGCATCTGTAGCCAAATCCAGGCAGTGATTCCATGTAAATGTATGCACACTTCTCCATGTTGTTGCGCGGCAAATTTTTTCCAATGGCACTCCTGCAAAGAGTACGGCTGAAGATGATACTACCCTCATAGAATGAGCCTCAGGCTTGAAAGTAAATGGCCTGCCCGATTCAGAATGGCAGACATGAATAGCGGCTTCAATCCACTAGGCAATAGTTGCTTTGGTCGCTGAAGTACTTGTTCTTTTGTTGCAGGGATTCTGCTCAGACACAGAACTGTGCACAGAGACTCAGGACCTCAGTGAATTAGGGTGGGCCAAAAACTCACCTTAGTTCCCAAAATCCCCTACCAGACTAGCATCAGTGTCACATTGGCTCTTCGTCATATAGCAAAAACACCAATGATTAGACAGCCCAGAACATACGACTTAGGTTACCTCAGGCAATGTGGAAAACAAGAACACTGTTTCGTTATACTCTCATACCAGTCCAAAACAGGGAGTAAAAAGAGACACAAGCAAGTTTGAAATATTTATTTCTAACGCTGTGTTCTCATGCGCAGCACTTCAGCTAATACAAGCAGACATAATATTAGAAACAAGATTGTAAGCATAGTTACTATTCCATAAAATACGAAGGGCGAAAGCATGTTATAATGCTAAATGGAAACAGGTTTAAAATATACCTATATTTCACCCTTCCTTGCTAGTAGGTTATTTTATAACTACAGAAGGTCTCTTGGGATTACATAGGCGGCCCCATACCTCTGGTATTAGCAGAAGCAGATCACATCAAATTCTGCACAAGCTCTCAGCATACGAATGTTCTCCAAGTGTGTGTAATCATGCCTACGCAGTGCATTATTAAACGCGACAATATCAGAGGTGGCCACAGCTGCATATGTGTTATGTCTAAAACGTGCGCTGATCAGTCCGAACAACAACCATAGTATTGAAATAACCTTGACGGCCTCGGCACTCACTGTTCAGACTAAGCTTACCAAGCAAGGCTACTAATGTAGAAAAACACGTTATTCTCGTGTGAAGCAAAACACTCTGCTAAACTCTAAACAATTAATAAAGTGTGTGCCGTGTGCAAAAGGCAGCAGAAAGGAAAAATTGTGTTTAAACTTCTAATAAGCTCATGCCAACCTAACACTGTGTGAATGCAAGACTCAGCCCCACGACACTTTGCCAACCATAGGAGACGAAAAGCTGGTCAGATTTTCGAATGTTCTTGGTATGTAGCAAATACAACGTGAGACATGTCTTGATATCTAAAGTATGAAGAGCTTTTTTAGCCGGGAAGTTGGGTTTGGAAAAAAATTTCTCAGAATAACCAGATAATTAAGGTGGAAAGTAGAAAGTACCTTTGGAATGAATGTTAGGTTTGTTCTAAGCAGGACATAGTCATTAGCAAAACGAACATAAGGTTCTTTAATCATGAACGCTGGAATTTATATGACTCTCCTGGCTGATATAAGAGCCAAAAGCAATGCAACTTTCCAGGAAATAAAGTTGAGCTCAGCCTTGTGTATAGGCTCAAAAGGGGACTTCATAAGTTGTGCAAAAACTATATTAATGCTCCATTCAGGAAGAGGAGCTCTAATAGGAGGGAAAACCCTAATTAGTCCTTTAATGAACTGTTTCACCAGTCGCCATGAACAAAGATAAAGACCTTTATAGGAACGTCTGTAACTGGAAGTGGCAGCAAGATGTAGCTTAATTGAGGTATACATGAGTCCTGATGTAGCCAGGGAAAGATGAGGTAAAAAAAATTCTGGAGGAGAATCAAACGAATGTACATTGTTTTGAAGACACCATTTAAGCTTATAGGTTTTAATAGTAGACACTGCCCTCGCTTTAGATAGAATGTCTTTACAGTACAGTGGCAGGTCTAGGTCCTTGAATTCATTGAATTCAGCAGCCATGCATGCAGCGAAGCGGGAATTGGATGGAGAATCTGGCCCTTGCTCATTGTCAGCAGCATCGATAATATTGGATGGGTGATATGGTCTGCATTCTGAGAGCAGAAGAAGCTCCATGAACCAATGTTGGCGAGTCCAACGCGGAGCAATGAGAATCATATGACATAGCTCTCTCTTCATTTTCATCAGAAGCATCGGTATTAAAGGGTAAGGGGGAAAAGCATACACATAGATCCCTGACGATCCTATTAGAAATGCGTTTCCCCATGTCCCTAGTTCTGGTTCACAGCTGGCTTAGAACTGACATTTCCAGTTTATTCTGGAGGTGAAGAAATCCAAGTTGGGCTTACCCCACTTTTGGAAAATGAAGTTGAGTATCGTCTGGTCCAGTTCTCATTCATAGCAGGAGTTGGAAGTTCTGCTTAGAGTATCTGCCAGACTGCTGTTCACCCCTGGAAGATGCTCCACTTTGATAGAGATGTGATGCAAAAGAATCCAAGTCCAGATTTACTGTGCTGTGTTGGGGTAATGCATGCATGCAGTATTGTCCGTTTGCATGCGAACAAAGTGCCTCGTATTCTTGGGACGAATGCATGTAAGGCTAGGAAAATTACCTGCAAATCCAGGAAGTTGATGTGCATTTTTGCAAGCGCTTTTGACCACCTGCCTCTTATCTGAAGATCCTAAAGGGGTTCCCCCCCAGCCATTTAGATATGCGTATGTGGTAAGGATGAAATCCAGTAACGGGGAACGGAAAGGTAGCCCTCTTGAGAGATTCTTGGAGGATTGCCACTAGAGAAGTGCTTTTTTCTTAGCTGGAGTTATCTGAACTAGGTCGTCAAACAACCCAGTTATTTGGAGCCATTGACTGTCCATCTGCTCCGGTAAGGTTCACATCTTGAGACATGAGTACGGTACCATTAAAATTGTCGAAGGCATCATGCCAAGCAGAGATTTTATTAGGAATACAGAAGCAAACTTTCTTCCGGCTATCTTGGTCGCTAGTGAAATAAGGTTTGTTTGTCTTTCTGTAGACAAGAATGCTCTGTCTTGGAAGGTATCCAGAATTGCTACGAAAAACCCATGTTTTGGGACGGTTGTAGAACAGATGTTTGATAATTCAGCGTTTGCCTCAGGGAGCAAATCATCCATATGCAGATCGAAGTTGCGTTTGAGGCCAAGTTAAGGAAACAGTTGAGACGAGTAGCAACTGGAACTAGGCACTTGGTGAACACTGTTGGGGCTGAGCGAAGACCAAACGTGAGGACTTTGAATTGAAAATGAGCACCTGCCACAGTGAAACAAAGCGATGCTTGATTCCGGTCTGGGAAAGACATGGCTTGGTAGTTCAGACTGGACTGTTCCCATGAGGCACAGGGTCAGAGCTGATTTGCATATAGCCAGTGTCTAACCCAGGGTGGTGTGGAGTGCAAAAAAACGATGGATTTAGGCCCAGATCCTTGTACTGGGGTGAATGTATGACATTGTTCTACATTCTGTCCATCAACTGTGTTTTTTGCAATTTTCACCCCGAGTGGGCTGGGTATGCTCAGACGTGAGTCCCAGGCTCTCCACACCACTGGAGTCAAGCTATCCAGGCTGAATGAAGGCTGATAGCCAGAAACCGGTCCTTGGATGCTTGTTTACGGTCTGGGAAAGACATGGCTTGGTAGTTCGGACTGGACTGTTCCCATGAGGCACAGGGTCAGAGCTGATTTGCATATAGCCAGTGTCTAACCCAGGGTGGTGTGGAGTGCAAAAAAACGATGGATTTAGGCCCAGATCCTTGTACTGGGGTGAATGTATGACATTGTTCTACATTCTGTCCATCAACTGTGTTTTTTGTAATTTTCACCCCGAGTGGGCTGGGTATGCTCAGACGTGAGTCCCAGGCTCTCCACACCACTGGAGTCAAGCTATCCAGGCTGAATGAAGGCTGATAGCCAGAAACCGGTCCTTGGATGCTTGATTCCGGTCTGGGAAAGACATGGCTTGGTAGTTCGGACTGGACTGTTCCCATGAGGCACAGGGTCAGAGCTGATTTGCATATAGCCAGTGTCTAACCCAGGGTGGTGTGGAGTGCAAAAAAACGATGGATTTAGGCCCAGATCCTTGTACTGGGGTGAATGTATGACATTGTTCTACATTCTGTGCATCAACTGTGTTTTTTGCAATTTTCACCCCGAGTGGGCTGGGTATGCTCAGACGTGAGTCCCAGGCTCTCCACACCACTGGAGTCAAGCTATCCAGGCTGAATGAAGGCTGAGAGTCAGAAACCGGTCCTTGGATGCTTGATTCCGGTCTGGGAAAGACATGGCTTGGTAGTTCGGACTGGACTTTTCCCATGAGGCACAGGGTCAGAGCTGATTTGCATATAGCCAGTGTCTAACCCAGGGTGGTGTGGAGTGCAAAAAAACGATGGATTTAGGCCCAGATCCTTGTACTGGGGTGAAAGTATGACATTTTTCTACATTCTGTCCATCAACTGTGTTTTTTGCAATTTTCACCCCGAGTGGGCTGGGTATGCTCAGACGTGAGTCCCAGGCTCTCCACACCACTGGAGTCAAGCTATCCAGGCTGAATGAAGGCTGATAGCCAGAAACCGATCCTTGGATGCTTGATTCCGGTCTGGGAAAGACATGGCTTGGTAGTTCGGACTGGACTGTTCCCATGAGGCACAGGATCAGAGCTGATTTGCATATAGCCAGTGTCTAACCCAGGGTGGTGTGGAGTGCAAAAAAACGATGGATTTAGGCCCAGATCCTTGTACTGGGGTGAATGTATGACATTGTTCTACATTCTGTCCATCAACTGTGTTTTTTACAGTGAAACAAAGACATTTTCGATGTTTGGGATGTATTGGGAAATGAAAATATGCATTTTGTACGTCTAAAGTTATCATTAAATCCGCATGATTGAGAAGCTGAAGTATCTCCTGGAGGGTGACCATGCGGAAAGGCTTTTTCTGCAGATACTTGTTTAGATTTCTAAGATCTAGAATGGGTCGCCATTACCCCTACTTTTTCCTTATTAAAAAGAAGCGGAACTAAAAACCTTTTCCCAACTGAGAACAAGGAACTTTTCTATGGCCCCTTTCTGAAGCATAACATATACAACCTTTCTTAACAAGTGGAGATGAGCTGGAAGCCGTTTCAGGGGTGGAAAAGGAGGTGGAACTGTTACAAATTCTAAAGTATGACTATGAGTTATGATGTCCAAGAACCCTTTGTCCGGTGTAATTTGGCTCCACTGGTCGTAACGTAAAGAAATACTTGTTGAATTGAGGTTTGTCCTGGATGGGGTCATAGCAGGTGCTGGGATGTTGTTACTGTTTTCTAACATTATCTCGAAATTGGGTAGCTTGCTTCCTCCTGGGCTGTTGTCTGGAATATGCAGGGGACAGTGGTGCTCGATATGACTGCAGTTGTTGATACCCTTGGTGGTAAGATTGGTATGATTGTGGCTTATATTTTTGATAATTTCCACAAAAGGAATAAGATTCTTTGCCACGAGCTCCGCAAAAAGGTGTTATCTTATATTGGAGCGTTCCTAATGCCTTAGCGGTATCAATATCCGTTTTGATAGCTTGCAAGGACTCATTAATCTGCTTCTAAAAGAGGGAATCACCATCAAACAGCATGTCTAAAATTTTACTCTGCACCTCTGGATGGAAAGTGATAGGTTTCAGCCATCCCGGGCAACAAAGAACTGCTGGTCCAGCTAATTGCCTAAAAGCAAGAGAAGCCATGTCCATAGATATATCAATAATCTCAGAGGCTGATCTTTCACCTTCGAGAAGAATCTTTTGTGCGTGTTGATTTTTATTATCCGGTAAAAATTCAAGATATGATGCCACATCCAACCACATTTGGCAGTCATATCTTCCTAGAATTGCTAGGGAATTGGCAGCACACACTGACGCCCCTGCCATGGTTGTAAACCTTTTTCCAATACTGTCCAAGCGCCGTCCATCCTTATCAGGCGGAGCAGTAATAGGTACCAAAGGATTCTGTGATTTTCGTTTCGCAGCCTGAGCAAATACAGAATCTGGCCTCGGATGTCCCACTAAGCATGCCGGTGCATCATTAGAGGCTTTATATTTTTTATCAATCCTCGGAAGGATTGCTTGCACTGAATATGGCAGGCAATAATTTTGATGCCTTCCTCCCAAATGTGATCGATAATATGAATTGCACGCACAGATTTTCTGGACCAATCTTTAAAATCATACAAAAAAAAGTCAGGCTGTTTCACAGGCATCGGTAAATGAAAACGTTTTGCAGCCCTTTCCATCAGAGCATGGAAGCCACCAATGTCCTCAGGTGGAGAGTCAATAGCTTGAGGAGCTGGTGGAGAAGGAGTAGGAATTAAGTAATATTCCCACTCATTAATAGCTGTTGAAGCTTTCCAGATGTCACCTTCTTCTACATCATCATCATCCTGTGGGACCTGATCTTGCTGCACTAGTATAAAATCTTGTGATTCTGGAGGAGAACCCATGGATGGTCTAGAATCCGCAGCAGGAGGTGGAGATTTTCCTACTTGCACTGATCCCGCTACCGTAAGGAAACAGGTATGATAATCGTGCAACATAGCTGTCAAATCTGGTACCAGTGCAACAGGCAGCTGTATCATTGGTTCTTAGAGTGGCATCAAAATTTGTGATCTGTCCATAGGTTGAATATAATGTGGTCCATAATATTCCTCTTCATCCTCCTCCTCCGTAAATTTCACATGAAGTTGGGAAGGGCTGTAAGCCGGACTGAACATTCCATCTTCAGGCTACTCTAAAAAGGGGAGATTTACGAAGGATCCTAGAAGAAACCCTCGATGACGCCATTGTTGATGAGAATTTCGATGACAAAATAGGCATAATAGGCGTAATATGCAAGGGAGAAGGTCTCTTTACTTGAGGCGTCGACTAAACCTTCGCCGGAGAAACAGATACCGTTGATGTAGAAAAAACAGTAGTCTATGCCGGTGTTGTCATCATTGATGCTTTAGACTGAGCCACTACCATCGATGAAGAAGTTGTCGTTGATAAAGTAGTTGTAGTCGACAATGTAGGTGCCGACGAAGAGATTTGCGTCATCGGTGAAATAGGTGCTGTTGACAACAATAAAACCTCCGCCGATATAATCCTAGTCGACGAAGCCTCTGTAGACTATGTAATGCATTGACGACTACTGGTAAACAAATTCCAACTGTGGTTTTATCATCAACGAGGTCTTTTTAGAAGACGACAATGTCCTCACAGCCTCTGACTAAATGTTTTAATTAAGTCTCATTAAGCGTTCTCTTTCTCCACCCGCTTGTTCTAGTGCCGCTGGCTGTGGAATGCTTGCACTGCTATCAGGGTCCTGTCAGTTGGCTATCAGCTCACTCACTAGCCCTTCCCATGCTCTGGTCCTGTCCATTGTACCTATCCCCCAGCTGGCTTCCCTGAGCAATAACCTGCCTTCCGCACCTGCCCATTTTTCAAGTTCTTTTGTCCAAGAAACAATCCGGGCCCTCCTGGTGCCATCCAGTTTCTGGCTATCTCTCTTTTAGCCAACACATAGGCCAAGTCTTGGAACTTCCCAGTCGTTCTATTCTTGGCCGTATGGGGGAATCATCCTAGCAGGAAGTGCTCTGGAGTGCGCTGGTGCTCCTTATCAATAAGGTCGCCTACCACTTGTCCTATCTCTTGCCAAATGGGTTGTATCACTGGACAGCTCCAGAACATGTGGAGTATGTGTGCCTCCCTCTCTACACATCGTGGACACGCAGCTGTGTCTGTGCCACAGTATATCCTGATGCGAGATGGGGTGAGGTACGCTCTATGCAGTACATAAAAGTTAATCAGTTTAAAAAGCACATTTCTGGAGGCCTTCAGGGTATGCTCTAGAATCCTACACCACTCTGTCTCCGGTATCTGTTTACCCAAGTCCTCCTCCCATTATAATCGCAAGCGCTCCAGCGGCTGCTGCATGTCATGTCTCATGTCCTTGTATAAGCAAGACACTGTCTTAATTCTCCCAGCAGGCAATGCCACATAACTGCACCCTGCTAGTGCCCTCGGCTCTGTACCTCTTGCTCCCGAATGGCATCCATGGAATGGCCTCCCGGAAGTTCGTACGCAGCTTGTAGCTCGGCAAATGGTAGAAATGCAGAATCCAAGAACAGGTCACACATCATTTTCAGTCGTGCCTCCCCCCAGTCCTCCAGCCCTGCCCAGTACTCCCCCTGTGGTAGAAAGCACAGCAGCGTGATGGATATATCAAGGGAATAAGGGGTCCTGGAGACTAGTCGTCTCAGGTATGTAGCCCAACAATGCACCACCACTTTGGTCTCCATTGAGTTGTCCGACGAGTTCCGCCGGACTCGTAGGGGGATTTTCGCAAGAGTAACAGTGTCTGGCACGGCCAAGTACCTTTCCTGTTCCGGGTCTCGATCCGCCACTAATCACTGGATCAGCCAGTACAATTGAGCAGCGATGTAGTAGGCCTCGAAGTCGGGGACCGCCAGGCCCCCTTCTTCTGTGGGGCATCGCAAGGAGGTTAGGGCTATTCTACTGCGTACCGTCCCCCAGAGGAAGGGCATGATTACCGAGTCAAGATCTTAGAATGTGGCCTGCGGGATCAACATTGGGAGGGTCCCAAAGTAGTACAACAGGCGCGGAAGTGCTGTCATATTCAGAACGGCTACCCACCCAGCCACCAACAATAGCAGCGTCCCCCAAAATTCCATTACAGTCTTCACTGCCCTAATCGCCCTACCCACATTGCCTTCTAATAGATCTGCCTGCCTATGGCATATTTTGACTCCCAGATATTGCATGCAACTGGGCTCCCAGGTCAGATGCTCCATTTTGAGAGGCGGGGGCGTTGGGAAGTAGAGGATATAAACAAGATTTCCGCCAGTTAACTTTGAGGCCAGACACAGAGCCAAATTAGGCCAACATGCTCCTCACTCCACCAAGGTTGTCCGCTGTATTACTGAGAAATAGTAAGAGGTCGTCTGCATACAAGGCTATAAACTGCTGCTCCGCACCTACCCTCTAGCCACTAAAGTCCTGTCCACTCCTGGCCCTGCACGCCACAGGCTCCATGGCCAGCACAAACAGGAGCGGGGAGAAGAAGCATCCGTGCCTTGTGCCTCTCTCCATCCCCTGTCTGGGTGAGGTCTTACCAGTACATACCCGAGCCATGGGAGACTCGTACAGCAGGTTTACCCATGCCAGGAAGCCCTCCCCCAGACCCATCTTAGCAAGGACTTCATAGAGATACGGCTATTCCAGGCTTTCAAAGGCCTTCTCGCTGTCCACTGCAAACACTGCTGCATCCCAGTTGTCGTACCCATCAGAGCTCATTATCGTCAGGTGTTGCCTGATGTTTATGGCCATGTTTCGCCCTGGGATGAACCCAGCCTGGTCTGTGTGGACCAGCGCTGGCATATGGGGAAGAAGACGCATCCCGGGGATTTTGCTCAGAATTTTGTAATCCATGTTTAACATGGATAATGGTCTGTACGCCGTGTGGTACTTTCCCAGGTTTGGGAACTGGTACAATAAGGACCTCTCTAGCACTCTCCAGGAGCGGTCCCACTTCTCAGGCCTCCTGGTACATAGCGACTAGTCGGGGTGTCAATTCTGCAGAATAGGTTGCATAGAACGCAGCTGGCAGCCCATCTGTACCCGGGGTTTTATTCCTAGCCATCCCCCCAATGGCGACTCGTACTTCCCATTGCGTAACATCCCTACCCAATTCCTCCGCCTCCTCTGGAGTTAGCGGCGCCATGGGAAGGTCTGTGATATATTCCCAGGTATCTGTGGGATCATCATCTCGCGATTTCCTATTTAATTTCACGTAATAATGGGCAAAGACTTCATTGGTCTTTGTCTGCGTGTAGTGCCTGACCCCTTCTTCATCCTCAATCTGAACTAAGGGTGAGCACCTACCTAACGGGTTTGTCAGGAACGCCAGGAGAGGCCCCCATCTGTCCCGCTCTACATGCGTGCGCAATACATATTTCTTGTAGTCAAAGCATCTAAGCCTCTCTGTCTGCTTTGCCACTTCCTCCTTGGCCTCTATAAGTGCCATGGCCTCCTACATTCTAGTCCACTCTAAGGGTTGCCTCTGCCGCTGCTACTTCTCCCAGGATGACACGCCTAACCCCAGTGGTGTGCATTGTGCACTGGCCACACAAGACCACCTTGAAGGCATCCCACTCTGCATTCGTCGAAGAGGCCGTTCCCTCATTGGCCGCAAAGTAGTGCACTATTTCTCCACTGATCTCTTCCCTGAAGACTTGGTCCTCCAGGGTATCTGGGCGAAACCGCCATGTGGGGATCGAGGACAGAGGATGTCCATATTTCAAAGATAGGACAAGTGGGTTGTGATCGTATTTTGTTTGCGCAAGGTATTCCACAGTTGTGACCTTACAGAGCTTAGGAAGGCGTCTAAGCGCACATGCACCTAATGGACAATTGAGAAATTGGAGTGGTCTCTATATTGGGGGTGCAAGGACCTCCAGGTGTCTAACAGTCCCCAACTCTGTCTCCAGGTAGTAAATGCATGTGAGGCGCGTGCTGCTTGGGAGCTTCGAACGGGTGGGTGGGAATGGTCTATGTGCATGTTGTCCACACTGTTAAAATTGCCCCCCATTAAGGTAGTGCCCGTCTGGTAGTGTGATAAGCAGTGAGTTAGCCTCACGGAAAAGGCTGCCTGTTCTACATTAGGGGGTAAATGCTAATTACAATTATGTCCCGGCCCTCCAGCCACCCCATTTTATGGTTACACATGCAACCATCTGGATCCACCACAGAGTCTGTCAATAGAAATGGGACCCCGCCTGTATCCATATTAGTGCCCCCCACGCATAAGCTGTGTAGGTAGTATAAAAGAGCTGGCCCCTCGACCGTCTCTGCAAGGCTTGTCCTTCTTTCTGTGTGAGGTGAGTCTCCTGCAGCAGGGCGATCTGGGCTCCCCGCCGCCGGATATAAGAAAGGACTTTGTGGTGCGTCAACATTGTATGCATACCATTGATATTGCAGGTCATACACTTGTACTGTTGCTTATCAGCCATTAGGGTATGTTATTGAGCACCAACCACCTCCCTCCATAGGTCGTGTCGCCTGTTTGTTCCCTACACCCAATCGCACACAATTCTCTGTGTTCTGCAACTCAAGGTGTCCCCCCATCTCAACATCAAACATTTCCCCCAACTCCCACTCCCGAGGATAGGAAAGAAACCACCCCCCATCCAAACTACAATTAAAAAAGTTCAGTTAGTCAATCACAAGGGGAAGGCTGCTTGTCCGCCGCTCTCCCAGTCTCTGCAGCCGCCTCCCAGTTCCAGTGTCCCATCGGGACCCCCAAGCCGCTCTCCCACCCAACAGTCCCTGTACCTTACTGTTGGATCAGGTGCTTCTTGCTCGATTCCAAACCTGCTCTTGCAAAGACCCCATGTCTGTTCAGATAGGCGATGTCGTCCGCTGTCTGCTGTGTTACATCTGGGAGCACTACGCTCGGTGACTCAGATTCGCTGGATCCCTGTTCCGAGCCTGAGTCTGCTGCTGCCTCACTGCCCTCCGGGGGTATGTGACGTCGCACCTTGCAGCTGATTAATGCCACCACCTGCATTGCGTTCTGAGGTACAAGCTGTGCCTCTTCCTGTATTGGTGCTAGGTTCTCTCTCATGATCCGCCGACTCCTAGATCGATTCTATCTCCTCTCCTCCGGCTCTTTCTCTTTGTGTTGGTCCAGCAAGTCGGCTGTCTCCTGCGAGGATAAACCCGAAACAGCGTCGAATCCAGAACCACTCAGATGAAGGGAAGTTTCCAAGAGGGACTCAGGTGCAGCTTCGGCATGTTGATGGAGAACCCCATCAACTGCAGGAGGTCAGCCGTAGTTTGAAGATGGTTGATGACTGCCTGGGGGAGCTCACCTTCAACAACCAGTCATCGAGGTAGGGGAAGACTGACACCCCTGACTTGCACAGATGTGCTGCGACCACCGCCATCACCTTCGTGAACACCCGAGGGGCACTGGTAAGGCTGAAGGGGAGCACGGCAAACTGAAAAAGCTCCTGGCCCACCATGAACCGCAGGCAACACCGGTGGACCGGCAGGACGGGAATGTGAAAATAAGCGTCCTGCAAGTCCAACGCTACCATCCAGTCTCCAGAGTCGAGGGCAGCTGAGCCAGAGTCAGCATTTTGAATTTCTCCTTCCGGAGGAAGCAATTGACGTCCTGGAGGTCCAAGATGAGGCGCAGGCCTCCCTTGTCCTTCTTGGGGACCAGAAAGTAGTGGGAATAACTACCACTCCCTACTTCCTGCACCCGAACGTGCTCGATGGCCCGCTTGGCCAATAGGGCAATAACCTCCTGTTGGAGAATAACCAAATGATCACCCGGCATGCGGTGGCTCCGAGGCGGCATGGCTGGAGAGGAGGACTGAAAGGGAAGGGAATAACCCTTGCAGACTATCTGCAGCACCCACCTGTCACGGGACCGCGGGGCCCAAAGGTGCGCTGGCGGGAGCCCGAGGCCTAAAAAGGCGGCCCATGGCAGCAAGAAACTCTTGCACCTGTTTGGGAGTCGCCGACAGACCCGGATATGGCGGGTAAGCGGCGGGACTCCCAGGCTCTGGAAGAGCCACAGGGGCAGAGCCCCTGTCCCCCTCGTCCACCTCCAAGGAGCGAAGGGGGGACGTCCGAGAGCAAACACACTTCTTTGACTTGTTTTTATGGCATCGCTTATCGGAATCCGAAGGCGAAATTCGGAGCCCGAGGAGCGACGGCTCCGGTCCCGCGAGCGGCCGTGGGAACGACCCCTGGACCCAGAGCGGTGGTGCGACGAATGCCGAACCTCCAGCAATTTCCAACACCGCTCCCACAAGGCTTTCAGGGCTTTGGCTTGACAATCCTGACAGGCCCGGGAGTCGTGATCCATCTCCAGGCAGTAGAGGCACACATCGTGGGTATTCGCCACCGACATATAACGGCGGCACGTCCCACAAAACGTAAAGCCGGGCATGCCTACGTGCACCAGGAGAAAAAAGGAGGGAGACAAAAGTCTCAAATTGGTAGTCAAGAAGTGACTAAGGTACGTGCTCATTCCGGATCTGCGCTTGCTGGCGCCGAAAAAGAAAGAACTGACGTCAGCACGCACAGTGGAGCCTAAGTACTCTCCATGACGTCATCTCAGCGCTCACAACGCCAGTGATGGACGCAGAGCCGCAGGACGCCACCAACTGACGTGCAGGGGTACTGCTAAGCAAAACTTTCCAGATCCAGTCTGATGCCTGGAGATATTCTAAAGTAAGGAATCTATCACTAATGTGTCTCTTTCAGATGCCTATGATAAGATTAAATACTGCTATTATAAAATTTACTGTGAGGCTCCCACCTCGACGTCTGGAGTGATTCAAGCATCTGAATCTATGAAAGATTCAATAAGGGATAGCTCATTGTGCCATCTCTTTGAAATAATGAGAAAACAACTTCAGTGCCCAGCCTCAGAAGAAAATTCATATTGTCAGGGTGAGCTGGCACATGGGGCTTGTCTGAAGTGTGCTTTGCAGGTAAGTTAGCATTGGTTTGGAAATAGTATGTAGTCTTTCAATCTTGGGCTGCCATCAGATTAGCACAAAGGCATGCTTAGTATGCCACTTGTGACTGCGCACATACTGTAAAGAATATGTTACATGGCTCTCAGCTGAAGATCCCTCAAGGTGAGAGACTGGTGAGTTGTGCTTCTACATGTGCGGCCCATGAAGATATATACTGTCTAAGATAGTGGTTCATGAGGTTTGTGTGAGCAGTTGAGCGTAACTACATTCGCAGGCTCAACCATAAGCGTAGCTTCTTTAGAACGTCTGCTTTGAGATAAAGGAAACAGCTGTTTGGTGTGGTTCTTGGAGTCCACAAGTGACCAAGCGGACAACTGAAACAACAGCTAGCTGAAGGTCTCCCGTATCACAATGCCAACAGCCAAGTAGGTTACCGTTCTCAAATATAAGTTATAAAGCAATTCTTCCAGGACTCAATTTGAAGATATGGAATTATTTTCGAGCGACAGAGCAAGAGAAAGGCAGACAAGGAGGGAAAAATAAGAGAAAGATAAGAAATGAGAGACAAATGGGGATCAGGGAAAAAACAGGACCTTCAAGGTCTGGAAAAAGTAACGGAAAGTGTATGGTGGCAAATGAGTTATGAGTTTGCATCAAACATGGGGGACCTTGGCATGGTCAACTATGGTAATTGCATTGAAAACTTTGGAAAACTTGGGGACCATTCGATTCATTTAAATCATTTTGGCATTGGAGCTTTTGTAACCTATCTGCAGCGGATACATTTCCTCCCAGATCGGATGCAAAAGTAGGTTTCGAGTGCGACTTATTTTTCCAAAGCTGAATTTGCAACTTATTTAGCCTACTTGTCCACAATGTGGAACTGGTCAGGCTTGAAAACGAAACAACAGTCACCAGTAGAAGAAGAACATTAACAGCCATATTATCCGTTGCAAATCTGTCTCTGCAGGGATTATTATTTATGCTAACTTTTACCTCCACTGCAACCTAATCTGCAAGCAAGGCTTGGTAGTAGGACACATTTAAGACAAAGTGTCGAAGAGTTGTATCGCTCATTACTTTAGCACGCTGATCTTATACCCAGCGCCATTGTTTAACGCTCTTTAAATAGTATATACAGAGAAAGAAAGATAAATTGATTTCTTGCTTGTTCGTTGTATATTTTCTCAGGAGTTGCCAAATGTTGTCAAGTACCTGCTTAAGCAGGCCGCTGCTGTCTTGGAGCTTTGCTTGGCACACAAGCTGGGAACAGTATTTATAGTTTCACCGCTGACAGCAAGGGAGGCAGGCGGGTTCAACGCAAGCAGGCAGAGCAGGATGGGCTGCACGGTAAACGCTGATGATAACGCGGTGGCCGAACGTCCAATATAAGAGTCTGTGGGAGGAGTGGGACAGGAGATCAAGCTGCTGTGCCAGGGGAAGAGGTTGGGGAAGAAGGGGACAAGTAGGGTACTGCTTGCTCAGAAGGAAGAAAGAAGTTCACCAAATGCAGATTAAAATGAGTACTGCAGCCGTAGGACATTGATAAGAAGAACACAGGAAAAAACAAAAGGAAACGGTATGCTACAACCCATAGAAACAGAGGAAAAGTGGCAAGCACACAAACAAATGAAAAAGAAGGGTGGGATGCTATCCCCTTTTAAGATTTATATTAAATAAAATAGATTTTACAAGCACAGTGCAAGCACTGTGAAGGCGGAACCTAAAAAAGACTCAGCACTGGTGGGTAAAGGGGAGGTAACTTCAGTAGTTAAGGTGTTTACTGATCCATTAGTGTACCTTTCAGATATATTTTTTAGGTTTAGTAGAAACACACTGCAACAGAGGCAACTTGCTGTAAATATTTAAATATTTCTATCTAGAGCCTCAGACTGTAAGAGAATGATAGCTGAAGAGATAGTGGCTGATAGAAAGAGTAAGCCTCCATCCTGCCTACTTGCATGGTTCACAGTGTAAAATGAGCAACAGAAGGAGAGGAAGTTGGCAGCACAGCCCACAAATGTAGGCAACAAGTAATGAGCACAAACAATTCAGGCCCAAGTCTGATTGATATGAGGCGGACAACTACATCCGGCTATCACTACACAGGCCTGTGGCCTTAGCATGAACTACCAAACTATCAAGTAGAATTTGTGAAATACTATTAGATTGTTAATGATACATGAATATTATTGTGTTTTCTTTTATAACTATTACTTTTGTTTTTTAAATATTGTTGAACTTGATATTTGAATATTTGTTGTATTTTCTTATAAAAATATGATGCTAAAAATGAAGAAAGCATTCTGTTAAAAAATGTGTGACAAATATTCCATATCTGGCGGGTAAAAGTTAGAATTGTTTTTGAATATATCATAGGAAAATGTGCATACAAAAAGGGAAATGACATTGTTGACCCATTTAAAATACCTACTAGGATATGAGAAACAAGAAACCTTTGGAACCTATTATTTTCATATCACCTCAAGCCCAGGGAAAGTAGAAATAAAAAACGCCAGCTTTTAGTATCAGTCATAAACTACAACAGCTAATAATATTGCATATAAACTTACAGTAAAACTTGCTGTAATTCTTAGATAAGTCATCAATGGAAAGGGCTATTTACTAAAGAAAAGCAGTAATCAGTACAGTCTCATATATAAAACAAGAATACATCGGATAAGTACATTTATTGTGACAGATGAAGGAAGGATGACAGAGCAGGCATATTCCATATGCCAATAGCATAATTCACCTCAAGCCTGTCAGTAATGTGTTTTAGTGTCCCTTACTCTAGTTAGTCTCACGTGGATGTCACTTGGAATATTAATGCAGGTACGTGACAGTAATTTGTGATAATTGATGTCAAGTGGCCATTAATGCCACAGGTAAATATTAATTGTGAAAGTATTAAGTCATTAGCGCCTCTGGCTTTCATACAGAAAATTCATAAACTATTAGATTAATGAAATTAATGGGAGAAATACAAGCAACACATTAAGGGTAGTTAAATTGTCAGCATCTTTATTCTATCTAAAAGCTGAATAAAGGAATATTTGCCAACTATAGAAACACTTGCTATTGTATGTGTTACAGAGATGGAAACTAACAAGTATCTTCAATCTTTTAACCAGCAGTTTGTATGTGAGTGGTGGGTCACATTTAAATTGTGTGAAATGCACACAACATATGGGGACAAAACCAGGGGTTCCTACCCCGTTAAGGCGGGGGAGCATTGCCCCACTATTTGAAATGCCCCCAGATGAAATATAAAAAAGCAATAGACATTATTACCATTTCATTTTTCATTGACATTGCAACCCCTGTCCCGAACTGAGACTCAGGATGGGGCAGGGCAGCTGCTGACAGGCAGTAGCGGAGAGGAGTGATGGGCAGGGCACTTTTTTTTAAGTTTGAGTTTAATAAAGAAAACAGGAAAAAGAAACAGCAATACAATTAATAGAACAAATCCTATTTAACATAAATATATGTAGTAAAAATAAAAATATATAAGGATAAGTTAATCAAGCAGTATGCAAAAAGAAATATACACAATATAAATAATAAAAGGAAGGGTGCAGAAGGAGGGAAACAATATATCATTACTATATAACAATTGGGAGTAATAATGCAACAATGTAAGCATAACAATAACTGAATAGGAATAACGTATTATAAACCTAGGGGTGTTAAAAGATTTCTAAACGTCTAGGAGTAAAGCGGCAAGGGGAGAGCTCAAGGTGGTTTCCTTACATCGTCTGAAATGTTAGTAGTTTTAACACTAGAAGAGACAGACAAAGATAAATAAGTTGTTAGTGTAACCATAATGAATCTCTTTTGATTTCTAGGAAATAGGGGAAACATAATTGGTATCTAGTCGGTGATGAAAACAAACAGCGTTCCACTAGGATCTGAAAGTAACCTTGTCTGCCTGTTTTCAGTTAGAGGTTATTTAATGAAAGGCAATAGCTAGCAATACATCTAAGAGTTTAAAACTCAGTGAGGAGTGAGGGCCATTGGCGTGATAATGTGCCCAACACTACATTTGTGATAGAAAAAGGGATCTGAACTTTGAAAATGATGTTAACTTGAGACCAAACCAGTTGCCCGACATTCGAACAGCATGTGTTTTAAATTGGCAGACATACAAGGGCAGGACCAACAGGTAGAGGGCATATCTGGCGAAAATGATGCTAGGGCTAATGGAGAAAATAGTACTCAGTGATAAATATAATAGAGGGTTTGTGTGGCACTTGCAGCCCAAGACGTTTTGTGAAGTTTAAACCATATTTTGTCCCATAAAAAGATCGGCCAAACCTGTGAGAAATCCTTCTCCCACGCCAATTCAGTCTTAGATTTGTGTCTGTCTGGGGGAGAATGTAGCAATGTATGTATATTAGAAACAGGGGGGAAGTGTCAAGTATTGAAGCTAGTTTTTTGTAGTGTGCGGGAAAGTTTGTGTCTGTTGGTAAAGTTAGACAATATTGATTTAGGGAAGAACGTAAAAGATCACATTGCGATCCAGAGGACGATGGTAAAGAGAATGTATTTTGGAGAACGTAAAAAGAAAGGGGTTGATCGTTATGAAGTAACTGAGATATCCAAAGAAGACCTTTAGAATGCCAAGTTTTCCAGTATATAGAACGATTATGAACTTGTAGTGATTTATTATGCCAAATAGGTTGTTGATGATGAGAATTAATTGAAGGATAAGATGATGCTAAAAGGGAGACCAAAAGTTTACTGGAGTGGGAATTGACAGGGAAAAGTTAAGATGTAATATCGGTGGTGAAGGCAAGGATTTCTTGGAAATCGAAAGGGGCAATAAAAATGTCTCTATTTTTATCCATAAAGGAGAATATAGAGGAAGGTTCATAGAAATTCAAGGAGAAGCTTCTTTTAGGGGGGCTGAGCACTTTAAAGTGTGCATGTCTCTTTGGCCGGCCGGCTCGTGACTGCCAGCTAGACATGAGAAATTTAAACTTCAACCTAGCTGTCTTGGACAGCTGGGTTGAGACCGAGCAAAGCCTCCAAGGCTCTTTGGAGCACTGAGAGAGCCTGCTCCATGCTATCCTGCCGCTGCTCTCATGCTGGTTAACAACATGAGAGCAGCGCTAGGTTTGGTTAGGGGAGTTGCTAGGCCCAAGGAGAGAAGACCACCAGGACGTAGCAAGGAGGCGCTGCAAGGTAAGTGTGTTTTTCTTAATTTAAAAAAAAAAATGAAAATTGTTTAGTATGCCCTAAATTGCTGACATGCATTACATTACCAAGTTAAACATTATAACTTTAAAACGATAATGCAATGCATGTTAGCATTAATTTAGTTTATATATTTTTGCCCTCATTTGCCCCCACACCCTCACACGCCTCTCCATAGCTGGCAGCCGCCACTGAGCGAATCATGTATGAACATGAAGTAAGAGCATCACAAAAGGATAAACATGAAAAAGGCACCACATGCCTAACCTTTTAATTGCCATCATCACCCCGGTTGCTTTCTTGATTTCGACATTTTTCTCAAATTTCAATTTTGTTTCAAGGTCTGCCCTAAAAGATAAAAATGGAGATGTTTAGTACAGTAGGGATCCCAAGGAGTCATACATTAAACAGCAGCCTGAGCAGATTCTAACATTTTTAGCGCATCTGCAGACTTCCTGTCATTTTCATTGAGAAACTCTTCAAATGCCATGGTGTCCTCTTCAAGTTTATTTTCCGAATTGAGTATTTTCTTCTCTTCTGTTGCTAAGATGTCCTCCATTGTTCTCATTGCCTCTTGTTTAACTGCCACTGTATACTATTAAACAGAAAAAATGGAAAATAAGAGCATGTCCTAAAACTGTAAAATTTAGGCTTGCTCGACAAAGTATAGACTATAGTACCATTTGAACATAGACCTAGGACATAATGTACAATATTTTTTTCCATTGCCTGCTGCCCCAGTGGTATTTGCTTCACTTAGAAAATATCACTGTAGATTTTGGGCTCATAGTGAACAACAGATCTTTAGTAAATCTTTA
Source organism: Lissotriton helveticus (assembly GCF_964261635.1). Lineage (NCBI taxonomy): Eukaryota > Metazoa > Chordata > Amphibia > Caudata > Salamandridae > Lissotriton > Lissotriton helveticus. Next base: position 896,260,618 of record NC_136057.1, on the reverse strand, counting down.
TAGCCTATGCTTTATTTCTTTATATGTTTGGCTTTGTCATAAATTGAGCTTATTTAGAGAGGGTGACTCCTACTAAGCTAATACGCATAGTCTGATTAATACACAATACAAGGTAGGCCCAAACGGTTCACATTGGTCAAAGATTGTATAGTGATTCTTACAAGATTTTCTGGTTCTCAAGGTCCTCCAGTGGGGCAAGACAGATCCAATGCACATTAGTCAGCTGGGTCTCTTCCTGTCAAAAAGCCCATTTACGTCCCTATAGCAGCAACAGAAGGCCAACCACGTTGCCTTTGGGGAGCATGTCAATTCCGTGGATACCAAAATATACAAAAAAATTATGGCTGGGAATGATTGAATTAACCTCAGTCACTGGTAATAACTTGGGCAGCATTGCATTCCATTGCAAACCACACCACATTAGTTTGAATCCAGACATATGAAAATCAGTCCTGATTCAATCAGTTCCAACCCAGGTCCTCTCTGAACCAGAACAGTAGCGAAAGACCCGTTTCTCACTGATAACCTGGCAGGTTGGGCTGGACTGTCAAGATTGATTTGCATATGACTGAGTCCAAATTGAGGTGGCATGGTATTCAAAATAATTATGGACTGGGATATAGCCAGAGTAATTACAAGTGACAGCGAAATTATATCATTCCACCTAATACATTTTTGTATATGTGCTGTGGGAACACTACAAAATCACATCCTTTGTTACAGCTCTAAATGTGCTCTTAAAAGGGCAAAGATATACAACGGACTTCCATTGTTTTACAGCTTGATTTTTCCCACATGAATGAGGAAAGCATGCCAGTACTGTTGTTGTTAGTGTTAAATGACAGAGTAGTCCACTTCCATTTGAAAGGTGAAATTCATGTCTGAATCATATGTTGAAAATGAGCATAATCATCATTTGTACCCAATTTCACATTTAGCATATCACATGTAACAAGGCTACTAGTCTTTCATTCTATCATTTATTTTTTATCTAAATCAGTGGGGTATGGGCACAACAGGGCAGATCAATACCAAGGGGAAGAAAATAAGTTACTTACCTGTAACTGTAGTTCTCCAGTATTGGTATCTTTCATAGATTCACATGCTTGAATCATTCCCTGTCGTCGAAGTGTCAGTCCCACAGTATTATATCAAATCAATCATATGAATAGCATAGGCTACAATGGCAGTAGGGAATGAATTTAATAGGGTATGTATGTCCAATATTTAAAAAGGACCGAACTTTGTCACCAACCAATCAGGCGATAGCACCCTCTAGAATCTTCCCCACAAAGACTAACTCCCACAGATTTTCAAGCATAGGTGGGAATAAATATAATCCAAAAAGTCAAAGAAGAGCCTCTAGGAGAGGAGGGTGGGTCCCATGTGAATCTATGAAAGATACCAATACTGGAAAATTACAGTTACAGGTAAGTAAATTATTTTCTTCTCCAGTATTGGATCTTTCATAGGATTGCCATGCTTAAATCAGAATAGTTAGCAGTGATATAAATACATATTATCATATCATCATATTGCAAACATTGCAAAAAGGTGCAACTATAATAATGAAAGCAATAACATAACCATAGCAGATGGTGGTATAGGAAAGCATAAAAGGAAAGAGGCTCACCTTATTGAAACAGATTCCCCAACACCACTTGTCCCACTGCCATATCAGCTTTCTATGTAGCATCCAGGCAATTAAGCTGGGTAAAGGTATACCTGGTGGACCATGAGGCCGCTCTGCAGTTTTGTTGACTCTGAACCCCAGCAAATAATGCAGTGGATGTAGAAACATTTCTTGTTGAATGAGCCTTGACTCTAGTGGATAAGGGTCGTCCTTCAGCATTATGGCAGAATTCAATGTCTGTTGCAAGTATATGGTGTACACTTATTTAAATGATCCCTCCCTTCACTAATCCAGACAAACCTTATTGTGATTTTAGTGGTCTTAGACAACCATAGACAGCTCTCTAAGTGGTAGCTGTGGAGAGCAGCCTTCATGCTTAGCCCAAAAGGAGTGCAAAGTAGCTTTTTTACCAGTACTAATCATAAAGTGTAGGTTACGTTAGAAAGAACCACACAGTATAGTTATAAAAATATGTATATATTATAAACACTCACTTATACGTTGCAATATCTCTTACCCAGAGATATAATCACAATACACACAATACTTCAACAATAGAACAGGTGTGTAGCACAAATACACAGTGGTCTCCAGGGGGAGACCAAACCATAAACTAATAAAGTTGAATGCAAACTGCGACCAAAGTTGAGACTGGACCCAGGAGACTTAGAAAAGCCAGGGACCCAAGGAAGCATGCATGGTAAGTACCCAGGAACCCCAAGGAGGCTGTATGCAGAGTGAAGACACGACCGCAAGCTCAATACAAGTCAATGGAAAAGTCGCTGTAGCAGTTTTCAAGATAAAGGACTGTTTCCAGAAGATCCTGAAGAAACCCCATGGAAGATGGAAGGTTGGAGTGTCGCCCCACCCGTGGATACCCCAGGAACCAAGATACCTACACCAGGGAAGCCGGGTGTATAGCTGCTAAGTGATGTCGAAAACCGCCTTAGATGACAATGGAGGACTTCAGTGAAGATGCTGCTGAAGAAGAAGGTGAAAGAGTACGGTGGAATCCAAGGGTGAATTCTTGATGAGAAGTACCTGCAAGCAGAGGTGACATAGTCTATGCCACTTGGGAATGACCAGGAGGCACGGGAGGCCAATGATCAAGGATGACAGAAGATGCAGGTGAGGTGAAGGTGCCCTTGTCGCTGCAGCTGTGAGAACTAAGCGATGCTGTGGAAGACCAGGAGCCGTTCACGAGCTGTCCCACGTTGTAAGTCGAGAGCCAGGGGGTTGGTGTCCGGCGGGAGCAACAGAAGAGGAAGCAAAGAAGGTGCAGTGTCGGGACCAGTAAGGTCCAAGGGACTAACAAAGTGCAGAAGAGTCAGAGCAGGTGGCAGGCAAGCAGGGGAGCCCAATGGAGCCAAAGAAGACACTCAAGAAGACCCACAGGCCGAAGGCACAGAAGTCGCAGAAGGACAACGAGCAGCTCACCAAGAATGCAGGCCTACAGTGCAAAGTATGCGGTGAGGACGAAGATCTTGGTAGCAGGTTCTTGAAGCCCGAAGATCTCTGGAAAATAGAGTCAACAAGCCTTGGCAACAGCAAGTCGACGCAGTGCACCAGCGGTGCAGACGAGGGATACTGACTTCAAATTTGCTGAGAAGACAGTGCAAGCCTCGAGGGAGTTGCAGAACCACCAGCTGTGTTGCTGAGCCTTTCAGAGTCCACAGGATGTCAGGAGCAGAAGACCGGTCAGCTTGGTTGCGGTGCCCATAGATGCAGGGGAGTGACCCCTTCACTCCAAAGGAGATCCCTTTGGGTGTCTTAGATAGCCACAGGCCTGGAGAAGGCGCACAGATGATGCAGAAGACTGGCAGGACAACGAGACCAGGAGCAGGAGGAGTCTTCCCAGACTTCCCAGTCTTGGTTCGCAAGGCTAAGTCCAAAGTGCCCAGACGGTTGAAGATGAAGTGGTTTTGGATCTGAATCTTCGCCCACGACGAATCTGAATCTTGCCCACATTTAAGCCATTAAGTACCCTAGGAAAATGTTTGGGACTGTTCCGGGATCCCTCCGATAGGAGGGGCTGGACAGAGGGGAGGATACTCCTATGTCCTTTCTCTAGTTTCACACCAGAGCAGGAGCCAATGGCTTCCAGAACTGGTTCCAACTGGAGTATGGAAGGAGGGCACCAAATGTGCCCTTCAAAGCAGTCTTGTGGCGCTGGCAAGCACCCCCACCCCAGCCGAATACACTAAGTCCTATCTGGGAGGTGGTTACACCTCCTTGTGACAGGAAGCCTATTGTTCTACCTTCCCCTGCTCGAGTCTGTCTCAGCAGCAAGAGGGCAGAATCTTGTCTGTGATTGGCAGCAGCACTAACTGGCACTTAGACCCTGAAAGGCTGGTACCGGGATTACAGGAGGGGTTCCTAGGGGAGCCCGCCAGTACATGAGCATCTACATCCAACACTGGAATAGGTGTTGGGGTAGGATTCCAACATGTTTGATACCAAACATGCCCGGTTTTGGTGCAGCCAATATATAGTTAGACATCACGTAATTGACTTGATGTCCATTATATGCCTAAAATGGGTGCCCGCACTTAGAAAGCCAGGAGAATCGACTCCTAGGTATGTAGGGGGTGACCTACTTATGCATGGCACTCTCACACTTATAACCAAGCACCCTGCCTTTAGGATTGAAAGGCATACCTCAGGGGTGACTTGTAAGTTTTAAGTGCAGTGACCTCAGATATAAGGAAACTTATATCTGTTGTGAGAGGTGCTAGCACCAGCCCACACAGGCTGCAATGGCAGGCCTGTAGTCACAGTTTGAGTGGTCTCTCATGGGTGGAACAATACAAGCTGCAGCCCATGGGAGACCCCTGGTGTACCTATGCCCTGGGTACCTTAGTACCATATACTAGGGACTTAGAGGGGTACACCAGCAGCCAATTTGGAAGGTACCAAAAGTACTTACCAAGTCCAGTTTAGGGAGAGAGCACAGTGAATGGGGTCCTGATTAGCAGCATCCCAGTCAGACTAGTCAGAAAAACCGAATGCCACCAGCAAAAAGTGGGGGTGACCATGAAAGCAGATCCTACTTTTCTACAATATTGCCATAGGCAAGGAATAATTGATGAGATTGTCTGACTGAGTGTTAGACCTGGCATCCTTGGCATGGTTTCCCCTGACTGTTTGCCTCTACCTCCTGTATTTTTGACACTGAGCTGGATTTCGTTTTTGCTGGTTTAGATGCTTTGGGCACTTTGCCACTGCTGATCAGTGCCAAAGTGCAAGTGCTCCCTGTGTAAATTGTTATTGTGATTGGTTATCCATGATTGGTATATTTGTTTTACCAGTAGGTCCCTAGTAAAGTGCACTGAGTGTGCCAGGGCTGTTAATTCAAATGCTACAAGTGGGCCTGCAGCACTGATTGTGCCACCCATAGGAGTAGCGCTGAAAAGAGGTCTCAGGCCTGCCACCGTAGTGCCTGTGTGCAGTTTGTTAACTGCCATGTCGACCTGGCCAGTGCACCCACTTGCCAGGCCTTACCCTTCCCTTTTCTTACACATTGGACACCCCTATGGTAGGCCCAAGATACCCCCCTGGGCAGGGTGCAGTGTGTGAAAGGTAGGACATGTACTAGTGTGGGTAACATGTCCTGATAGTGAACTACTACCAATTTTGCTGTGTAACATGTTTACCTGCATATCTTCCCATAGGAGCAATATGGAAATTTGAAATCTGGTGTCCCAGAACTCAGAATTTAATAACACATCTTTTCGGAGGGATGGTTTTTAAATTCTGTGTTTGAAAATAGCGCTTTTAGAAAGTGGCTAGTTTCTTGTTCAACCTTTCTGTGTGCCTCTGCCTGTTTGTGGATTGACTGTCTGGTTTGAGAGTGACTGGGGCTGGGGTGGCTCCAGGAGTCAGGGTGAGTCAGCACTAGGCTGAATAGACCTATCTGCATTTGGAGTTTAGGGAGGAATAGCACCTGGGCCTGAATAGGGCTGTGCCTGCCTTCCACAATGCTGGCTCCACCTCCTGTGGTACGTATGTTTACCCTGGCCCATACTGACAAAGGAAGAAGTTGTTCACTGGCAGAGTGCACCCAGAAATGGTTTGGACTGGGTCCAGGACACCTCACACATAGAGAACAAAGACTTTTGGGGTATAAATATGAGAGCGAAAAAAAACCTGGAAGTTAGACCACCTAGTGATCAAGAGGAATCCTTGCCAAAGAAGATCAGCTGAAAAGACTGAGGAGAAGTACTGCCCTTGCTGTGTGTCTGGGGTTGGCCTGCAGTTTGCTGTTTCTACTGAGGAGAGGACCAAGGGACTTTGATGTGTGCTGTGTCCCATGCCTGAAGAAGGACTTTGATGTGTGCTGTGTCGATTAGAACAAAAGTATCCAAGGGCCTGAGAAGAGCTGGCCTCCTGTTTCTGAAGTCCCAGGCACAAAAGGACTTCACCCCCAGCTTTCCTGAACTTCCTTGCTGGGACTTCCAGTATTTCAGGAGGGCCTGTAACTGTGTGTGAGGCCTTTTTGCTGTGGGGAGCTGGAAGCGCGCCGCAATGCGAGAGAAGCGTAACGCTGCCGCAGCAGCCGCTGTTGCATCATCGAGGAAACATGTTGCTGCTGCCACTGATTGTAGAGCTTCGTCAATATATTTTCCAAATAACGCTTCTCCATCAAATAGCATGTCCAGGGTTTTTGTCTGAACTTCTGGTCTGAATGTTGGCAATTTCAACCAGCCCTGCCTAAGGAAGACATATGCTTCAGCTGGCTTTCGAAAACCTGAAGAAGCTATATCAACAACACAGTCTATGATCTCAGAAGAAGCACTCTCTCCTTCCAGGATAATCTTCCTGGCATCAGGTTTATCATCCTCTGGCAGAAGATCACTATACTGTGTCTTATCTGACCACATTTGCCTGTCAAATCTCCCTAGAACTGCCAGAGAATTTGTTGCTCTAATTGTTATCACAGCCATGTGGAGAGAGACACGTTTTCAAATCGTGTTCAGCCGATGCCCTTCCCTATCTGGTGGTGTTATGATAGGGGTAGCAGGGTTCCTAGAACATCTCTGAGCTGCTTGACCGATGACCAAATCTGGTCTCATTTGTCCAATGAGGCATGCAGGAGCGTCATCCAGTGCCTTGTACTTTTTATCTAACCTGGGTTTAACAGCTGTCACTGTGGCCGGGTTCTTCAGTATATGCACTCCTTCCTGCCAAATAAAATCTATAATAGGCATGGATCTGATTGATTTTTTAATTGCTTCCTTAAAATCATAAAGGAAATACTCTGCCTGTTTGGTAGAGAAAGTCAACTGGAAACGTTTCGCCGCCCTGTCCATGATATTATGGAAACCTCCACCGGAGGGGCATTTGGTCAGAGATGGTGTAGGTATCAAATAATCATCCCACTCATTGATAGTGAAGGACAATCCCTGATCTCTCTCTATTTTTCCTCTTGATCAACGTTGCACACTTCAGGATCATTCGTCTGGGATCCCGCCCAAGGTAATGAAGATAGTAGGGTTCCTGGGATTTGCAAAGTGCACGGCCTAGGATGCAGCGTTTTTTGTGCAAACTGAGTTGAAGGTGGAAAGCAAAGGGCAGGAATAGAAGGAACAGGTTCCATGAGTTGTTTATAGTAGTATTTTAACATTTCTTGAAGATTGGTTACTAAGTCTAAAGGCTTTTGTATAGAGCGCTCTTGAGGAATATATTCAGGATATTGTTGGTATCCTTCCTAATAGTATTCTTAGCCATTGAAGTCCTGGCATTTTACATTTAATTCTGAAGGACAATGAGCCGCTTAAAAAAGACTTGCTACATCAGATTCATCCTGCAGTAGGAGAGCTGGTGGAAAAGACAAAACCCTGCTTGGTGACGTGTGGGCCGGACGAATTACATCAACATTAAGTTTTTCACTACATGTAAGGTGTGACACAGTCACTAGAAGTGTTAAAGGTGCTTTGGATGATAGATTCTGGGTCTACGTCGATGAAAACTCTGTATTTTCGCAGGCAAAACTAGTGGTTCTGATGGATGTGTCTTCGAAAGTGTTGTCAACAATGTCGTCTACGGTATTGTCATCGACAAGTGCTCCGTCTACAGTAGTTTCTTTGGAATATCCGTTGACATGGATGTCTTCGTCGAAGGTGCAGGATGCTTTGCCATCGACAACGGTGTCGACAAGTGCTTGGATGAACGCTTCATTGACGTAGGTGGAGACTTAGATGCCGTCATCGATACCAGTCTACAAGTAACAATGGTCACTGAAGCTGTCGGAGACAATGTTATTATTAATGACGATGATGCCGTAGTGAATGTAGACGTCAATATCGTCGATTCATCGGCGAGAGCATCATCGACGGTGTCGTCGTCTACGGAGTAAAAGAAGTAGAAATCTTTCTTTTTTCAGTATGAATAGATGCCGTCCTTGACGGGAGGAACTTTGATGACCTATTGCCAGGAATAAGTCTTTAAGATGGCTTAGAAGGCTCAGAAGAACCCTCAGAAGGTCTGTGATGAGATTTGTCCTGATATTTCCTAGATGACTAGGTGTCTTTAGGGCCTTTTTAGGGTGTTCAGAAAGCTCTTTATCTGATGATCTATTTCTTTTTTGCGACTTGGCAGATGTAAGAGAATCATCGCTCTCAGCCTCAGACACAGGATAGTCTTTAGATTTAACCCTCTGTCACTACAAGAGAAGCCTTCCCTCTCTGTCCTTGAGGGTCTTCTGTGAGAAATCCCTTTTACAAATGGTCTGATATGGTCAGAAAGTTCCAAGGGAATATAGAAAGAAATATATATCTGATCTAAAGATAAGGTTCTTGAACCAGAAGAAACAACTGAGCAGATCTCAGGGAGTCCTGACATTCTCACGACGTGTGGTAGAAAATCTAAGGGAGCTAGCCTATGTGGGGATGGTTCGAGAGGGTGCTGTCGCCTGATTTGTTGGTGACTAAGTTTGGTCCTTTTTAAAAAAAAGCTCATAGGTATGCTATTTATTTTCATGGCCACTTCCTATGTAGCCTATGCTATTCATATTATTGCTTTAATTTAATACCGTGGGACTCCCACTTCAACGACGGTTAATGATTAAAGCATGTAAATCTATGAACGATCCAATACTGGAGAATGTTATCTCGCAAGGTGGAGGAGGAACATGAGTGTGAGAAGGGTTGTGCTTCTTTCTGCAGTCTCTGCTGGAGGTGTCCAAGAATTTTGCACTTGGTAAAAACCATGTTGGCTGTTTCCGGACACAGAAGTTATTATTGCTCTCAACACTATGGGTAAAGTTAGACCAATAGTCAACTTTTCAGTATTTATAAAGGGACTTCCAAGTAGTATCTTTGCACCTGCATTCGGGTCATATGTGTATGCGTAGGACATGTGCATGTAGATAACAGTAGAGTATCACAACATGTCACCAAACATTGGATTGCACAATGAGTGAGGTACACTGATTACTTGGAATTGCAATAACAAAACTTGTTGAACAAATGTGATGGGAGTAGGATCAGTTAGCTAAATAGGGGGTGTTTTGGAGGGGTAATTGTGATGGCAAAAACATACACCTATACAACATTGAACATATAGCATGTAAAAAACAATACCATAAACCTTTTCATATGAACCTTGAAGTGGCAACAAGAACATCAAAAGTATATTTGTTAAATCTCTTCTACAGTTGCACATTTAATAATTAGTAATATGTCAGGTAATATCTTCCACAAGCAGTTCAAATGTGAATGTTATAAACAAGTCAAAACCTCTAAACAAACCTCAGATATCCAAGTTTCTCTCAAACACCACACATAAACACACACACACACACGTCACTGCTTATCATCCCCCACCCAGTGCCAGCAGAATATCATTAGCCCAACAGTCAATATCAGCCTGGCTGCACACAGAAAATATGACCTGCCACAAAATTTTTTTAGACCTTACAACATGTTGCTGAATGTGTTTGTCGGTTTGCCCCTTGTAATAAGACACAATGATTTGAGGAGGAGACCTAAGAGGATCTTCAGACAAAGGTTCAGCCTCTTTGGCATGTCCAGCCAAGGTGTCACCTCTAGATTCCGTCCCCCTGATTCATCTTGGACATGGTTTGTGAGTGGGAGCAGGGTCTTAACTCTGAGACATTCTGCTCCCATGCCATCCCAGCCTATGTCAAGACCCTAGCACCTCTACATTTCTTTGCTACAGCGTCATTCCAGAGGGGGTCCAGTGGCATTGTGCGCATTTCAGTCCTGATGCTTGTATCAGGTTCTGAGCAGCATAAATAGGAGAGTGCCTCGCCACATAGATATGCCACATAAACTGGCATAAGACAAAGGGATGCTAGGGATTTCTACCTCTTTTCCCACTTCCCAGATGTGGTAGGTGCAAATGATTGCACACATGTGGCACTTCAGCCACTTTATCAAACAAAGGGGTTGTGCTGTTCCTCAGTGTAAAATTGCTGCTGGAGTCACGGGTGACCAGGTCCCACTATATCAAAGAAGGATATAGATGGGGATCCATATGTTGGATCTTAATGCCCTCACACACCCTTTCAGGTGTCATGCTTCATCATTTTGGCTGCTCCTCATTGGGTCGGCGATGCAATACCCAACGGGCTCCCCGATCCGGTCCCGTGCTCCATGAGATGTTGGTAGCCCTTTGCGCTATCTCGCAAGAGTTTGCGCCCGCGATCACGGCATTCGTCTCGCGATCATACACCGCGAGAGTATGAGATCTCGAACACGTCATTCTCCTCCGCGAGCAAGACCATGAAGACTCAAACACGTCATATCGAACGCGACAAGGAGCGAAAGAACCCGAACATGTCATTCTCCACTGCGAGCGAGAGCATGAGGACGCAAACACATCATATCCAACGCGACAGGGAGCGAGAGAACGCAAACACGTCATTTTGGACACGCCATTGACATCCGGCGGAAGTAATGTGAAGCTCGAGTACTCGAACATGTAAAATTTTCAATCTGGAGAAGAATATCAGCTCTAGCAGCAGAAAATCTTCTGCAAATTATGATTTGGATGAAGAAAACCTCCTCAGATTGACATTTGGCTGTCCTTTTTTGTGTCTGTCTTTCCGGTTACAAACTTTGAATCACAACAAATCCATCACCACCGTCTTCTACTCTTCTTATTTCAATATACGAGCTTCATCTGTCTGCACAGTACAGTCCTCCGAATCCAGCTCCTCCGCTCCATCCTCCTGAATCTCCCTATATCCATTGCCCTCAAGACAGATGATGATTGGATGATGCTAAATAGAAGAACAAATAAAATGTTTCCTAGTCCCGCCAAAAAGAAGTGGAACATGATGACTCTTATAGCTATCCTCCTTTCTGAGCCGAGAGAGACTGCCCATTAACTGAAAAGTGAAAATGAGATGGAACAGGTAATGAAATGATGCCATGCATTGGACGCAGACTGAGTGATTTTGTTGTTGTTTGTTGTGTATGAAGTACTTCATTGTGCACTAATCATCCTTCCACACACTAAACGTAACTCAAGTCAATTTCCCCCTTCTTGCAACTATTTCTAATAAGAAATTTGTACTTATACTGCAGCTTGATACATTGCTTTTGATTGAATACAGGAAGGGGACTCAATCTGTACACTGCACACTGAGTTTGACAACAGCACCGTCAATGATGATGATGGCAAAAAAGACGGCCGTTAACTTAAGATGAGAAGGAACAGGTAATGAAAATGAATGACATGCATTGGACACCTGACTCTGAGTGATTGGTGTTTGTGTTTTTGTTGTTTGTTGTGCATGAAGTGAAGTCAAAGTGTACTAGTAGTCTTACCGTACACACTGTGACTCAAGTCAATAATATTTCTACTCTTGTTGTGTAATAAACAAAATTGTACTTCTACTGCAGGCCGATCTTCACAGTCAGTCAGTACAAGTATCGGAGATGATTGATGGCATAATAATAACAGGAGGACGTTTCATGAGTGGCATAAAAGGTAAACAAGTCAACAACAACCACAGCAGACATAAATGTCTGTGTAGAAGGGGAGTCGAGTGTAGCGGTGGGATGACTGCGGTGTATTGATTTAGTGACTTAAATTGTAAAATGCTATGTTGCTGGATATGTGCTTTGTCCAACTCTTTAAAAAAATGTACTCTAAACGGAGGATGTGCTAACTTGCTAAGCCACATGCCGTCATTGTGGGCCTGCTCTGTCCTGTTGTTGTTGAAGGTCAATGCTGGAAACAGACTAGAGTAGAGATGATGCCTACATGCCGCTTTGGAAAGTGTTCTTGTTGCACTACACCATAACTTGTGCATTTTTTTCCACTTTGTTTCTCAATATCCCTTTTGTTTTTCATCTACAATTACAGGCCGGGCCTTGCGCTATACTTGGGAAAACATTACGTTGCAAACTTACCTTACCAAAAAATCTACATTTGCCAGGCAGGCAGTGGAGACTGGCAACACCCAAGATTGATGGACAAGAGGACCAAGAGGAATGCCGAGATGCAAATCCACATTTGACCAGGATAACATAGTAACAGTATCAACTTTCATCATCTTTTCAATATTTTGATTCAATTTTTTGTCTACAATCTTTACAACAGTGTGTTCTTCTTGTTGTTATTATTATCACTAGGTTTGCTCTCTGATTATGATTCATCCCTACCAATATTTCTCATTTTTATTTTCTATCTGTAAAAGTAAGCCCGGAAAAACTGAACAAGAACTGTATGTAATTCGGGTCTCCTTATCAATCATCATCATGCATGCATTTCTTTTTTCTCCCTTAACATAGGCAGGGGGGTTTCATCCATAGGCACCCCCATGTGCACCCCGCACCCCACCCCGGAGTCCATGGGGGCCCGCAACGGGCCCCCCAAGCATACTCCGCATGCCTTTCCGTGGCGGCAATGCGTCACGGAAAGGCATCCCAAAATGCACATTGTAATATGGCTGGCGGTGTCTTTGAGACACCACAACCATATTGAACCCTTTTACGCCCGGTCGACATGTGGACAGGCCCCAGAACTATGCAATAGAGGGAAAAACAAGATGGCCGCGCCTATTGCGACCGCGTGGGTAAGTTTGCGCGATATTTTCTCCCCGAGCACGCAAAAAGCGTCGTAAACGCATTCCTGAACAGGAAATACGTACCGCGAACGGGCGCGAGCATGCATTGCGCGACCCAGGACAGGAAGTAAGCATCGCGAGCGAGCGGGACAAGTGAAAACAAGATGGCCGCACCCATGAGCGACCGCATGCTTAAGTTGGCTAAACATTTTCAAAGCGATCACGTAGAAAATATCGCGAACAGACAGGAAAAAAACGTCTGCGTCTTCGCGATATTTCCGCGTGTTTGCGGAGATTTTTGACATTTTTGTGATAGTTTGCGAAAGTGAATTTTGCAAATTCCGCCGATCCCAACCTTGGAATGCCCCTTCCTAATAGCGAGTCGCTAACCGTATTTTGCGAGTCACTATTACATTAGCGACTCGCACAATAGGGTTGGTACATTGTGTTACCGTTTGTTGCGGTCGCAAAAGGGCAAAATGTCCATCTGCGACCTCCTAAAACATCTGGCCCAGATTGTTTTAGTTCACCATTTCCATCTCAAATGGTGCAATTTACTCCTTGCCAATTTTCTATCATGCTACCTAGAAGTATCCTTGAGACAGTTACATATAACAATTGGCGGAGTTTCAGCATCACACACACAAAACAAAACAACCTTCTACTTTTTAGTTGAAGGCAGCCTTTTGTGCTCATTCTGTGCCATCCTCACCTCACAGATATATCCTCTGCTGTCCTGCTACACCTATCCTGTCCCCAATATGGCTGACGGACTTGATGACAAAGCTCCCTCCTTCAGTGAGTCAGAACTGAATGTACTTACCGAGGGAATGTTTGATAGGTACCCTCAGCTTTTTTTGGGCCCTGATAGCCAGTTGAACAATGCAGCATGTATGCAAATCTGGCGTGATATCTCTGTGTGCTGTGGTGCACTGGGTGTGTACCAGTGGCAGAGCAAGATGTGTCACAAGTGCTGGGAGGACCTGTGACGCTGGGCCCACATTATGGTCCAGGATATCATGGGCGTGTCCTACCAGGCTCATTCACAATGGCTCCCGGATAGGCCCTCATACAGGAGGTTCCTGGAGGTGGCCTGGCTGACCCTCCATGCTCAGCTGAAGAATATTGAGCAGTATAGAGCTGGTATGCGTATGAACTGCATTATGTGTCTTGAAGTATGATGTCAGTGGTGACAGAGATGCCCCAACATGTGTTGTCACCTTTCACTTTATCTGAGTGATGCTGCAATACTCATAAGGTCTAGACATCAGTGGAGCTATTTGAATGCTTTTCTGTGGGAATTCTGGTACTTGTAGTTTTCAGAACACAAATGGTTACAATTTCATTACAATTGCCTTTTTGACAAAATAATCATGATTGTTAGTTAACTAATGGCCTTATAACTGTTGTAGGCTATGGTAAATGAACTACTTTGTAGAATGTGGAGATTAGTGTGCTGTATATTGTGTCTTGCATGCTTTTGATGTGTGTTTTTGGCAAGACAAGTACTATTTGTTGTCAAATGAAGTAAAGGCTGGCAAGTCACTTGTCTCAATTGATACATAGATATCCAAGGTGTACTAAATGCACAAGTATTTCTCAACAGTGGTATGCATGTCATTTCCAATTTATAGGTAGATGTAAAAATGGTTTCCAGTGTATAGCACAAAGCAGTTTTGTCATGCAAAATGTGACTATTACCATGTAGAGTGTCTGATGTTGTCTAGGAATATACAGAATTAAATTTTTGCAAAGGTTATATCCAAGGCCTTGTTTGCATGGGTACAACAAATTTAGCATGTATGGCGGGTTTCGCTATGCTACACAACATATGACTGCTGTTAGTAAGTGTAAAACCGTTGACACAGCACATTTTGGTAAAAGGATAAACCTGGATCCACGTTTAGGTGAGGAGATACCCATCCTGTCTCGGTACTATCTACACTTATAAAATTTGAATTATGTTTGTACGTCAGGAACCTCGCACTGCACTAACGCTGAAGGTGAGGTTGGTAAATGCTGAAGAATATACTGACCTAAATTAAGAAAATTGTTATTGCTTAATGCATTTCTTGACATTGCAGTGACATTACACCAACTTTTAGTTTCAACCTTCATATTATTGGTTAGTGAAATCAAGGAAATACAATGTCAGCACTTGATATATGCTGCCTCTACCTTTATTAGAAATTGTACACCAGCTAGGATGCTTGATTCCGGTCCAGGGAAGACATGGCTTGGCAGTTCAGGCTGGACTGTTCCCATGAGGCACAGGGTCAAGGCTGATTTGCATATGGCCATGTCTGAACTGGGGTGGTGTGGTGAGCAAAAAAACAATGGATTTAGGCCCAGATCTCTGTACTGGGGTGAATGTATGACATTGTTCTGCATTCTGTACATCAACTGTTGTTTTTGCATTTGTCACCCCGAGTGGGACGGGTATGCTCAGACGTGAGTCCCGTGCTCTCCACGCCACTGGAGTCAAGCTATCCTGGCTGAAGACGGCTGATCGCCAGAAACCGGTCCTAGGATGCTTGATTCCGGTCCAGGGAAGACATGGCTTGGCAGTTCAGGCTGGACTGTTCCCATGAGGCACAGGGTCAAGGCTGATTTGCATATGGCCATGTCTGAACTGGGGTGGTGTGGTGAGAAAAAAAGCAATGGATTTAGGCCCAGATCTCTGTACTGGGGTGTATGTATGACATTGTTCTGCATTCTGTCCATCAACTGTTGTTTTTGCATTTGTCACCCCGAGTGGGACGGGTATGCTCAGACGTGAGTCCCGTGCTCTCCACGCCACTGGAGTCAAGCTATCCTGGCTGAAGATGGCTGATAATCAGAAACCGGTCCTAGGATGCTTGGTTCCGGTCCAGGGAAGACATGGCTTGGCAGTTCGGGCTGGACTGTTCCCATGAGGCACAGGGTCAAGGCTGATTTGCATATGGCCATGTCTGAACTGGGGTGGTGTGGTGAGCAAAAAAACTATGGATTTAGGCCCAGATCTCTGTACTGGAGTGAATGTATGACATTGTTCTGCATTCTGTCCATCAACTGTTGTTTTTGCATTTGTCACCCCGAGTGGGACGGGAATGTTCAGACGTGAGTCCCGTGCTCTCCACGCCACTGGAGTCAAGCTATCCTGGCTGAAGACGGCTGATAGCCAGAAACCGGTCCTAGGATGCTTGATCCCGGTCCAGGGAAGACATGGCTTGGCAGCTCAGGCTGGACTGTTCCCATGAGGCACACGGTTAAGGCTGATTTGCATATGGCCATGTCTGAACTGGGGTGGTGTGGTGAGCAAAAAAACGATGGATTTAGGCCCAGATCTCTGTGCTGGGGTGAATGTATGACATTGTTCTGCATTCTGTCCATCAACTGTTGTTTTTGCATCATCACTTCCTTGGGTGCAGCCAAATTGTCTACATTGTCCCAAAGACCCACTGTTGTTGTGTCCCCAGGGGTGTGTTCCTTCGCTAATCCCCCAGCTACCCCTCGTGTTTTACGCTACCTTGGGTTGTAAGGTCCTCAATCAACCAGCCACAGTGAGTCCACAGGAGCGGAGGATCTGGACATAGTCATCAAGGAGGACAGTGATGATGGCATTATATTTTACTTTGACCATGGACTCTTCTGCTAAGACATTTTTATTTAACCCTTGTACATAGAATGATTCCCCTGACGCTTCCTGATGTGTTTTTATTATGTTGCCCACCTCCCTCCAAGTTCCCTTGCACATTCTTCATGAAGATTCTTTTTCACTTTCTCCCTTTCCAATGGACATTATTTATTTGTAATTTATTTTAAGGGTTAATTTTTCAAAAAATATTATTTTTTATATATATATATATTTATATAAGCTACTTGTTTCTCGAGTGCAGCTCGATTATGGACACACCCCCACGAGCATGATGCTGGAGCGGCAGTTCAGCCGCTGAGCCTGCACCACCTCAGACCCAGGGGGCCACGAGCCCGCAAAACTGGCGGGTTTCGAAAGTGGGGAACAAGATGGATTTAAGGCACCGTGGGCTTTTGGGGCTCATCCGTGAGTTTAATGCAATTTATCGACGGTGCATCCACCATGGACTTAATTGAAATCTTCATTTCCTATAAGGCAACGTTCTCAATGATATGCAGCCCATCGGGGCAATTGATATTTGCCAAACTAGAAAATGAAGAACGATAATGCGCCCTTCTGACCACATAAGCCTTTGAAAAAGAGACAAATCGAAACGTGTCAGGCTGTTGTCAGTTGCTGTATTTTAACGATAATCACGCTGCCTGTACCGAATAAAGCTAATTGTTTCTCGAGTGTGGCTCGATTATGGACACACCCCCACGAGCTTGATATATATATATATATAGGGCAACTCCGGTGCACACTCGGGGCATTAGTGGGCTTTGTCATATCCACAGACGCGTTTCTGGCTTCTGCCTTCATCAGTGCGGAAAAGCCATCGATGATTGGCCACAGTCTTTTAAACAGTCCTGCCATTTAATAGGTGTATCCTTGGCCAGTGAGCGGCCAGCAATTCCCGTTGTTTCTGGCCGATGTAGTATAACTGTGTAAGCAGTGTTAGTATGCGTTTATACTATACAGAGAGTAGGAAGCGAACTACTTACCCCTATTTGTTTGAAGACTCGGGGAATAAACCAAGAGCCTAAACCATGAGCCTAAACCGGTTCAAGACTCGTGGATGAAACCATGAGTTCATTGCTGTAAAGTCATGTGCTCTGTGTAGTATTCCAATGTAAGTCATAGTAGAATGTTAGTATGTAATGCTACTAGAATGTAAGTATGTAATGTAAGAATGTAGGGCTGTCATAAGGGGAATCTTGGGGAGTTTGTACATGGTGCTGGAGAAGACAGTTGTCTTGCTGCCTGCTCCTGTTGGTGGCTATTTAAGCTGTCTTCTTTTCCTGCAATAAATCTAGTTATTCGATCCACTGCTGTCTGCCTCTTCACTACATAAATTTGGTGACGAGCGGGAGAATATAAAAAGAAGGCAGCACTCACAAATATTTCGAGCTTCCTTGCGTTCTGCTGAAGACCCGTTTTCTTCGAGAAGCTGTTTCTACTCGTCCCAGGGTAGTCGTCTCATCGAACCATGTCATCCGACCTCTGGTAGGATTTATATTTTTTGATTTTGGCCCTCCTCTGCCTCTTCACTACACTCTGTACTACACGTGTGCAAGTGGTGTTCGAATGCGTTTATACTAATTCTGTAGTTATGCAGTAACCAAAGCATCATGGCCCTATGGAGCGCCACCTCCCGGGCACAGGTCATACAATGTCCTGGGGTGTGCATCTGCGGGCCATTTATTTGCTATTACAGGGCGGGAGCATGGCTTTCACCCTGTGATAGCAAATCCTTGTTTGCCTTGTTGAAGCGAGAGGAGGAAAACCTCCTATCGCTTCAATAAAGCAGATCCGGATGGTAAAAATGGAGAAAAAATAAATAAAGCGGGGTCTCACCCATTCATTTAAATGAGCCCCCTGGTGGGTAATGTTCCGGGGCCAATCCTATTATTATATTGCGGGGTCTCTGCAGTACTGGGGACCTTAATCTCACATGTAAATTAGGCGTGGGAGGGCACAGAGACGTTTTGCAGCCTAGGGGATCGCCACCTCCCCGGGTATTGTTTACTAATTGTTCGGGGGGCTTCGAGGCCAACTCAAGTCCGGGGATTGCCACCCTCTGGGTCCTTACTTATATATGCAGGGTGGGCCTCGCCAGTCCCTGAAGCCTCCGTGGCCCTAGGCAAGTCCTTATTGGTTCTTTAATCACACAGGCAGTACTCATGGTGTTATAAAGTGATACACTCATAGAACCCTTGCAGTTGTAGAATTACCCAGGCTTCGTTTATGTAATAGTCTGTTGGTTTATATTTGGTAAGTGCACAGCAAAATTACAAATGTTTTTCCTCATAACCTCCAATCAACCGGCGATTATCACAATAAACTACAGACAAGTGTTGTCAGAAAAAGAAGACCCATACACTCACTTATTTATTGGTAAAATAACCTTTATTAAAACAACACAAATAAATGGAAACGCATCTTTATTCGAAGAAACAACAGCATAACATGAAATAGGTGGGTGGGACTCTTCCAGAAACAGCGTACAAAACCTGCAAGACAAAAAAGAAATATAAGTATGTGTGCCATTTCCAAGAGAAAAAGAAAGGTAGTCAGAATGAAAGGAAGAAAGTGAGAATGGGACAGAGAGCGAGTGGGTGGAAGGGAAAAGGGGAGGGAGAGTCAAAAGAACAGAGGGAGGAGGAGAAAGAGTGTCGGCCTACTGCATCCAGCCCTCACTGTTTGCCTCCCGTCACCCATGTGTCTGGGACGCTGGGGTCCTTAAAATGAAACCAAAATATGAAGGAGGCCAGAGATTACATTATTATCTATGGCAACATCGCTTGCCTGCACCTGTGCATACAGGCTGCTGCAGCGCAGCCCCTTACTCCACACTGTGTTCAATTGCAGCTCCTGCGCACGAGGCTTCACTGCTCACCTGCCACCACCGGTGTGTCCAACGACGTGCCGGTGAGAGCGCCGACTATGGGGTGCCTCTCTCAGTGTGGCAGAGCGGGTCTCCGGTCGGGGATTGTGTCTTGATACCACAATGGAAGGCGCCAGAATGCCAAGGGCATGATCATGGGCTGAGCATCCACTCCGCCCATTTTGGCGCAACCAACTCAGTGTCTGAAAAAGGAGAAATAATATAATGCTGGAAACGTTTTGAGGTAAATGAAGGTTTATTTCAAGCTTAATTGAGAACACCAGTTGAGTGCATCCTTCCTTCTTGAAGTACGATCTACCAACTGCTAGTGGTAATCGTGGTTCAAATAGGAGTTGGAGTGTTAAAGAATACACAAGGTTAAATAATAGTATGTTATGCCAACCTTCACATACAAGGGAATAGAGCGCATCCTAGAAGCATAATGTGTGCGTGTAATGCAGTGGTGCAAGCCTGTGTGCATGTACACTTACTAATCAGCTCACTACAGTGCCACACAAGCCAACGCCACGTGTCTGTAGGGCAGCGCTGACCGCTGGCTCAGGCCTACAGTAGGGTCTTAAAATGAGAAAGAGATGTGACTGAATGAGGTCAGAGATCACATCATTACACACAGCAACATCGCTTATTAGCACCTGCGCACTTAGGCTGATGCACCCCACCCCTCCCGCAGCACAGTGCTCAATTGCAGCCCCAGTGCACCCAGGCCCCACTGCTCACATGCTGTCATTGTTGTATGTCCAAACACGACAGCCATTGGGGTTCCCAATTCACATTGAGTTTTGAATGCCAGGATGGTGTACACCTCATGGATCCCTTTTGTTTATTGCCCATTGTGATATGCGAGGTGGATGTGGCCATATCACCTGAGGCAGTGTGGAAGAACTGGGACATGTGGTGTTGTTGTAATCCTATTATACGTATGCAAAGTGGGCTGGGCTTGCATATGCCAGGCCAGCATAGGGGTGTGAATAATGATTCTGGGGACCTGGGCGTTGTTCAGTTCCTGCCTGGCCAGGAAGTGTACTTATGTGTGTGTCCCTGTCGCACAATCCGCAATTTACATTAATGTAGCATGTACTGGGAGGGCGGCAACTATTACTAATGAGATGCTGGCCGAAACCATTGAATGGCCAACACCACATGTCGTTATCAAGCTTGTGGATATGCGCAGACACGCATGTCAATGGTGTGCGGTATTATTAAAAGTGTTTCTATCGCGAAGCGCACACCTGTGAATGTGCTCGATGGAGGATGGATCAGCAGTGAGGCTACGTCATACACAGTGATAACGCTCATTACAGTCAAGCAATGCATGTCAAATGTGAATCTGAAAGTCTCATATATGACACACTACTATACTGGTAAAGCCTGACAACAGAGCATACTGCAACACAAATCTACACATTAGTCTTTACTGTTTGTCACATGTGATCTAGTATGTGTACTTTGCCTGTGGCTGATGATACCCCTTCGAGCCACTAACACCCAGGCCGACAGGCAGCACAATAATGCGCGCACACACACTTACACACACACACACACACACACACACACACACACACACACACCAGGGGCATTGTGTAACAAACATTTGTTTTTTGATGTAACGTTTCAGATGCATGGCCATCACACGTGGAAGGCTACTGTACAGACCATGAATATTGATCAAGATGATTGTTGCATGTTGTGTGTAGCAAAAAACTTTTCAAAAAAGCTCTCTGTGCAGAAGAAGTGTCTCTCATCAAACGCTGTAGAGAGAATGACTAAAATGGGTGGGGTCCTCCAACTGTTACAATGGGAAATGATATGAACCAATCAAATGCTTTTTTTTAAGGTCAGATGGCAATCACGCACCAAGTGCGCAAGGAGGCTGCACCCGCGTGCAATTTTGAAAAAATATATTTACCATAATATACGTTTTTTAAGGTTAGAAATATATAAATATTTAAAATATTTTAGATTATCGCTTGCTCTCATATACACTTTAAACTTATTTAGATATGGTTTTGAGACAAAACAAAATGAGGGAAAGGCGTACCCGGCGCGACACCGTACGTCTATGACGTAACACAGGGTCTGGCAGCGTGCACTCGACGCATATGCCACGCGCGTGACCCCATACGTACATGACGTAACACGCGGCTTGGTACTGCGTACCCGGCACATACCAAAGTAGCAGTTGGCGTGTATGATGTTACGTAGGACGCGGTGCCACAAACCCGTCGGATACGAAATGCGCATCCTTTACGAGTTTAGCAATATGGCGGATAGGATTCGCGTGCTGATGGAGCTTGGTATACTACCGGTACAGGATTCCAGTTTTCTCAACAAAAAAAAATATATACTTTTTTTTGAAGACCTAAAACATTACATCATTTTTAAAGAATATAATATTACCAAAAAATAGAAAAAATATAGATTTTATAAATATTAAAATATGAAATATTAAAATATGAAATATTAAAATATGAAACCTTTGAAATTCACTGAAAAAACATAGGTTTTACAGACGTTATTGTTAGGAATTAGCATTTAAAAAACCTTTGAAATTGACTAAAAAAAACATAGGTTTCAGGGAGGTTATAGTTAGTTGGACTTTTGACTCATATAAAACCAGAGAAATTCGCCTGTTATAGTTAGCTGAGCTAACTATAACTTGCGCGCCCGCAATGCACTGCTGATGATGTCACATATTACATCACTCATGACATGGTCAGTGATGTAATATGTGATGTCATCAGCAGTGCATTGCAGGCGCGCGAGTTATAGTTAGCTCAACTAACTATAACAGGCGAATTTCTCTGGTTTTATATGAGTCAAATGTCCAACTAACTATAACGTCCCTGAAACCTATGTTTTTTTTAGTGAATTTCAAAGGTTTTTTAAAATACTAATGCCTAACTATAACGTCTGTAAAACCTATGTTTTTTTTGTGAATATATATATAATATATATATATATATATATAATAGTTAGGACCTAGTTACCATAGGAAAATTGCAACATTCTATTCCCAATAACTTTGGCGCCGGTTGACGAATCTCCGCGAAATTTTCAAAACTCGTGGAGCGCTCCAGTCCACTCCTATCTTGTAAGTTTCGGGGACGTGGGGCAAGCGAGGACCGAGAAAACAGGGGGGTCCAAAAATGTGTTTTCTCCATGTTCATTTCCATAGAAAACCTTTAGACACGGCTACAGCCTGAACTGCTGAACGGAATTACACCAAATTAGGCAAAAAGGTAGCCCTTGTTAAATGGTGTAAAACCGCTCAGTAGTTGCTGAGAAAATCAAAATTAAAAATATATCGATATCTAAACGCGCGCACCTTCCTGAACACGAGCTTCATGCTGTCAACACTTTAAACCAGGAAGTGTTGGCAGCCATCTTGTGCCTCGGCAGAACTGAGGCACAAGAAAATAGAAACACTAAGGTGCAAAACAAGAAAAGGCGGCAGGGAAATAACACCCTGACCCCCAGGCCTGCGTAGGGGGTCCCAACATTTTTCCCAAATTTTTTTTTAAATCGCGGGATGCGCAGAGGATCCGCGGATCCGGCCACAAAATTTTAAAAAATGAAGCGCAGGCTCCTGTGCTTTTCATTTAAATCCCCCACACACTGCCTCAGGGACCGCCACCCACCCAGGCTTTGCTCAATGATTTGTGCCCCCCCGCAACCCCGGGGACCGCCACCCCCCGAGGCTTTGATTTTTAATGTGGGGAGCATCCAAGCCCTCCTCCCGGGGCTTTTAATAATAAATTTGCAGGGGCACATGGCACCCCCGCTGCCCTGGGGATCGCGACCCTCGGGTCTGTTATTTTAAAAAAGATTCCTGTGAGGGGGAGCCCGAGTCCCCCCACACGCCCCAGGAACCACCACCACCCCGGGGCTCTAGTTATTTAAATTGGGGGGTCCGTGACGGACCCCCAAGCCCTGGGGACCACCTACCCCAGGGCTGTGGAAATGTTGGGAGCGGCCCTCCTGGACAGGCTTCTGCAGTGTCCCGGGGTGCCTACCCCCGGGACATTGCTGTTTGCAATGGCAGTGCGGAAGCACTGCGGCTCCCGCCCTGTCATAGCAAACTGGAGTTTGGTTTTTGGAAGAGAGAGCAGGGAAACCAAAGACAATTGCTTTTCCACACGGGGAGCTGCATTTTAGCAGCTCCCCATGTGGAAAAGCGGGAGCCAGCTGGGACCGTGGGTGCATTGGGGCTCCCCCACAGTTCCCAACGAGGTGGCCAGGCCCCGGGGGGTGGGGTTCCCGGGGCCATAAATTGCCTTAGGAGGGGGGCCACGAAGCCCCCCACCAAAATAATATTTCATAAAATGGCCATGCCCTGGGGGATGGGGTCCCCGGGGCCCGGAATTGGCCATGGGAGAGGGGCCCACGCAGCCCCCTTCCCGTTAATATATATATTTTTTTAATTGGGGGTCATGCCCTGTGGGATGGGGTCCCCAGAAAAGTAAAAAGAAAGGGGCCCCCTTCCAAAAAATGAAAAATAAAAAAGACTTGAGATCGTGCCCAGGTCCCGCCCCTCATGAAAATACTCTGCAAACGAGCCCAGTGGCTCGTACCTGAAGGGCTAGTTTGACCCAGGGACTCTCAGGATTCAAGGGGACTTAATCCCTCAACTTAAAACATGACACAGGGTGCCTTTGCGCAGTGGTAAAGGGAGGGGATGGGTCCAGAGGTGACGTGTGCAAACACACTATGTGGCCCATTTTAAGTAGGAGAAATAATTCCCCTGCAATCCTGAGGGCCCCTGGGGGCTAACTAGCCCACCAAGTACTTCCAGTAAGCGCCACTGCGTGGTCTTGCAGAGAGGTTGTCCAGGTCGTGCTCTTTTTACAACTCTCTGCAACACAGCTCTGTGGCTCTTACTGGAGGTAAATAGAGGGCTAGTTGGACCCTAGGGACCCTCAGGATTCAAGGGGAGTTAATCTCCCAACTTAAAATGGCCACAGGGTGTTTTTACATGGTGGTGAAGGGAGGGGACGGGCCTGAGGTAACATTTGCAAACACGCCCTGTGCGTGTTTTAATTTGGGGAAATTATTCCACTTCAATCCTGAGGGCCCCTGGGGGCCAACTAGCCCACCAGGTGCTTCCAGTAAGCGCCACTGCACTGCGTTGCAGAGAGGAGGACCAGGCCGTGCCCCTTTTTACACCTTTCTGCATTGCAGCTCTGTGGCGCTTATTGTAGATACCTAGTGGGCTAGTTGGACCCAAGGGACACTCCGGATTTAAGGGGACTTTATCCCCCAAATTAAAACGGCCACAGGGAGTGTTTGCACACATGTCACCTCAGGCACCCCCCTCTCTTCACCAGTGTGCAAATGCGCCCGTGGCACGTTTTAAGAGGTAGTTTTAATTCCCCAGCCCTATTATGTACTAGGGTCTTACAGAGGAGGTCATGGTAATCACAGAGGTACCCCAACGCATAGTATTCCCTAGTGTATGTAGGTGTTTTCACTGTATTAGAAGTGTCTTTTAGCATAGCACTGGCTCTAGGCCTGGTTAGTCAGATTCAGTAACCATCAGTACCCATCAGAACAAGTTGTGATTACAGGAGAACGTTCTGCTCCTCTGTTGGTTCTTTCTGTACATTTCTTCTTCCTGCACTTTCTTCGTCTTTGTGGACTACTGTTGCTTCTTTCTGCATTTCTTTTTTTTTCTTTATGTGCATTTTTTCTTCTTTCTATACATGTTCTACCTCTGTAGGCATAGTTAGAAACTAGCATTTACATGCCTTTGAAATTCACTGAAAAAAAAACATAGGTTTCAGGGGCGTTATAGATAGTCATTTCACTTGTACAAACCCATAGAAATTCCCCCGTTATAGTTACTTCAGCTAACTATAACTCGCGCGCCTGCAATGCACTGCTGATGAAGTCACATATTACATCACTCCTGACATGGTCAGTGATATCACTCATGACATCACTGATGACATCTTAAATTATATCACTGATGACATCATCCTTGTGATAGAGTGGGAGACCTCCTCTGACCCTAATATAACCTTTGATACACACACTCAAAAATAGAAACTAACATTTTCAAAACAATGGACATACCAATATCACTTACAATACACCTATTCAGTAATTCCAAGATCTACACACACATCCACTCATTCACCAACAGTCCTATACAGTCACTCATACATGTACTCAATCCTCATATGTACTCCTACACCTATACATCCTGTTACACACCGACACTCATCCATAGAGTTACTCACACACATAGTCACACATGCAAACAAAGTATCAAACATCCATTTACTTGCATATACAGTTATACACAAACCACCACACTTACTTCTACAGAAACTTACACATACTTACTCTCTTAAGCAATCACTTAGAGAAATACATACTAATTTATACAGGAACACTTCCAATCTCTCACTCTCACATATACTCACTTATATACACCAATACTCCCATATACTATTTTAAAACATATGTGTTTACTAATAAAGACACTATTGAGGTAGTCATTTACTCACTAACACACCCATACACACATTCATCCACCCATACAGTCCTGCACACATGATGTCTTCAACACATACAGTGAGTCACTCATTCATGCATCTATGCACTATGTAATACCCCACACCGAACCATACAGACACTCAGACACTCATAGTGATACTAAAAAAAAACAACTAATAACCTATATAGACACTCATGTAGCTACTCACCAACCCATGCAGCCACTTATACACAAAGTGAGAGATTGATACAGATATTTACATATTTAAACATTACTCACTAACCCATGTATTCACTAACATACACTTAATCAGTTATACAATCACTTTTACATTTACAAAACAAATCATTCATTTAGACACTTATATAGACATTTATTCTTCGATGGACCTTGAGATATACAAATATACATATATAAAACATATTTAATTTTCAGAAAAATAACACATTCACTGGATGATGTATTCAGTGATGTCATTTGAGATGTCATCAGTGATGGCATGAGTGATGTCACTGACCATGTCATGAGTGTTGTAATATGTGACGTCATCAGCAGTGCATTGAGGGCATGCGAGTTATAGTTAGCTGAACTAACTATAACGGGGGGAATTTCCTTGGTTTTGCATGAGTGAAATGTCCAACTAACTATAACGCTCCTGAAACCTATCGTTTTTTCAGTGAATTTCTGAGGTTTTTTAAATGCTAATTTTTTAACTATAACGTGCCTAAAACCTATGGTTTTTTCAGTGAATATATATATATATATATATATATATATATATATATATATATATATATATATAGATATATATATATATATATATATATATATATATCCAAGCTCCAAACTCCGTCAAATTCGTATAACAAAGTAGAGCACTCGGTAAATATCAGACACAGATTTTATTCAGCCAGCATCAAACGGAAAACAAAAGAATACCAATAGACACTTTGAGAATGGCGGCCATCTTAGCACTGTTTCACTTTACTACAAGTGAACTTTAAACATAGATTGTTATCATGATACAATGGCATATTCCAGTCAACAATGCTAATAGAAAATAATAGAGGATGAATGAGAATAAATCATTGTGAATAATCGGCATTTTCAATTATTCTCACAATCCAAATAGAAAAAAGAGGAGAAATCAAGCCGTGTATCGGCCTAAATATAACTGATATTAAGCCGTGTAGGCAAAATACAGTTACAGATCAATCAAGCCGTGTATCGGCTATATCCTAATTCAAAGGGAATAGTATGGTTATTCTTCAAAACACAATTTCACATTAACACCATTACATATTTCAATTCATCACTATCCATTCATCAGTACATTTTCATAAAATTTAAACATAACGGGAGCAACTGAACATGGAAGAAATACAAAACATGGTCTACTCAGAAAAATTATTATCTTCCTAGATGCACTGACATTTCCTCCCCGCTATTCATCTCTAGGGGGGCCTTGGTCTGTAGATCAATTATATGGCGAGACTCAAGTCTCCGTAATCTTGCAATTCTATCACCCCCTCTAGGATTCAAAGGTACATGGTCAATACCATAATATTGAAGCAGGGCCCTATTACCCTGATGCTTTAAAGCAAAGTGTCTTGCTACAGGATAGTGTACATCTTTATTTGTAATTGCCCGCTGGTGTTCCAAGATTCGCATCTTTACATTATTAATGGTACTCCCTATGTATTTTAACCCACAGGGGCAGACCAGGCAATATACTACAAAGGGGGTTGTGCATGTTATGAATTTATCAAGGGATTTAGGTTTCTTCAGTCCAGGGATTATGTATGTCAGTACTCGTTTGCTATGGACACAGGCCCTGCATTTTCCACAAGGAAAGAAACCTTTCATATCCCTCAGTGTTCTGCTCTTTTGTGGTGGAGATGTCAAATGACTCTGGACCAATTTGTCCTTAAGAGATTTTAACTTTCGAAAAGTGATCGGAGATCGTGCTGGGACATCATTACCTATAACTGAGTCTGTCTGTAATATATGCCAGTTTTTAGTTAGCATTTTCCACAGATTGTCCGCATCGTCTGAGTAGGTCGTTATTAGGTGAAACCGATTTTCACAATCAATCTTGCCATCCATGTTAATTTTTATTTTCAGTAAGTCTTTTCTTGGTATCTTTTGTACTTTTTTGAGAGTTTTATCAAGTAATTATGTGTCATAACCTCTAGTTTTAAATCTGGTTATGCAATCCTGGGCTGCGCTTTGAAAATCAACCTCCCGGGAACAGTTCCGGTTGAGACGGAGTAATTCTACATAAGGAATACTCCGTATCAGATTTGGGGGATGGCTGCTGCCAGCATGCAAAATGCAATTGCCGGCCGTCGGTTTTCTATAAAGTGCGGTTTCCAGTGTTCCATCATTGACAAATACTCTCAGATCCCAATAATGTACTTCAGTTCTGCTCATCTCATATGTAAATTTGAGATTTAGATCATTATGATTAAGATATGCGATGAATTCCTCAGCCTGTTTGAAAGAGCCCTTCCAAACTAGAAAGAGGTCGTCGATATAACGACGCCATACCATGACATATTCTGCCCATTTTGCCTTGCTCCCAGCGAGGGCCACCTGCTCCTCCCACCAGCCAACGAACAAGTTCGTGTAGCTGGGGGCGAAGCAGGTTCCCATCACCGTCCCGGAGGTCTGTCTGTAAAGCTCATTTTGAAACAGAAAGATATTATGCAAGAGACAGAATTCCACAAACTGAATCTGCATCACACCATGTTCCATGAATTTTAAAGGTCTTTTGTTCATGAAATATTTGATGGTATTCAACCCTTGTGTATGATCAATGCATGTATAAAGACTAGTGATGTCTAAGGTGATCAATACTTACATGGGATCCCACTGCACAGTGCTAACCTGAGTTATAAAGTCCTTGGTATCTTTTACATATGTGGCAAGTTGTAATACGAACTGAGCAAGAAAAGAATCAATGTAAATAGATAGGTTCTCAGTTAGTCCTCCTTTAGAGGAAACAATAGGTCTCCCTGGTGGTTCATGGAGGTCCTTGTGTACCTTAGGCAATTGATAAAAGGTAGGTATGACAGGTTCTGGATTCCTTAGAAATAAGAATTCATTAGTGTCAAGCAAGAGTTTATTTCGCCACTTATTTAGTAGATCATGATACAATGAAATGCTAAGTTGATATTCTTCTTTATTGGATTTGACATAATATTTTTCATTCTTCAACTGTCGGAACGACTCACGACAGTATTGGTCTCTTGTAAGTAGCACAATATTGCCCCCTTTGTCTGAGGGTTTGTATATTACATCATCGTTCTTGCTGAGAGTTTGTAGGATAGTTCCTTGTTCTCAGGTAAAGTTCTTCCTCTGAGTCGCCTTATACTGCATAGTGACTCTGAATTTCATGAGATCTTGTATAACGGCGTCTGAAAATGCATCGATAGCATCATAAGGCATCTGTGGATTGAATTGGGATGGTGGTTTAAAGTTAGTCAGTGGGGCCTCCTGTTCAATGTCCACTCTTCTCGTTCTTATTGCTATATCATCACAAACCTCCCAATTTTGTTCAGATCGCATTTCCTCCAGCAGTTCGATGGTACTCAAATCCTGGACCACTAGGATATCTGAATCTTTAACTGACTTTAGGTGTTTTGCTATGCTTTTAACAAAATACCTTGCAACACTGATGGTTCTATAGATCAACATGTCTTGCTCACACACATTTATAGTCACATATATGTCCTACAACCAGAGTAACCCTTTGAACATGATCAAATATTAATCAACTCAGGATAGAAGTACTGATTTGTGAATTATTGTATTTATTTATATTTCTTTTGAGTGATTACATATTTACAGTGGTCACTAGGATCTCTCTAACGACTATGCAAATGTGGTGGTGAGGGTTTCTATGAGTTAGTGCGCAATCTGGGTTGGTGCCGGTGTGTAGTTGGGTGTGAGGCATCTGCCAATGCAGGGGGATTAGTTTGCCAAGCTGAGGGGGGTGGTGTCTGCACAGTTGGTGTGTACATGTGCGTGGGGGGACGTGCCTATACAGGGGAGTACATGCTTGGATAGGTAGGGAGGATGCCTGTACTGGGGTGGAGGGTGTCTGTACAGGTAGGGAAAGTGCCTGTGCATGCGGAGGGGTCCCTGAAGAAGGGGGTTGCCTGTACAGGTAGTGGGACGTGTCTGTACAGATGGGAGGACATGCCTATACAGGTAGTGGTGTGCCTCGACACGTCGGGAGGGTGCCTGTACAGGTAGGGGACATGTCTGTACAAGTGGTGAGGGTGCTTGTATAGGTTGGGAGGTGCATGTGCATATGGGGAATGCCTGTACAGGCGGGGGACGTGTTTGTACAGGTGGGGAGAGTGCCTGTGCAGATGAGTGAGGGTTGCCTGTAAAAGTGGGGTGTATGCCTGTGAAGATGGTGGTGTAACTAGCTGGATGGGATGCAGGTTGGTGTGTTTGGTCCTCTCCATGTGTTCAATGTGAAGCAAAATATTTTCAACATGTCCTGCATCATCTTCATGGCCAAGATATGGTGTCTTGCACTCTCTTCCCCATAGATTGATATTTGGTCATGGTACATCCTTGACATGTCTTGCCAAGATTTCACAATGCTGTTCAAGACACGGGTCTGCCTGTCACCCATCTGAGGGATTTCCTGTAGTGAGTCAGAAATGCCAGACAGAATAGCCTCTATTGCACAAATGTCCTTACTCACATCAGACTGTTGTTTGAAAAAATCTTCCTCCCACTGGCCAAAAGGAGCATCTGACATTCCCCTTCGCATGGGATACCCTCTGATATGACAATCATATCCACCAACATGGGGAGGGGTGGCAAGTGGAAGCCTGTGAGGAGGACAATCATGCCTAGAGATACCTGCTCCTCACCAGGGATGTTATGTCATTCAAGTGCTTTTGAGAAGGAAAAGAATGAGGTGTGGCACAACATCCAGAGCATCTGATTCCGGCGAGCGGGACTCATGGTTCGACATCCTACGGTGGTGGCTGCTCAGCTCAGAATCATGTGACTCTAGGCAATAGCTCATTTAATCTCCCTTATGGCCCCCAGCGCATGGATACCCTCAGGGGTGATAAGCTGTGCTTTACAAATTTGGAATTATTTTAAGGCCTGGGATATACTGTCATGGGAGGTGTGTGTAGGAGAAGCAACAGATGGACCTTGGACTTGAGGGCTGTGAGGAAACGATGGTTGTGTTGGGGAGGTAAACTCTGTGCGTGGTTGGCTGGCTGCTGGGAAAAGGCAATCCTCAGAAGGGAAGTGGGAGGTACAATGTTGGCCAGACCTGATGTTGCTCCCAGTCTTTTGGTCAGTTTACCAACAGTGCACTCCCTCTCATCCAGGCCCTCCTTTGTGACCAACACCTGCTCATTGTCTTGCTCCTCATCCTCATCTTGTAGAGCACTACAGGCCACTGACATTGCTGCATGGAGGAGCAGCAATGGAGGAGGATGGGGTTCTCTCCTTGGATTTGCCCACGATCCTCCACTGGTAGATGGTTCAGTTTCATCAAGCGACTCATTGTCCTCAGCACCTGAAAGACAGAGGATGCAACACAATAAGTATTTACCGCAGTATATCATGTGCTACAACAAATGCGTTTGAACCATTTTTCTTTGCTTTTATCTGAAGTTCCACGTGTGATCTGGTTTGTGTACACCTACATGCGACAGCTCACACTGTGGCTTTGAGATGTTTAACGATGATTGGCAATGCAAAATCATACTAACCAGCTCTTGCCACAGATCTCTGTGGTATTGAAATCCCCCGTAATGTTAGCTACTGAACCTGGCTCCTTGATTGTATGGCAGAAGACATGATCCTCAATCCCTAAGCTTCAGAAAGAAGTGGCACCTTAAAGTTCTGCAAGAATAATTAGTGAACATGCAAAATAAACACAGACATCACTGATTATGTTGGGAACAAATCACACACCAACATTAGATGCTTACAAAAAGTGGTGATATCTGCTAATTTATTTTTATAATGATTTGGTGCCTGTGAACGCTTGGGAAAATAATAGTTTACAACACAATATGGCACCCTTACCTGATTGACGGATGCTAATGGGCCTGATTGCTGCAGTCAAAAGGTCTCCAAAATCCCTGGATGAGGTACTTTGGATGACTGAGGTACTCCTGACAGCAGTTGTAATGAAACAAACACATCCATGTTTCAATACTAAGGATGATGTGAATTATTTCACATGTATGTGTCATTAGAATACACTTTCAACACATTTAGTGCTACTCGTCTTTAGATGAGACAATATAGGCAATTAGGTAAATACTTTATAATTTCAATTTAAACGTAGAACCATACTTAAATGGAGGAAAGACTTTGCAAGCGAGAAAAAATCAGAATACAGGTCATCTATCGCTTTTTATAAAACAGCACTATAAGCAGCCCAGGCTGCCTATTACGAGGAAAAAAATCTGATCCTCCTCCAACTCCTCCAGAGAAATATTCTGGATCGCAAAAAAACTCATGAAAGTCCCTGACCCTCCTGCAGACCCTACACGTCCAGTCACCGATGCGAGGAATTAGCAGGATTCTTCTCCGCCAAAATTCTAAATATTCTCAACCTCCTTCCACTCACTAACAATGAGCACTCACCCAAGTTTCATGAATCAGAACCTCAGAATAACTTTCATCTCTCAGAATCATTCACTCCACTCACTGAGGAATTACTCTCTCCTATCTTAGACTCTGTGAAGAGCGGGTCTCAGCTTGACCCTGCCCCTCTTAACATCTTGAAGTTGGTAGCACCCACGGTCATCTCTCCCATCACCAATTCAATTAATGCCTATCTAGCATTGATTACAGTCCCCCAAAACTGGAAAAATGCCAAGGTGACGGCATTATTAAAGAAACTCATTTAGACCCCATCGTGCTGGGCAATTATCGCCCCATTTCATTACTCCCCGGAATTAGCAAGATCGCAGAAAATATGTCAATGGTCTACTTTCTGCGCACCTAGAAACTTTTAAACTGCTTCACTCTTCTCAGACTGGCTTTCGCCCCGGTCAGGGCACAGAGACAGCACTGATAGCGGTAGTAGAGGAGTCAAGAAAGAATCTTGACTCCGTAGGATCTTCGGCCATCATCCTCCTGGACCAAAGTGCAGCCTCTGACATGGTGAACCACTGCACTTTGGTCCACCGCCTCAAAAAAGTGGGAGTGAGAGGTATGGCCTTATCATGGTTGCAATCGTTCCTGGAAGAAAGATTCTTCCAGGTATTCGAAGAAAACACCCGCTCCCAACCAGACCCACACTTTTTAATCTGTACATGGCCCCCCTGGCAGAGATAGTCCCCCCTTTAGGAGTCCACATAGTTACATATGCTGATGACACCCAGCTAATCGTGGCACTGAACCAGGCGGAACAGTCACCTATGGACCTGTGCTCCTGCCTCAAAGAAGTCGCTTGCTGGATGAGCTCATCCCACCTGAAGCTCAACGGTGACAAAACGGAGCTCATGCTGCTGGGCAACCAAGAAAACGTGGCCATGCACCAATGCCAAAAAAGGAGATAAAAAGTTTGGGCATCTGGCTCGACCATGATCTCACTTTTAGAGCCCAAGCAAGAACTGCCGAAGCTTGTTATCGTTTGATCAGAACCACCCGAAAAGTACTTCCTCTCTTACCCAGCCACTCAAGAAAGCTTGTGATTCAGGCGCTCATCCTCTCCAATGCTGGATTACGGCAATGCCCTTTACTTGGGTGCCCCCAACTCAGTCATTACCAAACTACAAGTGGTTAAAAATTCGGCAGCAAGGCTTCTTACGGGCATAAAAAAACGTTGCTCAGCCAAGCCTGCCCTACGTTCTCTTCACTGGCTCCCGGTACAGGAGCGAATACATTTTAACGCCCTCTGCATTTCGCATAAAGGCTTGCAGGGCAAGGGTCCACCTATCATCAAAAATGTTGTTAAACCTTACAAGGCTACGCGAAGTCTCCGCTCGGACGAGCTCCACTTGGCTAAGGTCCCCAGAATTAGGAAGGCTCGGACAGGCGGACGCCTTTTCTCCTACAACGCTTCTAGGCTCTGGAACTCCCTGCCTCTCTGTATCCGCCAGGAAGCTAACCATCTGACATTTCGCAAACATCTAAAAACCTGGCTATTCCCATAAACCCTTCTGTTCCCCTAGTGTCATGACCCACCAGAATTCAAGCAATGTAATGTGTATGACCCACCAGAATTCATGACCCACCAGAATTAAAGCAATGTAATGTGTAACCAACAGCTTCATGTAACCTAGTATTGTTTTACCTTTTGCATTCACCAGATATGCCTAGCTTTGTTGCCTAGATTTATTTCTTTGTTTTGATCTTCTGAATTACATAACCGCATGAATATGTGGGCTTATATGTGAAGGCTACTCATGGCTTTGTTCGTAGTTGCCTTTATAATGACATTCATTCTAAAAGTATGCATTAACCTTGTAATGCTTATTGACCCCTTTTTGCATAACATTAGTTTGCCTCCTTGGTGTTTCCGCACTGTTCACGCTTTGAAAAACACTTCTAAAATGTGTCCAACTCCGGCCTCCGTTTCC
The DNA here is from genome assembly GCF_964261635.1 of Lissotriton helveticus. NCBI lineage: Eukaryota > Metazoa > Chordata > Amphibia > Caudata > Salamandridae > Lissotriton > Lissotriton helveticus. Next base: position 896,226,339 of record NC_136057.1, on the reverse strand, counting down.
TGCCCAGCGCGTATCAAACGAAGCCGTGCTCTTCACCTGCTGCGGATTATTTTGGATCGCGGTTCGGTGCTGATGTTTCCCGTGGCTCTTTCATCTCCGCTGCCTGGTTCTTCGAGTTGGAGGAGAGGTCAGGTAGGTATTTCCTTGTCATTCGGGTAAGTCCTTGGGCTTCTACACAATACTTCGCGCAGTGTAATTTAACTGTTTGGAACGCATTTAGATTCCGGATATTTTCAAAGAAACAAAAGCAAATGACATTTCTCTTTATTATTAAACAGAGTGTAATCATGTTATAAATGTACCTTAAACATTGACCTTTACTAGTGTATGAATGCAAGCCTATGGTACAGCTTTTTTCAGTCTTGAAACATCGTGTGCATTACGGACAAATATAACCTCATTTGCATGACCTTTTTATTTAAAGGTACTATTTAAATCCTGTGAACTTTTGGCAAAACGACATTTTATGCTTCCCACGAGTGTATGGGATTTGAAGGTTGAATTGTAATCTTCAGATACTTTATTTATTTATTTATTTATTATTTTTTATTGATTCAGTTCAAGGCCATATATACAAGAAAATAAACCTATAAAGAGATTATATCATATCCCGAACAGCATATCCATATATTAACTTTGTGGTTTACATATTCAACATAAATAAATAAACATATAAGCAGTAAAAAGTGGTTTAACATAAAATAAATAGCGTCTAAGCAGATTATCTCATTTGATACCAGGAATAATAATCACTAGTGATCCAAATAATCTATCAAAGATTGTGGATTTGATTAGATGCTAGTAATTATCATCAGACATGTTTATTTAATTTGTGTACATACAGGTAACCAGAAATACAGTTCAAAGTCATGAAACTGTAGCAGAATGTTAATCCTATAATTCATAGGTTAATTTAATAATGTTTTAAGTAGCACTCTGCATAGAACTAAATCTGAGAAAAGATTTACAGAACGTATAATAAGTCTGGGGTTCGTTGCAGCTGCTGTCTTTTCAGATCTCCCTCCTCGCAGTACCCTCCCTTCCCCTCATCTGGCCATCCTGATACTCTGTATAGTTAACATTCAGAGACGGGGCTGTCAGAAGGTGGGCTTTTTGAGGGTACTGCTCCCGAGGAACCTGAACCTTGACACCTAGCCACCTCCGCAGTGCTAGGATGCCCCCGGGTAGCCAAGAGCTATACAAAAGCCTCTTTCATTTAATTTCATTAATTTAATTTAATTTTATTAGCCAACACGTTTTGAAATAGAATACTCTTATGAGCCATATACAAGCACATGGAGAAGGGTGACAACAGGGTTACTCCAGTATTGGAACTTTCATAGATTCACATTCTTGAATCATTCCTTGTCATTGAGATGGGAGCCCCCGGTATTATTAAAATTAATTTCCTATTAGACATAGAACATAAGGCCTTAAAACTTTTGTAACATATCCCTGTCCTTTTGTAAAAAAGGACTAAAACTTACAACCAGCCGATCAGTAGACACCACCCAGTTGAACCTCCCTGAGAGAAGCTCCTGTTCCTCAGATTTTCTACCGCAAGTAGTACTAAGGGAGTCTCCACTGAGCTCTGCTCATGTTTTTCTCTTTCTACTCTACTTTGAAGTGTTTTTCCTTTCAGATATATTACCAATCCTGTATATCTGGTTTGAGGTGAATTAAACTGATGCCCATCATTTCAGATACACCTAAGAAAGGTCTTTTCAGATCCTGCGGTACTTGCAGGAAAAAAGACTACACATTGATGACCCACACAAGGACTGCCTTTACTGCCTTTATCCTGAACACAAGCCTAAGGATTGTAAGGTATGTCAAACTTTCTCTACAAAGACTTTGAAAGATCAGGAAGGAAGGCTTCTTTTGTGGCTTCAGAGGCTTAAAAACATTTGACGAATCAAGATTTGGCCGTGAAGCAGCCCTCGTCGTTGAGCTTGTCAACAACATCGTTGACAAGGAAAGAATATAAGAGGAGATTTCTTCCAGAGCCTCCTCTCCAACAGGCTCCTCCTCCTCCTCCTCCTCCCCTTCTGGAAGCACAGGTTTGCTCCCCTTTTCTACAGAAGAGACTCCAACTGTTCGTCCTTCTCCTCAGGTTGCTCCAGAGCAACAGTTGTCATCCTCTGAAGAGGAAATAGGGAGGAGAAGAAGGTGAAATTCATCAAGATGAGTAGGAGTCTTACATTTTTCCCCCACCAGCATCTCCACCTCCTCCTCAAGCAGATTCACCTCCAGAGGATATTGGAGGCTTCCATAATCTTCTGGAGAGAGCGGCCGGGCGTTTTGAATTACCAATGCCCGTGCATCAACAAGATTGTTTCCTGTATAATTTTAAAAAGCTTTACAGGAAATCGGTATGGTCTATGCGTATAACTGGTTATATTTAGGGCTCCCAGTTTTATGGTATTTAATTTTTTTAGCATTTCCATCTGTATTTATCCATATTTATTGTTGGGCCATTTTATATGTATTTATCCATATTTATTTTGTGTTTTGCGTATAAATGAAGTTGAAAAACTGTACATTTCCATATTTATTTAACTGATAGACGTGCACTTATACTTTGATGTCTGTTGTGTTTTAGCTATTTAAGATGTCAAATATTACATAACAATATACCCACTGGTAAATACTAGCATTATACCATAAATTTATGTTGACATATGCCGTTATTTAAATACATTTCATCCTGTTTTTTTACTTCCTATGCTGTCCATATGCTCAGCTCATGGCCTATAATTCATCACAGACAGTATGGAGAGTCACTTAAAAAGAGCATAATTTCTGTTTTTATCCACTTTTAAAAATAAATGCAGACAGAGAATTTATCTGAAAAAATATGTAAAAACGGAAAACAGGGAGCCTTAAATATATTTGAAAAGAGTGAGTGAGAATCATACAAAACCCAGCAACTGTTCCACCTCTGTTGCAAAGGCTTGACAAAAAATACAAAGCTCCGAATAACACTCCCGCTTGCTTAATAGGTCATCCAAAATCCGATTTGGTGATCTCGCAAGCAGCGCAGCGACGATCTAAGAATCCTTGGACCCCTCTGACTACCCCACCCAACAAAGAGGGTAGAAGGCTTGACAATACTGGAAAGCGCTTTTCGACTATGTCTGCCTCCTTAACAGTACGAGCTTCAAATTCCCTTGCTTTAATGGGCCCAATATAATAGGCAAATGTGGTTGAATATAGCACCATTCTTGGATTGACTACCACCAGAAGAAAAGGAGGAAGTGAAGAAAATCCTTCTAGAAGGCGAGTGGTCCACATCAGAAATAATAGACTGCGCTAGGGATGTTACGTCCACTGGTTCCTGGCAACTAGCTAGAGCGGCTAACCTGAAGTTGGCTGAAAGCCACTTCATTCAGGCCAGAGGTACAAACAAAAATACTAGATCTACCTTATAACGGAGAAGAGTTATTTGGCAGCCACATTGATGAAGCTTTACAAGCTATTAAAAAAGACACAGATACGGCTAAGTCTTTAGGTACCTTATAGTACAAGAAAATGCCTTTTAGTGGCTCCCGAGGAAAAGGTATCCAATCTGACAGAGAAGGCTACCAACAGTTGTGCTATCCAGCCTATTCTTCCTCCACTCAACAATACAGGCCTCAATTTACTCACCGCCAACCACCTGCTGCGGCTTACCACAAGTCTTCCTTCAGAGGAAAATCAGGACACCAGGGCAAGGACACCGGTCGCAGCTAATGACTTCTCCTGTCTGTTGGCCTCCGCTCCGCCTATTCCAACCTCAGTGGTCGGCAAAATATCCCTTTATTTTTAACAGTGGAAGGAAATAACATCGGACCAACAGGCTCTACACCTAACCCAATTCGGCCACTCTTTGGAATTTATATAGATTCCTCTACCAACACCTCCTCTGCCTTGTTTTTAAAACACCTACATCTTTTAGAGATGGTAGTTACATTATCTTGCAAAAAGGAGCAATAGAACAAGTTCCCATCAATCAAAGAGGAGAAGGTTTCTACTCCTGTTTCTTCTTGATTCGTAAGAAGTCAAGGAAGTGGAGACCGATCTTGGATTTAAGGAACCTAAACAAATTCCTCAAAAAAAAATCATTCCACATGATCTCTATTCAAGATGTGCTACACCTCCTCAACAGAAATGATTACATGTTGTCTCTGGATCTCCAGGAGGCATATTTTCATATATCCACACGCTAAAAACACAGGATCTTTCTAAGATTCATGGCGGCCGGCAGGCACTATCAGTTCCGCATCCTACCTTTCGGTCTGAAATCAGCTCCCCGCATCTTCACAAAGTGCCTAGCGCCAGTTGTAGCATATCTGAGGCAACAACATCATCAAATATTTCCTTACCTTGACGACTGGCTAATCAAGGCCCCCACTTACAAAGCAGCAAGGACATCTACCAAAGCCGTCTGCAACTTTTCAGAAGATTAGGCCTCACCTTAAATTAAGAAAAATCAATTCTGCAACCATCTCGTCGGCTAGTTTTTCTAGGTGCTATCCTGGACACCATCAAAAACAAGGCGTATCCCACATTCTCTCCTAGGGATGATGTCGTACTGGATTGCCCTCATACCTCATTGCTGTCTTCACATGCGTCCTCTTCAGGAAGCTTTAAATGAACAATGGGCACATCCGATGATCTGATCCAAATCACCCCTCCCATGATTGTGGCGCTAGACTGGTGGTCGCAACCTCACCAGTTATCGCAAGGTTTACCTTTCCTGTCTCAGGCTGCTCCTTGTGTGATCACAACGGATGCAAGTCAGAGGGAAATGGCCGCCCTCCCATTGCGATCTTCATATCAATCTTCTCGAGTTAAGAGCAGTTTTTCTTGCCCTCCAAGCGTTCCTGCCAAGAACACAAAACGCTCTGGTGCTTGTCAGAACAGACAATACCACGACACTGCACTACCTGAACAAACAGGGAGGAACAAGAGCTCTACTGCTCTCTCAGGAAGCTCAACTTATCCTGCGCTGGGCAATTCAGCACAAAGTGTATATAACAGCAGAGTATGTTCCAGGAAAGCAGAACGTCATATCGGATACGTTAGACAGACTAAACACAACCTGCCACTAGTGGGAACTGAATGAATGCACTCTCAACAGCATTTTTTTCCAATAGGGCAAGCCAAACATAGACCTGTTGGCGTCACCATCAGTGTTCATGGGGGAATGCCTTTTCAATAGCTTGTTCCGGCATATTCGGTTATGCCTTTCCCCCATTCCTCTCCTTCCAAGAGTACTAAAAAAGTTAAAGACGAAAACCTGCAAGATCATACTAACAGCCCCAGCCAGGCCTCTCGAACATTGGTACACAGAACTTCACCTACTCTCAGTTAAGCCTCCGATCCATCTCAAGCCATTTCTGTCCCTTTTGACTATGAACCAGGGACAAGAATGTCATCCGAACCCCAGCTCTATGAAATTATCAGCTTGCTCCTGAGTCCAAGAATTCCTACATTTAAGGATCCCAAAGGAGTGTAGGCATGTGGTGGCTAAGGCAAGAGCAGATAGCACTAACAGGACTTATTCGCTCAAATGGAAGAGATTCTGCATCTGGTGTGCATCATCTAAAGTCCATCCTCTCCATTATGCTCCAGAGGAAATTTTACCTTATCTCCTACACTTGGCTTAGTTCACACATCAATTAAAGTTCATTTAGCTGCCATCTCCAATTTTCGCAGATCGGATAATGTTCCATCTCTATGGTCCAGCAGACTGGTCAAACAGTTTCTCAAAGGCCTGTTCACTTTTTGCAACCTTTTGTCCAAGCTTTACCATCGTACATAAAAGATACCTCAGATTTTTTAAGAATTATTAATGAGATTACATGGGACCAGAACTATATGCTAATACGCTTTGATGTAACTGGCCTACAAACTAGTATCCCCTAAGATCTAGGTATAGATGCGTGCAGATACTTCTTGAAAGGAAGATCTCTCGCCTTCCTCATGCATACATAAATGTTACTGGAGAGGATTCTGATTTGCCTTAGAAATAATTTTTTCATCTTTGACAAGCAATTATACAGGCAAACCCAGGGAACGGCGATGGGAACTTGCTTCGCCCCCAGGTTTGCAGGATTGTTCCAGGGCTGGTGGGAGAAGCAAGTTGTGAATACCATCTCACAATTCAATGACCACGTGGTCCTCTGGGTAAGAAATATAGATGACATCTTTTGTATATGGAATGGCACTGAATTACAGGCAAGAGAATTTGAAATCCTTCTCAATGATAATTCACTGAATCTACAGTTAACAAGCCACATGAGCGATACCAGTATAGAATTTCTAGATGTGAAATTGGTGATAAAAAACAATAAGATAACCAGTGAGTTATTTCGAAAGGAAACAGCGGCCAATAACCTGCTACATGCGGGAAGTTGCCATCCGGCGAATTTATTCCGCAGCATTCCTTTTGGGGAGTTAATAAGAGCAAAAAGGAATTTGCAGTACTGAGGCTGGGTATGGGAAAGAAAAAAGCAGTAATGATCCAAAGATTCAAAGAAAGGGGATACAGCAACACTGTGGTGAAACAAGCAGAACTAAAAGCTGAAAAACTGAATAGAAGTGATTTACTAGTGCCCAAGCTCAGAGAAAATAAAGAACAAATCAGGTTCATCACTGACTACAATTGCCAATCTTGGGAGATAAGGAAAGGTTTAAAGAAATTTTGGGAGGTTCTGAGAACAGACAATGACCTTAAGGAGGTCATTGGTGATAATCCGTCTCTTACTTTTAGAAAGGCAAAATCATTTAAAGACACACAAAGTACATGCCTGATCAAAGAAAGAAAAAAGAAAAATGAAATTCAGGGTTTTTTCATTTGTAATTAGTGCAAAGCGTGTAAGCACAGTGGGAACTGTAAAACACTTAAAATCTCACCAGACAAAGCTCCGCACAAAATAATTAAACATGTTAACTGTAATACTGAGTATGTAGTATATGCCTTAAAATGCCCATATACAAGTTCTACGTAGGCAGCACAATTCATAAGGCTAAAAAAAGTGTACTCGAGCACTTGAGGGCTATTAAGAACTTAGATCGACAATATCCGATTGCCTGCCACATCTCTGCAGTACACAATCAGAATGCAAATCTCTTGAAATTCTATGTTCACGATTATATTCCAGTAAGAGAAAAGGGAGGGAACAGAATTTCTGAATTAAGAAGATTAGAATAAAAAATTATTATAAAGTACAACACTATGCATCCTGAAGGCCTCAACCTTGATGAAGAACTTTCAATACACTTATAGGTTATGGTAAATGATATGATTAGTTTAGCTGCCTCTTCCTGAGAATTCAGAACTTTTAATGTTTTTGTATTGTATACAGCACTCTTTAAATAAAGTGAAAATTAGAGGTTATACTTCTTGTTTTTGCTGTTTTAGATGAGAAGATTGAAATACATGGAGCACAAGCAACATAATTGCCCACTTGGGCTGAATTGAAGTGAAGTTCCGCACTAAGATGAACAAATTCTCAAAAAAGGATTTATGGTTTAAAGTAATTGTTATTTTACAATTGTGCATGGGGGTTATTAAGTATTCCGTAATGAGCTATCTGATTCACTTGTGCCAGCCTACTAGGGCAGATTTGTTTGAAACACCGTCTTCAAGGTAAGGGAGCAAACGAGAGATTGTATCTATCGGTGAAAAGTGCACATGTAATGGTTGATTTTTGTAAAAACACCAATGTAAAAGATATACGTTACTAATTTACATTTTGTTAAAAACATTCATCAGTTTTGTGACATGAAATCTAAATACTTTATTGAAAATAACACAGCATCTTGTGTAACCACAGAATTTCTTTTAGGTTTATTGTCACATGCACGTCATGATCTGTAATGTACCTTTAACCCGTTGCGTGCCTCATCATGAGGCACGGTTGAGCTGCACTCATGACGAGCTGTGCTCGTCACGGCCGTTGGAACGTTTGCACGCGGGGCTGATTACCCCGCTGTGCTGAACATTCGAAAAACGGGTGAGCTCGTCACCAGCACGGCGGCGCCGCGCACGGCCCCCCTCCCCCCCGCACAGGAGGTGAAAAACCCCCGCAGAGAAGGGGTTAAAAAGAAATGGCTGCTTTCTTACCTTACCCATGAGAAAAGAGTGAATTAACTCTGAAACGCATTGTGTTTTTTCGTTGCCAAATAAAACACACTGAGCAAATATTGAGGCCACAGCACTGGTTCTTTCTCTCTGGAATTGTGTGCCAGGAATTGTTTGGATTTACGGGGCTGGCTACCCCGCCGTGTGCCCGCCGACATAAAAGCAGCTTGGACTCTGCCAAAGATTTTTTGTGAGAATATATATTACCTACTGGCGGGCACCAGTAGGTAGTTATAGTTAGGACCAAGTTTCCATAGGAAGAGCATTTTTTGTTTTGCTTATAACTTTGGCGTCGTTTGATGAATCTTCATGAAATTATCAAAACAAATTCTTTGTTCAGATCAGCTCCTATGCTGAAAGTGTGGGGGTGATTGGCTAAGGGGGGGCCAAGAAAAAAGGGGGGTCCCAAAACGTGTTTTCTCCATGTTCACTTTAGACAAGGCTACAGATCAAATAGGTCAACGGAATTACCCCAAATTTGGCAGGGAGTAGGGTCTTGGCCTAGAAAGCACGCTTTTGCTTATGTGGTGTGAATTCGTGCAGTAGTTTTGGAGAAATATCGAAATTTACAGATATCGATATTTGGGAATTCTGCCTTCTGATTGGCTGAGGCGTTACGAGCATGAGCTTGCTGCTTATTAGCTGCAAACAGTGCAAGTGGTTGCAACTAGGAAGTGTTGGCCGCCATTTTGTGATTCCGTTGAAGCGAGTAAGGGGAAAAAAGGACAAAAAGAGTGGGAAAGAGGAAGGTAGGAGTGCTGTGGGATCTGTAGGGTGGTTAGAGCGTGCTATAGAGGGAGTGTAAAGCAAAGTATTTACCCTTACCAGTGTAAAAGTGATATTTTGCCCAGAGTGAGAAGGCGGTGAGGTGAGGTGAGGTGCCGGTAAACTCGGGATGAAAGCGTGCGCCTAAACCGTGAGCTCAGTGCTGTAAACTGATGTGCTGTGGGCGCTGTAGCATAATGACTGAAGCGAAGTATTTACCCTTACCGGTGTGAAAGTGCTGTTTTGCCTAGAGTGAGATGGTGGTGAGGTGAGGTGCCGGTAAACTCAGGGATGAAACCGTGCATCTAAACTGTGAGTTGAGTGCTGTAAACTGATGTGCTCTAGGCGCTGTAGCATACTGGCCGCTGTAGCATAGCTGTGCAGGTGGTGTTAGTATATGTTTAGACTATAGCAGGAGTGGGAAGGTAACTACTCACTGGTACCGCTCTGAAGACTCGGGATGAATCTGTGAGTCTAAGTCGTCAGCTGATTACTTTAAAGTGGTGTGTCTAAGAAAGCGGCTGTGTGTAATAAAGCGATGGGGTTTGAAAGTTATATAGAAAGTGTCTTTATTTAAGTGCCATAAATGGACCCACTGGTGCAAGAGCTAGGGCATCTGGCTGATGCAAACTTGAACTGCTTCTGCTGTATTCAAACGTAAGTTCCTGCATCAGTGAATTCCACATTACATGTTAGAGTTCCATGTGACATAAATAATACCTATTGCACTTCAATGAGTCTAAATGTTATGATGGAAATAAATGTAGGATACAATTACCACATGTATCCTTTAAGAAAACAAACAAAACAAAAAAAATAGTAAAATGTAATTAGCAAACTTTTTAGGTTACCTGATACTCTGTTTCTTTCTAACACAAATTTATCAACAGTAGAACATTCAGCAATCTCTTGTAAAGTAAAGTAAAGTCCACATTTGTAAAGCGCACAATCACCCGTAAGGGTCTCTAGGCGCTGGGGGCCGTCGGGAAGATTAAGCGAGCTATTGCCCAGAGTCACATGGTGCTGGGCTAACCTGCCGCCGGAGCCGGGGATCGAACCGTGGTCCCCAGATTCCAGCGTCAGTCGCCCTGGCCGCGGCGCCACACCTCTTCCCATGTACAGTATATTCAATCTGGTGCGTGTGAGCATTGGTAATTGTTCTACCCACATCGGTACTTTGAGGAGGCACACAAACATTGCGCTTCAGAGAAGCACATTTGGTACCTTTCTGGTCAAACCCTACATTATTGTCTTCAGCTATTTCAGAAAAACATTCTTGTGCAGAGAGCTAAGGCATCCAGCTGAGGCAAACTCCAATCGCACTTCTGCTGTATTCAAACCGAAGCTCCTGCATCAGTGAATTCCACATTACATGTTATAGTTCTATGTGACATAAACAATAGCTATTAGACATGAATGACTAAATTGTATAATGAAATTAAAGGTAGGATACGATTACCACACTGTGCCAATCAGTTCCTAAACAATGTCTTCTTTTTTCATTTTGATCGTCAGGTTGTGAGCAGAGGCTGAGGATGAGTAAATTTGTGTGAAAGGGCTACGTGGATAAGAGGCAGGCAGAGAGACGTGTGCACAAAGAATATACGTGGTTTCTAAATGGGTGTCAGGTTTAGGCTAATTTAGCAAGTAAATTGCGTATTTGGATAGGCCATACATCACCGATCCCTGGTTAGAGTGGAGACGCAAGGGGCAATAATGAAGATAGAGTTCATATGTCTGAGTATACTTAGAAAGTTATTTTATCAAAGTAGTACACTTGAAGTGTATTAAAAAAATGTAAAGGAAAAAGTAAAAAAAGATGGAAAAAATCCATCCAAGAATAACGTGAATTTCTTACAAGTCTTGGAGATTCCAGTCCAGAAGTTCTTCATCGGCTTGAGATGCGTAATGTTCCAAAAGGCTATTGTTGCCATCGTGTGAGAAAAGTGAAGCGTTCCAATTCATACCCTCGAAGGGACAGTAATGTTCCTCGAATGTTTGAGTGGCAATTTGAATTGGCAGGCAATCTGCGATGTTGTGAAAGGTCGCACGTTGCAGGAGATCTTTTGCGGCTGCGCAGAAATTCCATTCTGCCACAATACCTTTTTGCATTGCATTTGCCATTGCTTAACTGCTTGAACAATCAAGTTCATGGTTTTCAAGATACTGCATTACCTGCTGGATATCGGGAGCGATTGTTGGGATGTTGGCAAGGCATAGATCCATTCGCCACTCCAATGGGCAAGTATTGCAATAAAGAGATGGTTGTACGCAGATTGCATATGTGTAAATAAATGTTATGTTGTAGCTGGCTCCGATAATAGATAGAGGCAGGCAGCTGAAAAGTTTTTCAGTTTTTTTACAGTATTGATGTAGCTTTGCATAGAGGCGTATTCTGTCGGACATGGTTGTTACCACAGAGAGCGCAGCCATTTTTTACAAGCTAAATTAGTAGAGGGATGGCCGTAACGAGAGCGAGAATTATGGCCACCGTTCCTGTTATTCCAGAGATGATCGAATGAATGAAGTCTGGTTTTAAAAGAAAAACTGTTTGAAAGCATATGAGAAGCCCAGAGGAGACCGTGTTAAAAAAGTGTGCCAGACCTTGAGTGTGAGATGTATTGAAAATTGTGTAACAACTCACAAAGTGTAATGGGGGGTTTGTATTTAAAAGGGAGTGTATTTTACTTGCAGTTCGTGGTAACTGCAGTTGATACATTTCTTTTGCAGAAGTGAGGGACACTTCTGTTGTGAACAAAAGCGCTTTCAGTTTGGTTTGTTTAATGAAATCTGTTTTGAAAGTATGGATTGAAGGCCAAGTTGAAGTTTGGGAGTTAGTTTGTGTGGGTGGGAATAAACATTGCCACAGGAAGTTACTTTGTTTGAACCAGTAAGGACATACGGTATGCCAGCTCACATTCCGTAGGAGTGCATGTTAGTGAGAAGCAGATAACTGTCGTTAGAAATCTGTGTAAGTGTTGGTCTGATTGTGGGAGTTGGCGTCCTTTTAAGAAAGGAGGCAAGATTGGGGGCTGTAAGCCTAGAAGCGCTGTGTAGTTGGACAATCTTGGATAGTAATGAATGACTGCCATTGTGGTCGTACTTTTCACCTGTGACAAAAACTTCTGTATGCTCTTTAAGACAGCAATATGTAAATGGGAGAAACCACTGCTCATGAATAAACATGCTACTTTAAATAATCACATACAACATAACAAACAACATGTACACCTAGCAGACCCAACGACACTACGTACTATGGGAACCGTGGCTAGCCATTTATACAAACCAAACATGGCATGGTACCTCTGCCACACAATGCAGAATGCGGGGAGAGATGGGAGAAAAGTATGTGCGAAGGTGGCAAGTAATTCTCGATTATAAAAGTATACAATGCAAAGTGTTGAGGGGATGTGCCGGACAGACTTGAGTATGCAGAGCACAGACATGTACATGTCAACATACACTGATGGTCTATTGAGTGAAGTAGACAGTGGACGAAACCATGATAGTACAGTCAGTAGGGAAGATTATGGAAAGGTAGCGCGTACGTGCCTCCTCCCCCCCCAAAATGTTTAGCGTAGTGGGCTGGCTCACATACGCATGGCTAGCATAGGGTATGAATAAAAGGCACGTTTCTCTGGGTGTGGTTCCCTTCCGGAATGGCGAATGTGTCTGCCAGGTCTGCGCAGCTTACACCGCCAAGAGGCTGACGCCGTGAGCGAAGGTGGCTGCGTGAATGTGTGTTATATTGTTATTTATAATTCTATTATTTTCCCCTTTCCCTTTAAGTTTCTTGTGTATTTACAACTATGGCACATGCCTTTCAGTTTGCTATGATTCTACATGGAACTAGAATCCTGTCATACTGTAACTGGACCTGGCTCTTGGTAGTTCTGTGCCTTAAGGATTAAACTCCTTATCTTTCTACTTTTGTTTCCTGAATCTTCTTTTTTGAAGTTTTACAATGATGCTCTTAGCCTGCTGGTACTCAGAAACCGCCATGGTCTCTGCGACGCATATATGCCGCACAGTTCACCTTTCAACACCGCCGTATCTGAAGGAGGGCCCACCACATGCCGGCGGAAGCTCCTGGGCCGAGGTCTGCGAGATCGGCCCAGGCTTCTGAGATTACCGCTGGCTACCGCGACACAGGCACACAGCGCCCAGCCTGAGGCCCAGCAGCCTGGAGTGCTCTGTATACTACTAACACAGTAGTCCAACAGGTACCAACAGTGGAACTGTGTTTTGATACTATAGTGGACGATGCTAGAACTGTGTCTGAGAGTGGAGATGAAGGTACTCCCTTCAATCAGGCGCAACCAACTCTAGGTCCCAACAGTGGAACAGTGTCTTGATCCCACAATGGACGACGCTAGAACTGTATCTGAGTGGAGATGAAGTTACTCTTTTTGACAAGGTGCAACCAACTCTAGGTCCCAACAGTGGAACGGTGTCTTGATCCCACAATGGAAGACGTCAGATATTACCTGCTGCTTGGTTTTCACAGAACTCCCTCCGTTGAGGTGCATCAGACTCAGTGTTTGCGTAGCTAACTGTTGCACATGATTATTGTGCTTGGTTGACACCAGTCGGTGCAGTACACCGCGGTACAGCAGGTCCGAACCGTTAAACGGGGTTTTGATTCTATGATTGAGGATGTCAGTTAAAGTCTGTGTTGATTTCTGTGTACCCCCTCTGATCAGGTTCAACCAACTCTAGGTCCCAACAGTGGAACAGTGTCTTGATCCCACATTGGGCGGTGTCCGATATTATCTGCAGCTTGGTTTTGATAGAACTCCCTCCGTTGAGGTGCATCACACTCTGTATTTCAGTAGGTAACTGGTGTACAGGATTATTGGGCTTTGTTGACTGTAGTCGCTGGGCTACATCGCGGTACAGCAGTTCCGAATAGTGAAACGGGGTCTTGATTCTATGATTGAGGATGTCAGAAGTTAAAGTCTGTGATGATTTGTGTGTACCCCCTCCGATCAGGTGCAATCAACTCTAGGTCCCAACAGTGGAACAGTGTCTTGATCCCACAAAGGATGATGTTAGAACTGCATCTGAGAGTGGAGATGAAGGTACTCCCTTTGACCAGGTGCAACCAACTCTCGGTTCCCACAGTGGAACGGTGTCTTGATTCCACAATGGACAATGTTAGAACTGCATCTGAGAGTGGAGATGAAGGTATTCCCTTCGACCAGGTGCCCCAAGTCTAGGGCCCAACAGTGGAACGGTGTCTTGATCCCACAATGGACAATGTTAGAACTGCATCTGGGAGTGAAGATGAAGGTATTCCCTTCGACCAGGTGCCCCAAGTCTAGGGCCCAACAGTGGAAAGGCGTCTTGATCCCATAATGGAAGATGTTAGAACTGCATCTGAGAGTGGAGATGAAGGTACTCCCTTCGACCAGGTGCAACCAACTCTAGGTCCCAACAGTGGAACTGTGTCTTGCTCCCACAATGTCCGATATTACATGCTGCTTGGTTTTTAGAGAACTCCCTCCGTTGAGGCGCAACAGACTCTGTGCTTGCGTAGCTAATGCTGCACATGATTATTGTGCTTGGTTGACACCAGTTGGTGGAGTACACCGCGGTACAACAGGTCCGAAGAGTGAAACGGGGTCTTGATTCTATGATTGAGGATGTTATAAATTAAAGTCTGTGTTGATTTCTGTCTACCCCCTCCGATCAGGTGCAACAAACTCCGTGCTTTCGAATCCAACGGCACCTGGCTGTGAGGCGTTAATGACCACTGCCTCTGGACCACACTGCAGTTAGCAGGGTTCACAATTTAGATTGAGTGGTGATTGTTTAATTATAGAATCCAGTAGTCAAGTAACTACAACTTCTATTGAAATATACACAATATTGTTTTAGTATACTTGCTTGAAGAACTTTTTTTAGCTGAGTAATAGGTTTAGTAAAGTGACCAAATTCATCTTGCAAGTCAAAAGTAACAGTGAATAGTGTAAACTGTGAATAGATGAAATCGCAATTTGAATTGTTTTTATTTATTTATTGCGGAGTTTTCTGTAATTTATGTTGTATTTTGTGAAGAGGCAGTGAGAACAAGTATTCATGGTTGTGTGTGTGAGTACTGCCTTCAATTAACACTGCAGACAGCAGTATTCACAATTCAGATAGAGTCGCTATTGTATATGACACAGTTCTGTAGGAAAAGACATTGCTCTAGTGCGCTCCGTCTGCACCACTCATACGCATCATTGCAGGCTCTGCACATGCTTTTTTGATGCTTAGCGTATGACAAACTGGGCAGCTCAAGTCAATGCCACGTGGCTGTGGGCCCTTGCTGAACGCTCTCTCTGGCCTACACTGCAGACAGCAGTGTTCACATTTGAGATCGAGTCGGTATTGTAGATGACATAGTCCTGTAGGAAAAGACATTGCTCCAGTGCGCTCTGTCTGCACCACTCATACGCATCATTGCAGGCTCCGCACATGCTTTTTTGTTGCTTCTCGTATTGCAAATTGTGGAGCGCAAGTCAATGCCATGTGGCTGTTGGCCTTTGCTGACCGCTCTGTCTGGCCTACACTACAGACAGCAGTGTTCACAATTCAGATCGGGTCGCTATTGCAGATGATGCAGTGTTGATGGCAACAGATTTTGGCCCTAGTACGGTCCGCCCGCAGCACGCATCATCGCCGGCTGTGCACATGCTGAATGCTTTTGATGTGGGTATGTGAGTGCACTAGAACTGATGGAGCGTTTATGAAATAATCTTTTTATGTATTATTTCAGATCTATTGATTGTGACTCAGTATACCACAAGTTGCGGTTCTTTTACGCGATGTCATCAGTGATGTCATTTGAGATGTCATCAGCGATGTCATCAGTGATGTCACTGACCATGTCATGAGTGATGTTATATATGACGCCATCAGCAGTGCATTGCGGCCGTGCGAGTTATAGTCAGCTCAACTAATTATAACTGGCGAATTTCTCTGGGGTTTTATATGAGTCAAATGTCCAACTAACTATAACGTCCCTGAAACCTATGTTTTTTTTCCCAGTGAATAAATATATATATATATATATATATATATATATATATATATATATATATATATATATATATATATATATATATATATATATATATACAAAACGAACTCCCGACTCCACCGCTCCAAAGCAGCTCCAAATCAGGACGTGGACCACACGGCAAGTCAATATTAATGTGCTTTTATTTTCCATTTATGCAGACATGACGCGTTTCGTCCGGTAACCCCCGGACTTGATCACATGACATGTCGTGGACACTATAGTGAATAAATATTGTTCTCAAAAGCACCGGCTCCTCCCCTTCCTTGATGGGCCTAGAAAACAGACTTTCAGATATGTGTGTATATATGTATGTGTCTCACATGTATCATAGTAATTTCATTTTTTACAAAATTTAACATTTCCTTCACAAAACTTACAGTTTGAACATAATAATGGCAAGTGCCCATATTTATCTAAAATGTTTAAAAATTACATTTTTGGAAACCACAAGTTCAACATGATCGTGGGCAAGTGCCCAGATTATCCCAATTATACATTGTCATTATAGAGACGCTATATTATACATAGTCTGTTTCTTAACTATATCCCTTGAACAGCTGTGCAAATGGAACAGTATTTTCTTTAAATCAGTCCTTATCAAAAAAATGTGTTTATAAAAATTTAAATTAAATTTATACTAACAGATAATCAGCATATTTTAGTTTATCGCACTACCTCATTTCATATGACAATGTAAGCTATTGCATACACACAACATTATATGCCCACTAAGCTTCCTTCATTTGTCATTTTGTAAGTGCTGGAGTGAAAGTGACCAGTGCAAAGTAAAGTGTTATAATATATGTGTCACAAAATGAAGTTGGGTATATATACCATTCATATTCCCCACATATGTGCAAATAGCAAAAAACTGTAAACCTTCCACCCAAAGACAGCGGATAAAAACCAGTAAAACCAAACTAGTTAGTAAAACCAGCTAAAATCCAGTATAAATGAAGCTAAAAGTTCACGTAAAAGACCATCTACACACATAAAAGGAATCAAAAAAGGAATAAAAAAAGCCATACATGGGAACTCCGGAATCAAAATGATGTGTTGTCCATCCATTGGTCCCAATGGATGCAACTCTGCAGATTATGACTTAATGTACAAAGTTTTCAATTTTATAAAACACTGCGTTGATAACATATTTATAAAAAAAATTACAAATCCTCCCCTGTATTCAATCTATTGGGCATTTTTGTGTCAAATTGCATGATGTAACGACTTTCCAGCTGTCTTAAGTGAGTGCACTAGAACTGATGGCGAATTTCTGAAATATTCTTATGTATTATTTCAGATCTATTGATTGTGTCTCAGTATACCACAAGTTGCGGTTCTTTTACGCGATGTCATCAGTGATGTCATTTGAGATGTCATCAGTGATGTCACTGACCATGTCATGAGTGATGTCATATATGACGCCATCAGCAGTGCATTGCGGGCTCAACTAATTATAACTGGCGAATTTCTCTGGGGTTTTATATGAGTCAAATGTCCAACTAACTATAATGTCCCTGAAACCTATGTATTTTTTTCCAGTGAATAAATAAATG
This sequence comes from Lissotriton helveticus, assembly GCF_964261635.1. NCBI lineage: Eukaryota > Metazoa > Chordata > Amphibia > Caudata > Salamandridae > Lissotriton > Lissotriton helveticus. The sequence goes on along the minus strand of NC_136057.1, from coordinate 896,208,815 downwards.
AATATATATATATATATATATATATGATGCCTTTATTTGGTAGCGATGTTGCACCTGTAGTTATCTATATATGGGCAGGCAATTTTGTGTTACTATTTGCAGTTGGTATATGACACGAAAATGTGTTATTCACTGCTCGCTACTCTAATTCAAGCATGTAAATCTATGAAAGTTTGAATACTGAAGTAAGAAATAAGCTACTTACCTGCAACTGTAGTTTTCCAGTATAGGAAACTTTCATAGATTCACATGCGACCCCCCCCACCTTCCCTGGAGGAGGCTCACGTAGATATCTCAGTTTTTTCCATTTGTACGCACTTGTGCTTGGAAAATCTGAGGAACTGGAGCCTCTCCCAGGAAGGTTCTACTGGGTGGTATCTACCGATTGGCTGGTTCTAAGTTTTAGTCCTTTTTTACGAAAGGACAGGGATATGTTACAAATGTTTTAATGCCTAGGGCCTTATGTACTATTTCTAATAGGACATTACTTTTAATATTACCGGGGGCTCCCATCTCAATGATGGGGAATGATTCAAGCATGTGAATCTATAAAGGATTCCAATACTGGAGAACTACAGTTACAGGTAAGTAACTTATTTCATATTTGACACACACCACATACTGCTAACATGACATCCAATATATTAGACTATATGCATTCTATAAATCTATGTCAGTGACCTTACAGGGTCTACCATTCGCACAGCGTGTGGTGCTTGACCATATGTCACACCCATACTTGGAGCAGAGGTCACTGTAGTATGTGATTTAATGGGCAACGTCACAGGGCCTAAAAGGATAGGAGTATCATTTCTTCATCATTCTGGGTGACATGTTACAACCAACATACACCAATTAAGATCATATGTGTGAGACTAACGTAGTTTGAGAAAAATATCTATAGCGTGTCTGATAATAGTGTAGTAGATGGGACCACTTCTGGGCATATATACATACCAGTTTGTGCCAGCCTTCCTGCAAGTACAGGAACCACTGCTGCAGTGGGTGGATTTACTCTGGTTGTGTGTGGAAATTAACCCCTTTGCCGCGGCAGTGCGGCACTTCCGCAAAACGGGCAGGGCCGCGTCGGCGCAGCACTACGAAGGTAGTGCTCGCGACGTCCAACGGTCGACGGCAGCACTTAAGGGGTTAAGTCAACGGGCAAATACAACAAATTATATTCATGTACAAATGTTTACATAGTTAATTGATGTTCACTAATTCATGAACAATTTCGGTGCCAGCAGTACTAAGGATTCTGGGACTTGTAGTGCGACAGACAAAATGAAATGCATGAGTCTAATTCACCATGAATATTTGAACAAGCATGAAGTGACTTTCATTGTCACATTAGCAGTTCATTTGTGTGATTAAAACATTGTTTAACCATCACATATTACCTGGCACCACAAAAAAGTCACCAGTCACAGGAAGCACATACAGCAGGTTGGGGTGCATGGTGGAGCGGACTCCCTTCTCAAGTGGGGTTCCGGTTTGTCAACTAGGAACAGCTCTTGCCAGGTTTATCCTGATGAACTTCTTCTTCACCTGTCTCCTCTCATCCTGCCAATTTGTTTTGATATCGGTGATGGTCTGGACATTCTCCCCCAATGCGCTGAATGCAGTAGTCAACTGCTGCCATAGGGCTGCCTTATGTGTTGCACTATTGGGGTATGTAGAAAGACGAAAATAAGTTACTTACCTGTAACTTTAGTTCCCCAGTATTGGTAACTTTCATAGATTCCCATGCTTTTGTATCATTCCCCGTCGTCGGAATGGGAGTCTCGGTAACAAAAATAACATAGCAGTAGGTACAAAAGAGAAAGAAAAAGGCCTAGGCCTCATTCCCTTTTGTAGCATATCCTCCTCTTTGTGTAAAAGAGACCAAACTAGGCATCAGCCAATCAGAAGAGCCTCACCTCTTAGAACCCTCCTGAAGGAACCTCAGAGCCTCAGATATTCGTAGCCGTTGTGTAACAGTCACCATATCTGCTGAAAGCTGAGCTTTCCCCGGGGAGGTGGGTGGGTGCATGGGAATCTATGAAAGTTACCAATACTGGGGAACTAAAGTTACAGGTAAGTATTTTCTTGCCCCAGTATTGGAACTTTCATTGATTCCCATGCTTTTGTATCAAAGTAGCAAGCAGTTAGCAATAAAAAACACATTTTGTGTCATAACATACCTTGCAAAAGCCAACATGACATAAAGATACAAAATGTGCAAAATAACGGAAGGTGGGATAGAAAGGAAAGCTCACCAATTAGTGGAAGAGGTTCCTCAGGACTGCATGGCCCACTGCCGTATCTTCTTGTTGTAAGGATTCCAAGCAGTAATGCTAAGTAAAGGTGTGGACGCTGCTCCATGTAGCAGCTCTGTAAATGTCCTTAACCTGCACACCCGCGAAGAGGGCTGCTGAAGAAGCCACTGATCTTGTGGAATGTGCTCGAACCCTGCCAGTCAGTGGTTTACATGCTGCAGTATGGCAATAAAGAATGGCACTGGTAATCCATCTTGCAATCCCCTGCTTTGACAGAGGGAGACCCTTGCTCGGACCACCAAAAGCAACAAATAATTGGGAGGATTTCCGAAATCCTTTGGTGCGATCAAAATAGAATTTTAAACATCGTTGTACATCCAAAGAATGTAGCAACCTCTCCGCTGGTGTAGCCAGGTGAGGAAAGAAAGCCTTAAGAATAACCGGCTCGTTCAAGTGGAAGTCCGAGGGTACTTTGGGTATGAACTTTGGGTTAGTTCTCAAGATAACTGTGTTCCTTTTGAACTGTAGAAAAAGCTCTTGGATTGTGAGAGCCTGCAATTCCCCAATACGTCTTGCCGATGTGAGGGCAAGAAGGAGAGCCAATTTCCATGAAAGGAACTTCATGTCTGATCGATGAATTGGCTCAAATGGGTTTTTCCTGAGTTGAGTGAGGACTAGATTCAAGTAGGAGGCAGTGGCCTCACTGGTGGATAGACCCGGAACAAGCCTTTTAGAAATTGCTTAACAATCCTGGAAGACCACAACGAAGGTCCAGACTCAGACCGTCTGTACCTTAAAATTGCCACCAAATGAACCTTTATAGATGAATGGGCCAGCCCCGACTTAGCCAAGGACAAGAGATAAGGCAGAAGCTGATGAGGTTTTGAAGAAAACGGGTCAATTTTCTCTCTAGTGCACCAAATGCAAAATCTCTTCCATTTGAGGCGGTAAGTCTTGTTTGTGGAAGGAGCTCTCGCCTGGGAGAGGACTTCTTTAATTTCGTTCGAGATGGGGAAATTCATAAATTCTCGCTGCTTGGGAGCAATGCTGTCAGGTGTAATGACTGTGGATCTGGATGCCAAATCTGTCCTTCAGACATTGTGAGAAGGTCTGGAATAGTCCTCAAGGGGACAGGAGGAGCTAGCGACAACAGATGGAGCTCCGTGTACCAGAACTGTCTCGGCCAAGCAGGGGCTATCAAGATCATCCTGCATGGTTCCACTTTGATCTTCCTGATAAGCCTCGGGATCAGTGGGATGGGGGGAAAGGCGTAGACAAATGTCCTTGACCAGGCTATCGAAAGCGCATTCCCCAATGATCCTCTGTGGTGAAGCCTGCTTGCATAAGACCGGCATTTCTTGCTGGTCGGCGTGGCAAAGAGATCTATTGCAGGTCTGCCCCACTGGCAGAAGACCTCTTCCAGAACTCGCTGTTTTAGCTCCCACTCGTGACTGCCTGAGGATAACCTGCTCAGTCCGTCTGCATTCTCGTTTAGAATTCCTGGCACGTGTTCTGCCTGCAGCGACATCCCGTGAAGGATCGCCCATTCCCAGATCTCTTGAGCTTCCTGCGACAACGGAAGAGACCTGGTTCCTCCTTCCTTGTTCACGTAATGCATGGCCGTGGTGTTGTCCATCCTGATGAGAACTTGCGAACCTCTTAGGCGAGGGAGAAAGGCTTGCAGAGCCAGTTTTATTGCTCTTAGCTCCAAGAGATTGATGTGGAGCCGACGATCGTGAGGAGACCAATGGCCACTGACATGCAGGTCTGGCATCACCGCTCCCCAACCATCCAACGACGCATCCGTTATCACTACTTGAGGAGACGGATCGCTTACGAAGGATAGACCTTGGGAAAAGTTTCTCTGGTCTGTCCACCACAGGGCCGCTCTTTTCATTGTCGGAGTGGCGGTCACCTTGTCGTTGAATGATCCGTGAATCTGTTTCCATTGGATATTCAGTTGCTCCTGAAGAGGACGCATTCACAGTCTGCAGTGAGGGATCAGAGGTATGCATGACGAAATTACCTCCAGCAGAGATTGGCAGCGGAGTACTGAAATACACCTTCTTTTTCGTAAGTCCAGAGCCATGGTCTGCAGTTTTTTCCCGCCCTGCTTGGGTTGGAAAAGCTTTTGAGAGTTTTGAGTTCAGGATGGCTCCCAGGAAACGTGCCTTCCTGGATGGGACCAGAGATGATTTGTCTTTGTTTAAAGTGAGTTCTAGATTTCAAAACAGGTTTGTACATACCTGAACAGCGTCCCGCGCTGCTCCCCTGGACGGGGCCTTCAGCAACCAGTCGTCCAGGTAAGGGAAGACTTGAAAATGATTCCTTCGCAAGAATGCCGCTACTGGCGCCAGTATCTTCGTGAAGATCCTCGGGGCTGAGCGAAGACCAAAGGGTAAAACCTTGAATTGAAAGTGGCTCTTGGCTACTGTAAATCGTAGAAACCTTCTGTGTGCTGGGTGAATCGGTACATGAAAGTACGCATCTTCAAGATCGAGCGTGGCCATGAAATCCCCCGGATTGATCAGCCGCAGGATGTCTTGAAGAGAGACCATCCGGAAAGACGAGATAGGTGTTGAGCTCCCTGAGATCTAAAATGGGGTGCCATTTCTCTAGCGTCTTCCTTACCAGGAGGAACCTGGAACAGAATCCCTGTCCTTTTTGGTCGGAGGGAACCGGCTCTATAGCCCCCTTCAGGAGCATTTGATGACTTTGAGCCACAGAAGACGCGAGTGTTTTTATGGAATGGCTGCAGGGGGCTTGGGTGGTGGAATTTGAGTGAATTCTAAGGTATGGCCCTTTCGAATGATGTTGAGCACCCAACGGTCCGATGTTATCTTGGACCAATTTTGAAGGTATTGGGATACCCTGCCTCCCACCGATGACTTCCTGGAGGAGGGTACAGTAGGAAGAGCCAGCAGGCCGCTATTGTCGCTTGGACCTATCACGTCCCTGGCGAGTCTGCTTTCCTCTGTTGTTAGGTCTGGAGTAATTGGAGGATTGGCCCTGCCTTTGTTGATAAGGCTGGCGGTATTGTTGCGAACCTGAGCTGTAGGATGAGTATCTCTGTTGTTGGTAAGATCCTCTGTAGTTTGTACTTTTGCCACTGGACCCTCTAAAAGGAGTTTTGCGGTACTGAAGCGTACCCAAAGATCTGGTGGTCTCAGTGTCCTTTTTGATGTCTTGGAGAGTGTGAGAAGCTGGCCTGATATATGATGTTCACTAGTTCTAGTGATCACCTTGTATCAGTCCAAACAACCCTTATGGTGATTGGTTGTAAGTCAACCTTATAGACCAGCTATCAAAATGGTAGCATGGACAAAGCAGTCTTAGGCTAAACTCTTTTGGCATGTGAAGCCAGCTGTTTTACCACAATATAACCCCTTGAATACCAGATGAAAGGACACCATACAGGTTGTTATGAAAATAAATACTATATTTATTAATAACACACCTCTGAACTCTTTATGAGGTCAGAGGGCTAAGCACATGACAATCTCTTAAGAAAAATACGATAAGTTGCACAAAATTACAATGGTGCCCTAGGGGCACGGCAAACCATATACTAAGTAAATGGAATGTGAAAGTTGATAGAAAGAATGGAGCTGTCCAGAGGCTGTAGGATCGTTGGGACCACGCTACCCTAACTCTAGGTAAGTAATAGGAGGCCCACGGAACGCGTGTGCAGAGTGTGAACCCACACGCGAGATGTGTAACAACGTTTATGGACAGTACAGTTCAAGAAATAGGTAAGTACGGACAATCCTGACTAGTTAGGACTAAAACGACTGTGGAACTGGACACTAGGAGAGTCAATCTACCCTTGAGCACCGAAATGCTCTTGTTACCTCACCCACGGGCTGCGGGTGCATAGGTGCAAAGTCGTGTCGGGTCCCGGCGTTGAAGTCTATGGAGCCTGGAAGAAAAGATGCTGCAGGCGACCAGGAGGAAGATGTCCCGTGTGATCCAAGGGTGGATCAGAGATGATGAAGACCTGAAAGCAGAGGGGACAATGTTCACAGTCACTAGCCAGTGACTGGAGTGGAACCAGAAAGGAACCAGATGTCGTCGTCGCGATCAAGTGAAGAGTGGACGCTTGACTCTGCAGCCACGTGGACCAGGAGGTGTCTTCGACGACCAGGATGGAGGCACGAGCTGTCCCACGCAGGCTCTCGCTGTTGGCGGTGTTGGTTCCGGATTCGGCGTCAACAGGCCTTGGCAAAGGCAACCCACGCGGTGAGTGGAAAAGGCGTCTGGTGCGGACTAGGAGAGTCCGGGGTGCTCCTCTTTTGGAAGGGAGCTAGGCCCAGTCTGGAGCAACCAGACCAGCAGTGAAGATTTCAAGGTTCATCGTCTAGGAGGCCACTAGCCGGCCGGCAAGTGACCAGACAACGCGTCGAGCAGCAAACAAGCAGAAGGGCCCCACGCAGATCTCGTGGAAGCTGGAGGGCTGATCTTCGGTGCAGGAGCTGCTCGGGGCTGGGGCTTCTCAATCCCCAAAGCACTTGGTCGAGTTTACCTCGGGAGTCATGCTGGAAGCGAAGTGCAGTTTCTTTCAAGATCGCCGGTCCCATGTGTCTCGTCGCACCCACGGATCTCAGCTTTGCTGCAGATGTGAGTTGAGGTCGGAGAGGTCTGGGAATCCGGGTCTCGTCGGGCTCTGAAGTCCGGATCCTCGAGGGAAGACGACAAAGTGAAGCCGCTGGACGCTTGATGGTGCCTGCAGTTGCAGGGTGGACACTCCTTGCCCACAAGGGAGATTTTTTCAGTCTTCTGTGGAGCAGAACGTCGAAGTCCAGAGTTTCTTCTTATAGTCTTATAGAGTAGTTCAGGATTAATCTAATTTGGAATGGGACCAGCTCCTACCTTTATCCTGCTAAAGGGGTCTGCACTACTGACTATGTCCCTCCCCTGGGTGGGACCAGGAAGGGGGGTGGTTAAACCCCCTATCCTTTGTCCGGTTTCGCGCCAGAGCTGGGGCAGGGATGCCCCAGCAACTGGTTTGAACTGGTGTATGCACAGGGCACCTTGTGTGCCCCAGGCATGTCTCATTCCTTTCAGGCCTCCCTACCTCAATACACAAAATCCTGTCTGGGGTGGTGCTAGAACCTCCCAAGTTCAAGTTCAGGAATTTGTATAGCGCACTACTCACCCAGAGGGTCTCAAGGCGCTTGAGGGAGGGTGGGTGCAATTACTTATCGAAAAGCCAGGTTTTTAGCTGTTTTCTGAAGGAGAGGTGGTTTTGTGTAAGGCGGAGTTGAGTGGGGAGAGAGTTCCAGGTCTTGGCCGCTAAGTGGGAGAAGGATCTTCCTCCCATGGTGGATTTATGGATACGTGGAATAGCGGCGAGGGCTTGATTGGATGATCGTAGTGGGCGGGTGGGTGTGTAGAAGGATAGTCGTGTGTTGAGGCATTCGGGTCCTAGGTCGTAGAGGGCCTTGTGTGGGTGGGTGAGGAGACGGAACGTTATTCTCTTGTTGACGGGAAGCCAGTGGAGTTCTTTCAGGTAGCCGGAAATATGAGCTTGACGGGGGATGTCCAGTATGAGTCTGGCTGAGGCGTTTTGGATGCGTTGAAGTTTTTTCTGTAGTTTGGCTGTGGTTCCTGCGTAAAGGGTATTTCCATAATCAAGTCGGCTAGTGACCAGTGTGTGGGTGGCTGTCTTTCTTGTTTCGGTGGGGATCCAACGGAAGATTTTTTTGAGCATGCGTAGGATGTTGAAGCATGATGATGAGACGGCATTGACTTGTCTGGTCATTGAGAGGGAGGAGTCTAGGATGAAGCCCAGGTTACCTACGTGATCTGTAGGTATGGGTGCAGTGCCCAGGGCCGGAGGCCACCATGAGTCGTCCCAGGCAGAGGGGGATGATCCTAAGATGAGGACCTCAGTTTTGTCCGAGTTTAGCTTTAAGCGGCTGGTTTTCATCCATTCGGCTACATCTTTCATTCCTTCGTGTAGATTGGTTTTGGCGGTGTTTGGGTCTTTGGTGAGGGAGAGGATCAGCTGGGTGTCGTCTGCGTAGGAGATGATGTTGAGGTTGTGTTGGCGCGCGATGGATGCGAGGGGGCTCATGTATACGTTGAAGAGGGTGGGGCTGAGTGACGATCCTTGTGGTACGCCGCAGAGGACTTCGGTGGCCTCTGATTTGAATGGGGGGGAGCGGACTCTCTGGGTTCTTCCGGCAAGGAATGAGATGATCCAGTCTAGAGCTTTTCCTTGTATTCCGATGTTGCTGAGGCGTTGTATAAGGGTGCTATGACAGACTGTGTCGAAGGCTGCGGGGAGGTAGAGTAGGATGAGGGCAGCTGTTTCTCCGTTGTCCAGTAGCGTTCGGATGTCGTCTGTAGCAGCGATGAGGGCGGTTTCGGTGCTGTGTTTGGCTCGGAAGCCGGACTGGGAGGGGTCGAGGGAGTTGTTGGATTCAAGGAAGGCGGCAAGCTGAGTATTGACGGCTTTCTCAATGACTTTGGCAGGGAATGGGAGGAGTGAGATGGGGTGGTAGTTCTTAAGTTCAGAGGGGTCTGCTGTGGGTTTTTTCAGAAGGGCGCTGAGTTCGGCATGTTTCCAGCTTTCCGGGAAGGTAGCGGAATTGAAGGAACAGTTGATGACGTCGCGGAGATGGGGTGCGATGATGGAGGCTGCTTTGTTGAAAATGTGGTGGGGACATGGGTCGGTTGGCGATCCTGAGTGGATGGAGTTCATCAGGCGGATGGAGTCTTCAGTGGTGATTGGGTTCCAGGAGCAAAGGGTGTGAGAATGCTGTTTTGGTTCGGGGGTGGGTGGTGTGGTCTGTTCTTCGGACTGGTTTTCAAAGCTGTTGTGTATGTCGGCGATTTTGTTGTGGAAGAAGGCGGATAGAGAGTCGCAGAGGTCTTGGGAGGGAGTGATGTCGTTGGTGCCGGCGGTGGGGTTGGTAAATTCTTTGACAATGTTGAACAGTTCCTTGCTGTTGTGGGCGTTGTTGTCGAGTCAGTCCTTGAATGCTGATTTCTTGGTGGATCGGATCAGTTGGTGGTGTTTGCGGGTGGCATCCTTGAAGGTGGTCAGGTTAACAGTGGTTGGGTTTTTTCTCCAGGTTTTCTTGAGGGTACGACATAACTTCTTGGATTTCTCAAGGTCATCGTTGAACCAGGGGGCCTTTATGCAGCCTTGTTTGATCTGGTGGTTCTTCAAAGGTGCTAATTCGTCAGCGATGTGGGTGATCCATTGTGTGGGTTTGGTGGCAGCTTGGTTTGGGTCCGATGATATGGCAGGAGGGTTAAGGTTGAGCGAAGTGAAGAGTTGGTCGGTGGTAATTTTGTTCCAGTTTCTTCGAGGAATAGGTTGTGGTGGGTTGTGGGTCGTGGTCTTTTTGTAGCTGAAGTGAACGCAGCTGTGGTCCGTCCAATGGAGAGCTGTGGAGTGATCGATGGAGATGTGTTAGCTGGATGTGAATATGGGGTCGAGTGTGTGTCAAGGCTAAGTGGGTGGGGGTGTTCACAAGTTGTTTGAGTCCGAGGATGGCCAGGTTATCCAGAAGGGTGTTGGTGGTGTTGTCGTTTTTCTTTTCCAGATGGAAGTTGAGGTCTCCCAGTAGAATGTAGTTGTCGGATGTGAGGGCATGTGGGCTGATGAAGTCAGTGATGTCTTCGTTGAATTGTGTGCGGGTTCCTGGTGGTCTGTAGATGAGGGTGCCTCTAAGTGTGGTTCTGGGGTCGGTGTGGATCTGGAAGTGAAGGTGTTCGGCGGTCGCAAGGTTGTCGTCGGAGCTGGTCGTGATTCGGATGGTGTTCTTATGGACGATGGCGATGCCTCCACCTGATTGGTTGGTGCGGTCCTTTCGGATGATTTTGTAAGCGTCCGGGATGGCAATGGCGATGTCGGGCGCTGATGAGGTGTTCATCCATGTTTCTGTGAGGAAGGCGATGTCCGGTGATGAAGTGTCGAGTAAATCCCAGAGTTCAGTGGCATGTCTGTGGACCGAGCGGGTGTTCAGTAGGATGCACTTCAGGTGATTAGAGTCGGAGCTGTGTTTGGAGGAAGTGGATTTGGTGTGGGTCCTGATGCTGGTGAACTTGCAGGAGTAGCAGGCGAATGGTCCGTGGGTATGTCCTGGGGTCGCCTCGTAGCAATGTGGTGTGCGACCGGGGTTAAGGGCAAAGAGGGTGGCGGAATCATACGTAATGCGGGTAGAGTGGGATTTGAAAGCGCCAAGGGGTATGGCGCTGGGCGCGGACCAGGCGTGGACGGGCGTAGACGGGCTTACCTTTGGCGCACCTACGGCGCGCATGGGGCGCGACCGCTGCGCGTGAACGCTGCGCGCAAATGCATCTGTCATATGTGGATAGTGGAAGGGGAGGGGCGAGGGAGGGTCAGCTGGGAGGCGGGGGCGGGGTGTAGAGGCGGGCCAGGAGGCAGAACAACAACAGCAAAATGGCCGCAAAATAAACAAAACCAAAACAGGACGAGATTGGGGTGTGGAGTAAAGCTATGGGCAGTAGTGGCACCGGCACGATCAGTCAAAATGTAATTTACCGATCAGTGCGAGCAAAGCAGTGATGGAAATGTGCAATAGAGCACTACGATTGAATTCAGGCGCAGAGAAATATAAGATGCACAGTGACGCTTACGATTTTAACCAAGCACAATAAATGCAGTTTCAGCAGTGAGCACTGAGAGCAATGAAGCGCTACGATTAGATTAAAGCACAGAGGAATTTAAGATGCAAAGCGACGCTTACAAATTTAGACAAGCACAACAAAAGCAGTTTCAGCAGTGAGCACCGAGACAGTGAAGCGCTACGATTAAATTCAAGCAGAGAGGATTTAAGATGCAAAGCGACGCTTACGATTTTAGACAAGCACAAGAAATTCAATATCAGCATTGAGCAATGAGAGCAATTGAAGTACAGTGATACTTAAGTGGCCAGGGAGCGTGGGGGGAGCGACCGCTTCTGAACGAGTCAGGATGGTCACAGCGCTTCACCAGGCGGGACGGTCCAAAGCTACCAGTGGGAGGGAGGGTCAGCTGGGAGGCGGGGGCGGGGTGTAGAGGCGGGCCAGGAGGCAGAACAACAACAGCAAAATGGCCGCAAAATAAACAAAACCAAAACAGGACGAGATTGGGGTGTGGAGTAAAGCTATGGGCAGTAGTGGCACCGGCACGATCAGTCAAAATGTAATTTACCGATCAGTGCGAGCAAAGCAGTGATGGAAATGTGCAATAGAGCACTACGATTGAATTCAGGCGCAGAGAAATATAAGATGCACAGTGACGCTTACGATTTTAACCAAGCACAATAAATGCAGTTTCAGCGGTGAGCACTGAGAGCAATGAAGCGCTACGATTAGATTAAAGCACAGAGGAATTTAAGATGCAAAGCGACGCTTACGAATTTAGGCAAGCACAACAAAAGCAGTTTCAGCAGTGAGCACCGAGACAGTGAAGCGCTACGATTAAATTCAAGCAGAGAGGGGGGAGGGGCTTCGCGCGATTCCAAGATGGACGCGTGAGCTCAGAGCTCCCGGGACCCCTTCCACCTCCGGCGACTATCCTGTCATCTATCCTGATTCTGACGACGGATATTTTTCATTGACGCCCTGCTGATGCCAGCGCTCTTTTCGTGACTTGTTTTGGCCATCGCACGCTGGACTTACTGCGACCTGAACTTTGGGGCCTACCACGTATGCCAACCGGGGGCTCGAGTCCCCGAGGTACCCAGGTGGCAATTGAACAACAGCGGCTGGTGGGCCACGCCCTCTTCCCTTGGTGTGCTTTCGGTTTCGTTTCTGCTTCTAGTGCTAGCCCACTTCCCGATTGGAGTTCTTACTCTGCGACTGCTGGCCTGGTCTTGTGCTGTGCCCTTCTTTCCTCGCAATTCGGCGCCTGCCGCGACGGAGGCTGTTTTGTCCGAGTTTCGCACTTCCAGTTGAAGTTTCTCCCCGGTCATGACGGGCAGGACAGTGGTCGAGAGACGCGGCGCAAGAGGCTCGTCCCGAGGGGGGGCCACCCAATCTCAGACCATTGATCGCTTTACTCGACCCAAGGGCTCCCCGGGCGGATCGAGTGGTGCCCTGGAGGAAGCTGGGGACGGTGCTCCTGATGGCGAGGAGCCTACCCTGAAAGACGTGATGGGCGCCATTGCGAGTATTCAATCCAGCATGGGCCAGCAGTATGAAACCCTGGCTGCTAAAATAGACACAGTGGCGGTTGATGTTTCCCTTATCAGAGCGGACCTTGGGAAAACTAACGAGCGTGTCAAATCTCTTGATCTTAAGACCGCTAGTCTGACCACGGATGTCTCGGACCTCCAGACTACGGTCCGTAATCTCCGGACCACTTGGGACCTATTTGCCAATCGGTTGGAGGATTTTGAGGGCCGGGCCAGGCGCAACAACGTCCGCATCGTTGGTGTCCCGGAGACTTCTGCCGATATGCCTGTTGATATCCTGGTGGAGGACCTTGTGTTGAAGCATCTGGCGGCGCAGGGCCTAAGTAAATTTTTTGCGGTCGAAAGGGCCCATCGTGTTCCGGGAGGCAAGCCGAAGCTGGGTGCCGCTCCACGGCCTATTATAGCTAGACTATTTAACTTTCGCGATAGGGACGCTATCCTGCAGGCATCGCGAACCACTGGGCCCATTAAATTTGAGAACGCCTCCATAGGTTTCTATCCAGATTTCACGCAAGCCATCCAGAAACAGAGGATGGGCTTTACGGGCGTGAAGAGGCGCCTCAGGGATCTGGGACTGAAGTATGCCATGCTTTTCCCGGCCCGCCTGAGGATCGAACATGCTGAACGTGCCTTTTTCTTCGACCGCCCTGAGGTGGTGAGTGACTGGTTGGACACTTTACCGAAGCGTACCGATGGCCCGGAAGACTCGGGAGGGGCCGAGGGAGGAGTGGAGGACCAGGAGCAGTGAGTCTACGTTGGCGAGCCGGATTACATCGCATGGGCTGCCGGACTGTGTTTTGAGTATTATGTGACTGCCTGGGGGTGTGAGGGGGTCTGAGGGGTCTTCCTCCTCTGGGGATTTCTTTCTCTCTTTCTGTAGGTTAGTTTAATGGGGCGACAGGCACACTGCAAGTTGGGGTGGCTTTTGGGTCTACCGCAGGGGTGCAGGGTGGGGGGTTCGACACTGTTGGGTTCCTTGGGGGTGGGGGGGGCTTTTTTCTTCTTGTTTGGTTCGAGGCTGTGCTCTGTTTATCACTTGCTTTTACATGACTGTTTCGAGGTGGGGAGTGCGGTCGGTTTGCTTCAGGGATGGGGGTAGGGGGCTTAGGGTTTTGAGCTGGAATGTTAATGGTCTTGGGGACAGGATAAAACGTGGGATTGTGCTGCAATACTTGAAGAGGTGCTCCCCGGATGTGGTCCTGCTTCAGGAGACCCATTTGGTGGGCAACACGTGCCACGCTTTGAACAGGAGAGGCTATCGTCTGGTGGCGCACTCCGGCTTCACCTCGGGATCGAGGGGGGCTGGTATCCTGGTCAGGAATTCCCTTCCCTTGGAGGTGGATACCACACTGTTAGATGATAGGGGCCGCTATGCTGGCGTTACCGGGAGATGGGAGGGGAAATTGATCTCCATACTGTCTATTTATGTTCCGCCTGGGCTGCAGTCTACCACGTTCGCTGACTTGGGCAAGGTCATTCTGGGCCTGCCCGAGGGCCTGCTTGTGCTGAGTGGTGATTTCAATTCAGTGGCGAATGGTGAGAGTGATCGTAGCCCCCCCCGGCTCCTCCCTGCATCGCAGTTGTGGTTGGGGAGATTCCTTGATGCCTTTGGGTTGGCTGATTGTTGGAGGCAGCTGCACCCTGGCCAACTTCAGTATACCTTTCATTCGGGGGCTCACGGAAGTCTCTCGAGACTTGATTATATTGTCGTGCCTATGGTGCAATTGGCCTCGGTGCGTGAAATCAGACACTTGGCTAGGGGGATCTCGGACCACTCCCCGATATGGTTTCACTTAGACATTTGTTTGGGGACGGGGGGCCGTATCGCCCCCATCAATCCGTGGCACTTCCAGAACCCTAGACTCAGATCCGAGGTGGTCAAATGTGTGGACTATTACTTTGCAGAAAATGAGGGTTCTGTCTCCTCCCCGGTTTCATTGTGGGAGGCCTACAAGACGGTGATCCGAGGTCAGACCTTGTCCCTTGTGGCCGATGAGAAGCGGCGTAACCAAGAGGAGGTGGTGCGTTTGGAATCTGAGATTGCAATGCTTGAGGGGCGGTTGGAGGCTGGAGTGACGCCTGAGATTCTGCATGTTTTGGCTCTTGAGCAAACTGAATACAGGGCACTTGTGACTGCCGCTGCTGAGGCGATGCATCGCATGCAGCAAGGGCGACTTTATGATGTGGGTGATAAGGCCGGGAAATTGCTTGCGTGGCTGGACAGGAGAGACAGATTGAATCGTGTGGTGCCAGTGATTGAGAGAGATGATGGAGTGCGAGTCGTGGACCCGGTGGAGATAGTTGAGGTGTTTGCTCAGCATTTTCGGGTCGTATATGCCCCGGTGTCCGGCCTCCCGGAGGAGGACTCGTGCTTGTTACTTCGTGACCTTGTGTTGCCCAGTCTCTCGGAGTCGGACGAGGTGTTAATGGAGGCTGATTTTTCCGTCGATGAGGTTGCGCTTGCCATTCGCTCCCTTCGCTCGGGGAAGGCTTCGGGCCCTAATGGTATACCGGTTGAGTTGTATAAATTGTGTCCGGACAAAATGGCGCCGTATTTGTTGCGTATGTTTGCGGCCTCGCGAGATCTTGGTTCTCTTCCCAGGGACCAGAGGTTGGCTTCCATTGTGGTCATTCATAAAGATGGTAAGCCCCGCGAGCGTTGCTCATCGTATCGTCCGATCTCCCTTCTGAACGCTGAACCGAAGATATTGGCAAAAATACTGGCAAATCGACTGGTCACGGTGATCAGCGGACTGGTTCACCCGGATCAGTCCGGTTTTATCCCTCAGCGCAATACTGCTCTCAATCTTCGCCGTTTACATGGCGTCGTTGCGAGGGCGGGATCTCTTCGTGAGCCGGCCATCTTGGTTTCTCTCGATGCTTCGATGGCCTTTGACACGGTTGAGTGGCCGTATCTGTGGGCCGCCCTCGCCAAGTTCGGTTTTGGCCCTAAATTCATCACTTGGGTTAAACTCCTGTATGAACAGCCACTCGCGCAGGTGGTGGTTAATGGCAGAGCCTCGGCGCCCTTCGCTCTCGGGCGTGGCACGAGGCAGGGTTGTCCTTTGTCGCCGTTGTTGTTTGCGCTTGCGCTTGAACCGCTGGCCGCCTGGCTTCGGTGGGAACCCTCTCTGAAAGGTATACGCTGGTCCCCGGATTTCGAAGACCAAGTCTCTCTCTATGCTGATGACATCCTGTTATATTTGACGTCCCCCCGCAAATCGCTGGGAGTTCTTATTGACGTATTGCGCTCTTTTGGTCGCAACTCCGGGTTGGTTATCAATTGGTCTAAATCCTGTATCTTCCCGCTCACTAGCGACCCACTTTCTCTGCCCCGAATATGTCCGATCCCGGTCTGCATTGATGGCTTTAAATATTTGGGGATTTATATTTCACTTGACCCTGTGCTGCGTTATGATCGGAATTTGCTGCCTCCGCTCGCTCGGCTCCGGTCGGACGTTGCGGCGTGGTGCAATCTGCCTCTCTCCCCCTTGGGACGTGCGGCGCTGTTTAAAATGATGTCCCTCCCCCGGTTCCTGTATGCCGTACAAAACACGCTAGATTTGGTGCCGGCTCACTATTTTCGTGAAATAGAGTGCCTCCAGAGGAAGCTGGTGTGGGCTGGTCGGCCCCGTTTAGCACTGGCTAAACTCACGCTACCCTGGTATGACGGGGGCATTGCCTTACCCGACATACGACAATATTATTGGGCATCCCAGTTAAGTGCTGTGAATCATGCTATGTATGGTCCTGTCCCGAACCCGGCTTTTGAAATGGACCGATGGCTCTTACCTGGGGGGGATTACTATAGGGCATTTTATTCTAGGAGTGCTAGGAGGAACTTGACGGGTCCCACGGCAGTGGCGGTGCGGGTTTGGAGCAGCGCAACCGCGGCTACTGGGTGGTCGGATAGGCTTACCAGGGCGACCCCTTTATTTGCTGCGGAAAGACTGGGTGAACTATGGACGTCGAAGGGGTTCGATAGATGGGACCTCATCGGGATTAGTAAATTGAGCGATCTTTGGGTTAAGGATAGAGTGAAGACCTTTGCGGAACTACAGCAAGAGTATGGTCTGCATGACTCGGAATTTTTTCGATATCTTCAGGTTCGCCATGCCGTTGGGTCGGTTTTTCCAACCGGAAAAAAAAATAAATAAATAAATAAAAAAAAAAATTCAAGCAGAGAGGATTTAAGATGCAAAGCGACGCTTACGATTTTAGACAAGCACAAGAAATTCAATATCAGCAGTGAGCAATGAGAGCAATTGAAGTACAGTGATACTTAAGTGGCCAGGGAGCGTGGGGGGAGCGACCGCTTCTGAACGAGTCAGGACGGTCACAGCACTTCACCAGGCGGGACGGTCCAAAGCTACCAGTGGGAGGGAGGGTCAGCTGGGAGGCGGGGGCGGGGTGTAGAGGCGGGCCAGGAGGCAGAACAACAACAGCAAAATGGCCGCAAAATAAACAAAACCAAAACAGGACGAGATTGGGGTGTGGAGTAAAGCTATGGGCAGTAGTGGCACCGGCACGATCAGTCAAAATGTAATTTACCGATCAGTGCGAGCAAAGCAGTGATGGAAATGTGCAATAGAGCACTACGATTGAATTCAGGCGCAGAGAAATATGAGATGCACAGTGACGCTTACGATTTTAACCAAGCACAATAAATGCAGTTTCAGCAGTGAGCACAGAGCACTGAGAGCAATGAAGCGCTACGATTAGATTAAAGCACAGAGGAATTTAAGATGCAAAGCGACGCTTACGAATTTAGACAAGCACAACAAAAGCAGTTTCAGCAGTGAGCACCGAGACAGTGAAGCGCTATGATTAAATTCAAGCAGAGAGGATTTAAGATGCAAAGCGACGCTTACAAGGCAGGAAACCCTTTGTCCAGGCCTCCCTCGCTGGAAGGAATACCAGCAGCAGGAGGTCAGACTTGTGTCTGTGGTGGCAGCATCCATTTTGTGATGCCAAGGCTTGAGTTAACTTTAACCGGGGTTCACAGTTACATACATGTCGTGCCCCTCTAGAAGGGTGGAATGCTACCCCCGTCGCCAGAATTGGCTAGGGGGTAGTATTACAATTCGTATGACACCTTACTCGACATGTTTTGATAATGTTATACCAGAGTTAGCATTTAACCGCGAGGTTGATAGTGCACTTAAGAGTATATGGTATAGTATTATCATGGAACAGCTATCAGGACTTGGTTCCGCAAGCTGCAGACGGGCTCAGCTCATGCCAGAGCACCATCTCCCATAATTCCAAGCACTCTGCCTTCAGGATTGCCAAGGCCTGCCATAGGAGTGACTGATAGGAATATATGTGTCCATTTTAGGGTTAGATATAGGTATACTATATCTATAGCAAAGGGTGATTACACCACCTTGCCCCAGCTGTCTTGCAGCCAGTTGTGTCAGTTTTAGATGGCCAGCCAGGGGTGGCATAATACATGCTTCAGCCCCTTGTAGGCCCTGGGTACACCTATGCCCTGGATACCTAAGGTACACTGTACAGGGACTGATAAGATGGCCCAGTACCAATTGGTAAATGCACCTAAAGTACATGGTTGTCAATTTAGAGAGAGAACAGCTAGGCTGTGGGTCTGATTAGCAGGCCCACAGCCAGGGAAAGTCGTAAACCAGTGAAGCAAAAAGCAAAAATCTGGGGTGACCATAGGATTGCAGACCCCACTCTCCTACAGAGAGTGTCATCAACCAATTTTCCAAATAGTGCTTCTCCATCAAAAGGAAGATCCAGGATCTTATTTTGGATCTCGGGACGAAACTAGGTCGCCTTCAGCCACCCTTGGCGACGAAGGACCGCAGCTCCAGCCAAAGAACGAAACGCTGTAGTGGCAATGTCCATGGCACAGTCAATGACTTCCATTGATGTTGCCTCCCCTTCTTGTAAGACCTTTTTTGCTTCTACTTTTGATTCTGGAGGAAGCTGATCCAGGAACGGTGCGACATCACACCATAGCTGGCGGTCATATCTGCCCAATATTGCTAGGGCATTAGCTGCCCGCACCAGAAGACTCGCCATTGAAGAGAATCTCTTCCCGGCATTGTCCAATCTCCTTCCTTCCTTGTCTGGAGGAGTTGTTAAAGGAGCAGAGGGGTTGCGGGATTTTCTCTGCGCCGCTTGAGAAATTACTGAGTCCGGTCTTGGGTGGCCCGTCAAGGCAGCTGGACCATCATCAGGCGCTTTGTACTTTTTATCTAGACGCGGTAGTACAGGGACCACCGTCACTGGATTTTTCATTGCCTTAAGGCCTATATCCCACAGATGTTGCACTATTTGTATGGACTTTGTCATCTTCCTATAAGGTTCCTTGAAATCATACAAGAAACATTCAGAGGCCACCGCAGGCATCGCCAACTTGAATCTGCCAGTCGCTCTTTCCATCAGCTGAAGAAATCCTCCTATATCCGCTGGCGGGGAATACACCGGATCCAGACATGGAGCTGGAGGGTCCGGAATGATGTATTCATCCCATTCAGAAGCTTGATCTGCTCCATCATCTGAATTATGATCCTCATCAGAGGAATAATCATGGGTGTCTGCTGGTCTGGAAGGCTCTTGTGGAATCGATGCCTGTGGCTGAGGAGACACCTGAGCTGGTATTTCAGGAACAGCCGTTCAAGCAGGCGCCGGGATAGGCCTGGCTTGCGCAACTGGAGCCGGAGCAGGCCCTGCAGCTTTAGATTTGTAATCCTGCAGCATCCTCTGCAGGTCCTGTAGGAAAGAAGATGGTACCGAAACCATTTCTTGACCTGAATGTTGCTGTGGTTGGGCAGAATGCTGATGATAACCACCTCCTTAGCCATACCCTCCTTCCGAATCCGTCTCCTGGCACTTGACCAGAAGTTGAGAAGGACTATCAGCATAGCCATAGGAGTCCTGATCATCCTCTTCTGACTCCTCCTCATCAAACAGCAGAGCTGGTGGCAAGGGGGTTACCCTCCTGGGAGATGTCATGTCCAGTGTAATTCTGATTATTTAAATAGTGATTCTCTTCTCCGATGCCAAAATCGTCGACGGTCCCGTCGACGATGGTACTGAAAATGCAGCTGTCATCGGCTTCGTTGACGGATTATGCATCATCGACCCAAGAACACTCGACGACAAGATAGGCGTCGTCGATGCCGTCAATGACGAGACTGTCGACATCCCAGCCGTCGTTGTTGTCAATGTTGTCGTCGTCCAGGCCCTCGTCGACGACACTGTCGTCGTCGCCGCCATCGACGAACTCTTCGTCGTCGCCATTGTCGTCGATTTCGTCGTCGACGCAGCTGTCGTCGTCGCCATCCTCATCGACGACTCCCTCGTCGACGCTGTTGTAGCTGTCATCGACGATTCCATCCTTGTCGACGATCCCGTCGTCGTCGATTGTCCCGTCGACGAGCCCGTCGACGTAACCAGTTCCAGACGGAGCCTCCGTCGACGACGCCTTCATCATTGATGACTTGGAACTTCTGTCTGACTTGCCAGAATATTGGGAAGAGGGTTTCTTGAAGGCTGGATCAGTCTTCAAACCCTTAGAAAGCGTAGATGGTCCTACCCTCTCCTTTTCACCATGGTGAGGAGATTCGCCTGGACCCTGGCTCTCAGACTCTCTGGGGGTCTTTTTTGAGGCCTTAGAAGGATGCTCCACAGAAGGAGAAGGGGAACCCCTACCCCTTTTGACTGACCTTCTTGTTGAAGACGCAGATGCAGAGTTCTCACTGTCACTGGAGACAGTATCCTTCCCGGACTTCAACTTCTGGAGCCATGTCAGAAGCCTAACCTCACGGTCCCGGAGGGTCTTGGTTGAAAAGGTGCGGCATATCTTACAGTCCGCAGCCTTGTGATCAGGATAGAGGCAATGGATGCAGTTTTTATGCTTTTCCTCAATGAATAGTCTTTTCTTGCCACAGGTGGAACATGGCTTGAAAAGGGCCTTCTTCTTTTCCTTGTCAGACATCCTGGAAGGATCAGCTAACAATCTGAAGAAAAACCTGAAGAAAAAACCTGAAGAAAAACTTCTGGAGAGTAGATGTTGAGCAGAGCTCAAAGGAGACTCCCTAGCACAACAAGCGGTAGAAAATCTGAGGCTCTGAGGTTCCTTCAGGAGGGTTCTAAGGGGGTGAGGCTCTTCTGATTGGCTGATGCCTAGTTTGGTCTCTTTTACACAAAGAGGAGGATATGCTACAAAAGGCCTAGGCCTTTTTCTTTCTTTTTTGTACCTACTGCTATGTTATTTTTGTTTCCGAGACTCCCATTCCGACGACGGGGAATGATACAAAAGCATGGGAATCTATGAAAGTTCCAATACTGGGGCAACATGTAATTTCTTTGTAGTTCACCACTACAAATTTGACTATCACCTTGGTCTTCCCCTCAGTGAAGTTTTTCCTCCTCCTGATATATGTGCTTGGAAAAAAACAAGCCTTGGGTGTGTGCTGCATTTATGTGGTTTGAGTGCATAGATTGCAGGTGGCATTGATTGTCTGGTCTGCAGGTGTATGTAATTACACTTTCCCTGCCACAAGTGCAGAGCTTCCAGCTCGGGTGCGGAACCTCCGCCAGAGAAGCGGGCCCTGTGTGTTCCCATGTCCCATTTTGTTTTGGTATCAGTGTTGTGAATTGGTGTTATATTTGACCCATCTTAATAGCACATTGTTATTTACCTCAAAAGAATAAAAGGAGTCAATCTTCACATCGCATGCCAAGAAGTTCAGTTGTGGAGTCCCCCAAGGATCGTCCCTCAGTCCCACTCTCTGCAACACCTACATGACCCCCCTGCCTAACACCATCAGATCACACTGGCTAAATATCATTTCCAATGCTGGTGACACCCAGTGCATCCTCTCACTGTCCAAAAACCCCTCCACTACCAGAGCCAACTTATACAGATGCATGAAGAGCGTCGCTGACTGGATGAAGGACAACTGTCTCAAACTAACATAGAGAAGAAGGAAGTGCTCATCTTTGGTAACAACACAGTGCCATGAAACTCAGCCCACCCCTTACCCCAACAAACCATGCCCCGAACCTCAGCCTGGAGAGAAAGCTCTCTATGAAAGAAAAAGTTAACACAGTCTCATCCGCCTGCTTCCAAACCAGCAAATGACCAGCAAGATCTTTAGGTGGCTCCCAGTTAGCACCAGAAGGACCGTCACGCAGGCCCTCATCACCCACAGACTGGATCTTGCAAACAAACTCTGCATAGGAATCACTCCACGCCTCCTGAAAAGACTCCAGACAATATAAAGCTCAGCAGTATGACTCAACCTCAACCTCCCGAGAAGGACCCACATCATACCCTGCCTCAAGAAACTGCATTTCTTGAGGCGGGGTATGATCCAGAAGTAATGCCAGTTCAAGATACTGACCCATGCCTACAAGACTTGCACAACAAAGGACCAGCATACATAAATAAACGACTGACTTTCCACTAACCAACCAGACACCTTCGATCTGCTTCCCTCTCCCTCACAGACAACCCACAGATCTGCAGAACCAACAGCAGAGGACGCTCCTTCTCTTTTGTAGAACTCAATTGTAAATTGTCCTCGAATGTTGGTGTTTTAGAGGGTAATAGTGTGATTGTAATATGCCTGATTGATTGGCCAGCACCTGTTGTTTGATATGAGCCAGGACCTTTAGCTCCTTTTAATATACCCCCTGTGCTTTGCAGTTGTTATAGAGGGCTTGGATAGCGCAGTGATTCCACCTTTTTTAATTCTATGCCCCATTCTGCGAAGGCCTCCTTATGCCTCAGAATCAGGTCTGGGATGGGTTCATCTATCCAGGTTGCTATTGTTATGTCAGATCTCATTTGATTTGGATTAGGTTTGAATTCAATTCTTTCCAGATCCCTTGATTTAATGTGATTCAGGGCTGGAAGGGTCTCTAATAGCCTAATTATTGCACTCCTCTTTAATATGCTGTGGGCTCCTCTTGAGGTGTAATGTGGGGCCAGCTCTATCTGGTCGTTACCTTTGGTATGAGAAGCATTCGATTCTGTTTTCTTTCTATTGATCATGGGCCTTTATGATGCTTCAGGTATGCATTGATTGAGTAGCGCCCATTGGTGATTTACTCCGACTTGGTTTTGTTGGATTTGTTCGATGGACTCGCTGCCTTCACTGCAATGAGAACTTTTGTTCACTTCTTTGATGACTCTGCAGTCCTCTGGGACTTACATTTGCCTGGTTGAGTCGTCCTGGGTGGGAACATCTTTTCATTTTGTCCTGAATTCCTGAGAAAGTTGACCTGTACTGGTTTTGTGAGAATTGTTAGTTAGTGTGTTATTGAGTTCCCTCTTAACCAAAGGTTTGAATACGTCATAAATTTTGGTTGTTTGTGAAGTTTCGGTACTTTCTGTTTTAAGATTTCTTGCGACTTCTTTTTCTATTGAACTGTTATGCTTTGGTGTGTTGTCCCTTACCGTGTTGATTTCGTCTCCTTTTTCGTCACCATTCTCGATACGTGCCGCTGATGTATGTGGTCAAGTCTTATTTAATTTGCTTTTCCTTGCTTTCCTCAAGCATTTCGGTTCCCTCTTTGTAAGTGAGGTTCTCAGACGTGTTTGTTCCTTGATTCCCACTGCTTCCTTTTGTAAGTGATCTTGATTGGGTTTTGTGGCAAGTTCTTTTGGTTGTTTGAGCTCGTTCTTGGTGAATCACAAGCTAGTCCAGTCCGGAGTTTACCGCTGATCGTTCGCTTGAGAGCTCCGTGAGAGAGAGCAGCAGCAGCAGGCGTGGTCCACAGCGCCAGAGCTCGGAAGAAATCTACCCGAGAAACCTGTGAGAGTCCGAGCAGCAGCTCCCCCCGAGGCAGCGCAGTGAGGTACGGTGAGGTGCAGCGTTGCGGCGGATTATTCCTCGAGAAACCGCCGAGAAAACCGCCAAGCTAAGTCCGGAGCCACAGAGCCCGAGTGACTATATGGCCCCCGGCTCTGGCTTTTGAGCTCTGAGCCCCGAACCCCGAGGAGACAGGCTGCCAGCCGCCACCCCTGGAACCCCTGAGTTGTGCCAGGCTGCCAGTTGCCCCCGCACCCGCCCCCACCACCAGCTTCAAACCGCCAGCTATAGCACACTGAGAGCTGAGCGCGCTGTGAAGTGCTGTGAGTGCAGCCGGAAAGCAGAGTGAGGCGGGGGGCTCGGTGGCGGAGCAAGGGCCCCGCGGCTCGCCGCGCACGCACAGCCACGCACCTGTCTGCTCCAGAAGAGGCTTCTACGGCCGAAACTGTCCAGATAGGTGTTGTATGCGGAGCCCCCATTTGGTCAAATTGCCAGTCTGGTCGCCTGATCACTGACCACTGGCTGCTGCTGAGCCGCCGCCCGCTGCTGAGGCAGCTCATAGGACCTCAGCCGGTCTGCTCCCTTGCGCCGCTCAGAGACTACGGTGCCCTTGGGGGGGTGCTATACGCCTGAGTGCACAGAGGGGCTGAGCGGTGGCAACCATTACTGAGTGAGCTGGCATCTACAGAGTTGGAAGGAAGAGCGACAACTGGCAACTTTCATCTGCGCAGCGAGCCGGAACTCAGTCAGACTGTTCTTGGGCTGTCGCTGTTTTCGCAGTTCCTTGCCATCATTTTTGGGCTTTCATCACTCTTGAGAGGAGACAAGGGGTGTGTAAGTCCCACCCCCGTCAAGCCCGCAAATAATACCTTGTCGGCCCGTCATGGAGACCTCTAAGCAACTTAGAAAACTACCACCTGAGAAAAGGCACTACGCTCCGTTCCGCCTCCCCCGGGGGGGGTTCAACAGGAGTCGTCGCCACCTCAAGATAAAACGTCACACTCTGGTGGTCTACCATCGCAATCTCGGATCAGCGACTTTTTTGGTAAAACTGTTCTCCAAAATGGTTCTCCCTCTTCCCAAGCAATACAGCACGACGCGGATTCAAATGCTGATACTCAGATTGACAACCACTGCTCTTCCAGACTAACCTACATCAAAAGCCCAACCCCGGAGAACCCCCCTCTACCCTCGCCCAAATCCTCTGCTTCACATGAGACCCACCAGCTGCATACGCTCTCCCAGGAAGACGTCATCATGACCCAGGACAGCTTTTCTGTCTCACTAAGTGCCTCCTCCACAGCCCCGGGAAATCTACCCTCACTAGTCTTCGTCTCTGATTCCTTAAACATCACTGCACTAAACACCGCGACTAAGCTCCAAGTCCAAGCTCAAGTCCACGGCAGCGTCTTGTCCATATCGTCAGAATACTCTGACAACTGCAACGCGGCTGATTCAACACCGAAGCCCCCACCACAACAGAGCCTAAGCTTATGTCCAGGCGCACCCCCGATCAGCCATAACGACCTCTCATCTCTAAACAAGAGTCCAAACTATGAAGGCCCTTTGTTACCCAACAAATTATCCAACCGATTCTTGGCTTCCTTAGAAACTCGAATCGAAGAATCACTCGCTCACTCTCCGGGCTTCGGCCCGCATTCAAATTCTTTTAGAACTCTACTAGAGGATAAGGAATCACCCGTGTTTGCCTCTTTGGACCGCACAAACTCTATCTCGGTCTCATTGGCATCTCTTCATGCAAAGCAAGATGCAATCGCTAAAGCCACGCTATGGCAGTCGCAGAAAATGGAACTGCAGATCGATCTAATGCAAACTTTGGCTTCAGCCCTGTTGGACTTGGGTTCCAGGATAAGCTCACTTGAAGGCTTGGTGGGGCCAACGGGCAACTCGACTTCCTGCTCTTGCTCTCCAATAATCAATAATCTCTTGTCTCTCCCCGAAATCTTGGGCGCAATCATGAAGAGCGTGAAGTGTCACAGTAATGGATATGGGTCACCTAAGTCCACGCAAGAGTCTCAAATTCCATTCACCTTTGAAGAGCCTTTAGGCCCCGCCACACCAGCCGGTCCACCACCAGGGAGAAAAAATACTCCCCCTTTTGCCGACCCAGCTATTAAAAGTTCGGCCAGTTTGTTCCCGGCAACCAGCCCCGGCCACCCTATAGTGGGCTCGGAACTCACAGATACTAGCAGTCTAACATCAACGCAGCTAGCAACTACGCGATCGGACTGCGCTGACACTGCCCATACTGATTCAACCCACAGTTCTTCTAATCTTCCAACGAAACCTTCACTGTCAAGGAGGGAGAGAAAGAAACTTAAAAAACAATCTAAAAAACAACGCTTAGCAAAAAGGAGAGCGGGGCTCGAAGGGTTAGCGGCACCCAGCACGCTAGCTACTAAATCAAGGGGCCTTCAACCTGCCCTCAAAATCCAAAACGAAAACCACCGAGACAAGCATGACCCCTGCGGGTTCAAAGGATACCAGTGATCAGCCCGGGCTATCAACACAGGGAGCACTTGCCGCCACAAGAGCTATCGAATTATATTCCACAATGACAGCGAATGGATCATCGTTAAATAAAACCACAGGAACAACTATCCATGACCAAAGCCTTGGTAGTCAGAACAACACTGTACAGTCCGTATCAGCAATGCCAGAAGCACGGAATAGTCCACTCAAATGCCAGGGAATGGCAAAAATGTTGAACACGAACCTTCAAAGTGCGATAGAGGGTAAAGCGATAGGTGTGTGCGTGCCATCTCCCAGAGGATTCAACTAAAGTCAGTGGAGATTCCTCTATGCATATGCAGAGGAATTTTTTGTCCCAACTGACACAAGTCTCGGGAACGACAACCCAACCGGGGGGGAACAATCACCCACCTGAAGCTCACCCCCAACATCTGAAGGCGCCAGCACTTTTAACTGAAATAGCTAGGAGTCAGAATCACCAGCGCCCAGAAAATGGAGCAGAACTTGTCTTTTTTCCTCACTATGACCATAAGGGCCCATATGATATTCTTAACAGAAATAACCTTATCCGTCTACTCAACTGTGTTCCAGCGCTGTCCGGGGTCACTTCCTCAGATCTTACATTGGTCAAGTTCTCCTCAATACCAGGGAAAGGGGGCTCAGAGGCCACCATTACAACGTGGTCCCAGGAATCCATCAGGAACGCAATTTTCAGGGAAGCTAGTCTGTTTGAAAATTGGGGTATCGAAATGTGGGTTCCTACTCAACAAAAATATCCCCATGTTCTTCTCCCGCAGGCCCCAGTGAAGCAGCCTATTAGCGTACTGAGTTGGTCCCGGGGTGCAACCCATGCCTGGCTTCCAAAAGCGTAGAAAGTGGACAATCTCATAAACATTGCATGCCATAATAATAAACGCCTGGTAAGTTGCAAACTCAATAACCCTGTCTCCCATGCTAACGACAGCCATCATGGGCATCCTGTCCTAGAGCCTCCAACCATCTCTGCCCAGCAGCGTCCTTCCTAACAAGGAAGCCAACCGGTTTGACTCTAAACTAACAATCACGTCCTGGAATGCCGCGGGGCTAAAGTCAACTTTTGCCTCAAAATCAGCCATGGAATTTCTGAACAAAAGCGATATCATTTGTTTCCAGGAGACCTGGTCTTTATCCCCATCACCTCTGCTCGGCTATTACGAACTCTTTCAATCAGCCGCCCAGCCCAACTCACGCGGAAGACCTTCTGGGGGCCTCTCTATTTTCATCAAGCACAGGTGTAAAATAACGGCCACACCTATTCTTTGGAACATGACGACAGGGCAGACTGTACTTATTACCTGCCTCTCATCCTCAGGCAGGGCCTTTTCCATGCTCCTAATTAACTGTTACCATAATACAACGAAAACCACAAAATCAATTGTAACAGATTTACTGATAAAACACCTGGAAGAACTTTTACTGGAATTTGCATCCGCGGAGGTACTGTTATTAGGGGACTTCAACATCAAAGACCTTGCTACCAAGGCCCTTTCAGCAATCAAAACCAAAGAGCAAGAAGCGATGACCACCTTTCTAACAATTCACAACCTCCGCTCTGCTGAGCAAATTACCCTGGAACAGCATCCGAGTGCTCATTTTTTGCCAACGTTAGCAACATTTTGACTATTGATTACATCTTTCTATCACCGCTTCTGGGAAATAAAATGGTTAGGATGGAAATTCCTTATCACTCGGGGAGCGACCACAAACCCCTAATGGTAACAATGCACTTGCAAATGCCAGTTGCCGTCGAAATAACAGAAGTGGGGTACTCAACGCAGGTCGAACTCCACACCTTGGCTAGAAGAATCAAATGGGACTCATCGGGCTCTGACAAGGTGGGAACTTGGCTTAAGGGCGAAACTCCTAATTTCAGGAACAATGCTACCACAGATTTTACATCACGGGTGGGACAACGCCATTGTCAAAATACAGGATCTCTTAGTGGGCCCTGTGGCTCATCATAGATCACCCGGGCCACGCCCAAAGCAAACCTATGACCCAGTTCATGCCTCCCAAAGAAAGACCCGTAGAAAGGCTGTGCGCCGGCACAAATTGATCGGAACTGTACACACTGCCAATAATGTGGCCTCACTGCGAAAGACCTTTAAGAAACTTTCGTGGGAGAACAAGAGACTAAAAGAACAGAATGAGTGGCTAAAAATATTTGCTTTGCTAAAGGACAACAATCAGTCCCAGTTTTGGAGTCACATGAACAAGCTCCGTTCCACAAACAAGATGAGAGGAAACGCGGTTTGTGAAGAAGATTGGGCCCTGCACGTGACCCAACTATATCGTAGTGACGCCCCGGACGCCGTGGTGATTGAATTAAGAGACCGTGCTGACTCCACCCAAATAGAAATTCATGAGCTGACCACTGTAGCCGAGGTTTCCAAGTATCTGCGAGCCATGAAGAACCACGGTGCCCCAGGGCCCAACGGCCTTCCTGCCGGGGTATTCAAATGTGCCCTGGAAGAGTGGGCGGAACTTTTGACTCCCCTATATAACAACGTGTTCAAAACATGTCAGCTACCGGACTCATGGTTAGGCTCGACTCTGTGCCCCATATTTAAGAAAGGAGCCTCCACGCTACCAGCTAATTATCAACTCATTGCCCTACTAGATCTTGACCTACCCAAGGAATTTCACTTGTTCCATTGTATATAATTGTTGTGTGTTTTTAACCTTGTTGATGTTGTGTGACAGTCCGTTCACTTTGATCACTTATGTCACGTCCTGCACCATATTATTCACTTGAGCACCTGAAATACAGTATAGAGATTTGTGTATATATGTATATATAAAAGAAAAAGAGAAAGAGAAAATAAAGATTCCTACCTGTACTCACATTTTTCGCTCCCTAGCGTTTATTAAATACGCGCTATCTGTACATAAAAACAAACCCCCCCCCCCCTTTTTAGGACCTTGTTAGGCCTACCTTGAACCATTGTTTCTTGAAAAGCATAATTCTACCCCAGGTTCAACTTTATGGGGTCCCCTTGTTTATAAAAAACACTACTAGATCTTGAGGCAAAGGCATATGCCCGATGTCTTCTAAGGTCGCTTGAAAAATGGGTTGCAGAAAATAACATCATACCCTACTACCAAACAGGGTTTCGGGCATCAGCCTCCACAATAGACAACATTACAACTCTAGCCATTCTGAGTCAACAAGCAGCACAAAAAACCATCTCCCACTTTACTGCTGATTTATAGACTACAGTGCGGCCTTCGATAAAGTGTCTCGTAACATCTTATGGAGGAAGCTGAGTAAGTGGGGGATTCCGCAGAGCCTTCTAGGAGCTCTCATTTCCCTACATAGGAACATGTGGGTGCGAGTTAAAACCGGCCCAAAGACAGTCTCTTCAAAAATCGCCACTGAAGACGGGCTAAAGC
Organism: Lissotriton helveticus; assembly: GCF_964261635.1. Lineage (NCBI taxonomy): Eukaryota > Metazoa > Chordata > Amphibia > Caudata > Salamandridae > Lissotriton > Lissotriton helveticus. The sequence goes on along the minus strand of NC_136057.1, from coordinate 896,179,688 downwards.
AAGGCTGCGTCCTTGCCCCTCTCTTGTTCAACCTTTACACAGCTGACCTTGGAACCTTCCTGGAGAATAGTAATCTTCTTACGCCAACACTGGGCCCCTCAAAAAGGACTCTGCACATATTACAATACGCTGATGACATTATAATAATAGACCAAGCAAAATCAGGTCTCCATAGAGCGTTAAGTATGCTCCATACATACAATACTGTCAACGCCCTTAAAATCAACCAGGAAAAGACCAACGTACTGATATTTGGCGGATGCAAGAATAAGAAAAGTCTAAAGTGGAACATTGGGCCTGCCAGGATTAATACAACTCCAAAATATAATTACCTGGGAGTCTGGTTCAACGAGACGTCTAGACCAGTAGCTCATCTAGCCGCCCTGAAAAAGAGAGCAGGAGCAATCACATACTCCCTGACCCGACTGAACCTGTCCCTGGGCAGCCCCTCTGCAGAATCCATTCTGAAGGTGACCAAAGCTACTTTACTTCCTGCCTTAACCTACGGGCATCAGGCCTTCCCCGGCGCATGCTCTGTTAGTCTCGACCTCACTCAAATTTCTACCTTTAAAAAAATCTTCCATCTCCCAAGTTTCATCCAGCGGGCAAGACTACGTTTGGAGCTGGGCCTACAAAGACACCCTGAAGTATTTTATAAGGACATTAAAAGCTGGAGACAATACCTTAAAATCCCAGCTAAAAAAACCTCTTTCTAGTCCTGGTAACCCTTGGAACACTCAGATTGTAAAGGCCATAACAGTGCTAGAGATTGACAAGTTATCTCTTCTTTCAGACAACATTCCATACTCAGTCTGGAAAAAACTTATCAATAAGCAGGTCAAACTAATCTCCCATCGTATGGACCTTCAGGCTGTAAAAACATCTACCATTTTGCTCCCCTTGAACTCCTCGTATCTTCCCGGGAAACCACAATCTTATCTCCAGAAAAATTTAAATGCAGCGGCACAGAAGAACATAATGTTTATGCGACTTCTAGGCCTGCGTTCGACGGCCTTTAACAGATGGGCCCCAACAAGTGAGGGGGGGGCCCTGCAGATTGTGTAACTATCATTCCGAATCATGGCTGCATCTCCTGTGCTGCTGCCCCACCTTGGCAGCCCCTAGAAGGTCTCTTTTAAAACCTTTGTATTTAAAATGGAGCATTAGGACATGCTGGGAGGCCTCGGCCCAGTGTTTTACGTCCACAGACACTCAAGTACTTGCATGGTCTGGAAAATTTGTGAGATTTTTGGCCAATCTTTTTTTACCTTCCTAGGTTCCTGTGTTCCCACCCCCTCCCCCTCAAAAACTCATTACAGACTTTTTTTGTCCCCCGGTTTAGTATCCTCTGTCTTAATCTATTTTTTATTTTGGGCTTGGTACAGTAATATGTTTATCTTGGCAACTAAAGAACTAGTTACTTACCTGTACACTATGATTCTCCAGTATTATCTTTCATAGATTCACATGCTTGTATCTTCCCCATCGTCATGGTGGGAGTCTCCCGGTAAATGATAACCATAGCAGTAGAAGAAAAAACTGTCTGGTAGCCATAGAGTAGTGAAACCACTAGGCAACCTCTCCTCCTCATTATGTTGCCCAAACTACAGCCAATCAGCTGCCTGCACCAGCCCACACCATTCCCAGCAGAGCCACCATACCTCAGATTTCCAACAGCCCAAGAGTGAGCTATGCAGGAAACCAGAGATAAAAAAGGTGGTCTACCTAATAGAAACGGGGAGGCGGGCAGGCGCATGTGATCTATGAAAGATAATACTGGAGAACCATAGTGTACAGGTAAGTAACTAGTTCTTTCTCCAGTATTCAATCTTTCATAGATTCACATGCTTGTATCAGAGTAGATAGCAGTCCTTGTAGTTAGAGCGTTTCTAGGCTAGACCCCTTTCTTTTCTCGGGGCTGTGTGCCATAAATTCGTTTCAGAAAAAAGAACTCATTACAAATTAAAAGGTAGTAACAACCAAACATAGCTATTCCAGATATTAGCATAAAGGGAAAAAAACACATTATATATAAAAAACAGTAGCATAAAATTCATAAACATGTACCTTATTTAAAGGGATGTCGCAGAACTGCCTGTCCCACTGCCGCATCTGCTTTCCATTCCGTGTCCAGACAGTAATGTTTGGTGAATGTATGAACATTCGACCAGGTTGCTGCTCTGCATATGTCTGGAAGGGGTACTCCTGCTAGCAGTGCAGAAGACGTCGCCATCTTCCGTGTATCATGGGCACAGACTTTCCTGTCGAGAGGCCTTCCTGCTTTCTCTTGACAAAAGACAATGGCGGATGCAATCCATCTGGAGATGGAGTACAGTGAAAGGGCCAGACCTTTTCTGGGCCCGAGTAAGCGACAAACAGTTGGTTTGATTTGCGAAAGCTTTTAGTCTTCTCAATGTAGAACTTTAGCCATCTGCCAATGTCTAAAGAATGTAGAGCTTTTTCAGCCGCTGTAGAAGGATTTTTAAAATATGTAGGCAGGATCACCGGTTCATTTAGATGAAAAGACGAAGGTATTTTAGGCACAAATTTTGGAATAGTCCTTAGCATCACCTTATCTGGCCTGAATTGTATGAAGGGATCCTGTATAGAAAAAGCTTGGATCTCGCTGACCCTCCTGGCTGATGTGAGTGCTAGCAGTAATGCTACTTTCCATGACAGGAATTGCAGCTCAGATTTGTGGATCGGCTCGAACGGAGCTTTCATAAGTTGTGACAAGACTGTGTTAAGCTGCCATGGGGGTGGAGGACGCTTAATTGGAGGTAACCTTATGAATAGTCCTTTTAAGAACTCCTTGATTAATCTGTTAGACCACAGAGATGGGCATCCTGGAGATCTTCGGTATCTAGATATTGCTGCTAAATGGACTTTAATTGATGAGTGCGCAAGCCCTGATCTGGCTAAATGCAGCAAATAAGGAAGAATTTGCTCAGGAGAAGACGTCAAAGTATGCACTGTATGAGCAAGGCACCAATTACAGAATCGTTTCCATTTTGCAGTATATGTCTTGTTGGTAGACAGCGCTGCGGAACTTTGCAATATTTCACGACATTCTGGAGTGATATCTAATGACTGGAATTCGTGCTCAAAAGGTTCCAAGCCGACAATTTTAGAGAGGTCAATTGCGGATGAAGTACTTGGCCTCTGTTCATGGAAATCAAATCCCTGGTTATTGGGAGCTGTATTCTTGGCTCCACCGACAATTGTAGAAGCTCTGTATACCAAAACTGCCTTGGGCAGGCTGGGGCTATTAGTATTATTTGGCAAGGTTCTGATCTCATTTTCCTCAGTAATCTGGGAATTAGGGGAAAGGGAGGGATGGCATAAGCAAACATCCCTGTCCATCGGAGGTGAAGAGCATTCCCTCTCGAACCCTGTTGAGGGAACCTGCTGGCATAATGTCTGCACTTTTTGTTGCTCTGAGTTGCAAACAGGTCCAGACTTGGCTTGCCCCACACATTGAAAATCCGATTCAGCTGGACTTGACATAGTTCCCACTTGTGGCAAATGTCGGATGACCTGCTTAACGGATCCGCTTTTGTGTGGTCTACCCCTGGAACATGTTCCACTTGCAGCGTTATGTTCTGACACAATCACCATTTCCAGATCCTTTGTGCCTGAATTGACAGGGGTTTTGATCTCGTGCCACCCTGCTTGCGCAGGTAAAACATTGTTGTTGTGCTGTCTGTTCGCACTAAGACCGATGAACCTTGGATCCTGGGAAGAAAGGTCTGAAGGCCCAGGAAGACGGCTTTCAATTCCAAGAGATTGATGTGAAGTTTTGTCTCTTGAGGAGACCAAAGGCCTTGAATCTCCAGGTCTTGCAGATGTGCTCCCCAACCTCATAATGAAGCATCTGATGTCATGACGTAGCTTGGTGATTGAGGTTCGAATAACAGGCCCTTTGTTAGGTTGTTCCTGATACCATTGCACGTTTGATCTGACAGGTTATGATCAGCTTGTCGTCGAAGGAACCCAGGGCTTGGACCCATTGTTTGTCCAGGGCTTCTTGCAGCGGTCTCATCTGTAAACGGCAGTTGGGAATCAATGGGATACAAGAGGACATCATTCCCAGTAATGACTTGAATATTCTGATGGAAGTGAACTTTTTTGTTGCCAGAGATGCAGTCAGATTCAAGATTTTTGTTACCCGTTCTTCTGATGGGTAAGCTTTCATTTCCTGTGTTTTCAAGATTGCTCCTAGGAATTGTAGAGTACAAGTCGGAAGAAAAAATGATTTTTCTTTGTTTATCCGAAGGCCTAATCTTTGGAAGAGATCCGTGCACATCCGTAGATATCTCTGTGTTGCTTGGAACGATGGTCCTTTTATTAACCAGTCGTCCAGGTATGGGAAAACCTGGAGACCTTGCTGCCTTAAATGCGTCGCTATTGGAGCCATGCATTTTGTGAATACTCTGGGGGCAGACTTCAGGCCGAAAGGCAAAACTCTGAACTGGTAATGGCGCCCCGCCACCATGATTCACAGATACTTCTTGTGTTTTTTGTGTATCGGAATGTGGAAGTATGCGTCCAACAGGTCTAGAGAGACCATGTAGTCTCCCTTGCGGAGCAGACGAAGAATTTCCTGTAAGGACAGCATACGGAAAGAAATTTTCTTTATGTATGTGTTCAGATTTCTGAGGTCCAGTACCTGCCTCCATTTTGATGATTGCCTTTTCCTTATAAGGAAGAAGTGTGAGTAAAAACCTGATCCCCGCTGGTCTGATGGGACTTCCTCTATCGCTCCTTTCAGTATGAGTGATAAGATCTCTGCTTTGAGAGCTGCTATATGTTGATGAACTCTGCAGAGAGGTGGACGATTTGGAGGCCTTTGTGAGAATTCCAGGGTGTGACCCTGTGTAATGATGTCGAATACCCATCTGTCCGATGTTATGGACTGCCAATGCGGGAGAAACTGAGAGAGGTAGTGGAACTGGTCAATCTGAAGCGGTATTGGAGGCGCCTGAGGAACATCACTGTCTGCGACCAGAGTCTTGCTTCCCTCTGGCGGCGGACTTTCTTCTTCCTTATTGTTGGAAGGAAGTGTTCGAGGACCGATATTGCTGGTTGGAGGAGTACTGACGGTATCCCTGTTGGTTGTAAGGTTGGTACCGATTAGATTGGTAAGAGGACCGTTGCTGTTGAAAGTGTCCTCTGGATCCTCGGCCACGAAAGGACTGATAACGGACTTGCTGTAATGATCCCAAGGATCTAGCAGTATCAGTATCTGCTTTTATCCCCTGCAACGCCTCATCGATCTGTTTACCAAAGAGGCTTTCGCCATCAAATGGCATGTCCAAGATTTTAGACTGGACCTCCGGTCGAAAGGATGTAGCTTTGAGCCATCCTTGCCTCCGTAGGGTTACCGCCCCAGCCATCTGGCGGAAAGCTGTAGACGCTATATCTATTGCCACGTCTATGGACTCTGATGCTGCTCTGGCTCAATCCTGTAAGATGGTAGTCGCCTCCTCTTTCTTGTCCTCCGGAAGGTGCAACAGGAATGGTGCGATGTCAGACCACATCTGTCTATTGAACCGGCTCAGAGGGGCCATTGCATTGGTTGCTTTGATGGAAGCTGCTGCCATGACTGCAAAACATTTACCTATGCCGTCCATCTTCTTGCCCTCCTTATCGGGGGCGCCACGCATGTTGCCATTGGCTTCTTGGAGCGCTTCTGCGCTGCTTGAGTCACAACCGAGTCCGGTCGAGGATAACCAATAAGACATGCTGGAGCCGTCTCTATAGCGCGATACTTTTTGTCCAGCTTGGGTATGGATGCTGGGACTGAGGCTGGATTCTTCATCAGTTTGAGTCCTTCATCCCAGATATGGTCAATAATTGGAATAGCTCTTACCGACTTCCTGGAGGACTCCTTGAAGTCGTAAAGGAAACATTCGCTTTCCTTGATTGGCATAGTAATCTTGAATCTTTTAGCCGCTTTTTCCATCAAATCGTGAAAACTGGCTATGTCCTCTGGTGGAGAGCTTGATTGAGGCAAAGGTGACACCGGGGACTTTGGAGCAATATATTGGTCCCATTCATCTCCAACCCCCTCATCCTGAGGAAGTTACCCTTCCTCCTCTTGATCGTCCTGATCGGAATCATTTAAGTCATCACGAATTGTAATAACATTTTGGACCTCCGTCCGAGGAGGAGGAGGCGGCTGAGTCAGGGGTGTTTCTTTTGCAGGTTGAGAGACTTTCTCAGTGGCCGCGGAAGCATTATCTTCCGGAAAGCGACGGTAATAGCTGTCAATCATGCTTCTTAGGTCTGATATTAAAGAAATAGGCACCGACATGGCCTCTTCCCGCGCAGGTGTATCCGCTTCCTCTTCATCCTCACAGTGATAGGTCTGGTGAAATGACTCATATCTCATCTGGCCTTTGACCGGCCGATCTGTAAAAGTGAAGTGCTCCTGGACCTCTTGGTGGTCTTCCTCATCGGAATCCTGATGTTTAATATGGAGCTGCGAAGGACTGTAAGCAATACCATAGGATCCTTCCTCCTCTGATTCCTGGCAATCCAGAATATTAGAGGGCAGTAGAGGTGAAATCTTCGGCGTGGAAAACTCCCCTTCTTTGCTCGTCAACAATCCCGTCGACGGAACAATCCTCTTTATGGAAATATAGGTTGAAGTTATCTTTGTTGGAGATGGCATCGTCGACGATTTTTTCGTCGTCGACGGAACAATCATCCGCATCGTCGACGGGATACTCGTCGACGAAGATCTTACCGTCGACGAAGGTCTGGCACTCACCGTCGACGGAGTCGTCATCGTCGTCGACGTCGATGAAGCTGTCGTCGAGATTGTCGTCGTCGTAGTCGTCGACGAGATGGTCGTCGTCGAGGTCATCGAAGGCCTCGTCGGCGATCTGACTGGATTTTCGGTAGATTTCGTCGACGGAAGCGACAACGGAGCCTACTTTTCTGAGGAAGGCTTGAGAGGAGTTAGTGGGAGTGAAGTAGAAGGTTCACCTTCCTTAGTTTTTCCTGCTTTTTGTTTCCTCACATCTCCCTTTTCCTCAGAGGACCCTCTTTTTTGTTTCTTAGAGGTGTGTCCCTTGGCTTCTCCCTCAGACTCCGAGTCGTGAGCTTTGCTTTTCTGAAGCCATATTAAGAGGCACGCTTCTCTATCCTTCAGTGTTTTGGCAGAGAAGGTCCGGCAATACTTGCAGTCCTTAGGAATATGCTTAGGGTACAAACAGTACAAGCACTCCTTGTGAGGATCTTCAGAAAACAGTCTGGCCTTGCCACAGGACCTGCAAGCTCTGAAAAGGCTCTTCTTGGAGCTTTCAGACATTTTGAATGAAATGATGCTTGACAATAAAAGAACAGTACCTGTCTTCCAACTGTGAAAGGTCAAAAGTTCAGTGAAGAGAGAATAAACTGAGAAGAGCTCAGGGAGACTCCTTCTCACATGAAGGCGGTTGGAAATCTGAGGTATGGTGGCTCTGCTGGGAATGGTGAAGGCTGGTGCAGGCAGCTGATTGGCTGTAGTTTGGGCCACATAATGAGGAGGAGAGGTTGCCTAGTGGTTTCACTACTCTATGGCTTCCAGGCAGTTTTTTCTTCTACTGCTATGGTTATCATTTACCGGGAGACTCTCACCATGACGACGGGGAAGATACAAGCATGTTAATCTATGAAAGATTGAATACTGGAGAAAATACTGTTTCCTTTATAAGTGTAATGGTCATTAAGCCTGGAGAGTTGTTTTTCAGCTCTGTCTTTTTAATACGATAAATGTGATAATGTTGATTTTTATAGCAATGGTTTTAAGTACCTGTGCTAAAGTAATAAAAAACTTCAAAAAATTCAAACTTTGTTCTTGGTGTCTGGTGTGTTTCTACGTTCATGGTCCTGGAGCTTGTTTATCGCTGACCCTCTTGCGTTATTGCCACTTGGGCTCTCCCCACCAGCACTGTCTGTTTCCTTGGGTATTCTTTACTTGGATTGTAATGTAGGGTTTATTTGTGTTTCCCAGACTGCCCCCAGCAACTCTGACATTATTGTTGGAACCCTTGCGAGTTTATCAATTATTTGGGGGCAGTGACAGGTATGATTTGTAATGTCCTTTTCATGTTGAACCTTCGTTATCATGGTGTTTAAATCTTGCAGCTTCTGTTCTATACCCTGGACGTATATTGCTAAGACATTTAATAGCTCGACTTGGGTGTCTAATTTGTTGGCGTGGTATGTCATAGCAGATCCGATGGTTTCCATTGTACTTAGTAAAAATGGCCAAACAGAGCTGGTTAGTGGATGTATTTGTGCATCCATCATGGATTTATCTCCTTGTTCTTCTGCAATTGTTTGATGCTCGTTTTCAGGTAAACCCTGTGGTTCTAAAAGAGGGGCCAACGTGGCGTTAAGGGGCACAACGCCCATTGTCTTTAGTTATCGAGGTCAAGTTCCATCTGATGGTTGGGCTGGAATGCTTTGGGGTTGTCTCCAACATGCCAGGAAGTGTTTTGTGAGCACAAACTGATTGCGCCCCAAATTGGTCTAGTGATTGTGTTTGCAGAACTGTTGGTGAGCTAGCTGGGACATCAGAGCTTGAAAAACTGAAATTCCAGCACGTAAGATCTTCATTAAGGCACTGTATACCTTTTTGTTGTTGGGATTGTTGATATTGACTTGGTTGGCCTAATTGTGCCGGGCTCACCAACTGATTACGTGTAATTTCCCAATTTGTACCTGACTCTGTGTGAACTAATGCCTCGGCGACCTGGAGATGGTCAAACCTCGCCAACCTCGGCCTCAGAAAACTCGTCACCACACCCACCCACACCGCCGGCCACACGCTGGACCCCGTCTTCCCCACAGGCACCCACGTCGCCTTCGACCACACCACCGAACTCCACTGGACCGACCACCGCTGCATCCATTTCACCTTCAAGAAACCAACAACGCACCACCACACCCAACAGCTACCTCGCGGCTGCTGGAGCAAAGCCACCAAAGACCATCTGATCAACACCCTCGCCCAGAACCCACCCACCAACCCAGACACCGCAGCCCGCAACCTCGGACAGTGGATCGACGACTATACCAACACCCTCGCCCTGCTCAAGAAACCCTCCAACAGCCATGCCAGCAAGAGAGCCACCTGGTTCACCGACGAGCTTCAGACTTCCAAACGCGCATGCCGGAAACTGTAGAAGACATGGCTCCACAAACGCACACCGGACAACCACGCAGCCCACAAGGACGCCACCCGCAGACATCACCACCTCATCAGATTAGCCAAGAGATCCTCCTTCAAAGACCGCCTGGATAACAACACACACGACAGCAAGGAGCTCTTCAGCATCGTAAAGGATCTCTCCAACCCCAGTGCCAATGCCAACAGCATACCACACTCACAAGAACTGTGAGACTCACTAGCCATCTTCTTCCACCGCAAGATCGCTGACATCCATGACAGCTTCAACACCACGACAGCCCCAACCTCGCCAGACTCCACCTCCCCTGTGAACACCACCAGCGCCAACCGCCTGACCTCCTGGTCCAACGTCAACGACGACGAGACACGCAAGGTCATGGACTCCATCCACTCAGGATCTCCGTCAGACTCGTGCCCACACCACGTATTCAAAAAAGCAGAGACAGCCATCGCACCCCAACTACGGAAGGTCATCTACATCTCCTTCAAAACAGCAACATTTCCGGAAAGCTGGAAGCACGCCGAAATCAACGCCGTCCTCAAGAAGCCCAAGGCGGACCCCAAGGACCTCAAAAACGGCCCATCTCCCTGCTCCCATTCCCGGCGAAGGTCCTCGAAAAAATCGTCAACATGCAACTGGCCCGCCACCTGGAAGACAACAACATCTTGGGCCCGTCCCAGTCCGGGTTCAGACGAAACCACAGCACCGAGACAGCCCTCATCGCCGCCACAGACGACATCAGGGGCTAACTAGACAATGGTGAAACATCAGCACTCAACCTCCTGGACCTGTCAGCCGCCTTTCACACGGTCTGCCATCGCACTCTAAAGACACGCCTCCTAGAAGCCAGAATCCAAGAGAAGGCCCTTGACTGGACCATGTCCTTCCTCTCCGGCAGAACCCAGAGCGTCCGCCTCCCGCCCTTTTGATCCGAAGCCACCGACATCATCTGTGGCGTTCCCCAGGGCTCCTCCCTCAGCCCGACGCTGTTCAACGTCTACATGGCCCCCCTCGCACAAGTGGCCCGCCATCACGACCTCAACATCATCTCCTACGACGACGACACCCAGCTCATCCTCTCCCTCACCAAGGACCCGCACACCACCAAAACCAACCTCCACAAGGGAATGAAGGCCGTCGCTGACTGGAGGAGGAGCAGCCGTCTCAAACTAAACTCGGACATGACGGAGGTCCTCATCCTCGGACCCACCCCCTCAGCCTGGGACGACTCCTGGTGGCCGACCACACTGGGAACAGCACCAACACCCACGGACCAAGCACACAACCTAGGATTCATCCTCGACTCCTCCCTCTCCATGTCTAAACAGGTCAATGCCTTCTCCTCCTCCTGCTACAATACCCTCCGCATGCTCCGCAGGATCTACAAGTGGATTCCGACTGAAATAAGAAGAACGGTTATACAGGCCCTCGTCAGCAGCAGACTGAACTACGGCAACGCACTCTATGTAGGAATCCCAGCCAAACACCTATGACGACTACAATGCATTCAAAAAGCCTCCGCCCGACTGATCGTCAACGTCTCCTGCCGCAGCCATATCACCCCCCACCTGAGAGTCCTTCATTGGCTCCCCATCGACAAGAGGATCACCTTCAAGCTCCTCACCCACACACACAAGCACTCCACAACGCCGGATCAGCCTACCTGAACAGCAGACTCAGCTTCTACACCCCCACCCGCCAGCTCCGCTCCGCCAGCCTCGCCCTCGCCGCATCCAACGAACAACATCCGGTGGCAGATCCTTCTCCTACCTCGCCGCCAAGACCTGGAACACCCTCCCAACCCACCTACGGCAGACCCAAGACCTACTCACCTTCAGAAGACTCCTCAAGACCTGGCTCTTCGAACAGTAGCGGCACCCCCTCAGCGCCTTGAGACCCTCACGGGTAAGTAGCGAGCTTTACAAGTACTCTGATTGATTGATTGATTGATTGATTGGTGTCCTTGAAAGTTTGTTACTGGATTCAAACTATTGTAAGTGAGGCTATCATGGCTTTTGTCGTCTCTTAAGAATGGTGTAGGATCCCCTTGTCTCATTCTTTGTTCTTTTGCTATTTAATTGTCGCAGTCATGGGTGATGTCATCGATTTCATTGGTGTCGATATCATTAGTGGCATTAGTTGTGTTGACTTGCTTGGCTCCTTTAGCTTCCTTAGCTTCTTTTTTGGTCTTTTGTTTCATCGGGGCTTGTCTGTGGCATACTTTTAAAAAATCAGTAATAAGTGCCTGCTTACAGGATTTAGCATTAGTTCTGGAGATTGAGCTGATTGTGCTAGTTGGGCTCAGTGCACATTCTTTGACAGTGTCCACGTTGATGTTAATGTTCATGTCAGTGTTCATGTCCTTATGTGGATTAGTTTCTACTCCCAGTTCATTGCGCAGTTTCAATTTGTGGTGGGGAGTCAAAAGTTGTTCTAGCCCACGTTCCCAGAAGAAGAGGGTAAACCGAAGGAAGGTAGCAACAGAGAACAGGACTCTGAACGCTGCGCTCTCTCCTTGCGCTTTATATGCTTCCTCACTGTTGGCCTCCTTTAGACCCCTTGACTCTTTTGCACTGCAAGACTCTCGGCACAGTGCAGGAGGTGCATGAGCAGGGCTAACTGGGGGTGCCAAAAACCGCACCCAACCTAGTTGGGCCGCTTCTGCAGGCACTCCCGGGCACAACACTCTGCGGCCGCCGCTAGTGGAGGTCGCACTCTCGCTTGCACTACTTGAACATTCTGCAGAGAACTTTGTGGTGCGCGTGCCTGTTTGCCTGCGCTTTAATATTTAATGCTTAATGCTCTGCGTCCTTGCCCGTTACCTGCCGCTCATCTGGTCCTCCAGGCAGTGAAGACAGCCAGTGAAGACTGTAGAGGTGTCCAGGTGTGATCAGGTTGTGAGAGTTGTTTCTGCTGTGATTTCAGCATGGATTGCTGCCTGCATTCTACAGCCTACAGCCAGAGGAACAAAAAGAGTGAGAGGAGGATGACAGGGGTTCCAATCACCTACTCACATGCTTGGTGCAGCTCGCCCAGCTCAACTCAGCTCGATTCGGCACTCCGTGCGCTCAGTGCAGAGAAGTGAGAAGTGAGAGAGCCACGAGAGCTACGGAAAGCCACGGGAGCAAAGGAAGCAGTGGGAGCGGGGACAGGAGAATGGACAACCGCCACTCCAGCCCGCCTGCCCAACCCGCTCATCTCCGCTTGGTCTCAGTGCCTCTGGCCACTGGCTCCTGCCTGGCTCTTGAGCCGATCCGGTCCCGACCACAGCTTCGCTCCGCTCCACACAAACTGCTGATTGCTGACTACAACCACGGGAAAACAGGAAGCTTTTCCAGTAAAAACAAATCATGTAATCTCTGCAGGTGACAAGTTGGGTATATAAATCTGCTAATTTAATTTAAAGTATCACGCAAACCGAAAAAGCAGAAAGACTAAAAAAAAAATTGAAAAAATACATTGGGAGGAGGAAAGAGCTCCCTGACAAGTAGCACAGAAGAAGAGAGGCTGTGGTGCAGTGGCCAGAGCCGCAGACTTGAAATCTAGGGATCCCAGTTCAAGTCTCAGCAGTGCAGCATCCTGTAATTCTGGGCATATCACTTAATGTCTCCAGGTGATAAATTGCGCTATATTATCTGCTTTTTTAATTTAAAGTATCCTGCAAGACGAAAAAGCAGAGTGAGGCAAATGTTTATGAAAAAATAATTCCACTAAAGCAGATGTTAACAGTATTTCAGCTAAGGGAAACTGATAAGAGAAACAGACAAGAACAAGCATTGGTAAATGCAGGAAAATATGCTACAGCCAACAGAAATGGCGGGAAAAAAGTGTCAAGCACAGGGACCAATGAAAAGCCAGGAAAGCAAGGAGGTGAGATGTAATCCCCTTTTAAGATTTATATTAAAAACAATATATTTCACACAGCCTGCATAAGACGTTTTGCTTTTTTGATTGTTTTCATGTTTGAATTCTTGTTTTTATTGGGAAGATATCTAGACAACTTGTATGTCTTTTTCTGCTGCATATTTCTCATAAAGCGTGTACATAACATGAAACATTTTTTTAAGCAAAGGTCAAATAAAACTCTGTGCAAATTTGGGTTTCTTTCTTTAAATGAATTAGACAATACTCGTGTTCACTCAAAGATGTTCCACAACCTAAAATTTTAGAGACACAAATCCTTTTCAACAGCTGGCCTGTATTTAATTTGGGCACTTGCACCTCTTGGTAACATGAACTCTCTGTGATACAGCTGTCCCCCTTCCATTGACAGGCTGAGTTGTACAGAACTGGATAATTATTTTAAAAAGGCATTCTTTGTGGCTCCTTAGTTTGTTTGATATTTTCTGGTTGCATGACAAGATCATTTCTGAGATGAGACTGTGTCCAAAGGTTTTTTAGACTGTGGGCCAGATTTGCCAAGCCCTTGTGTTGCCCTTATGTCACGTAAAGAGATGCAAGGCAACGCAAGAGCTTAAGTGAGATTTACTAAGCCACACAAAGCTTTCCACCTTGCAAGGCTCTGCATGGCTTAGTAAATTGAGAGTAACACAAGGAAGCTTAAATCAATACCTTGCATTACTCTGTGTCCGGAAGGCTTTCCACGGGTGGAGCATGGATGATCCCAAGCATCCACGCATGGATTTTGATGCAATCCCACATTTTTTAATTTGCATTGTGCAGCAGACGTAGAAAGAGGAAAATGCCTCTAGGATTGGTTTTATGCAGGAATGTGTCCATAACTGCACAAAAAAATCCTGCAAGTAACACATGCACCCTTGCACCCTGGCGTAAGGGTTCCTGAGTTGACATTATGCAGCTCTCAGTGCACCAGCACAGGGAGAGCAGGAATGCCCCCATTCATGGCTGGGTATCTAAATACTGCCATAACAACAGTGCAGAATAAGGAGACCAGAGCATCACCTGGAGTGCAAATGGCCCTCGATACGTGGGAGTCAGACTATATCACTTCCCTACTGACATATATGTAGGAAAACATCTGAAGGCGTTGGAAAAGGATAAGGGCAGCAGTGGGCTTTTGGAAAACGCTTCCCCCACCCCAACTGGACAAGTGGCCTTGGCCAAAATGATCATAGTATCCAGATTGTTATACCACTTTTCTAACCTCCCGGTCGTCCCTCCTCACCCCTTTTTTCGGTAATTTTCGGGAGACGCATCGTTCCTGCCACCAGTTGTTGCTTGGGGAGAGCGGGGGCCGCAGCGGGACTACCTGTCCCAGGAGGCTGCGAGCAGAGGACCGGCAGCCACACCCCCTGGACACCGGGAAACCCCTGAAATACTTCTCGCGCCTCCCGCTTCGCGGGAGACGCATCGTTCCTGCCACCAGTTGTTGCTTGGGGAGAGCGGGGGCCGCAGCGGGACTACCTGTCCCAGGAGGCTGCGAGCAGAGGACCGGCAGCCACACCCCCTGGACACCGGGAAATCCCTGAAATACTTCTCGCGCCTCCCGCTTCGCGGGAGACGCATCGTTCCTGCCACCAGTTGTTGCTTGGGGAGAGCGGGGGCCGCAGCGGGACTACCTGTCCCAGGAGGCTGCGAGCAGAGGACCGGCAGCCACACCCCCTGGACACCGGGAAATCCCTGAAATACTTCTCGCGCCTCCCGCTTCGCGGGAGACGCATCGTTCCTGCCACCAGTTGTTGCTTGGGGAGAGCGGGGGCCGCAGCGGGACTACCTGTCCCAGGAGGCTGCGAGCAGAGGACCGGCAGCCACACCCCCTGGACACCGGGAAATCCCTGAAATACTTCTCGCGCCTCCCGCTTCGCGGGAGACGCATCGTTCCTGCCACCAGTTGTTGCTTGGGGAGAGCGGGGGCCGCAGCGGGACTACCTGTCCCAGGAGGCTGCGAGCAGAGGACCGGCAGCCACACCCCCTGGACACCGGGAAATCCCTGAAATACTTCTCGCGCCTCCCGCGAAGCGGGAGACGCATCGTTCCTGCCACCAGTTGTTGCTTGGGGAGAGCGGGGGCCGCAGCGGGACTACCTGTCCCAGGAGGCTGCGAGCAGAGGACCGGCAGCCACACCCCCTGGACACCGGGAAATCCCTGAAATACTTCTCGCGCCTCCCGCTTTGCGGGAGACGCATCGTTCCTGCCACCAGTTGTTGCTTGGGGAGAGCGGGGGCCGCAGCGGGACTACCTGTCCCAGGAGGCTGCGAGCAGAGGACCGGCAGCCACACCCCCTGGACACCGGGAAATCCCTGAAATACTTCTCGCGCCTCCCGCTTCGCGGGAGACGCATCGTTCCTGCCACCAGTTGTTGCTTGGGGAGAGCGGGGCCGTAGCGGGACTACCTGTCCCAGGAGGCTGCGAGCAGAGGACCGGCAGCCACACCCCCTGGACACCGGGAAATCCCTGAAATACTTCTCGCGCCTCCCGCTTCGCGGGAGACGCATCGTTCCTGCCACCAGTTGTTGCTTGGGGAGAGCGGGGGCCGCAGCGGGACTACCTGTCCCAGGAGGCTGCGAGCAGAGGACCGGCAGCCACACCCCCTGGACACCACGAAATCCCTGAAATACTTCTCGCGCCTCCCGCTTCGCGGGAGACGCATCGTTCCTGCCACCAGTTGTTGCTTGGGGAGAGCGGGGGCCGCAGCGGGACTACCTGTCCCAGGAGGCTGCGAGCAGAGGACCGGCAGCCACACCCCCTGGACACCGGGAAATCCCTGAAATACTTCTCGCGCCTCCCGCTTCGCGGGAGACGCATCGTTCCTGCCACCAGTTGTTGCTTGGGGAGAGCGGGGGCCGCAGCGGGACTACCTGTCCCAGGAGGCTGCGAGCAGAGGACCGGCAGCCACACCCCCTGGACACCGGGGAGGATATAATCGACGCCTCATTTCCGGCCCGCGGGACGCGTGCGGGCGGCGCCGGGCTAAGCCCGGGACAAGGGCGGGGCCATCAGCGGCCATCCAAGGCCAGAGGAGGCCGGGTCGGTACACCCCCCTTGGCATAGGAAGGTAAAGATAATCTATCGTTCTGTGCCTTACAGGTTCCTCCGAAGTGCAACCACATCGTGACATTTGATCAAATTTCTGGTGGTTGACGCCCCCTTATTTCCCACACAAAACTGTTAAGCTATGACTTGCAAGGGGGTCACTAAAAACTTTTTCACGCAGAGTAACCTGTGCCAGGGAACTATGGACAATTACTTAAAGAGGGTGACATCCCCCATTACCAGCGACCCTGAGAGTATAGAACGATCCATGGACATGGGTAGTTCTTTGAGCACATGCCTTTCTTCCCAGACAGAAAAAACAGCTCTAGATTCATTACTCCTAGCGGAGCTAAACAAACTCTGTAAATCTAAGTATGTTCCCGTTGATGCAGGAAGTACGCAAACTAGTGCTTCGACCTGTCACACAGTAACTACTAGCCCCCAGCGCACTAGATCATTCCAATCAAATGAAAGCTTCCAGGATACTCCCCTTTTAGTACAAACAAAAGCAAATTCCCAATGTACACTGTCCCCTCAGAGCCTTTCTGTTAAAGGGAAGGGAGAAGGGGCCAAACAATGGGGGAAACATGTAAAGACTCAACAACCAAAACCAAGTTCCCCACTTCCCAACACTCCCACCCTCAAAATACCTATCCAGGCTACTTTACTGGCCCAGATCCAAATCATGATCAAATTAATAATATCCCCTCTGATGGAAAAAATGAACACCTTAGGGGAAAGGCTCACAGGTGTTGAGGAAGCAATTAAGGCCAACTCGGCATACATAAAGAGTTTGGCAGGTCCCTTTCAACCACAGTCATCACAGACACCCGTCCCCACAGAAGTGCCTAAAAATACTGCACTAAGTAAAATCCCCAACAAACATTCAGTATCCCCTCATATAACATCTTTAAATACCCCGAAAGCAGTCGCAGTAGCACGGAGTGACTACCCCAAAGCAGGGACTAAGAAAGATTTTATATCACACAAGGGGACAGCTGCCAATTATGACAATAACGTACCTAAAACTAATCATTTACATTTGCCACCGGAGGCTACTCCCTTTGTCTGTGTCCTCTCGGGAGTACCGGAACTTACCAAGGGGAAAAGCGAAAGACAACAGGACCTTAGGAATAAAGTTGTCTTTTGGTTAACTAAAAATAGACCTCTTCCTACCAACATAGACGGAAGTATACAAAGTGTTAGAAGGGTGGGCTGGTTAGGACATCTGTCAAAGGATATAGCTGGTGATCTGGTACTGGTAAGATTTAGAAATAAACACGTCGTCACACATCTCCAATCAAGGCAGCCACAAATAGGGGATGGCCCTATATCGATTTGGGGCCTAACTGATTTCTACCCTAGAACGTCATACGTTCCATTATCAAGTCAAAGACCTGAGAACAATTGTTTGACGAGCAGAAGTTCCCTCGTCTCGAGTGGTTACAACATCCCCACTTCTAATCATTTTCACTTACTCTCTTAAATTGTATAGACACTGACATTATTAATATGTAGATCTCAACTTGTAACGAATTTTATTTGTTCTTTTTGTTTTTATATTGTGTTAATCCATTAGTCTGAATGTTTTGTTAGAAATAGATATTGATGGAATTTGGTTTTAAGAAAAACCATGAAAACATGTATTGTGATTTTATGGTTGATTAATTTTACTGCTTTTTAAAATTGTTTATGTATACTTTTATGGTTTCTATATGAAATCGAAATAAAGTTTTGAAAGTAAGTAAGTAAGTAAAGACTCATTACTTATCTCCCTAATTTGGGACATGGGCAGACATAGGGTGGCTCTATCCAAACTACAATTACCACCCGACTGCGGGGGACTAGGGGCCCCATCCTTAGAGGCGTAAATACTTCTTGGTTGCACAGCTGCAGTGGCTCACGCACTTGACAGCTGAGAGTCACCTAGGGGAAACCACTGCTGACACAGGGCATATGCCAAATTTAACTCAGTCAGAGATGGACTGAATACGAAAGAGGACTGGGAAAGGATCTTATAACGAGCCTTGGGTATTTTGGACTTGAGAACTAGATTCTAATAGTCAAATATGTAACGTGTGAAACAGAAATGGTGACATTATGTGCCAACTTATAAACACTATAAGTGATAGACATTAGGTTTAAATCATCAACAGCCTGTGCAAACTACGATGGAACGCGATATACAATAACAAACTACAATTGTAGTTCTTCAAACGTGCAGCTCATATTGATGACGAACTCAGACTGCGCAAAATAGAGATAAAAAACTATATGAGTAGTTCTGCGATGATGAGTTGCACGTCATTCACGTAAAACTGCGAGCAACCTCTCGCGGTAAGCTGACCCCAAAAAATACCGCGATAACTTGCTTAAATACCAAGTACTTTGGAACTAGCAGAACGCAATCGTTGATGAAGAAGACGAGGAGCTGAGAGGGGCGCAGGGAGGCCGAAATTGAAGAAAAAGGTAGGACCTGCTGCCACGGCGCTTCACGCGGCATTTTGTAATTATTTCAAATATTAGACTAGCCGTACGTGTAGTGTAACTATAAACTGACCCGCAGCCATCATGCTCTACACGACAATATGTAAATGTTTTCTTAGCCGTGCATTTGTCTTAATTAAATACCGGAAACGCGGCACAACGTAAATGTTTCACTTGCCGGACATGTGGTGTAATGATAACTCGACTCGTAGCCATCGCGCTCCATATGGCATTGTGTAAATGTCTGCCTAGCCGTGCATTTGTCTTAATCAAGTTCCTATAGTATCAATTTAATCACCCAAAAAAGTAATATCGGCATTACGGTAATGATTTCTAAGACAGATTAAAACCAAAGGCAGAAAAATGCGGGAGAAGGAAATATCTCTAGCTAACGATGTATAAAAAATATGTGTCCCAATGAAAAGTTTTTTCTTCGTAGTAGTACACTACTAATTGTGGGTCAGCAAAAGATCAGTAAATTTAATCGTAATGCTGACACCCTAAGGTGTTATAGCTCCAATGTGGAAATAAACATAACAGCAGTTACTAGCATAGCAGTCTCTGCAAATTAACCAAATAGATTCGTAATAAAATAATTACATGATAGGGATACAAAAGAGCAAAAGAGATATAATTGTTATAATCCCACGCAGGTCTAATTGAATAAGACGTAAGGAACGAAAACTCAGCGCTGATCGAGAATTAAAACAACCCAGTCACGCTGCAGTAAGGGTCGTTTAACCCTTTGTTGTGGGTGAGTACCATGGTTAATATAAACCTACCTACACTAGATGATTATTGGTCCTGTATTATGAAGGGCACCATGTAATGTAATGTAAGAGAGATTTCTAACGCGCAACTTTCACTTCAAGCTCACACAACTCAGGTGGAAGAGTTGGAAAGAAAAGGAGATGTCCTGCATTCTACACCACCGTTACACCAGAGTCCTACACATGTCATCAGGCAGAGAGAAGATGGATTAGTTACTTACCTGTAATCCTAGTTCTCTTCCAGGGGTATCCTCATCAAAGTCATAAGCATTAGAATATTCCCGCCCATGCGCGGACCCCGGAAACAATATATTATATGTGCCCCACATATATATAGACATATATATATAAATATATATATATATAAAAATAAGCAATTGCAGCCAAATAAAACAACAGAGCTGTAATATGCTGTGAAGAATTTCCACCACACAGTGTATTTTGCATTAGAAACATGAGAAACAACACCAATGCTTGTTTAGAAACTGTTTTAATGCTTAAAAAACAGTAGAAATTCTCATAACACACTGTAAACATATACAGCTCCCAGGCTGCATTGCAAATCCCCAGTCTAAAAAGACTAAAAAGCTAACCTGTAACTGAATGCACTAAAACTGACGCTGTGCCTTTAAGGCACCTCTGCCCCTAGCTTCCCATCATGCCTCAGGGGTTACAGTTAGGTCAGTTGTTCTTTTCGGAGACTGAAAACCAAACCATGGTAATAACAGGTTAAAAAACATCTCCTATGTAATAAACAAAGTCCTTTGCCCGGGGAGGCGGGAGGGTTGCTTATGACTTTGATGAGGATACCCCTGGAAGAGAACTAGGATTACAGGTAAGTAACTAATCCTTCTCTTCCAGGGGATCCTCATCAATAGTCATAAGCATTAGAATAGAGTAGCGAGCCTCACCTCATCCCTGCGGGCAAAGGAATCAACAGATAACATTCATATCCGTAGGCCCAAGAACAGGCCTTAATCTACCCAAAAAGGTTTCTCAAGGAGGCTTGCCCTACTTGAGAATCCGCTCTGGAATCAGACTCTAGGCAATAATGCCTTGTAAAGGTATGGACTGATTTCCATGTCGCAGCCTTGCATATTTCTGACATAGGAATGTCATGCAAAAAAGCTATTGTGGCTGCTTTCCCTCTAGTGGAATGAGCTTTGGGTGATTGCAACAAAGGTTTGCCAGCCAGCTGAAATGCTAGTTTGATACAAGAGACAATCCATCTGGAGATGGATCTTTTGGCTGCTGCAAACCCGGTCCTCATTGCACCATAATTGACAAAGAGTTGGTCTGTCTTTCTGGTGTCCTTCGTTCTTTCTAGGTAAAACTTTAGCACCCGTTTAAGATCTAACGAGTGCAACGACCTCTCAGCTGGGGTCGATGGGTTAGGAAAGAACGAAGGAAGGGTAATCGTTTGATTTATATGAAAATCCGATACCACCTTTGGAAGGAAAGATGGGTGAGCCCTCATTACCACTCTGTTGTGGTGAAACACAGTGTAAGGTTCCTTGGTGCAGAGTGCTTGTATCTCGCTAACCCTGCGCGCAGAGGTTATTGCCACCAAGAAGGCCGCCTTCCAAGTGAGATGCTGCAAGGAGGCCTTGTGTATAGGCTCAAACGGTGTAGACATCAGCCTGGAGAGAACCAGGTTCAACTCCCAGGGAGGAGAAGGATTTCTCACAGGTGGATAGACCTTCTTTAATCCCTGAAGGAAATCCTTCACCACTGGGACCTGAAAAAACGATGTTTGTGTAGGTGATTTTCTGTACGCTACTATGGCGGATAAATGAACCCTAATAGAAGCGTATTTCAACCCTGATGTCGCTAAGTATAGGAGGTATGGTAGGACTACGTCTTTTTGCCCTTTGGTGGGATCAAAGCCATGGTCCTTACACCAAATGAAAAATCTTTTCCACTTGAACGCATAAGACGTCCTTGTGGAAGGTCTCTTTGCCTCTCTTAAAATATTCATACATTCCGGAGGCAGATTTAAGTGTCCATATTGCAAGACCTCAGGAGCCATGCAGTCAGGTTCAGCGACGGGAGGTTGGGATGCAGGATCCTCCCGTCCATCTTGCTCAGCAGGTCTGGCCTGCACGGCAGACGTCTGTGTGGACACAGCGACAGATGTAACAGATCTGGATACCACCATTGTCGCGGCCAATCCGGAGCAATTAGGATCATGTCCATGCTCGATCTGATGAGCTTGGCCACCACCTTCGGAATCAGTGCCAGAGGGGGAAAAGCATAAGCGAACATTCCTGTCCACTCCAGCAGGAGAGCGTTCCCTTGCGTCCCTGGCCGGTGGAACCTGGACGCGAAGGCGTGGCATTTGGCGTTTTCTTCGTCCGCAAATAAGTCTATGTCTGGACGACCCCAGCAACGGAAGAGTTCCTCGACCACCTCGTCGTTGAGCACCCAGTCTGGCTGATCTTCGAAGTGCCTGCTGAGTGCGTCTGCTTTTGTGTTTAGCTCGCCTGGAAGGTGTACTGCCACCACCGACAGTCCCCGAGCCAGAAGCCAGTGCCAAATTGTCTGGGCCTCCAGAGACAGAGGGCGAGATCGAGTTCCTCCCTGCTTGTTCAGATAGAACATAGTTGTAGTGTTGTCCGTCTGAACCAGGACCTTGTCCGTTGTTATTGCTGGAAAGAACGCTTTGAGCGCCAGATGAACTGCTCGAAGTTCCAGCATGTTGATGTGGTATGTCTGAAGGTTGGTCGACCAGCGACCCTGAATCTGAAGATGACCCATGTGAGCACCCCAGCCTTCTAGAGATGCGTCCGTTACCACAGACAGCGAAGGAAGAGGTTGCTGAAAAGGGACTCCCTGCAGGACATTCCGAGGGCGAGTCCACCACTGTATTGAGGTCAGTGCTGTTTGAGACAGGATGATTCGATCCTCCCAATCTCCAGTCGCTTGGTCCCATTGATCCTCCACCGACTCTTGTAGAGGCCGCATCCTCAACCTGGCGTTCGGTATTAGGAAGATGCAGGACGCCATGGAGCCCAACAGAGACGCTACGTCTCGCACCTTTGGACGAGGAACCTGAAGTAACTTTTTGCATTTTTGTCCCCTGGAAGAAAGTCTCTCTTGCGAAGGAAACGCTCTTCCTAACTTTGTGTCTAGAACTGCTCCCAGATAGTGGATAGTTTGTGTGGGCTGCAGGATCGATTTTTCTGAGTTTACATGGAGGCCGAGCCTGTGTAGCTGTTGGAGACACAGGTGACAGTCTTTGGTGGCTTGTCGAGGCGACGGACTCTTCAGGAGCCAGTCGTCTAGATATGGGTACACAAAGAGACCTTTTTTGTGTAGACACGCCGCTACCACTGCCATGCACTTGGTGAAGACCCTTGGTGCGGATTTGAGTCCGAAAGGAAGCACTTTGAACTGGTAATGCTTGGACCCTACCAGGAACCTCAAGTACTTTCGATGACCTGGTGTAATAGGAATGTGGAAGTACGCGTCTTGTAAATCCACCGAACACATCCAATCTCCGATCTGTAGATGAGGACATATTTGGTGGAGTGCCAACATGCGAAACTTCTCTTTGACCACCACTTTGTTGAGGAGTCGAAGATCCAAAATTGGTCTGAATTTGCCTTCTTGGTCTTTTTTTGGGGACAAGGAAATATCTTGAGTACACTCCTTTCCCCCTTTGGGATAGGGGTACCACTTCGATTGCGTTTTTCTTTAAGAGGACGCTCACTTCCTTTTTGAGGAGCTCTAGTTGGTACGAGCGAGACTTTTTTGGAGGAGCCGGTTGTGGTTTCTTCCTGAAACGTAGCGCATATCCATTGCGCAGTATATTCAGCACCCACCGATCTTTCGTGATGCTGACCCACTCTGCCAGATGTTGTGCAGCACTTCCTCCCACTGGAGTGGGTAACGGCGTCAGAGGAAGCCACTGCTCAGGCCTTGCCTCCTCTAGGTGTGGTAGAGGACTGATGATGTCCGCCTCTACCTCTGCTTGACCTTCCTCCTCTGCATTGTGGCTTTCCTTGCGGCTTGTTTTGAGACCATTGAGGGGTTTGAACCCTCTGTTGGCCTCCCCGGTTCTTGTTGGTCTTGAAGCGTCGTTTGAACGGTGCTTTCTGTTTTTCCAGACCTACTGCCTTTACTGTGTCTAACTCAGTCTTCATACGGGCCATTTCCTGATCGGCATGCTCCCCGAAGAGTGAAGATCCGGAAAAAAGGCAGATTGAGGATGCGCTGCTGGGCATCTGGTTTGAGCCCAGTTAAACGCAGCCAAGAGGATCTCCTCGCACATATCCCATGTGAGTAGTTATGTCCAGCTAGAAGGGCGTTATCTGCTGATGAACTAATCATTTGGTTTGCCACCAAACAGCCCTCCGTCACGGTCTCCTCAAAGTCCTTCTGGTCCTCCTTGGGCAATTTCCCTTTGAATCGTTCCATGGAGTCCCATAGGGCTCTATCGTACCTTCCCAGAAGGGCTGATGCACTAGAGACTTTCAGGGATGAAGCTGCTGTGCTGCATACCTTGCGTCCCCAAGAATCTTGCGTCTTGCTGTCTTTGTCAGGAGGAACTGACGAAGAAGGAGCGACTGTGTGATTCTTCCTAGCTGAAGCTGCAATAACTGAGTCCGCCGCAGGCTCACCTTTAACAAAGATAGGATCTGAGTCAGCCGGCCTATATTTTTTCTGGATACGTGCCGGTACTGCCCTGATCGTTGCTGGCGTGAGGAAAACCTCTTTGATTGGGTCCATTATTCCTGGAACTAATGGGAGCAACGGCCGTGTACATGATTTGTGATGAAGAGTCTCAAAAATCACAGTAGTGGACACCTCTGGCGTGGTCATTTCTATATTCAGCTTGTGAGCACCCCTTTGCAAAACGTCCAGATACGTGTTGACGTCGTCAAGAGGGGAAGCTCTTGAGCGAGGGCTGTCTGCCAGCGTCGGAGAGTAGTCCCCTTTAGAAGATCTAGGCGAAGATGGAGGGGAGGATGATGGAGTTCTTCTTCTCCTGTGGTGAAAATGCTCCTTCCTCACCGGTGATCTCCTAGGTCGTTCCTCCCTTCGAGGAGAACGTGATACCCTCTGATGTACTGGAGATCTCGATCTCTCAGTCCGTACCTCCTTTCTCGGTGTTCGAGATTTGGGTTGCTCCCTCCTTGGCGATCGGGAGACCCTAGGGGCATGCGACCTGTCCGCTCTTCTCTCTAGTGAGCGTGATTGGTGAATGGCAGGACTCTGTCCATCTGCCTCTTCTGCTTGCTGAAGAGGAGACCCGTGGACTGGACTCAAGTACCTTTGAAGTCTCTCCGGTGCCTTAGAATCCTTCCAATTACTCAAAGGAGCATACCATCTTGGCGAGAGTCTTATATGTGAAGTGTAACCCCGCTGGGGATTCTTCTGAACCGGACTCCTACTCCTAGAAGATGACCCCGTTGAACCCGAGGCACTTGAGGAGGAATGGAGTGAAGCAGATTGTGTCACTAGGACTGTCGAAGGCACCGAAGGAGATCTCCGTCTCACCGGTGTTGGAGGACGTCTCAAAAGCCTTTCCCTCGACGTCGAACGCCTCTGCGGCGTCGACGGGGTGATATGCTTTGACGATGATCTGTGGTCCCTCGACGACGATCGGCGATGATGCACCGACGGCGGAGTCTTCTCCCTCGACGCCGAACGGTGTTGTCCTGCCGTCGACGGAGGTCTCGACGTCGAACGGCGTTGTCCTGCCGTCGACGGAGGTATCGACGTCGAACGGCATAGCACTGCCGTCGACGGAGCTCTCGACGTCGGCCGACGTTGATCTGTCGGCGACGGAGATGTCATCGACCTGGCATGTGGCGACGGCGGAGGATCGGACATCCTCGACGACGAACGCCGACGTGCCTTCTATGATCCCTTCCTCGACGACGATCGTCCGAGGGGGCTCTTGCTCCTCGACGCCTCCGTGGAGACGTCGGCGGAGGTGTCACACTCTTCGAAGCCTGTCGACGTCGAGACGACGGCGAGTGTGATCTGTCTCTCGACGCCGACCGTCGCCTGGTTGACGGCGGCGGAGTTGACTTATGTCTTGACGTCGAACCTCTCGTCAACGGCGATCTCGTGGCTTCTCTCGACGCCGATCGTCGCCTAGTTGACGACGGCGGAGCTTTCTTCGACGACGGCGAACCTCTTTTCGACGACGATTTCCTCATCGACGCCGACGGAGCTTTTTCTCTCGAACTGTCCATCAGATGTCGTTTTTTCAGCGCCGAGCCCGGTGCTGAGGTTGATGGACGCTCTGACTTGCCTTTGGAGGGAGTTCTGGGTCTCTTTGAACTCTTCCGCTCTGCAGATCTTCCTCTCATGGATCTCTGGGCCAGACCATAGAGCCTGTTCCTCTCTCTGTCTTTAAGAGTTCTGTCAGACAGATTTTTACAATGAGAACAGTCTTTAGGATCATGATCCTCTGGCAAGCATAAAATACAGACCTCATGAGAGTCCGTTTTTGCCTTCTTGTGGCCACAAGAAGGGCAATCATCAAATAATGAGGGCATCCTGAAAGGAAAACCTCACAAAAAATTGACTGCTAAGCAGTTATTTACTTGACTCTGATGTGAAAAGTCAAAGTAAATCAAAAAATTGTTCTTTTGAAGATTTTCTGACTGAAAAAGGCAGAAAAATGTGGAGCTGAGTATCCAGGGTCCTTCCTGAAGGAGCCGGAAAGAACAACTGACCTAACTGTAACCCCTGAGGCATGATGGGAAGCTAGGGGCAGAGGTGCCTTAAAGGCACAGCGTCAGTTTTAGTGCATTCAGCTACAGGTTAGCTTTTCAGTCTTTTTAGACTGGGGATTTGCAATGCAGCCTGGGAGCTGTATATGTTTACAGTGTGTTATGAGAATTTCTACTGTTTTTTAAGCATTAAAACAGTTTCTAAACAAGCATTGGTGTTGTTTCTCATGTTTCTAATGCAAAATACACTGTGTGGTGGAAATTCTTCACAGCATATTACAGCTCTGTTGTTTTATTTGGCTGCAATTGCTTATTTTTATATATATATATATTTATATATATATGTCTATATATATGTGGGGCACATATAATATATTGTTTCCGGGGTCCCGCGCATGGGCGGGAATATTCTAATGCTTATGACTATTGATGAGGATCCCCTGGAAGAGAACCAGGTTTTCAATGCTTTCCTGAAAGAAGTTTCTTGGGAAAGCGAACGTAAAAAAGGGGGGAGATTATTCCAGGCCCTAGCGCCCAAAACAAAAAGGGATTTACCACCCTTTGTAACCAATTTAAACCGAGGCAGAGTGAGTAGGTTTTGACTTGCGGACCTCAGGCAGCGCGTCGGGTGATATCTCTTAAACCCGTTACATATGTATTTTGGACCTCGTTGGTGAAATGCCCTGAAGGTAATTAAAAGAATTTTAAACAAAATTCTTTTACCTATTGGCAGCCAATGAAGAGTGTTGAGTGCTGCTGAGGCTGAAGACCTACGAGGCCAGCGCAGTACTAGGCGGGCCACCGCATTTTGGACCATTTGTAACCTATGGAGAATGATCTTATTAACTCCAGCATACAGTCCGTTACAATAATCTAGCCTAGAACTTATTAGGGCCACAGCGACTGTTTTCCTCGCCGGTAACGGGAGTAGATCGAAAAACGTCCTCAGTGCTTTTATGATCTGAAAGCACATCACTGCCATAGCTTGAGGTTTAAAAGATAATTGATCGTCAAACTTGATACCCAAATTGCGGGCAGAAGTAATTGTATTGGGAGGAGCATATGCCTCCACTGGCCAACACGTTTTTGGGGAAAACAAGTTATGACTCCCGACTGGTAAAATTTCTGTTTTTCCGGCGTTGCACTTTAAATGGTTGCAGGACATCCATTTAAAAACTGCTGCCAAGCATTCCCTAAGATTTTCCTCGGCACCTAGCCGTTCCCTGTCCAGCACCAGTATAAGCTGAGTATCGTCAGCATATGAGATAGAACTGATCTGGAATGACGCGATCAGTTTCACTAGGGGTACCATGTACAGATTAAAAAGTACAGGACTCAAGCTTGAGCCCTGAGGGACCCCTGCGCTGACGTTTTTAACCTCAGATTGATATTGGCCTAGCACTGTGACTTGGCGTCTGTTGCTGAGGAAATTCCTAAGCCACGCCAAGACCTGTCCTCCTACCCCTGCGGCAGCCAACCGGTCCACTAGGATGTTATGTGAGACCGTATCGAAGGCTGCCGACAGGTCAAGTAGGATAAGGACAGCCTTCTTTCCTTGATCCATTGCCGCCCGTAGGGTCTCTGCGGTAAAGAGCAGGGCCGTCTCGGTAGAATGTTCTGACCGGAATCCTGACTGATTAGGATGGAGATTGTTGTTCTTCTCCAAAAAGTTAGTCAGTTGACTATTGACGAACTTTTCAGTCAGTTTAAACAGGACAGGTAGCAAGGAAATAGGGCGCAGATTGGAAAGGGTGGTTGGATCAGCAAGTGCCTTTTTTTGGAGAGGCTTGACAGCTGCAAGCTTCCACTCTTTAGGTATGCTTGACGTAGTTAGAGAGGAATTAATAATCCTATTAATTATAGGATTAACCATCTCTACTAAAATATGCAACGCCGGAGGGGGACAGGGATCAAGAGGGGATCCCGATTTGCAAGCCAAGATTGCCTTGAAGGTTTCTTCAAGAGATACTGGAGCGAATTTCTCAAAGCAGTGATAGGCCATTGACTCCACTATCTGTTCAGCATCCGCGGTCACGGTTGCTCCTGATGGAAAGGTATTCACGATGGCAAGGATCTTATTATCAAAATAATCAGATATCGCGTTACAGAGCTCTTGAGATGGAGGAATCTCTTGCGATAGAGCTGATGGATTCATAAAATCCTTAACGATCTTGAAAATTGCTTTTTGTTCCTGGCCTGCCATGGATAAGTCCTGTAGATAGTGAGTTTAATACCATTCCGCCCCCACACCTGCATTTAAATTGTGCCCCCACCGCCTCTTAAGACGGAGTAAACTGTGTTCTTCTTAGCTGCTCGTGACGTTTTTCGCCGCCATCTTAGGTGTGGCCGGGACCTCCTGTGTGACATCCGCCTGAGCGCTCTAGTGCTCAGGCAGTTGACCAGGTGAGCCCTTACTTAAGGCGAACATTTTACTCAACTCGCCCTAGGGAAAGGTTGTATCCGCATTTTGCTGCGCTTTACATTTACCAGTATTACTATTGGCATGCAATAGGGCTTTGCAGCGCTATATTTTAAAATTACCGCGTTTTTCATTTTTGTTATTTTTAATTTGCTTTTCCCTTGATTTTAAATAATACCATTCCGCCCACACACCTGCATTTAAATTGTGCCCCCACCGCCTCTTAAGACAGAGTAAACTGTGTTCTTCTTAGCTGTTCGTGACGTTTTTCGCCACCATCTTAGGTGTGGCCGGGACCTCCTGTGTGACATCCGCCTGAGCGCTCTAGTGCTCAGGCAGTTGACCAGGTGAGCCCTTACTTAAGGCGAACATTTTACTCAACTCGCCCTAGGGAAAGGTTGTATCCACATTTTGCTGCGCTTTACATTTACCAGTATTACTATTGGCATGCAATAGGGCTTTGCAGCGCTATATTTTAAAATTACTGCGTTTTTCATTTTTGTTATTTTTAATTTGCTTTTCCCTTGATTTTAAATAATACCATTCCGCCCACACACCTGCATTTAAATTGTGCCCCCACCGCCTCTTAAGACGGAGTAAACTGCGTTCTTCTTAGCTGCTCGTGACGTTTTTCGCCGCCATCTTAGGTGTGGCCGGGACCTCCTGTGTGACATCCGCCTGAGCGCTTTAGTGCTCAGGCAGTTGACCAGGTGAGCCCTTACTTAAGGCGAACATTTTACTCAACTCGCCCTAGGGAAAGGTTGTATCCGCATTTTGCTGCGCTTTACATTTACCAGTATTACTATTGGCATGCAATAGGGCTTTGCAGCGCTATATTTTAAAATTACCGCGTTTTTCATTTTTGTTATTTTTAATTTGCTTTTCCCTTGATTTTAAATAATACCATTCCGCCCACACACCTGCATTTAAATTGTGCCCCCACCGCCTCTTAAGATGGAGTAAACTGTGTTCTTCTTAGCTGCTCGTGACGTTTTTCGCCGCCATCTTAGGTGTGGCCGGGACCTCCTGTGTGACATCCGCCTGAGCGCTCTAGTGCTCAGGCAGTTGACCAGGTGAGCCCTTACTTAAGGCGAACATTTTACTCAACTCGCCCTAGGGAAAGGTTGTATCCGCATTTTGCTGCGCTTTACATTTACCAGTACTACTATTGGCATTCAATAGGGCTTTGCAGCGCTATATTTTAAAATTACCGCGTTTTTCATTTTTGTTATTTTTAATTTGCTTTTCCCTTGATTTTAAATAATACCATTCCGCCCACACACCTGCATTTAAATTGTGCCCCCACCGCCTCTTAAGACGGAGTAAACTGTGTTCTTCTTAGCTGCTCGTGACGTTTTTCGCCGCCATCTTAGGTGTGGCCGGGACCTCCTGTGTGACATCCGCCTGAGCGCTCTAGTGCTCAGGCACTTGACCAGGTGAGCCCTTACTTAAGGCGAACATTTTACTCAACTCGCCCTAGGGAAGGGTTGTATCCGCATTTTGCTGCGCTTTACATTTACCAGTATTACTATTGGCATGCAATAGGGCTTTGCAGCGCTATATTTTAAAATTACCGCGTTTTTCATTTTTGTTATTTTTAATTTGCTTTTCCCTTGATTTTAAATAATACCATTCCGCCCACACACCTGCATTTAAATTGTGCCCCCACCGCCTCTTAAGATGGAGTAAACTGTGTTCTTCTTAGCTGCTCGTGACGTTTTTCGCCGCCATCTTAGGTGTGGCCGGGACCTCCTGTGTGACATCCGCCTGAGCGCTCTAGTGCTCAGGCAGTTGACCAGGTGAGCCCTTACTTAAGGCAAACATTTTACTCAACTCGCCCTAGGGAAAGGTTGTATCCGCATTTTGCTGCGCTTTACATTTACCAGTATTACTATTGGCATGCAATAGGGCTTTGCAGCGCTATATTTTAAAATTACCGCGTTTTTCATTTTTGTTATTTTTAATTTGCTTTTCCCTTGATTTTAAATAATACCATTCCGCCCACACACCTGCATTTAAATTGTGCCCCCACCGCCTCTTAAGACGGAGTAAACTGTGTTCTTCTTAGCTGCTCGTGACGTTTTTCGCCGCCATCTTAGGTGTGGCCGGGACCTCCTGTGTGACATCCGCCTGAGCGCTCTAGTGCTCAGGCAGTTGACCAGGTGAGCCCTTACTTAATCCTCACCCCTCCCGCGCAGCGGTAACGCGCAGCGGACGCACCTGACTCGCGCCTGAGTTGAGCCAGAGTCTGCCCGTCTGCGCCCGTCAGCGCTAAGGAGGCGTGAGAGGCGGGAGACTCTGTGGGTTTATTGTCGCTAATGTACAAACTTAATTCAGGTATGTCGAGGGATTTTTTATTGTCCCATAAAGGACCTCAGGCCCACTGTAATGGTGTGCT
The DNA here is from genome assembly GCF_964261635.1 of Lissotriton helveticus. Lineage (NCBI taxonomy): Eukaryota > Metazoa > Chordata > Amphibia > Caudata > Salamandridae > Lissotriton > Lissotriton helveticus. The sequence continues at coordinate 896,148,786 of NC_136057.1, read as the reverse complement.
CCCCCCTGAAAATTGGTATGGCCCTGCTTGCTGCACTCATTGTCGGATGACGCTGACACCTGATTCCCCTATGAAAGCATTCTTAGAATCCTCTATTGTACGGGGGAGATTAATTAATGCACGATCCTTATCCAAGAACGCCCAGAATATCTATGATCTTATTGTTGAAAACCACCTGGATTGGCTTCTGGTGACAGAAACATGGTTAAAGCCCTGGTGTAATCCCGATCTAGCTATAGCTCTCCCACATAATTTTCTTATCCAACGTATGGATAGACTTGAACAGCGGGGAGGGGGCCTCGCCATCATCTACCGCAACACCCTTAAGTGTTCCTCTCAAGAACTGACGGATATTAAGGAAGCAGAGGCATTAGCGTTCTCTTTGGAGATTCATGACACCTTTGTATTCTCTGGGGCGCTTATCTATCGCCCCCCGGGGCCACCATCGAAGATTTTGGAAACAGTGGGTGATGCCCTGAGTGAATTAGCACTCAGATTTTCCCAATTTTCTATTTTAGGTGACCTAAACTTGCACCTTGAATCCCTTACTGAACCTGGAGTGGGTTGTTTTATGGATATTATTGATGTCTTAGGACTCACAATTGTGAACCAGGAACCCACCCATCAAGCGGGGCATCTGCTGGATTGCATTTGCTCAAACTCAACCAACTTGAGAGTTAAATCTCCTATCCCCCAAACTTGGACGGATCATTTCTTCATTCCTTTTAATATTGCATGGGACCTGAAAGCTATCACTAATTCTACGACGCGCACAAATAAACTTAAGTCCAAACCTTTCCCTAATTGGAAATTACTGGCCACTAGACCTGATGTAATTGATATGTTAAAAGATAGTATACCTGCTTTAACCGATTTCACCCCAGCTGACGACCAAAGTTTCTGTGACTGGATCGCCAAAGCGGGAACCCTGCTAAGCTCCCCTGGAAACAACAACTTTAAAACCATCAAGTCTAAAAAGAATGCTCCTTGGTTCTCAATGACTTTGAAACTTGAGCTAGGTGAGGTCAGAGTACTGGAACGGAGGTGGCGTCGAAATTATGATGCCTCCGCCCGTAACATCTATAAGGCAGCGCGACGGAAGTATCATGCAGGGATAAAATCTGCAAAAAAACCCCACTATCTACAGGCCTTATCCATGGCAGGCCAGGAACAAAAAGCAATTTTCAAGATCGTTAAGGATTTTATGAATTGTTTAACTGCACGTATTTTGTTATAGGTAGTTACTCCAAAAATACGCGGTGGCACCCCTCCAGCAACATCCTCACCACTGGGTTCCTAAATAGAACAGGTAACTTCAAATGTTATGAATAAAACGTGGTCAGTATCTTAACAAGTAAACAGATGAAGTCTGGCCATTTGAGTGCTTAGTCACTTTGCATAACTTTATGTCCCTTCACAGAAAGGAACGTGATACTAAATGGACTATATCAGAGTCTTTATCCATTGAGATACACCAACTAAACTACCTCCAATTAAGACGAGAGGGCCAATCAATTCCCGCAGGTATGCTTATTAAGCGATTTAGCCCCAGCTATCTGAGAGTGATAGGTAGTCACTCTAAACTGTTTACCCACTTGTCATACCCAACATAACTCGAATGTGTAAGCTATTTAAGTATAATAATGCCCTCTATCGTAAAATATGTCATTAATGATTATGGTGAAAACATGAAGTACCTCATTGAAAAATAAAGAAAGTGTCTTTTTTTAAAAAAAATTATACATTTTTGTTACGAATGTTTCTAATTGTATGTTTTCTTTGCATAGAACTGTTTTGTCCTGATGAAGGTGATATCATAATACACCGAAACGCTGCGTCGACAACCTTTGATAATTGGACATCTTTGACAATTGTGATTTTTTTAATTGCATATATTGTGAATAACATGACCCTGTATGATTTTATATGTGTATAAGGATTAACCTTTTCCTTAAACAAAAAAGACCTAGAAATTATTCTAACATATGGCATTTTATTGATGTGAATTATTTGTGATTTTATTGATTTGTAATAAACTGTTTATTTTTTAATATACCATATAATGCTTTTTTACATTTGTATCTTCGCCATTTCCTTTACTGTGTAATTATGAATTTGTTTTTACATAGTTGGCATTCTGAGTTATGAGGGTAGTACTGTAAAGGGTCCCAAGAGTTGGACTCACTGGACTTGTTAAATTCCTTAATTGCTTCTCTCCTAGTCCCTTATTGAATCTATAAGGAGTCCTCCCTTCCTTTTATTACTGTGCCAGCAATCCGTCATCTATTATTGCCCAGCACTAGACCCAGGCGAACGTACCCATTACAGGTGCCAATAGCACGCACATGTATGCTAAGGAAGCCCATCTACTCTCCACTACTCCCACTGACAGGACTGCCCAGAAGTGAGAGATATTACACAGCCCGGGTTTTGCAGGTATGGACAGATTACTCGCTAACCTAGTTGAATCCCTATTCGAGGACGGATAATTACGTCCATACACGCCTTTAATGGAGGAATATGATCTCCCCCGAGGGCAATTCCTGCCTCGTAGACAAATTATCGCCAGCTGCCGCCCACTCTAGAACCATCGCCAGCTGCCGCCCACTCTTGAACCTAATTGAAGTGGAGCCCGCGAACACACAATTCTACAACATAGGTGCGGGCAGACACTTAATCACATGGCTCTACAAAGCCGCCCAAGACCTCTGGACTCACTGCGACAGACATGGGAAGAGGAAATAGGACAATAGGACAACCATTGCATGATAAAGAGTGGGAACAAGCAATACAATACCCCAAAATGTATCCAGAAATACATACAATTTTACATCCTACATAGAGCATATTTAATGCCTGAGCGCCTCCAACGATATTATCCAGACACTCAGTTCCTGTGTCTCTGTTGCTGGGCCCCCGAGGCAGATTTTCAACATATGTTTTGGAATTGCCCCACATTGCAATCATACTGGAGCTAAATCCATGAGGCATTGCAGAAAACCACGGGTCTACCGGACATGAACACATGGGAAGCATGCGCATTTGGAGTATTCTGGCGACGGAAGACACACAAGGTACAGACATGCTTCATGTCCCTGTCAATACTGATGGCTAAGAGAGGACTAGCCATGTGCAGGGGATCTCCGGTGGGACAACCAGTTGCAGCCTGAGTAGGAGCAATGGATAAATGGGGTGCAGCAGAGGAGAAAGCAATTAGAAGTGAATAGGTGAGGCACATAAACATCACATATCCATGGAATGGGCACAACTCCTACATCAATTCAAACAACATACAATAAGAGATGAACCACCCGTGGCATCCCAGACCCAAATAGCTCAAGCGACCTAGAGCACGCCCAGAGAAACACACAGAGCGACCAGTCAGTCCCACACTAGGAACATCACACAATGGCCTACACAAACACCGGGGTCTCGGGAAAAACCAGTAGAAGGTGTCACAAACCCCGCACACGCCTAAACACAGATCGCCAACATCATAATAGCCCATAAGTCAAACGCTCCCGCCTGAGTACAACACACACACCCCCAAAGTCAACCCCAGTTAGACCCAAAAGTTAGCAGTTCTGAAAGTACACCAGTAGTTCTCAGACCAGGGCATACGGGAAGAATGCGCATCGCAAGCCCACACAGACACAATCCCCACACTAGGCGTAAACTGTATTAACTGTATTACCACACGTAAACAGCCAATGCAGAAATGTGTAACAAGTATGTAACAAACGTGATGCAAAAAATGTACACATATGTTGTGTATAAAAAATAAAAAATGTCAATAAAAACATGTTGAAAAAAACAACAACAGTGCAGGGTATCCTCAAGCCTCATATCCCGGTACAACTGCTCTTAACTAGACCAAAAATAGTGTAAGCTCTAAATTGAAGAAAGGTATTTGTTGACATCCAGGAAGACATATCAAAATGTTCAATGTGATGGAACACATTATTAACTGTAGGTGACTATATATGCTCCAAATGAAAATAATTTATTAGAAAGGGGCTGGTGCCTTTCCTGCATTGATCACAGTTAAATGACTAACCGTATGTATCTTTCAAATTGTAAGGAACATTTGTTGTACAATACCTGTGCCAGAAACATCTGTCTCTTCTTAGCGATGTATTCTCGCAGCGATTCTTTTTCAGTACGACAACCTTTAAAAGGACAAAATTGGTTTTGTAATGTACTAAAGAGTATGTTTTTTTTACCATGTTCATCAAGAAGGCTCAAGGGATAAAGGTAAAGCAAGTTCATTGCTAGTCATGTTTAATAATTTCTCAAAGCTTTCATTTTATGATCTTCTAAAGAATTAAAGTTAAAAAGGACAGTACGGAAAAGTGATGAATACATTTTGACCACCCAAATCTTTAAAAGTTTTCAATCCCATTTGAGAAAAGTGCCATCATTTCATGTAGCAACTTTTATTGCTACTTTTGATGCTACTTTTATTCATAAATATATTGTATCAATCACATTTAAATACACCACTCACAATGCAGAAATGTGTTAGTACATAAACAGTTAAATGTGTTACTTTTAAAAGATATAAAAAGAGAGGTTGAGGCAAAACCCTACCGTGCGATAAATAATTAAACACTTATAAGTGCACAGAAACAAAAGTTCACCCCTTTCAACTTTCAATGGAAGAAATTTCCAACATGAATCAATTAATATGGTTCAGCTCCCATTTCGTGTGAAAGACCGTATTATTTATAGCCCATGATCATTCAACACATGGTATATACAGTTAAGAAAATTCATATTCTTCAGTAAGTATATTTTGATGACAATTCTTTATTGTTTTTCAAATTCTTCTTCCTTTACAATTGAAAGCCACAGTAGCCAATGGATTTCATCCTAAGGGACTTCCTCAGGGCTACAGAATACATATAAATGCAAAGAAAAACTATTTACAATATGTACAAACAATTCTGATCATACAATACATTAAGCAAATAACAGTTAAGAACACATTATATTATAAGACTGTAAATTGTATATTCCACATCATGATCACTGACAGCATGGTTGCATTGATGTAAGCAATAATTGACTGTACTAATTCTGGTTTGAGCATCATGATTTGATGTGAGCAATAATTAGCTATGATCATTTCAGTTTGAACATCATGGTTTGTATCATGTCATCCTCTATTAGTTAAAATTATGAACTATGTGGTGCCTAATCCTATAAATATTTTCAGTGTTTTTTATATATAAAAAGGATTCATCAACTAGATTTATTTATGCTACATGGATGGAGACAATTCCAGTTTCATAATTATGGATGTCTACATACCTTCATTTAAAGCTGTTCTTATTAAGCAAATAAATTAACATATGTTTTATCAATTTTCATGAAAGATGACTGATTTCTTAGATCCTATAGAAAGTTAAAGAAGGCGTTGTTGAGAATTCATCAGTTAAGTTGTGTTAATACAAACTCGCCACTTCAGGAGAGCATACAATGAAAGAAGAAATGACAAAGTGAGGATTACATTTTTTTTTATATTCATACCTGTGGTGCATTCGCATTCTATGTTGTCAAAGGCCATTTTTGCATCTACAGATAACAGTATTGCCTGCTCCATTTGGGGTGAATAGGTCATATGGAGGATGCCAAAAAGACTTCTGTGTGGCATGAAACCAGATTGGTCAGGGTTTATGATCAAGGTGATAACCTGACAAAGCCTGGTGGACAGGACTTTGGCCAAAGCCTTGACCTCCACATTCAATTAAGAGACTAGTCTGTAAGAACCGTAGTCTGATTGGGGCTTCCCCTTTTTATGTAGGACTACTATGGACGCGGTATGCTGATCTTCTGGCAGGAAACCCTTCTCATGCGCCGCCTTAAACTTGTACAGCATGAGCTGAGAAAGTTTGTTGGATAGTCCCTTATAAAGTTCCACTGGTAATCCATTCAGTCCCACCGCCTTCCCAGATTGTAAACTCTGCAGACCCACTGCCAATTCCTCCACCATCAGGTCTGCCTCTAGCCTCGTAAGTATCTGAAGTGAAATACTTCTCAGGAAGTCTACACAGTCCTCCGCAGTTCTACTTGTGACCAAGCTGTATGGGTCCTCGTAGTAGGTCACAAAGGTTGGCGCTTTAGCAATGCTGGACGTCTGCGGGACACCTGTTTTATCTGGTATCTCTAAAACACAAGAGCGGTCCCTATATCTCTTATCTAGCCAGGCCAATAATAAACTAGCCTTATCTCCCACATTGTAAAGGCGATGCTTGAGTCGCCAATATGTGGCTCCTTGCTGCGTTTTCCGCTTAGGTGCGGATGTCTTGCTGGCGTAGATGCAGCTGAAGGCAAAGGCCTGGAGTCCCCTCGTGATCTCTAGAGCAGCTATGTCCCTCTCAATTGCCTCAACCTATAATTTAGTTTATTTTTCTACCTTCCTATCAATGCCTGTGCCTGCACGTGTATTACTGCATTATATGCCTCCCATAGGGTGCAAGCCGACCTAACCAATCCCTGATTTTATTGAAAGTAAAATCTGTATGGGCCCTAAGCTTTCCTTTCACACTTTTCTCTTTGAGGTACCAGGGGTCTATTCTGGGGGCTAGCATGATGTCTTATCTAGGCCCTTCCATCAGTATTCCCACAGGGAAGTGATCTGATATTCCGCGTGGGTGGTATGTTGCTGCCCTAAAGCTACTCACTTGGGCATGGTGGGTGAAGATTTAGGGGCCGATTATGATCGCGGACGGACTTGAGTCCGTCCGCGATCACCGAGGATGAGGGAACGTCCGCATGGGCTGCGGCGTTCCCTCCTGTGCTATTAGGATGTGACCGCCACCCCGGCGGTCACATCCTCTATTTTTAACATTGCGGCGGGTGCAGCTTCAAGCTGCACCCGCAGCAATGTTAAAAATGCACGCATTGCATTTGTATGTAGAAAGTGTCGCTTTCTGCATACAAATGCAGGGGGGTACCATAGGTACCCCCCATGTGCACCCCCCACCCACCCTTCACCTAGGGGGCCCGCAACGGGCCCCTGCTGTGAAGATCCGTATGCTTTTCAACGGCGGTAAACCCGCCGCGGAAAAGCATATCTTGGCAACAATCCTAATATGGCGGACGGTGTCTGAGAGACGGAAAAGCGGCGGACGGAAACCAGGACCCACCAGCCATCCTAATGTGGCGGTGGGTCTTTGGTGAGTCCGCTGCGGTTTTTCCGCATCCTCCGTCCCGGAGGATGCGGAAATTCCGCAATTATAATAGGCCCCATAGTCTGGGCAGGAGAAGCTGCTATGTGCATATGAGAAGTAGGTATACTGCCGTTGCTGAGGATTGTGTTCCCGCCACAGGTCCACCAACCCTAGTGCCGAAACAAATGACTGTAAGTGTCTCTCCTCCCTGTGCCACTGCACTGGTCATTCTATTCATTACCAGCTCTATGACCTCATTCATATCCCCTCCCAGAATAAAGGTACCCGTTGGCATGGGCAGGAGAAAAGTACTAATGCTCAGCAGAGTGGCACTGTGTGCCAAGGAGGGATGTATAGAGCGCAGATGTTTAGGGTGATACCCTCTCATGTGCTGGACACATCCAAGAACCAACCATGGGGGTCATGCCATGTACGGTGAAGACTAAAGAGCAAGGATTTTTTAACCAATATGCCTGTACCCCGAGAGTCGGTGGTGTAACCTTCATGAGCCTATAGCTTGTGGCCAAAGCGATCAAGGGCTTTATAATGGCTCCCCCGAAAATGGCTCTCATGAAACAACACAAAATTAGGGCAATGCCTGTGCAGGTATTGGAGTATTAATGTGCATTTTATCTTGTTCCCCAATCCATTGACATTGCATGACCAAATAGTCCGCTCCCTGTGGCCCGCCATTGGAACGCCACTGTGGTTTGGGTAGGTATTAGGTTTCCGAATAGTGCTCTGCTGTGCTGAGTCTCAAACTGGAACTTACAAAGTAATACCTTGGGCTTCGTCCTACTGTTTGAGATTAATCCCTGCGATGAGCAAATCAAGTATCAATGAAAAGCATGCAAAACAGATCCTCTACCTGCGCCACTACATCATGAGTCTAAAACCATCCATAAACCCCAACTTGCAGAGTGCCAGTTGCCCAAAATGTAGCATCTTAGAGAGTGGGAGAGCTACTACCGTCATACTTATGTGGTTCAGAATAATCATGCTAACATATTGCGTCCCCAACACTTTAAATTTACAACCTTGAAAAGCAATACCTCTGAGCCTACGGGGCGCACAGACCATAATATCACAGCACGGGCACCAGCAACCGTACGGGCACGAAGCCAAGCGGTCCCAGTCACGTCATGCCTACAGCACTGGCTGAGTGCCGCAGCCCACAGCAGATTATGTGTGGTGACCGGGGCACGCGGGCCAGCAGCATCCGCTACTCCTACCCTTCAGGGACTCGACAGTCCAGGAACCTCCCTTGAGGGTCGCCTCTGTCCCACTGCTACCGCACTTTCCGCAGCCGCTAGCAACAAGCGAGGCATCCACTGGGTTGGATCCGCCTTCTGACCGAGCCCTGAACCCCGTTCACTGCTTCAGGCTCGGATCACTTCCGCCGGCAAACCCATGCTTCCTTAGACAGCAGGGCAGCTCGCTTTACATTAATGGGGTCAGAGAAGGTCGGGAAGCCTCCCCATGTTGCACAGGTTTCAGGGGAGTCTCTAGGGGCACAAAGGTATTGGCATACGTTGGAGGGTTATCAGATTGTGGGGGATTAATCACTGACGGCCTCCAAGTCTACTCAGTATGCAGCCATATTCGTTGGTGGTTAGTCAAGCCCCCCCACCAGGGTAATGTCCATCAAAGCTAGGGGTGCCGCAAAAGCTTGTTGTTCTCAAAATTGGGTCAAGGTTCGAAAATGTTTGTGAAGCACTGCCCCAGAGCTAAACGTCTTCAGACTTTCCTAAGTACCATTCTGGTTAATGCACTGGGCATGCTGAAACATATGTGGAAACTCTGATTGGTGGAACTTAAACAAAGGAGCAGGACATCAAAAGGCACATTTTGCTCATAAACCACATCACTCTAATGGTGACAGGTTCTCAGTTATTCTGGAAGTAGTCAGTAAGTATCTGATGTATGTCTTTTCGGAAGGTCGGCTCTTGCAGTGATTCTGCCCAAAGTCTTTGGTTGGGTAACTTGGGCGTAACATGCTGCCAAATTTATAACTAGTCAGGGCTGGGGAAGATTGGTCTGACAGCAGTCTGCCCAGATAATATGGGTCAGAGTAGAGGTTGGCTATGGCATGGGTCATGAACATATAGTCACTCCAGCTAACTGAGCTGTGTAGGGGAGAGACAAATTAATAGATATTATACTTGAAGCGACGTTTTCTTACATTTGTTGAAAAAAATCCAACGTATCCATCTTTTCCTATAATTCAATGGTTTAGCGAGGGGCCGTACCCATCTCAGGTGGTAGGCTATTCAGTTCTCCAGATATTATTTGAAGTCACCTGTCCATAGAACTGGAGCATTCAAACAAGAGGATACAAAATCTTGCACAATTAGTAAGAACATTGGGTGAGGGGCTCTAGGAGCATACATAATAAGTCATATTTTCTGACTGTCATACTTTGCCTCGATTCACACTTTCCATCAACATCAAACATATTAAAATACAACAAACAAAAACTCGGGGAATATACAGGACCGAAGCACATGATGTGTGCCATGGCCTGCCTGATATCAGTCCCCTTAGTATGGGATACATTCTATTCCAAATTCAGTGTTTTGTGGTATATAAATAAATAATACCGGATCTAGGTTTTACTGGACATAGTAATAACAGATAGCTCAATAAATAAGAGTCAAGATTCGAGGTAGTAGGAGTTTGCAGGTTTAATACAGCATAAAGGACAGGAACAGGACAACCTGCACAGGAATGGGATGGCAGCGCTGCCGGGGGCAGGATCAGGATCGGCGTAACATTTTAATAACAGTACACAAGTATATATATACTAAAACAATTGCATTACAATACATACGATAGGCGGAGCAGTGGGTGTGGTCAATAGCAGTCGCGAAAGATAAGGGTGAAAGTAGGTGTAACAAGAGGCGTGTACATAGACATGTGATGTAAACGTAACAGAATATGTCATGAATGGGGCGGAAACATGGAGGGGGCTACCTAAGGAGCCGGGACCTCTAACCTAATGGTGCGCGCAAACTGACAATGACGTGTTACTAGGAGAAGCTGGGGGCTATGAACTCTGTGCTAGGAGTAGAGACTGAAGTCTGGAGAGTCAGGGCGACATGTACCTAAACCCTATCTAGTATCTGATGTTTAGAGGACATGTTGATATAAACTAAGAGTCAGGAGGGGAGAGGCTAACAGACTCTAAGACTGGAGCATGCATTATTCTACATGTAGTGCGTGTTGAGGAATATTAAATGACCATTAAATACAGTATTTCTCTTACATGGAGACGTAAAGGCTAGACTGTGACGGAAACTATTGATGCGATTCAGTAGCTTAGGAATGCAGAGAAGGAGGGCTGGACTGATAACTAGAATCATAACATACTCTTGGCAGACTAACAGGCAGAGTCAGGCTGAGCCGGGCACTGTGAGGCAGGAAGTAAGTGAAGGGTCGAGGATACAGGTGGGGGCTGTATCGCTCCTCAGCGAGGGTTCAGGAGACAGGAGCTGAATCTGGTGTCCGGGCCTTTTTGAGGCCTAGAAACGGGGACTTTTCAATGAAATAACGTGTACACTGAGAAACGTGGCAACGTAACTTTACATAGGCCTGATATTCATAGCTTTCACGAGAACTGGAAACTGGCATACTAGAGATGGACACAACTATAATTGCGTCTTTAATCAAACATGGGGAATACATATGCATATTAATCATGCACACATAACATAAGATGGAGGACACGTAGGGACACAGAACATGGCAAAATTTACTTTTCCACATTCCCTCCTTGTCACTACGTTTCCATCAGGAAACATCAATATTCATGATACCATCTATCATTTCATACAGTATCATTTGCTCGTCTCGAATTTTCTTGGAACTGGATTTAGAACGGGACTTAGGACTAGGAATACAAGAGGTAGCACAAATGCCGCAAATCGCAGGGCCACATTGTATACAGAGGCAGCAACTGAATATGATCGCTACTGCAATACCCAGAAATGACAATACTTTCCATCCCCAGGCGGAAATTATATTCCAGAACCAACCGGACCATGTCCAGGTGCCTGGATCTTGGTGTAACATATGGGCAATTTTATGGAGTCTGGTTATAGCTGAATAAACAGACGGCGCGTTATTAGGAATGAAAATGCAGCAACTAGATCCGATGACTCTACAGGCCCCGCCCCTATCGGCCAGTATGACGTCAAGGACGAGACGATTCTGGAGCACGACAATTCTCATAAAGGATTGTTCTTCGGTTAAGTTACTTAGAGCAGAAGTAGTCTCGATCACTACTGCTTCAAGTGTTCTGGTTAATCTACGTATCAGTTTACTATTCACGACAGTACCTAAGTAGGGGAAGACACCTTTATTGATATCTATGTATTGTTCTAGAGCAGTTTCAGTATAATCGACAATCGGGAAATTTCTCTTGTGTCTAGTATGTACTAGGAGGGAATTCCTATGATAGTCAGGTGGGGCTAGGAAAACTGGTGGCAGTAGGAAGGCAATGTAACAGGTTCCCTCCCAATCGAGGGGCAGACGAACATATGCGGTCTGACCACAAACAAAATAAGAATGACGTGAAGCTTTAAAAATAGATTTCCTACTGTCACTATACTTGACAATAGTAGTACAATCACTATGGCCTACATGTACGGAACCATTCTTTCGGACACATAATTCGCCTTTAACTGGTAGTACTGACATAGCAGGTAAGTCTGGAGTAGTGTCAGACTGAACATTCAGGACCATGAAATTCGAAGAATAATTACCTAAATTATAAACTTCATTTTCTAGATCTAACCCTGTTCTGTGGGGAAGACCTTGCTTGTCTGGAAAACATGTACTGTTAAGAAAAGACATATCTGTTGAGGATGACGTTAACGTGGACCATGCTCCACATGAACCATTATGTGAAAATGGATAAGGAAAGAGTGGCAGAACTCCCTTCGGTGTCTGGAAAGGGGGGAGTCGACCACACACCCAACAATTAGTGGCATTGCTGGTCTGGTGTGAATAATGTAACATGCGGATGAAGGAGTTATTACGCATAGCAAGACGATAAGAAAGTTCATGAGGAGGCAGATCACTAAACGTGTGCTCTACTGTAACATTATTTACAACAAGGGGTGGTGATGGACAGAGTCTCTGAATTAAGCAGAGTACTCTCACCCAGTCAAGAGATCAGGGCTAGATCCAACACCGTTTTTTCGCTCATTGCACCATCCCAGTTTCAGAACCTGGCTGTATGCAAATTAGTCTGTCCCTGGCCCAGTGCATCGTGGGAACAGGGCAGACCAGACTACAAAAGCCAAATCTTACACTGGGAAGGAAACAAGCTTCCGGGGACCGGTTTCTGGCATTTCAGCCGTCTTCGGCCCGGCTTGCTTGAATCCTGATGGTGCAATGAGCAAGGGACTCACATCTGAGTATACCCTTCCACGCTTAGGGTGGACAAAATTATTTACAACAAGGGGTGGTGATGGACAGAGTCTCTGAATTAAGCAGAGTACTCTCACCCAGTCAAGAGATCAGGGCTAGATCCAACACCGTTTTTTAGCTCATTGCACCATCCCAGTTTCAGAACCTGGCTGTATGCAAATTAGTCTGTCCCTGGCCCAGTGCATCGTGGGAACAGGGCAGACCAGACTACAAAAGCCAAATCTTACACTGGGAAGGAAACAAGCTTCCGGGGACCGGTTTCTGGCATTTCAGCCGTCTTCGGCCCGGCTTGCTTGAATCCTGATGGTGCAATGAGCAAGGGACTCACATCTGAGTATACCCTTCCACGCTTAGGGTGGACAAAATTATTTACAACAAGGGGTGGTGATGGACAGAGTCTCTGAATTAAGCAGAGTACTCTCACCCAGTCAAGAGATCAGGGCTAGATCCAACACCGTTTTTTAGCTCATTGCACCATCCCAGTTTCAGAACCTGGCTGTATGCAAATTAGTCTGTCCCTGGCCCAGTGCATCGTGGGAACAGGGCAGACCAGACTACAAAAGCCAAATCTTACACTGGGAAGGAAACAAGCTTCCGGGGACCGGTTTCTGGCATTTCAGCCGTCTTCGGCCCGGCTTGCTTGAATCCTGATGGTGCAATGAGCAAGGGACTCACATCTGAGTATACCCTTCCACGCTTAGGGTGGACAAAATTATTTACAACAAGGGGTGGTGATGGACAGAGTCTCTGAATTAAGCAGAGTACTCTCACCCAGTCAAGAGATCAGGGCTAGATCCAACACCGTTTTTTAGCTCATTGCACCATCCCAGTTTCAGAACCTGGCTGTATGCAAATTAGTCTGTCCCTGGCCCAGTGCATCGTGGGAACAGGGCAGACCAGACTACAAAAGCCAAATCTTACACTGGGAAGGAAACAAGCTTCCGGGGACCGGTTTCTGGCATTTCAGCCGTCTTCGGCCCGGCTTGCTTGAATCCTGATGGTGCAATGAGCAAGGGACTCACATCTGAGTATACCCTTCCACGCTTAGGGTGGACAAAATTATTTACAACAAGGGGTGGTGATGGACAGAGTCTCTGAATTAAGCAGAGTACTCTCACCCAGTCAAGAGATCAGGGCTAGATCCAACACCGTTTTTTAGCTCATTGCACCATCCCAGTTTCAGAACCTGGCTGTATGCAAATTAGTCTGTCCCTGGCCCAGTGCATCGTGGGAACAGGGCAGACCAGACTACAAAAGCCAAATCTTACACTGGGAAGGAAACAAGCTTCCGGGGACCGGTTTCTGGCATTTCAGCCGTCTTCGGCCCGGCTTGCTTGAATCCTGATGGTGCAATGAGCAAGGGACTCACATCTGAGTATACCCTTCCACGCTTAGGGTGGACAAAATTATTTACAACAAGGGGTGGTGATGGACAGAGTCTCTGAATTAAGCAGAGTACTCTCACCCAGTCAAGAGATCAGGGCTAGATCCAACACCGTTTTTTAGCTCATTGCACCATCCCAGTTTCAGAACCTGGCTGTATGCAAATTAGTCTGTCCCTGGCCCAGTGCATCGTGGGAACAGGGCAGACCAGACTACAAAAGCCAAATCTTACACTGGGAAGGAAACAAGCTTCCGGGGACCGGTTTCTGGCATTTCAGCCGTCTTCGGCCCGGCTTGCTTGAATCCTGATGGTGCAATGAGCAAGGGACTCACATCTGAGTATACCCTTCCACGCTTAGGGTGGACAAAATTATTTACAACAAGGGGTGGTGATGGACAGAGTCTCTGAATTAAGCAGAGTACTCTCACCCAGTCAAGAGATCAGGGCTAGATCCAACACCGTTTTTTAGCTCATTGCACCATCCCAGTTTCAGAACCTGGCTGTATGCAAATTAGTCTGTCCCTGGCCCAGTGCATCGTGGGAACAGGGCAGACCAGACTACAAAAGCCAAATCTTACACTGGGAAGGAAACAAGCTTCCGGGGACCGGTTTCTGGCATTTCAGCCGTCTTCGGCCCGGCTTGCTTGAATCCTGATGGTGCAATGAGCAAGGGACTCACATCTGAGTATACCCTTCCACGCTTAGGGTGGACAAAATTATTTACAACAAGGGGTGGTGATGGACAGAGTCTCTGAATTAAGCAGAGTACTCTCACCCAGTCAAGAGATCAGGGCTAGATCCAACACCGTTTTTTAGCTCATTGCACCATCCCAGTTTCAGAACCTGGCTGTATGCAAATTAGTCTGTCCCTGGCCCAGTGCATCGTGGGAACAGGGCAGACCAGACTACAAAAGCCAAATCTTACACTGGGAAGGAAACAAGCTTCCGGGGACCGGTTTCTGGCATTTCAGCCGTCTTCGGCCCGGCTTGCTTGAATCCTGATGGTGCAATGAGCAAGGGACTCACATCTGAGTATACCCTTCCACGCTTAGGGTGGACAAAATTATTTACAACAAGGGGTGGTGATGGACAGAGTCTCTGAATTAAGCAGAGTACTCTCACCCAGTCAAGAGATCAGGGCTAGATCCAACACCGTTTTTTAGCTCATTGCACCATCCCAGTTTCAGAACCTGGCTGTATGCAAATTAGTCTGTCCCTGGCCCAGTGCATCGTGGGAACAGGGCAGACCAGACTACAAAAGCCAAATCTTACACTGGGAAGGAAACAAGCTTCCGGGGACCGGTTTCTGGCATTTCAGCCGTCTTCGGCCCGGCTTGCTTGAATCCTGATGGTGCAATGAGCAAGGGACTCACATCTGAGTATACCCTTCCACGCTTAGGGTGGACAAAATTATTTACAACAAGGGGTGGTGATGGACAGAGTCTCTGAATTAAGCAGAGTACTCTCACCCAGTCAAGAGATCAGGGCTAGATCCAACACCGTTTTTTAGCTCATTGCACCAAGCCGGGCCGAAGAGGCTGAAATGCCAGAAACCGGTCCCCGGTAGCTTGTTTCCTTTCCAGTGTAAGAATTGGCTTTGTAGTTTGGTTTGCCCTGTTCCCATCATGCACTGGGACAGGAACAGACTAATTTGCATACAGCCAGGTTCTGAAACTGGGATGATGCAGTGAGCTAAAAAACGGTGTTGGATCTAGCCCTGATCTCTTGACTGGGTGAGTGTTTTCTGCTTAATTCAGAGACTCTGTCCATCACCACCCCTTGTTGTAAATTATTTTGTCCACCCTAAGCGTGGAAGGGTATGCTCAGACATGAGTCCCTTGCTCACTGCACCATCAGGATTCAAGCAAGCCGGGCCGAAGAGGCTGAAATGCCAGAAACCGGTCCCCGGTAGCTTGTTTCCTTTCCAGTGTAAGAATTGGCTTTGTAGTTTGGTTTGCCCTGTTCCCATCATGCACTGGGACAGGAACAGACTAATTTGCATACAGCCAGGTTCTGAAACTGGGATGATGCAGTGAGCTAAAAAACGGTGTTGGATCTAGCCCTGATCTCTTGACTGGGTGAGAGTTTTCTGCTTAATTCAGAGACTCTGTCCATCACCACCCCTTGTTGTAAATTATTTTGTCCACCCTAAGCGTGGAAGGGTATGCTCAGACATGAGTCCCTTGCTCACTGCACCATCAGGATTCAAGCAAGCCGGGCCGAAGAGGCTGAAATGCCAGAAACCGGTCCCCGGTAGCTTGTTTCCTTTCCAGTGTAAGAATTGGCTTTGTAGTTTGGTTTGCCCTGTTCCCATCATGCACTGGGACAGGAACAGACTAATTTGCATACAGCCAGGTTCTGAAACTGGGATGATGCAGTGAGCTAAAAAACGGTGTTGGATCTAGCCCTGATCTCTTGACTGGGTGAGAGTTTTCTGCTTAATTCAGAGACTCTGTCCATCACCACCCCTTGTTGTAAATTATTTTGTCCACCCTAAGCGTGGAAGGGTATGCTCAGACATGAGTCCCTTGCTCACTGCACCATCAGGATTCAAGCAAGCCGGGCCGAAGAGGCTGAAATGCCAGAAACCGGTCCCCGGTAGCTTGTTTCCTTTCCAGTGTAAGAATTGGCTTTGTAGTTTGGTTTGCCCTGTTCCCATCATGCACTGGGACAGGAACAGACTAATTTGCATACAGCCAGGTTCTGAAACTGGGATGATGCAGTGAGCGAAAAAACGGTGTTGGATCTAGCCCTGATCTCTTGACTGGGTGAGAGTTTTCTGCTTAATTCAGAGACTCTGTCCATCACCACCCCTTGTTGTAAACTACTGTAACATTAGCAGACTTATTTACATGAGAAACTGGAAAATACAAATAAAATGCATAACTGGTGCAGGAAATCATAATGCTGAAATATAGCAGAAAACATAAAATAATAGTGCAACTTCTAGAGTTCTCACTAACTCTCTCTCTGTGGGGGTCTATTATATACATGTCAGAAACCGGTCTAACCGTTTCACCTAGGGGAGGACTTAGACAATCAAACTGGCTGACTTATTTTACTAGACCTTAGTTTAAGCTTATACTCCTGTTGCGGAGTTTTCTCTAATAGGGAAGGGTTCGTAGCAATGTCTTTTGCGGGACAGTCCTTAAGAATAGTACTTTGGCAGTTTTTAAGATCCTCGGAAATGTTCTTTGAAACAGGCTTTAGTCCAAAAAATCTTTTCACATGTGACAGGTGGACCCAGCCCTTCCTGCCTTCCAGCTTGACGGCAGTACGGGTGGCCAGGAGGACCTGTCGGGGTTCGCTCCAGCGGACTTGAACGATCAAAATTCCGGACAAGAACCATGCATCCGGGAACGATGTCATGCGGTGCCACCTCGGTATTGTCTGGAAATGCGGCAGCAACCTGTGAACGACAAGAGTTGAGGGCAGACATCAAGGAAGCTAGGTAATCTGTCAGCATATTACTTGAAACATCGGTAATACTTCGAGGTCTAGGTGTACCCCACATGTTAGGGGGGCGGCCGAATACGACTTCATACGGGGACAGACCTGATCTGGAGTGTGCGACCATGCGCATATAAAATAAAGCGACTGGCAGAGCTACTAGCCAGTCCACACCTTTCTCTTTACAAATCTTGGCAATACGGATTTTCAAGGTTTGATTATGTCTCTCTACGAGACCGGCTGCTTCTGGATGGCGTACACAATGGAACTTCCACTGGTACCCTAACAAAAGGGAAACATGTTTCATCAACTCGGATGAGAATGGCTGGCCGTTATCAGAATATACGACTCTAGGGAGTCCATAACGGGGGAAGAATTCACGAACCAACTGCTTGGCAGTGGTCGCGGCTGTGTAATCTGGGACTGGATATGCTTCTGTCCACCTGGACAAAGCGCATACAACTACAAGGACATACTTGAAACCTCGACATCGCTCCATCTGAATATAATCCATCTGGAGGACTTCAAAAGGGTGGTCAGGGGGCTGGAATCCACCTTGTTCCACCGGGACACTTTTACCTGGATTAAACTGACAACATATCATACAGGTACGGACTTTCTGCTTGGCTGCAGCTCGTAAATGCTTGTTGAACCAAATGTTCTGGATACTGTCTAACATAGCTTTGTCTCCTAAATGTGCTGGACTATGTGCGGTATTGATAATGACTTGAACCATGGAGTCGGGGAGAAACCATGTGGCTTTACCCTTCGTTACCCATCCCTGATCTGTCTGGACCCCTCCTTGTTCGGACCATTTCTTGATTTCATCGGGAGTAGCATGTAACTGAATATCTATGACATCTTGAGTAGGGTCCTTAACTGTCATGCATGTAGTCGGATCTGGAGTATGTGTCTGTGTCGGATTAACTGGAATGTCTGGAGTCTGTGCTGTAAGCTTGGCTGTGTGATCTGCTAGATCATTACCTTGAGAAATAATGTCAGTAACTTTCGTATGTGCCTTGCACTTCATGATAGCAATAGATGTCGGTAAATGTATGGCATCTAACAGAGCCTGAATAAGGAGACCATGCTGAATCTTGGTTCCATGAGAAGTCATGAAACCTCTCTCCTGCCAGAGCACTCCAAAGTCGTGTACAACTCCAAATGCGTAGCGTGAATCTGTGTAAACATTAACCTTCAAGTTCTTAGCGTGTATGCAGGCTTGTGTCAGAGCAACTAGCTCTGCTGCTTGAGCAGACAGGGTGTCAATACGGTGTGTTTCTATAACTTCAGTGTCAGTAGTCACTGCATACGCGGCTACTAGTTCTCCTGTACTTGTTCTCATACATGAACCATCCACATAAAGTGTCAGGTCTGGATCTGGTAATGGAATATCTGTCAGATCTTGTCTTGGCTTAGTCATAATATTAACTACTTCCACACAGTCGTGTGTGGCAGGATTCGAATTAACTGATGGTAACAGTGTAGCAGGATTTAGAACGTTGCAGCGTCTGATTTCTATGTGTGGCTGGAACAGTGTCAATTCATAACCTGTTAAACGTGCAATTGTCAAGTGCTGAGTCTGTGTTCGGTTTAAAAGAACTTCCACGGAGTGTGGAACTTGTACTGTCAAGGAATGTCCTAATACTATGGAATCACTTTGTCTGATAGCTAGTGCTGTGGCTGCAACTGACTTGAGGCACGCAGGCAGAGCCTGGGCTACAGGATCTAGTGTGCTCGAAAAATAAGCACAGGGCTTGTATTGTCCTGCTTGATCTTGTGTGAGAACAGATAATGCTGTACCTTCACGTTCTGTGACGAAAAGTGTAAAAGGCTTACTGTAGTTCGGTGTAGCTAGAACAGGAGCTTGGCATAAAGCTTTCTTTAACTCATTGAAACTAAGTGTATGTTCAGATGTCCAAGGGAGGACAGTCGATACGGCTGCCTCCTGTGTCGTTAACTGTATCAGTGGTTTAGCTAGAAATGCATACTGAGGAATCCATTGTCTGCAGTAAGAAGTGAGGCCGATAAAAGCACGTACCTCCTTCTGGGTCTTGGGCTGAGGAAGACTCGCTATTAACTGGATACGGTCGGGTGTCAACTGCCTACCCCTCTTGGACAGTAAGTGGCCTAAATAGATCACTTGCTGGACACAGAATTGAAGCTTCGAAGGGGACACCTTGTGCCCCATCTCGGCAAGGAAATACAAGACTGTAAGTGATGCTCGCTCGCAAGCACGTTCAGAACGGGCTGTGATCAGTAGATCATCGACATACTGGAGCAGGGCAGTGTCAGTTGGCATGTGAATGTTGTCTAGTTGTCTCTTAAGTGCTTGACTGTAAATACTAGGACTTTCTGTGAAACCTTGAGGAGCTCGTGTGAACATATAGCTCCTTCCATTTAAACAAAATCCGAAAAGAAACTGGCTGTCTGGATGAATGGGGACACTGAAAAACGCGTTCTTGAGGTCTATGACTGAAAAAAAATGAGGCTTCGGAATCAATGGCTGTCAATAGGGAAGAGATATC
Source organism: Lissotriton helveticus (assembly GCF_964261635.1). Classification (NCBI taxonomy): domain Eukaryota; kingdom Metazoa; phylum Chordata; class Amphibia; order Caudata; family Salamandridae; genus Lissotriton; species Lissotriton helveticus. The sequence continues at coordinate 896,128,816 of NC_136057.1, read as the reverse complement.
TGGGACAACTGGGTACTGGGGAATAATACATTTATTAAGTTCTCGTAGGTCAATCACTAATCGATATACTGGGGGTGCATTTGGATCAGTACGTTTCATGACTGGAATGATCGGAGAATTACATACATTGGAGTCAGTTTCTACAACTACTCCTTGAGCGATGAGCTCGTCAATAATTTTGGATAAGGCTGCTACAGCCTCAGGTGGCAATCTGTACTGTCTGATTCGTGGTAACACTACACCTGGCTTGAGAGTCACACGATGGGGTGTGATTTGCATATAACCTACATCAGTTGGACCTTGCGCCCATAGATGCTGCGGAACATTAGACAATCTCGGATCAAAATCTCGTAATACATAGTGACCCTTGAAGTCACGTAGAAACAGGCGTATTCCCTCTGGGGAGCAGCAAATAACTGCACCTAATTCTTTCAGTGTTTTAATGCCTAACAGATTTTCTGGACACGACTTTGTAAGTAACAGATCAGTAGTGCGGGACAATGGACCTACTTCTAGAGTAACTGGCTTAGATATCTCGTTTACAATAGGCTTTCCTGAAAATCCAAGGGAAACATTTCTAGAGCCTGAGAGCGGAGCCCCTGGAACTTCGGCGTGACTAATGGTGGTCCTACTTGCCCCTGTATCAATCAGAAACTTTCTGTCTTTCCCTAGTACTTGACTATGAACATAGGGACCTTCTTGATCTACAGGAATCTCGATGAGAGGCAAGCCTACCTCCCTCTCTAGGCTGTTTCATGAATATGGCTGATACTCTGGATACTCAGATTGTGCATACTGGTACATCTGCTGTGTAACATGCTGTGTTGCAGCAATAGGCTGCGGTGCTGGAACTGTCTGTTGTGCATTCTGTGACTGAGAAGTCTGTGAAACTTGTTCTTGTCTAGGCGGACGTGGTCTTTCTTTAGTCTTACCAGTAGCTATATTGTGTTTCAGAACTGCACACTCGTTTATGAAATGACCTGGCTGTTTACAATAATTGCATGTCCCTTTAACGGGAGCTGCAGGAGGACTGGCTTGATTCGTACCCCTCTTCTGACTGTCTTGAGGAACAGATTGTGCAACTAGTACTTTCATTTTCGTGTCTTTCATACGTTTTCTTTCATGATCTTGCTCTTCTCTGATTCTATTCTGGTGGTACTGGAGCATCTGTAACATCTGGGACGGGGTACTAGTTTGCCAGGTACTTTCGACTTTCAAAACTCGATTCTTAACTTGTGGACTCGAATTCTCGACTAATTTAGTAACAAAAAGATGAGGGTATGACTCGCTACTTGTCTTGAGGCCACTGTTTATAATAAAACATTTTTCAAATCTAGAATAAAAATCACTAGTGTCTTCGTCTTGTTTCTGTTTACAGGCTGAGATTGCATCCCAGTCTTCCTTTTTAGTGGCTAATAATCTTGGCAAAACTTGAATTAACAGTTCTGGTAATTCTTTACATTTCTCTCCAAGACCGGTACCTGGTACTCGTATCTTATCTTCAGCTTCTAGAACTGCCCAATCGATCTTTTTCTCTCCCACCTCCCAATCTTTTTCCTTGAGTTTCTCGTATACCCCTGCGGGCAATAAGACTTTTAGCATTTTAATTATATCTGGATACGTGTATTCTCCCATACGGAGCATGTCTTTTAATTCTCGGTGGAACCCTGCTGGATCTTTGTCGTGACAAGGAATTAGTTTCTTCATCTCTAAGAGTTCCATCTTTGTAATCGGGGTGTAAACAAACACTCGTTGCATTTCACCATCTGTTGTCCTGACTGGGTGTACTTCTCGTAACGGATTCTGTCTATCTATGTAAAAGGGTTTACTTTCTGGGGGTGAGACATGAACAAAATGCGGGTTCAAAAACGTTCTATATTTGTGACGCTGTTCTAGAATGACACTAATTAAATCGGTACCTAAACCTTTCCATCTATACTGGAGTAACTCGTTCAGGACATCATGTAACGGACCTGGATCAGAATGTTGACCCTCATACAAAGTAATGAGGTGTTGGATCATATACATACCCACCAGTCGTTGCTCGGCTGGGGGCAATTTCAGAAACATTTGTGCCACTATTTCGTCTGGAAAAGTGGTAGAATCAGTAATCCATCGGACTGCTGATCGGACTAGTTCTTGTTCATGCATAGTACTTAACTCACTGTAACCGATTCGTGACTTCAGAATGTGATCGGTAGCTTGAAATACTTGTTCTAGAGAACCTTGTTCTGGTGCTGGATGAGGAACAGTTTTCTTGTAGTCTAGACGTGAATGTCGGTCTGGAAATCTAGATTTTCCTACATACGCTATTCTGACGGGATCCTCGTCCTCTACCTCTTCAGTAGAAGAGTCATTCTCTTTCTCGCTTACTTGTGCTGCTTTACGTTGTTCATGTAACTTTATTATTTCTTTACGAATTCTCTTGTACATACTCTCTATACTACTGATAGTCTTGTGCTTACCCTCGGCTATATTATCACTCCACCTTGTCAGGATTCTCGTTTCGGCCGGATCTTTAGTCGGGTAGTCTTGTTCTCTTATTAGACAATTAATCAGAAACTTTAATATCATGAGCTGGATCTCAGCTTTCCTTTGGGACATGGCTTCACCAATACTTTCTGGATCATCCCCTGTACGGATGAAACGATATATTCTGTCTAGATCTCCTTTCATATCTGGTAGGGTGTCTAAATACCCGGTCACCCGTCTTACACGGATGGAATATATTACTGTACTATCATCACCTGCAACCGGATCATAGCGGCATTCAGTAAGAGCTCGTCGGATATCTGCAACGGACTTAAATTTGGGCGTACGTTGTAACGCACATTCATGTAACTCGGCCAACGTTCTACGTTGGTGTGGTGGCGGGGTACCTGGAGGACCTCCTCCTGCGGCCCCTATGCTGGAATCGTCGACTGATACTCTTCGTGCTGGCAGAGTGGGAAGTTGTAATGTGGGCTGAACCGGGGGTACCGTGGCAGGTACTCCGGTGTCTGGAGGAGCAGGATTTACATTATTTACAGGAACTGGCGGAACAGGATTTGCATATTCTGGAACCGTGTCGTCCAAGTAGGACGAGATGAAAATATCAGCTGCGGTCGGTTTGTGACGTAGCTTAGTCGGAACTAATGGTGGCGGAAAATTACTGGATGCCTCCGGGGTCGCTTTTGGCAAGCCCTCGGCAAGAAGAGGATACATACCCTTAATGAGGGCATGCCTCTGTCTATCTGACTGTTCAGTTTTGACTCGTTCACCTATCTCGATTAGTTCCCTTTCTTGGGCTCGTTCTAAGGATTCTCTACTTAATTCTGACCTTCTGATTTCTTTTTCGGTTCTTTTATGAGATTCTTTGCGCCATAACTCGATGGCATCTTTCTGTGACTGTCTGGCTTTCTTTTTCCATAATGCTTCTTCTACTCGCATGATGCACTCGGCATCCCATGTACCCGATACGGGCCATCTATACTTTTCTTCTAACTGTTTGGTATACTCTACCCATAAATCTAGATATAATATGGCACTTATGCCATGCTTCTGATACATAAAATGACCTGGACTGTCCCTAGGCGGGACAGGAACTGCTTCTTCTAACAGACCTTTTCTAGTTCTTAACTGACGTAGTCTGGAAAATAACGGCATGACTGAACTGTTAATCTAGACACAATACAATACACAATGAACACGATAATTACTCCACTTTCGTACCACGACATTAAAATACATGAAGAATACTTAAAATAACAGTTCGAACAGAATACTACCTGGAATACTGGAAACAGAATACATGAATTTCCTCGAGAACAGGACTGACTAGAACAGAAACTAGATGCACTGCTAAAACAGTACGAAACTTACCGGTCTCATAAAGAGACACGTCAGGACCCGCATCCACCGAAGTGGGCACTTCGTTTTGGGATCTGTGTACCACCAAACCCCACGGACCAGAGACAATTAGATTGACCCTTTCTAGATACTACCCCAGCAACGGTACTCACCGGGCAGCAAGAACGGAAGGCCTCAGACTGGACTGGACTGCTTCGACGCCGGACGGACGAACTTCGGACTCCAGTTACGGGTGGGCCTCCGGATACCTCGGACCTTGGACTCTCGGCTTGGGCTCTGGTCGGGACTCGCCGCGTTCCTCCACCGCCTCGTCTGGATGCTGGACCGCCACCTCCGTCTCCTCCGTGGGCCTGAGGGATACTTGAAGCAGAAATATCTGCACGTGCACGGTATGGTTCCGTCACGGCTGCAGAGGGTCAGGGGGCCGGCGTGGCTTCACCGGCGCGTGGGGAAAGGGCAAGTCCCTGTTCGGGCGCCATTATGTGGTATATAAATAAATAATACCGGATCTAGGTTTTACTGGACATAGTAATAACAGATAGCTCAATAAATAAGAGTCAAGATTCGAGGTAGTAGGAGTTTGCAGGTTTAATACAGCATAAAGGATAGGAACAGGACAACCTGCACAGGAATGGGATGGCAGCGCTGCCGGGGGCAGGATCAGGATCGGCGTAACATTTTAATAACAGTACACAAGTATATATATACTAAAACAATTGCATTACAATACATACGATAGGCGGAGCAGTGGGTGTGGTCAATAGCAGTCGCGAAAGATAAGGGTGAAAGTAGGTGTAACAAGAGGCGTGTACATAGACATGTGATGTAAACGTAACAGAATATGTCATGAATGGGGCGGAAACATGGAGGGGGCTACCTAAGGAGCCGGGACCTCTAACCTAATGGTGCGCGCAAACTGACAATGACGTGTTACTAGGAGAAGCTGGGGGCTATGAACTCTGTGCTAGGAGTAGAGACTGAAGTCTGGAGAGTCAGGGCGACATGTACCTAAACCCTATCTAGTATCTGATGTTTAGAGGACATGTTGATATAAACTAAGAGTCAGGAGGGGAGAGGCTAACAGACTCTAAGACTGGAGCATGCATTATTCTACATGTAGTGCGTGTTGAGGAATATTAAATGACCATTAAATACAGTATTTCTCTTACATGGAGACGTAAAGGCTAGACTGTGACGGAAACTATTGATGCGATTCAGTAGCTTAGGAATGCAGAGAAGGAGGGCTGGACTGATAACTAGAATCATAACATACTCTTGGCAGACTAACAGGCAGAGTCAGGCTGAGCCGGGCACTGTGAGGCAGGAAGTAAGTGAAGGGTCGAGGATACAGGTGGGGGCTGTATCGCTCCTCAGCGAGGGTTCAGGAGACAGGAGCTGAATCTGGTGTCCGGGCCTTTTTGAGGCCTAGAAACGGGGACTTTTCAATGAAATAACGTGTACACTGAGAAACGTGGCAACGTAACTTTACATAGGCCTGATATTCATAGCTTTCACGAGAACTGGAAACTGGCATACTAGAGATGGACACAACTATAATTGCGTCTTTAATCAAACATGGGGAATACATATGCATATTAATCATGCACACATAACATAAGATGGAGGACACGTAGGGACACAGAACATGTCAAAATTTACTTTTCCACAGTTTCATCATCATCGAGTCTGCTATGTTAGCCTCCCTCGTCAAGAGGTGGGAGTCGGAGAGCATGTGCCACATCAGCTTGGTGCAAAAAGATCTGAATTTTCATTCCTTCAAATTCATACTTTGTAGGAATGCATCTCTGTTCCTAAAGATCACAAAGCAAGCTATGATAGCCCATGGTGGTGATATTTCTGGCCTAGACTGAAGCATTAGGTCTCCATGTGCCATCTTAAAAAATATTTCCACTGAAAGACCCGCCGCTTACTCCAGGAATCCGATTCATGCCTTGATCCTCCCTCTGCATCTTCTGTCCTTGTCTCCAGATTGCGGGTTGTTTCCTGCAGCTTGACGACTGTTATCTGCTTGTCTTTCATATTGTCTGTGAGAGGTTTGAGAGGTACCTCTGCTGCCCTCATTTAATTCACTACATTTTTGGGTCAGCTTTGATGTCATCTTCACTGAGGCAGAGTCAGTTTTGTATTGTATCATTAAACAAAAAGTCAGATCCTACCAGTAAGGTAAATTGTCTGGACATGGGTTTATATAGAGTTCCCGCGGCAGTACAATAGATCCTTAGGCTCTGCGCTCTCACTTCCCACGAGAGGCACAAACAGCGCACCACGTAGGCAGTCCCTCAGCACCTCTCTTCTTGGACTGTGTCTCTGCAGTACCCCCTCAGATCTCTGGGTAGTGATGAGCCAAGTCAGTGCTCAGTCTTCCACATGTCTAAAGACTACAGAGGGACAGCAAACTCTCTGCTTTCAGCCACCTTTGAAACTCTGCTTCTCTGCTATTTCAATATCAGATGGATTTAATATTTCCTGTAGTCATTAAGGCGGTGAGCCCACTTTTCTCACATTCTCTCCTCTGTCACTACAGGATGCACTAGAGAGAAAACATAAACTGTTGTCAGTTGCTTCCTGAAAGAACATAAGCATGTCTGGTCAACAGATGTCTTTGTAGGGTGCGGATATTAACCGCTTGCCTGTGGCAGGAATTCCAGCCCTGTGCTGGACATTCCAATCGCGGGCGTGGTCGTGACGGGACCATTCCGTCATCAGCACAGCCCAACCGTGACTCATGACGGAATGGTTCCGTCACGAGCATGGAAGGGGTTAACATAGATGTTTATTGTTAGCTGGAGCACCTACAGCTCACATGCTAGCAGCCATCTTGATGTCCATGGCCTTCCATCTGGGTTGGATTTTGAAAGCATGTACATGTATGTTTGCATGAATCACATGTATAATTTCACACACAACAAATGGGACCAAAACTTCTGACACCCAATCATCTTGCACCTTACATCTGTACATTAAATATAGGGCACATAAATTCTGCACAGGTTACAATTGATAGTTTGGAAAGTATGTTCACATGGCCATGAATAGCTTCCTGGTCATGGTGCAGGTGACAGTGGTGTCCCAGAATGCCAAAAGTGTGAAGAGAGATAATGCATGCTCGACTTTTATCAATGAACCAACCCTGTCTTGAGGATAAGTTACTTGCCTGTAATCCTAGTTCTCTTCCGGTGATATCCTCATCAAAGTCGTAAGCACATGAATATTCCCGCCCATGCACGGGACCCCGGAAACATATAACATATATGTAGCTATATATATATATATATATATATATATATATATATATATATATATATATATATATATATATATATATATATATATATATATATATATATATATATATTTCCCTCCAAAGTGCTGGGTTACTCCCACCGCCTCCTGAACAGAGTGCGCGTCGGCGAACGGACTCCCAGGCAAAGTCCGATAGTATTAGACTGCTTTCCATAAAAGAAATGCCGACGCCGTGTCTCTGTGAAAAGGTATTTAATAGTCAGCTACTATTGTTGAACGCATTTCGCCGGCAGCACCGGCTTGTTCACCAACAATTTCATCAAGTTTTTGGCATCATTTTAACTTGTTAAACAGTGCCACACGTGATGACTACAATAAAATAAAACGTGAAAAAAGACTGGTAGTTCAGCACAATGTGCACTACAGCAATACCATACAGAGTCTCCTAAGAGCACACTTAAGAAAAAATCAAATCCACATTTTAGAATTTTACAATATTAAAACATATGCACGGCATAGGTGATTCGAACCCCGCTCTGTTGGAGGGAAAAACCATCATAGTACCAAGTCCCGCCCCAGTAGGCTACTCGGTCAATCTGATCGAGAATATAACCAGGAATACCTATATGGTGTGCCCCGAACTGTCTAATAACAGTGGGCTATTTGAACACTGATACAAATTTCCCTGAACGGAGCAAGTTATCTCCATAGACTACCGCAAAGCTAAATAGTATCGGTGGCCTCATATTATAGGATTGAGCCCAAGTGGGCCTAGGCCATGGTTGTTAGATCCACTAAACATGTATTAAAGCCTGTACTCCCAGTACCAGTCATTACAGTGCCCGTGCTAAAATTAAAATTAAAAATATTAAAAACATACAAGTTAAAAACAATTGACAACAAGAAGTTGCAGCATTCTCATCATAATTTTAATTTCCCCTCCCATCATTTTCACAGATGGGTATGTAAACCCTCCTACATATTCAATCCCTCAGGGGTCTTAGTATTGAGCATGATGATATAATTGGACTCTAATCTCCTTAGCTTCCTTACTCGATCCTCTCCTCTCTCAATGGAATTGCATCAACAACAAAGTATTCTAGATCAATGGGATCTTTGCCATGTCGGTGCTCAAAATGCCTGGCATGGGGTATGTTTTGTCCCCATTCTTAATGGCTCTGGCATGCTGCAGAATTCGTTAATGGACAGGAAGGATAGTGCTGCCCACATACCTCAGGCCACAAGGGCACTGGAGCCGTAGACAGCAAAATCCATTCTGCACGTAAACTGTCCCTTGATTTTCCTGGCGTTGGGTGAGAACCCCACTGTATAGCTTGAAATATTCTTCCCATAGGTGTAGGCCTTACATTTGACACATTTTATAAAACCATCCTTTCTTTTCAGCCAACTTTTGTTTGTCTCTTTGTCTTGTACTGGCAACATATTGCTGACTAATGATTGTTTTAATGATTTAGCTTTTCTGAAGGTGATTAGAGGCCTACGTTTAACCAATTTCGTTAGCACTGGATCATTAGAAATGATATGCCAATGTCCCTGAAGAATTTTCCTTAATTCACTGTGCTGCCTATTGAAACTGGTAATCATCCTGCATTGATTCCCACTTTCTTCACTTGCCTGTTCTGATCCTTTGGCCTTATTGAACAGGATTTCCTCCCTAGGTTTCTTGCACACTTTGTAGATTGCTGTATTAATCCAATCTTGTGATTATCCTCTTTCTGCAAAACGCCCTCTCAGGCATTCCAGTTCTAGTTCTAGGTCCTGGCTATTGCTACAATTCCTTATAGCCCTCAGACATTCTCCATAGGGAATGCTCCTTACTAACTTGTTATGGTGGAAACTTGTGGCGTGGAGCAGAGTGTTGCCATCTGTTAGTTTGCGAAATAGTTTTGTCTCCAACTGGCCAGTACAAACATACACAGTTACATCCAAAATGTTTATGGCAGTTTCACTTATCTCACAGGTCAACTTTAGGTTCAGATTGTTCTTTTGTAAATTGTTGACAAAATCTTGTGCTGCCTCTTGCGACCCTCGCCATACCACAAAGAGGTTGTCAATATAACCGTAGCAGAACTTAACATTCTCATATTTTTATTTTTTTTTCAAACAAATTTTATTGGGTTTTGCTTCACACAACATACATCGTTAATTAAATTTCTTGTGCAATCTAGGCCACTGATAGTGGCCCTTTTCCTTATATTCTTAGGTGGTGAACCTAGGTATAAACAGGATCGAGTGCAGGAAACCCCAGTAAAGGTTGTTCCTAGTTTGTCTTACCCAATTACTCGGTAAATGCTATTATTAATAATCCTCCCCCCTCCCCAGATCCCACCATCGGTGCGCAGAATAGGTTATAATCATAATGGTTAGTATGCACAGGAGTTGACAGACAATGGTGAGTGCTATGTACCTGTCGTGTTACAGGGGTGTTCTCCAGTCATGGTGTTAGTTCGCTAGTTCGTTCTGTGTGTCATAGTCACGCAGTGCTTGTACTAATGCGTCCCATGCTTGCGCCATTTCTAGAGCCCTGTCATTCTGCTGTCGCCGTGCCGATTGAAACCTCAACATGCTTTCGCCACCCGCCCATTTAAGAAACTCATTTCTCCACCTTGTGCTCGTGGGACCCGTCACTGCCTTCCAATGTCGTGTAATTTCACGTTTTGCAAGGATGAGCCCCATACCTATGAATTTGCTCATGATCTTATTTTTAGGGGTATGAGGGAACCAATGTAGAACCCCAACGGCCATGTCGAACACTAAGCCCCTCTCCGTTACCTCATTAAGAGTGTCCCCCACTTCCTTCCAGTAAGGAGTTAAGAATGGGCATGTCCAAAGCATGTGGTCTAACTCAACGCCAACCGTCTTGCATCTAGGGCATCCTGCGGAGTCTGCGGCAAAATATCTTTTGATCTTCCCCGGGGTCAGGTATGCTCGGTGGAGAATGTAAAAGTGCACTAATTGAAATTGCGCGTTGCGTGTACTCTTCCAAGCCCTTCTCATCAACTGCTTCCACACTGTCTCAGGGATCTCTTTACCTATATCAGCTTCCCATTTGCCCTTCAGCGCCATTAAAGGAGGTAATCCTTCATTGGTCATTCTAGAGTAAAGGCATGAGACCGCCTTAAACGTTCCCGCTGCCATCATAGTATATTGGCAAGCCATCGTTGTTCTAGATTCTGTGAGCCCTTCTGTCCAATGCGCTTGTATTGCTCGTGTGAGTGCTGAGTGCAGTAGGAAGTCCCCTCTAGGTAGTTCATACCGGTCTAGGAGTACCGGAAGAACAAGTTACTTACCTTCGGTAACGCTTTTTCTGGTAGATACAATATCTGCCTGTGGATTCCTCACCTTGTGAATATCCCCTTGCGTCAGCAACATTCGGAAATTCTTTTTGTAGCCTCGCGTCGACGTGGACTCGGACGTCATAGAGACACGACATCGCTCGCGACTCCGCTGACGTCACCGACGCCTACAATAGGCCCACGCCGGCGTGATGACATCAGTTCCGCCCTTTTTTCCGTGCCATCGAGGCACACTGACGGACCAATGACAGTAGAAAGGTATACAGTATACACAGTACACAATCGTAAGGGCAAAACACACAGTGTAAAGCAAATGCAGGAAAGCAATTGAAACATTTCCCTGACAACAAAATATATATACATTACATTACAGTAACTCTGGCATAGAAGAGTGGACAACGGGGAGGCGGGTGGGTCAGTGAGGAATCCACAGGCAGATATTGTATCTACCAGAAAAAGCGTTACCGAAGGTAAGTAACTTGTTCTTCTGATAGATACATCTGCTGTGTGGATTCCTCACCTTGTGAATAGAGTCCCACAGCAGTCCCCACTCACGGAGGAGGGTGTCCACTCTTCTAAACCAGGAAATCCTGAAGGACAGAGCGTGCAAAGTGGCCGTCCCTCCTAACTTCGGAATCCAAGCAGTAATGCTTCGCAAAAGTGTGGAGGGAAGACCAAGTTGCCGCTCTACAAATATCCTCTACAGGAACACCTCTAGCCAATGCTGAGGTCGAAGACTTAGCTCTTGTAGAGTGAGCCCTTATACCCTCTGGTGGTTCCTTACCGGCCAAAGAGTAGCAGATCTTAATGCAGAGGACGATCCATCTCGACAAGGTTCTTTTATGGACCGCTCTTCCTTTCTTGCAGCCAGCAAACCCAATGAAGAGCTGGTCATCCAAACGAAAGTCTTTAGACCTGTCAAAGTAAAAAGACACCGCCCTCTTGGGGTCCAGACGGTGCAGACGGTGCAGTCTCTCTTCCTTCTTAGAAGGGTGAGGGGGAGGATAGAAGGTAGGAAGGGTAATGGACTGCCCTAGATGGAAGGGAGTTACCACCTTAGGCAGAAAAGCAGCCCTGGTCCTAAGAACCATTCGATCAGCATGAATGGTCAAGAAAGGGGGCTTGAAACTAAGAGCTTGAAGCTCACTTACCCTCCTTGCCGAGGTTATAGCCACGAGGAAGACTGTTTTGAGAGTCAAAAGCCTCAAAGGACATTTGTGAAGAGGCTCAAAGGGAGCACCCATCAAAAAAGTCAAAACAAGATTCAAGTCCCACTGAGGCACAATAAAAGGAGTAGGAGGGAACTTATTATTGAGGCCCTTCAAAAATCTTAAAACAACAGGAGATTTAAAAAGAGACGGCTGGTCAGGCAAACAAAGAAATGCCGACAGCGCTGAAAGATAGCCCTTCACTGTGGCAACAGCAAGTCCCTGTTGCGCCAGAGAAAGGGCAAACTGGAGAACATCAGACAAATGGGCTCTCAAAGGGTCAATGGACTTTTCCCCATACCACGTGACAAATTTCGACCATCTATAAGAATAAATGGACTTAGTGGAGTCACGCCTGGCTGACAAGATGACATCCACAACGTCAGGCGGGAGGGAAAAGGAATTCAGGTTGCCCCGTTCAATCTCCAGGCATGAAGGTGCAATGTCTGGAGGTGGGGGTGAGGAACCTGCCCCTCCATCTGAGAGAGGAGGTCTGCCCTGAGAGGGAGACGGAGCGGCGGGTGAGAGGAGAGGTGGAGAAGATCTGTATACCACACCCTTTTTGGCCAGTCCGGGGCGACCAATATAACTTGGGCCCGGTCTTGGCGAATATACCTCAGAACCCGAGGAATCAAAGGTATGGGAGGAAACGCGTAAAGGAGTTGATAACCCAACCCAACTGAAATGCGTCCCCCAAGGCTCCTTGCAACGGATACTGGAGACTGCAGAACAACAGGCAGTGAGCATTCTCGCGAGTGGCGAACAGGTCCACCTGAGGAGTCCCCCACATCCGAAAGATGTCGAGAACCACCTCCGGGTGAAGCCTCCACTCGGGGTCGGCAGAGAACTGCCGACTGAGACTGTCTGCACGAACGTTCAGAAACCCGGCCAGATGATTTGCCAGCTGACTTGAAGACCAAGAGATCTAGCAGTTGCCCTGCTATCCTTGAACCTCTCCAAGGCCGTGTCTGCCTTTTTGCCAAAGAGTCCTTCACCATCAAAAGGCAGATCCAACAAAGCAGACTGTACATCAGCCGAAAAATCAGATGATTTTAACCAAGCTGAACGCCTTGTGGCAACCGCCGTGCCCATGATCCTTGCCACAGAATCCGCAGTATCGAGGCCACTTTGGATGACCTGACGAGCTGCCGCTTGAGTGTCAGATAAAACCTCCTCAAAGTCATTCCTGCAATCTTCTGGAACCTTAGGGATCAATGAACGCATAGAGTCCATAAGTGCATGTACATATCTTCCCATAAGGCAAGTGGCATTTGTTGATTTTAATGCCATACTCGCAGAAGAAAAAGTCTTTTTGGCCACTTGATCCTGCTTTCTAGCTTCTTTGTCGCCAGGCACCTGTGGAAAAGCACCAACCGACTTCTTAGAACAAGCCACTTGAATCACCAAACTCTCTGGAGAAGGGTGAGACGACAAAAAGGCAGGATCTTCAAGAGCCACGCTATACCTCCTAGCCACACCTTTCGAAACAGCAGGAGCAGAAAAAGGCTTCTTCCATACTTCCATAATGGGCTCAGTCAAAGCATCATTAAACGGGAGCAAAGGCTCCACAGCAGAGCTCGGAGAATGAAGAACCTCAGTTAGTAAATTTGACTTAAATTCGACAGTAGGCAAAGTTAAACCTAAAAGTCCCGCTGCCTTTCTCATAACCACATGATATGGCTGAACATCCTTAGAGGGTGCATCAGGGCCTGATGGTAAAACCCACTCTGGAGAAAATTCAAGACCACTCGCCTCTGCTAGGTCCTCGAAATAATTCTCATCCAGCTCACCTTCTTCCAAGTCGGAATGAGACTCACAATACCTCTGTTCTTCTAGGAGACGTTGAGCCTCTCTCCTAGACCTCTGCTTAACGCGGAGTGCAGCCGGATCCACTGCCGAATCCGACGGCGTCGGAGCCGACGTCGGAATCGAATCCGAAGGCTTAGAAGGATGTTCCATAGACTTGCTTGGAGCGGGCGACGCCGGTGCTGGAGTCGTCGACTTCGGTCGAGCCGGCGTCGATATCGGCGTCGACCTAGGTGGAGCCTGGTACTGCCACAGCGGGGTCGGGGCTGTCATATACGGCATGAAAGGTGCCGGGGCATAGGAGTGAGGTACACCCAAATTAAATGCCATTGGACCCATGGGACCCGAAGGCGCTCCAGAGGGGTACCATGATCTTGAGAAAACACCATACATAGCGTTAAGAAACGCCGAAGGGTCCTGACCTGGAGCTGGAAAAGGTGGATGCTCAGGTCGACCTCGAGGTAGATTCGAATCTGTTTCAATAACAGGAGTCGAAGCCTCCTCCTCAACAGGAACTCCATCGGCGTCTTCTGGAGTCGGAGATGGAGCCGGAGACGGAGCTGGAGTCGGATCGGGAACCGGAGTCGGAGAATGAACTAGCGACTCCGAAGGCGAGGCCTCACCTTCCTGATCCGATACTTGTGGAGGAATTACCTTCGACTTCATCCTCTTGGGAGATTTCGACCTCGAGCCAGACTTATCACCCGACTGACGCCGGGACTCATGCCTCCTCTTCTTATGTTTTTTACGAGAGCTGGAAGCGTGATCTGATGAAGACTTCGAAGCCGACGCCTCTCGAGACCTCGATCTGGACCTCGACTTCGACCTCTTCGAGTGTTTTGAAGATCTTCTAACCTTATCGGCCTTCAGCTTAGCCACAAGAAGCTTAGACTCCCTTTCTCGCAGAGACTTCGGATTCATCTTTTGACACGACGAACACCCATCCACGTCGTGGTCAGAGCTCAGACACCAAATACAGTCTTGGTGTGGGTCCGTAACGGACATCATCTTTCCACATTCTCTACAGGGTTTAAAACCCGTTTTCTTTGTCGACATGACAAAAGAGCAAAGAGGTCAGAGAACGGAGAATCGAAGAAATACAGTAACAGAGTTACTAGATGCTACAGAGTATCCCGAAACCGTTAGCGTTGACGACGCGGAAAAAAGGGAACTGATGTCATCACGCCGGCGTGGGCCTATTGTAGGCGTCGGTGACGTCAGCGGAGTCGCGAGCGATGTCGTGTCTCTATGACATCCGAGTCCACGTCGGCGCGAGGCTACAAAAAGAATTTCCGAATGTTGCTGACGCAAGGGGATATTCACAAGGTGAGGAATCCACACGGCAGATGTATCTATCAGAAACGGCAACAGTGTTTCGTCTTCGTATAAGTCCCCCAGGACTTGAATCCCCGCATCCTGTAACTGTGACCAATCCCCGCCATGTGGTAATGCCGTTAACATTCCTAACGGGATTTCTGGGGCGTATAGGTGCAACACTCCCGCCCTACGCTGTGTACGGTTCCAGCATAATCAAATCGTTTTTTCCTCTTGCGTGAGGTCTCTAAGGTCTAATTTCTGCTGTAGTGCTATAAAAGAAAGCACATGATGAGGTATGCCTAGGCCCCGTTTGTTTTCTGGCCCTCGAAATTCGCGTGCTATTTCCTGGGTGTAGGTCTGCAATTGAGCAGCTAAGTAGTACAGTTCAAAGTCGGGGACCGCTAAACCCCCTTCCGATTTAGTTCTCATTAACGTTGTTAAGGCTACTCTGCGTCGACCAGCCCCCAGAGGAAGGACACTATCATGGACTTCAGGAGCCTGAAGGTAGCAGGAGGAATCCAAATGGGTAGCGTTCTGAAATAATATAGGAGTCTTGGAAGCGCCACCATTTTGAGTAGCGCTATACGACCTGCCATTGACAGTGGGAGAGTGTCCCAAAAGGATATGCTGCCCTTCAACGCTCTGATGCCGCGGGTAATATTGCCCTCCAATACGTCAGCAGGGGTGTGATAGACATAAACCCCTAGGTATTTCAGGCAGACGGGTTCCCATCTGACCGCTCTAGTTGTGGAGGGCGGGATCTCACCCGTGTGCACTGGAAATAAACATGTCTTGGACCAGTTTACTCTAAAGCCGGAAATTTTGCCAAAGCTGGTTAAAAGATTGTCGGCCCCTACTAGGGCCCCATCTGCTTCTTCGAGAAAGAGCAGAAGGTCGTCAGCATATAGCGATATGTATTGCTGCCCAATTTTGCTCCGCAATCCCCTATAATGGTCTCCCGTGCGGAGTGACATTGCGAGGGGTTCTACTGCCAATGCAAATAGCAGCGGAGACAGTGAACACCCCTGTCTCGTGCCTCTTTCCACTGAGTATTGAGGCGATATTAGTGTGCCCGTCTTCACTCTGGCCACCGCCGAGGCATATAGCACAGCGGTCCATTTCAGATAATCCTCCCCCACACCAAAGCGCCTAAGCACTTTGTAAAGGTATTCCCATTCTAGGCTGTCAAACGCCTTCTCCAAGTCTACCGATAATATCATGGGGTGGCGGGTCTCAGAGTGATCTTCTTCTAGAAGTCGCATCAAGCGGCGTATGTTCATAGTAGTATTGCGCTTAGGTATAAAACCCGCTTGGTCTTCATAGCCCAGTGAGGACATGTGCTCTAAGAGACGGGACGCTAAGATGCTGCTTAAAATTTTGTAGTCAGTAGTCAGCATCGACAAAGGTCTGTATGATGTTGTATCACCGCTTTCTCTTCCAGGTTTAAGTAGGGGAATTACCAATGCCTCTCGCATGGAGTGCGGTAAGTGTCCTAATTGTTTTGCTTCTCCATAGACCTCTAGTAGCCGCGGAGCCAGCAGATCTATGTATTTTACGTAGAATACGATGGGCAACCCATCTAGGCCTGGGGTTTTATTATGTGCCATCTGTTTTATTGCACGTCGAATCTCTCCTAGCTCAATATCTTTGCCCAAGTCTTTTGCTTGCTCCGGTTCCAATACTGGGAAGCAGAGCCCTTCAAGAAAAGCATCTATAGCTGGGGTGCCGGCCAACAATTTACTTTGATACAGGGTTTCATAATAACTGGTAAAGCAACGTAGGATCTCTGGTTGGGTATACACTTCCTCACCTCCCGCCGTGCATGGACACTATGGAGGATTCTCTCTTCGTGGGGTTGGCGAGCCAGGCCAACAAGGCTCTCGATTTGTCGCCCTCTGCATGGGACCTAGCTATATATGCCTTATAGTCGAAGCTGCGCAAATGTTCTGTTTCCGTCGCGACTGCTTCTTTCGCCGCACTAATCTGCTCTTGTAGCTCGGGGTGACCAGGCCGCAAGAGCTCCATTTCTCGGAGTTTCTTATCAGCTCTATCAAGGTCGTCTAAGAACATCTTCCGTACTCCTACTTGCTTACCTATGCAAAACCCTCCAACGACTACCTTGAAGGCATCCCATTCTGTTGCTCTCGCCTTCGCTGTGCCAGCATTATTCTCAAAGTAGTGTGTTATTCTCTCTTCCAGCGCACCATGGAAAAGTGGATCTTCCAGTGTTTCCGGGCATAGCCTCCAGGTGGGAACGCAGGAGGTGCTAGGGAACCACTGCATGGCGAGCAATAGATGATTATGATCTGAGACTGTTCTTGACAGATATTCCGTCCTCACAATCATTGGTATTAGGGTTAGAGAGCACAGGATCGCATCAAGCTTCACATGGAGTTCGTGCATACCCGAGAAAAAGGAATAATCTCGAGTCTGCGGGTGCTGCGCGCGCCATATATCATATAGGCCCCATATCGATTGCCAATCCATTCTACCCTTAGCAGTGCGGAGTGTTGGGGAGTCCGCCAACGGGGTATGCGACCTATCAAGGGTTACATCTAGTACTGAATTAAAATCTCCTCCCATTAACATTGGTCCTACGAGGAAGTGTGCAAGGGACCCTGACAATTCCGCCAGAAAGGTAAGCTGATCTACATTAGGTGCATACATGCTACAGAAGGCGATGTCCCTACCTCTCAGCTTTCCCGCTATGGCAACAAACCTCCCCTCTGGGACTATAATCTGTCTGGTAACCCGAAATGGGACCCCGGCCCTAATCCAGATTAAAACGCCCCTAGCAAACGCTGAATATGTGGTATTGTATACTTGGCCCTGCCATCTGCGCTACAATGCTTCTCCCTCAGCCTTCGTCAAATGTGTTTCTTGCAATAATGCAACCTGAACTCCCCTGCGCACTAGATAAGCATGTATTTTGTGGCGTCTCGTCATAGTGTGGAGCCCCCTCACGTTCCAGGTTATACATTTCAAATTAGATAAGTCACCCATTGTCCCACAGTGTCCTGCGCCCTCCTTTCCAGCCCTTCTGTAAGTGTCCCAAATATGATGAATCATTAGCACCGATGGTGAGCCCTCCCCCCAACATTATAGTATGTCCCCAAACTCCCTCCCCCCCAGAACAGGACCAAAAGACCGCAATCTAGTTCCCATCCAAACACTCCCAAAAAAGAAACTGTTAAGTAACCCAACAGTAGTCACTGTGTGTAAGCCTTAAGGGCAATAAGGGGGTTGGATACCAACGGGAAGCCGCCCCTCACTTGGGCTCCTGTTGAGCGATCAAGCCTCAAGTAGGTAAGTGCAACAGAACCTCTACCCGTTTCCCATCTGTAAAATTATTAGTTCCCTCCTTCATGTCTTAACAAACAGTTCACCATAGTTCGTGTTCAGACCTCTACAGCTCACCAGGCTCTCTCGTTATTCGTCCAGTATTCCTTCAGCCGTCGCTGGGGTAATCACAGGTAACGGTACACTGTTTCTGAGCACTCAGTGTCTGAGGGGTCATCACCTTTGCCGGATTCCACCTCTTCTCGCGATGGAGAACCATGTGATCCCAATATGTTAGATACCACCTCCAGGACCTCTCGCCGCTCTGCTGTCGTCTCCGATAGTGAAGGCCGTCTGAGACCTCTGTGTCGATTACGGATCTGCCTGGATTTCCGTTGTGGTAGTCCTTCTGAGACAATTCCAGGTCGTGGACCCAGGCCGTCTTTGCCGCTTCTGTACAGTTCCAGCCAGGTGCAGGCGTCTTCTGGTGTGTCAAAGAATTTAGTGGTGTCATCAACAATTATTCGGAGCCGAGCTGGGAATAACAGGGAGTATTGGAGGCCCTCGCTTCTCAGTTCCCTTTTAACTGCTAGAAAAGAGGGTCCGTATGCACTGCTTCTCGTAAGTATAGTCTGGGAAGATGTTGACTTTACTGTTCTCTACCTGGAAAGGGCCGTTCAAACGAGCATTCTGAAGTAGCAGGTCTCTGTCTCGATAGTGTAACAGCCGTGCCACCACCGGACGAGGTGGACGGCCCTGTTGTAGCGGCCTGGACGGGACTCTGTGTGCTCGCTCCAGCATATAAAAGGTGGACAAACCTTCTGGCGCCACCATCGTCCGGAGCCAATCTTCAAGATATCGAATCATGTCCTTCCCTTCCACTTTCTCCGGCAGGCCTAGGATTCGGATGTTATTCCGGCGATTGCGCCCTTCAGCGTCCTCAGCTCGTCTCTCTAGAGCGTCTATGCGATCCAGCACATTGGCCATAGTGGTTGAAAGGTCTTTCTGCGCCGGTGCCAGGGTGTGGACTGTGTCTTCCACCTCTTTGACCCTGTCAGATAGTTTACCGTGGTCTGCTCGGAGCAAACCGAGTCCCGTGGCCACTTGCACAATATCCTGTTGAAGCGCTGCACGGGTTTCTGTTATTGCCGTCAAGATCTTGTCCAGCTGGAGTTGTAAGTGGGGATCTCGTGGCTGTTCGGGATCTGGATGGTCTCCTTTGTCCGGCATCTCAGCGTCCCATGTGGATTGTGTACCGCTTTTAGTACCTTTAGGTTTTCCCATGGCAGTAGTGTCCCCCTAATTCGTCGTTGATAGGCGAGGGGTGGCGGTTGAGAATCAGGGGGACCTCGCTGGATCTTACTTTGACAGGTGTTCGTCCCAGTGGTCGTCAGGGATACCTCTCGGGTGTGTTCAGCGCGGGGGCGGTCAGCAGCGGCATAGAAGTGCAGTCTCAGAGATCATGTGCGTTGTTCATAGGCGCCTCGTTGTCAGCTGCAGAGGTCCGAGGCAGAGTTGGTTTCGGTCAGCAGTGCTCCTGGTCGCTCGGATTAAATTTGTTTCAGTGAGAGGAAACAGACATCCGAGGGCCCTCGCAGAGCGCAGCAGTCTATCCAGTGTCAGCCCTATGGGTCCCTTAATCTATTTCAGCAAGGGTCGCACTCAGCCCCCCGGAACGGCAGCCGTGACACCGATGCACTGCCACGGTGAGTGTCACGTCTATGAAGTTCGTAGGTGCTCCAGGGGTGGCCCTGGGCCCCGCTGCCCGAGGACCGGCGGAGGAGGGGGGGCCTCGTGTGGGATGTCCAGTGGCCGCAGGGTACCGCTAGTGGGCGGTCATCTGTCTCCAGTCGGCGTTGCGATCCATCAGAGGTCGTCTGGTCGTTACCATCCGCTTAGGCGATCGCTCCGACCTAGTCGCCAGTTCCCGCCGCTGTTCACCGTATAATGTCACAGGCATAAGCCCCAAAATCCAGCAAACCGTGTTTGGGTGTCCCCTCCAGCTCTCACGACATGCGTAGTTAGGCTCGGCACCGCGGGGTTACCACTTGCTGATTAACCTCCTCTCCGCGGCAGTTCCTCCGCAGTCCCTGCCCCCACTCCCGCCCCCGCCCAGCATCCGGGCCCCGGTGTTCTGTGCGTTCTTGTGGAATCTGCCCTCCGAGGCTGGGCCTCAAATTTCCGAGCTGACCCCCATCAAGCCCCTCTCAGTTCAATGGAGCACCTCCGTGCCAGTATCTTCAGGAGCCGCCCAACAGGCAGCAGGGATACCGCGGTCGCCCACGCGGCTTCCAAATCCCCTCCACCGCCAGGACGCTGTGCCAGCGTTCACGTCTCCCAGCAAGGCCCGAGGCGCCCCTCGCGTCGATCTGGCCGGCCTCCAGGGGGAGGGCAGGAAGCGGTCCGCCACCTCCTTAGCCTGCGGTCGAGGTCGGATGTAATCTCCGCACCAGATCGGGAGCAGGGTCCAGCCCCGGGTGGTCCGAGCTCTCACCAGTGCAATATGCGAGGCCTACGTCTACGTTGAGCCCCTGCAGGGAAAGGCCGAAAACTCCACCTTCAGCCCGAAGGTCCGCTGCGCACCAGCACCGCTCAAAATCGAGCTCGGCAGTCCTCGCCAGCAAGTCCGTTCTTTGTTCACTTGCCCGGCGGCCATCCGCTAGGCCATTCCCCTCGGTCCCGCCGCCAGATTGGAGATCTATCAGGGCCCACAGGGGCAGCCTCGGTCATCGGCGCAAGAGGAGTCAGAGGCACCTAACGGCCTCCATTTTGTCTGTTCGCTCCGGGGACCCCGGGCAGCCCAGCGAGCCCGTTTCTCGGGTTTACAGGGTCGGCCAGGGGGTGGCCCGCAGCCGCGCCGCAGGAGTCCCCCTCTGCTCGTCGTGTGAGGGGAAATGGGGGTTTTAGAGGCTTTTAATCAGGATAATCGGAGGCTCGATCACTGAGCCCAGCTCTCAGGCGACCTCCTCCATCGGCTTCTGGACCACCTGCTCCTCCTACCAGCCCATATGCAAATTAGCATAGCTGGGGGCGAACCAGGTGCCCATAGCAGTTCCGCACAGTTGATGAAAGAGCTCTCCATTGAACAAAAAATTATTGTTCTCAAGACAGGTGCTTATCGTTGTTAATAGCATTTGGGTATGATGCCAAAACTTCAACGGCTGCTGTTCTAGATAGAATTTAAGGGCATTTAACCCATCTGAATGTCTGATACTCGTATAGAGTGTTGTAGCGTCAATTGTCAGCAATAAATAATCAGCCTCCCATTTCAGATTATAGATCTTACGTAAGAAATCACCCGTGTCCAATATGAACGACGGGAGTGCTTTAACAAAAGGGCACAAGAAAAAATCAACATATTTGGATGTATTCTCCAACCCACTTGCAATGGCTGAAATAATCGGCCTTCCTGGGGGCCTTTCTAAATTTTTGTTTACTTTGGGTATCAGATAAAAAACTGGAGTGGCAGGATTACTGATCTTTAGATATAGCATTTCTTCATTCGAGATCAAACCTCGTCTATACCACTCTTGCAGGGCATTGTTGTACTCTCTATGCTTTGCCACCATGGCTTCTTTGCCAAACCTTGCATAGTTCACTTGGTTATTTAATTGATTGTAAGCCTCCTTGAGGTACTGCTCTCTGCCCCATAGGACCACATTGCCCTCCTTGTCAGCATCACGCACAATACATTGATCATTGCATGCAAGTTTGAGTTCTGTTGAGAATATGCTTTTTTCCTTATTGCATTTATTGTTTGACACAAATTCTTAACATCGTTAACAACAAAATCATTATAGACATCAACTGAATCTCTGTTGGTCATTGGTGTAAATTAGAATTTGGTCGACACCTCGTGGGTGCTTCAGTTTCAATTTCTAAACTATTGTCCCGTGCTAGTTCCAATGCTCGAGTAAGAGTACTAGGTATCACTCCTGTGCCAGTTAGCTCAACACTTGGTGTCGCATCCATTTCCCTAATCTCTAGCATCAGATTCATGTAATCGACTGCTAGGTTGGAAAGTCCATCTTGTTCATTATCATGTCTTGACCCATCCATTCGTTTGTGAGCCACTGCAAAGAATTTCTTCAGCTTCAAAGTTCTTGTGAATTTAAAGATATCAACCCTTGTTTTGACATAGTCAATATCACTTTTTGTACAATAGGATAATCCTAACTCCAGAATGTTCAGTTCTTTTTTAGTAAGGGCAATGTTCGTAATGTAGTGTAGTTCCTATATTCCCAATAGGCTCTGCGCATTGGAATAATATAAACAGCAGTGTAGACGTAGGACTGAGGTCTGAGGTCGACTAGGTCTCTACTGACTATATTAGACTTAATTAGTTTTGCCAGCTAGCTCAGAGGTCACTAGAAACTTTCTCGAATATTTAGGAAAGAGGTAACTCTCCTGATTTAGACAAGAAGGGATTAGCTTCTGACAACCATATAACATGACAACTTTGCTCCCTCAGAATAAAGAGTGTATCTCTAGAGTCGTGTGAAAACAATAGACAGTTATTTCACTCAGTTAATCGTACGTACTTAGTTTCACCAGTCAGCTCCGTACCTTGGTTCTTAAAATGAACGAGGTCTTGTATCTCTGTCTCAGGACTCGATATCCCAGCAACCCGCAAGGGTGAGTGGAAACACCGGAGCTGAATTTTCTCAGCTGGAGAAAAAGACAGCGTCTCTCTCAGTGCGTCAAAAGGGAGGGGCGGCTTCCTTCGGCTCCTCGCATCAGCTGGGCTTCCGGACAAGTAGATAGCCGCTCTGCTCCAAACCACCGTGTGTTTGCTTAAGGCAACGTTGGTATATTTATACCTTAAAGGTGCCGGGTTTGACGTAAGGTTGGACATAAGACGTCACCAAGAACTAACAGTTCTTTCTGACTCTAAGAGTTCTAGTGCAAATCAAAACAAGAGCAGGGGGATTTCCCGGGCTGCTGGAGGCTTGGTTTGTTTAAAGAACGCGTTGTACTCTCTAGGAGTCTAGAGGAGTAGCCATGCCATATTTGGACTGCATGGGCTATTACTAAATATGGATATGATTCTTATGCCTTTATAAGGATATTATTTATTATAGCCATATAAGGGCATAAATCGGGAATATCAAATTAGGGTCCTAGATAGAAACACAATACCCACTCCACGAATTAATGTCCATAATTACTAAAAAATAAGCAATATTAAACATAACGATGCATGTGTGTTTTCCAACCCACCCCAAAATACATAAATTGCTTTTGAAATGGTATATGGCAAATACACGAAAATGAGTATTGGTACTGTACGCTTTTCAAGCAGTGTTATCACTCAGTTAAATGCATATATATATCAGCTGAATGAATTGCGAAAATTACACATGAAATGGCTCTGTATACAGAAAAGAAGGTCGAGACCATTCCATCACATATTTATACAAATGCTGTACATGTGCTAGATGCTGAGGTAAAATACTGTCTCTAGAGTTCCTAAAATAGAAGCTCTGTTCTTTAAGAATAGTTCTACTTTAAGCAGAGTACTTTGTGCCAGAAATAGGGTAAATATTTTGAAAGTGGAAAAAAAAATGTATTTCGCTCTCAAGGGAAAAATAGTGCCAATTGTTTTCAATAGCTGTGTTTATCAAAACTGAAGGCCGGATTCAGAGTTCAGGGAACGCTGTTTGGTCGTTGTTTTTTTTTTTTTTAAAGTTATTCTTTTTGTTCAGGGGAGAACATCATTTCAGACAGGCTTGCAAAAAATTGGTCTACAACATCAGGTGAAAGTTCGACCAAGTTTGAAAATGCTGAAATTGTGCATATGTGAGAATGATTGCTATCATCGATGTCAGGATCAGCAATGCTCACAGAAGGTTGTACCTGTTTGGTGCTGCTTTCCTCTCGTACTTCACCACCACCTACTCGTAGTGGTGAAGTCTCAACGAATGCCGTCATCAGAATAGGTAGCCACTGGGGACAACACGATGCATGAGTCTTTACTGGACCTAGCAAAGTATCGATATCCATTGGTACTGCTGATGGAAGTGTAAGACAGACGTCCAACAGGCATTCTTCGCCGCATAGCAGACATCGAAGCACAGGTAAGATGTAATCTTGCCAGATAGGTCTGAATGAAAGAAACCGGGTTGCACTTAGATCTCTTAGCCGGGCCAATCCGAGAACTCTGGTTATCTGGTATCGGTAGCGTATAGCTGGGATCGTTTCTTCCACTGTAGCTGGAGCTCTGTCTGTGGCTTGGCTTGCCATATCGGAGCAGAAGGATCAAAAATAAAATTCCTGCTACGAGTCTCAAAAGAAGAGGCAGACCGCCGAAGACAGAATGGACAAAATTTGGAAAGATGCCCAGAACTGTTTCAAAGGGTGTTAACAGTCCCGACAAAATTGTCTTAAATACATGTGCGATGCCACTGGTATCAGACATGTTTAAAATTTGGCTTAACATTTCTACGAAATGTACGGGGCAATTTGTTGATAATAGGGAAGGTATCTCTGCTGCTGTCCTTGCAACTTGCAGATCATACGTCTCTTTGGACGAGGTTAAAGGCACAGTTGTTTGTAAAAGAATGGATTTCATTCTGCTTAAAGTATCAATTCGAATAGAAGAGATATTCAAAGAAGGCCATATTCCCGCCTCCATGTCTGGATTGCTGATTGGATACAATACTTGCATACAGCAAGTGACCATGGAACTAACGCTCACGAGATAGGATTTTCCTGGCACCATGCCACAACAGCGATGGTCACTTATTAGAACGTAGCTGCCGTTGGAAAGCTGTCTGAAAAATGGCTCTATCTGTGCTGCAGGAGTGCCGTGCAGGTGACATGAAAGGTTATTTGAAGACCCTTCGCAGGCTCCATGCAAGTTAATACCTTGACACAGGAGTGTACCACTTAGTGATTTTTTACAATTGTTACCACTAAGAAATACCTCCTTTTTCCCTTCACTATAACATTTGTGTGTATAAGGCAATTTCCATGTTGACTTGATGTATCCTTTACCCAACCTTTCATACAGGCCTGCTGGTATATATTTTTGGCAATACTTAAACTGGAAAGTTGTTATTGGAATTGTAATCGTCCCATGTATTATCCATTCAATGACAGGTCTCTCTGACATTGTCAATGGTAATCTTTCAAGTTTTTCAATGCTCAGAATCGTATAGTCTGCTCCTTTTTGTGCCAAACATTTGTTTATCAGTAAGGTTAAAAATAGAGAATAATGACGTTACGTTGATTAAACGCCATGGCACGTAGCATGAATGCAGATTTTGCAACGTCCAGCCAAGCTGTACAATAGAACATAATTGGGACTGACCATGTTGTAACATTAGTAAGTCCTGCTCTATATACCGGCGTATATGAAATGTTTTTTGACGCTGTTTGCGCGGTCCCAGTATGAAATCACGCAAGTCAGCCCCGTATTTAAGTAAAGTCAAGTGTTGCTTAATTTCAGCCATTGTGGATTTCTGTAGCCATTCAAGGCAGAGTTTCCCTACACTGTATGTTGTAACTATCCCTGAATGTTGTCTCTGGGAGTATCTAGGGTCTGGCCTGGTCTGTTTAAACCCCTGTGTTTTGTTCAGGAACCTATCTTGACAGTTATTTGTGTCTGTGGGCCAGATCAATAATTTTTTCCAATCAGGATGTGTTCTGTTTTGGTGTAAAATATGGGATACGTCTATCTCCACATCTGTAGTGCTATTACTATCAGGTATGGGCTTTGGAATAGACGGTTTATTTAAGTATTTTATCTTGGCTAAACCAAGACAGGTTGTTTGCTGAATGGTGTCATTCAGGAATATTAATTGTTCTGGGATCATGCAGGCTCTAAATAGTGCTTCTAAACCTTGGGCCTGCCAGTCTTTTGTACCCCAGATGGTTTTTGTTTCAATGTTGTTTTTCCAGAATTCAAAACCAAATGTAGTCATCTTTTCATAAAATGTTTCAGAATAAATCAATTTAGTATTCGTCAACATTGTTTTCATTCCTGTCTTATTTAACATTTTAAAATAAAACATTTCTGCATCACTTGTGTTAAACCCTGAGAAGTATGGGAATTTCTCATAAAATGTTTTCGAGCTGCCTTTAGGTGGTGTTGCACAATGTTCCCATTGATTATAATTTAAAACATTTCTAGGTTGAGCAGATTTATGCAAATAGTGATGACCAAAATGATTATAACAATATAACTCTTCATAATTTGATGAACCCTCTAAATAATCATGTTCTGTAAATTTGGCTGACATTACTAAATCTGAAATCATATTATTAATATTTTCAAAGTTACAATCTACAGAAAAAGTACTTGGTGTCACAAAGTCACTTAATGAAACCTTAAATAGGTGTGGATATTTCAAGAGCTTGATCGGGCCATAGATTTCATAATCAGTTTTGTCCCATGCTACCCCACCGGGTATTGGATTAGCTGTGATGTTCACTGGTGACAGTTCTCTTTTTGTGATGTGAGAGGATGTGTGAGGCTTTAGGACCAAGTTGATGTTCTGACTTTCTGTGTCCATTGTACTATATGTTCCATCAATTAATTTTCCCAAACATAGAACCATGATGAGCTAAAGCAGGAGGAAAAGTACACCTAACACAATCCAAAATTCAATCCATGGAGAAATCAGGTATGTTTCTTTGAGTTGATGATAGAGTTCAGTTACTTTGTCTTTGAAAGTTTTTGTTGCTGGCATTTCTTCATGCTCGCTTGGATCTTCAGAAAAGTCATCGAAATTGATGAAGTAGCCAGATGCAGTTCTGTCAATTGTTGGAATCGCTTCCGGATTCTCATTTGCTTTTGGATTTTTCTTTGTTTCACTAGCATAGTCTGAGGCTACATCGTTGTAGACTAGTGTTTCTTGACGAACTGTTGCAATTTGGGTTTCAAGAGGCACAAGTTCCATTGCTTTGATGCATAGTCCTTTTTTATTCACTGCAGGTTTATCAAATGTGATTAGTCTCTCAGTTTGAACCTCTTGGATTGTAGCAAGATTTGGTCTTCTGCTATTTCTTGGAAGTCCACCGGGCCTACTACTTATTATTGGCCACATGATTGTGGTTTTACCAGGTCGATGGATACAACTTGGTTCTCCTTTTTACCAGCAAGGGGTGGTAGTACAACTGATCTTGTTCCGCTGACAGCTAAGACAGGTACTGCTTTTCTGTAAGAAGGCCCAAATTCCTTCTTCACCGCGATTTTCTCTCTGACCAGATCCCCAATCTTTGGAATCCAGACAGGCCTTGCTGGGACAGGTGGTTTCTCTTCAGTGGCTGTTGGCTGTTGTTTCAACTTTATGTTGCTCAGGTCTTTTCTTGTTTCATTTAAGTCCTGTAAAATAGCCAAACGATCTTTGATATCAAAGCATTTTCCTTCTACCACTGAAGTCTGACTATTGAGGTCCTGGATATGCATTCTAGTCCCGAACAATAGTTCGTATGGACTGAAACTTTTTAGAGAATTTCTTGGCAGATTGTTAAGACTACGTTGGACACTTATTAAATGTTTGACTCACCCAACACCCGAACCTAATACCTTTGCCGTTATAGATTGCTTTATGTCTCGGTTTTTTCTTTCCACAATCCCATTTCCCTCAGGATGGAAGGGACAAGAATACCGCAATGCAATGCCCATTGTGGTCATGGCCTCCCTATAAGCTCGAGAGCTAAAAGCAGGACCCTGGTCAGAGTGTAGCATGCCAATTGCGTATGTGCCGATAAAGACTCGCAAATCTTTTATAACAGTTCTGGCGTCAGCCGAGCGCTGGGGCCACATCCAAATGAATCTCGTGCAGGAATCCACTGCAACCATGATATATTTATAGTTGCCATCCCTTTGTAAGGGACCGCAGTGGTCCAGGTAAACACAAGCTAATGGTTTATCTGAGATTAGAAGGGGCGTTTGTGCTGGTCGTTTCACTGTTGATACCTTCATTCTTTGGCATATTTCACATTCTAGAACATAGTTCCTAGTTTCTCTTCTCATGTGTGGCCACCAGTATCTCTGTTTTAATCATGATACTGTGGCCGAAACACCAGCGTGTGCAGAAGCGAGCCCTTCGTGTTCGGGATTCGAGCAAATGGAACGTTATTCGCATCAGTTATGTATGAGTACTTTACTGGAAAGCCTTTCGGGAGTGATTTTATCTCATTTTTTACTGTAGCGCTGACAGCTTGCAATATTTCGCTGTCTGTTTTTGTTTTTGACCGGGTGATGGCAGCTACGGAAGCCGTTTGCACAGCTGCCTTCGCGGCCTCATCAGCCAATGAATTCCCTGCAACGTGAACGCCATCACGTTGATGACTCAGTGTATGTATCACGTGAGTCTTTTGTAGTTCCTTTTGTAAAAGAACTATTGTTCCCAAAGCGTTTTATGCTTGATCGTGCCACCCTTTGCATCTTTGAAACCATTTAGAACCCAGTTCTGCTAGTACGCATTATAAGACTGAACGCAATAATATGAATCGCACACTATGAGTGTGGGGAATTCGCGATCGGTATTTTCAAGTGCCATCTTAAATGCTAGTAGTTCAGCTCGCTGAGCTGTACAATCCCCTAGAGATTGTGTTTTAGTGACCAGTGGACTAAATTTTCCTTCGTGCCAACGACCTTTAACAATCGCGCACGCAGCACTGTATGCTTGTTTACCCCCAACTGCGGGCTGTGCTGATCCGTCTGTATATATTATACAGCCGTAGTGTTCTAGAGGCAAGATTTCGGTCGGCAGAGGACATTCAAATTCATATTGGAGAAATTCTTGTGTTTTTAAATTAGGATCAAATTCGTATACCACGTCTGTGGCAGCAAGAGAATTAACCCATTGTATCCATCTCGGATGTAGTGCTTTAGCATTTGGAATGCTTGCCTTTGTTACTGCTTCTAGAGCTGGTACTGGTGTAACGATGATTATTCGTTTACCTTGTGCTAGGGCTCTTTCTTTCGCTACCGCAGTCTGAACCGCAGTTAGAATTTTTTCCGTTGGGCTAAATTTCATTTCAGCTTTTGTGTACAAATGTGATTTGTATGCTATTGGTACCGTTTCTCCCTCATTCGAGGTTAGGTATGTGAATCTGCATCTTCCTGGGATGACTCGAATCACAAGGTTGCGTGTGTTATCGCGTGTTTGCAGTTTTGTTTTTAGCTAACATGTCTGTTTGCAATGATCTCAAAATTTCTGTGTGTTTTTGAGTCCAATTGATTGTTTTTAAAATCTGGTCTTATTAGTTCATAGAGGGGTTAAACCCTCTCTGCATAATTTAGAATGTAAGTTCTTCCGAAATTCAGGAAACCTAGAATTGATTGTAAGTCTTTCAGCGTTCTTGGTGCTTGTATTACAGCACATTTCTCTAAGAAATTGTCTGCCAGGCTTTTGCCTTCACTTGATAATTCATATCCTAAAAACAGGACAGTTAGATGGGCAATTCGTGATTTTTTAAAGTTGAATTTGTAACCCTCTGCTGCGAACCCAAGTATTATGGTGTTCACTCTTTTCAAGTGAGTATCCAAGTCATCATCTGTTAGATAGATGTCATCGACATAAGATAATGCCTCATCATCATACATTTGTAGTAACTCTGTTACTCTTGCTGAGAATAATCCTGGGCTGTTCTTGAACCCCATTGGGAGTCGACAGAATTTTTCTGCGAGCCCATTATTGAGAAAGCGGTCAAGTATCTGCTTTCAGGTGCTATGTTTTGACAAAAGAATCCATTAGAGATGTCTAATGTTGTTTTGTATTTTTTGCGCACTATGTTATTCATTAGTGCTACACTGTGTGAATTTTGTACTGCAAAATGTTTGCAACATGAGTTAAGGTGTCTGTAGTCCAAAACTAGACGATATGAATCGTCTGGCTTGGAGACAGGAAACAAAGGATTTTTCATTTGTGAGGTGCATGTTTCAATCACCCCCTGGTATTCAAGTTGATCTAAGATCTCTCTGACTTGCTTTTTAGCTTCTTGCTTAACTGGGTACTGCCTTTGTGCAGTGGGTTGATTTTTTAACTGGATTTTGTGATGAGGAGAATCCTCATCCCATCCAACATGATTTTTATATAATGCAGGAGCTTGGGCCACTGCCCATTTTCTTGCAAGTGTATATTTTTTATGAATTGGAATATGATTTGAGAAGGCAGGCATAATCATTTCTTCGCCATGAGGGCACTCCCTGACAAACTCTGGTGGCCAGTCTTTCTCAGCTAACAGGATGTCATAGCCTTTTGAAAGGTTATCCCAAAAGAGACCCTTTACTTTCCTAGTTTTGTCCCCCTCTATACGTAATGTTATTTCGTATAATTTATGGGGTTTGATAACTCTGGTGTCTGCAGTTTCCACTTGAATGTATTCATTCGTGTCCACTGTCTCAAGAAGATTTATCAGGATCTTGCAAGCTATGGTCACTTCTGCTGCGCTGTCTAGAATTGTCTGGGCCCACTCTCCGTTTTTCAGTTGTGTCCTCAATATCCTCGGCATGTTTTATTATTTTAATACTAGCTACCTTCTTTCTTGGAAATTGTAATTTGTTACTTTGATGAGCAGGTTCGTTGTCTTTGGACTTGACAGGCTCTTCCTTGTGTTCTGACCGTCCTCTTCTTTCCGATTTCTGTGAGGAAGTCTGAAAAGATCGAGAGGGACGTGTATCAATATCTTGATATCTGTCGGGATTTCTCAATTTATCCCTATCTCTAAGGTTGTATCTTTTCTCAGAGGGCTCCCTCTGGGGAGACGTGCCACCTCGTTCTGGAGATCTATCTCTCCGTTGAGGAGAACTTCCACTGGACTAGAATCGTTTTTCTTTGGGGGTGGATTGTTTATTTCCATCCCAACTGTTTTTTGGAGTATTTAGATTATTTTTAATAAATGTTTTTTCAGGATTTTCAAGTAGTTGGGGTTTTACTGGTTTCCCACCCAAACTATCTCTACCTAGTTCTTCATAGGATTTTTCTATGATTCTGGCAAGTTCAAAAGGTTGTTCTGCTATATCTGTTTCTTTCAATTTCTGTCGGATCGCCACAGATGCTGCTTCTCCTTTTATGTTGGCTAACAATATAGGCGAGACCTGCTTGAAGTCTTTCAGTAATTTCATACCCAGAGTTAAAGCAGGTTCTGGACCGTATTCATTTTGAATCTGTCTTAGTACGTCTGGTATAACCGCCATGGACGGAACACCATGTGTTTTTGTGTAAATCGAAGCAAAAACTGTGCCCCAAGTGTCACAGTCCTCCACATGTGGTGTGATCCCCATTGGAAGACAGATAGTCAGAATTCTGTGTTTCTCATTAGGAGTAGTATCAGGAAATACTGCCTCTATCTGAGTGATTTTTTGAGCTAACCAGAATGGTAATTGTTCCCGTTTTGCGGGAATTTTGCCAATGCCTGATTGTATATTCTGTGGTGTGATTATATTTGTGTTCCCCTGGTGAGGGGTGGTCTGTGGAATTTTTATTGCTGGTTGGACTGTTGAAGTCTGCAATACATATTGGACTAATTGTATATGTATTTTAATTAGCAATTTTAGCTGAGCTAAAAGTTCCTGGTCTGACATTGTTTCAATGTCTGGATGTGGTGTGTAGCTGGCTAGAACCGGCCATGTGGCTCCTGGTCTACCTAGTGGACCGAGCCTGCTGATATGATTTTGATGTTTTAGGGCGCCATTAAACCAGAGCAGGTGCTCTTGGTAAGTTAGTGGGATTTCAACGTCCTCGAAAGGAGCGTATTCATCCGGAGGTTCCCCTATTTTGTAATAGTGGAATTTGTGTGTCACAGCGTGTGCTGCTGGAAAATGTATCCATGAATAGAATACCTCTGTCTGCCGATATTCATGGGCAATCTACCACGAATATGACTGTACCACCTCGTGATGATACTCCATTTTCTATACGTTTTTTAGTTATAGTTCTTCTTATATTTACCGGAATGATTATAGCATTCGGGTCTTCATCTCGGAGACTTGTGTCATCCGCTAGGAGTTGAGCTGCTAATCCAGCTCTCTCTGTTTCTTCTTCACTTTCCGTCATTTTTACTAACAGAAAGTTTTTTGTTGCAGATCAAGTTTCAAGGGAAACAAAGATTAGGTGCACAATATTTTGGAACACTGTATCCTTCAACGTTGACTAAACCAAAAACTAATACATAGGAATCTCTTCCTACTAAGTTCCGGCGGATATTAACCTTTTACCCACTCCAGACGTCTTTTGGAGTATTTACTGGAAAAAAGGTCTGTGTGAAAAAGCATGACTGAGTTACTCTAATGTCTTGCGTTAGATTATCGCCTTACCAAACGTTGGGGGCTATGTAGTGTAGTTCCTATATTCCCAATAGGCTCTGCGCATTGGAATAATATAAACAGCAGTGTAGACGTAGGACTGAGGTCGAGTAGGTCTCTACTGACTATATTAGACTTAATTAGTTTTGCCAGCTAGTTCAGAAGTCACTAGAAACTTTCTTGAATGTTCAGGAAAGAGTTAACTCTCCTGATTTAGACAAGAAGGGATTAGCTTTGGACAACCATATAACATGACAACTTTGCTCCCTCAGAATAAAGAGTGTATCTCTAGAGTTGTGTGAAAACAATAGACAGTTATTTCACTCAGTTAATCGTGCGTACTTAGTTTCACCAGAGTGCAGAGAAATAGAGAGATGGGCGTTTTCAATGAAAGGTGTTATTTATTGAGCAGTCTTCTTTCTCATGCAAGACAAATGAATTGCCACAATTGCAATACTTATCATAAAGTAAAGTGCGTACAGTAAAAGGACTATTTTAAAATAATACTGTAAAAGCATTGATATGGTTTCTTAGCCATATGATTCTTTAAACTGGATAAAATATATACATACATAAAAACATTGACTAACGTCCTCAACTGGTGCTTCTAATCTACGCCTACCCCGGTGTACCTGACCTAAGCCTAATACGTGGGAAGGAGTAAGTAAGTTGCAGTTTTAAGTTAAGTTGGTTTTTTGCCAAGGATCTGAATCAAGAATTCTCTTACGGGTTTAGTCAGCTCCGTACCTTGGTTCTTAGAATTAAGGAGGTCTTGTATCTCTCTCTCAGGACTCGATATCCCAGCAACCCGCAAGGGTGACTGGAAACACCGGAGCTGGATTTTCTCGGCTGGAGAAAAAGACAGCGTCTCTCTCAGTGCGTCAAAAGGGAGGGGCGGGTTCCTTCGGCTCCTCGCATCAGCTGGGCTTCCGGGCAAGTAGATAGCCGCTCTGCTCCAATCAACCGTGTGTTTGCTTAAGGCAACATTGGTATATTTATACCTGAAAGGTGCCGGGTTTGACGTAAGGTTGGACATAAGACGTCACCAAGAACTAACAGTTCTTTCTGACTCTAGGAGTTCTTGTGCAAATCAAAACAAGAGCAGGGGGATTTCCCGGGCTGCTGGAGGCTTGGTTTGTTTAAAGAACGCATTGCACTTTCTAGGAGTCTAGAGGAGTAGCCATGCCGTATTTGGACTGCATGGGCTATTACTAAATATTGATATGATTCTTATGCCTTTATAAGGATAATATTTATTATAGCCATATAAGGGCATAAATCGGGAATATCGAATTAGGGTCCTAGATAGAAACACAACAGTACGATTGATGACTATGGCCCTATTGCTAGAAATTACTTGTTGGTTTTCGATTTGCTCTTCCCATTGCCGCTTGTACTGTTTGGCCCCTTTGTGCCTGATGTTTTCTGGCGGGCGCAGTGGAGGTTGAAACGTCTCTCCTCTCTTAAAAAATAAAATTCATCAATCACTGATGGAACTGACGCAGCACCTCCCACACTCGGTCCTTTCTCCAAATCAGTATCCAGTTCAGAGCTCTGTAGGCTACTATGTTCTGATTAAGGTTCACGTGGCTTTCCTCCTGCATAGTTAAGTCTCTGTTTTCTCAGATTATCGAATTTCATGGCAAATGTAAAACTCTTGCCACGATCATAGTCCAGTTTGTCCCTTGAGAACTTTTGTGCCTTTCTTTCTTTGATCGTAGTTTCTAATTTCAAAAGGCGATATTTCATTTAGTTCTTGAACTTATTGATCAGTTCTTGATCGGTTTCCTTATCAAGCATCACCAAAATCTGTTCTATTTCTTCTATGATCTTGGCTCAATCAATGTCCGCATATTTTACAAGTATGGCTAGCATCCTTCTCAATGACTCCTGGTTGTTATCCGCCCATTCTTTTAACATATTTGGATTGGGGTCTTCATAGGTAGGTGCCACCAAAATGCGAAGGCCCCTAGGAACTCTTTTCACCTCCAGATAACGTGTAAAAGATTTGGCCTCCCACCATTTGGATAGTTCTGCGCATTTGAGCTTTTCCAATCTTTTTAGTCTCACCATTACATCTGAGACCACCACAACATCACATCACTCGTCGCCACCACAACATCACTCGTCGCCACCACAACATCAATCTGTCCACAGCATCACTCAAAGCCACAGCATCACTCAGCACCACTCAACGCCACAGCACCACTAAACGCCACAGCACCACTCAACGCCACAGCACCACTCAACGCCACAGCACCACTCAACGCCACAGCACCACTCAACGCCACAGCACCACTCAATGGCACAGCACCACTCAACGCCACAGCACCACTCAACGCCACAGCACCACTCAATGCCACAGCACCACTCGACGCAACAGCATTACTCAGTGCCACATAATCACTCAGCACCCCTCAACGCCACAGCACCCCTCAACGCCACAGCACCCCTCAATGCCACAGCACCACAGCATAACTCAATGCCACAGCATCACGCAATGCCACAGCATCACTCAATGCCACAGCATCATTCAATGCCACAGCATCGCTCAACGCCACAGCATCGCTCAATGCCACAGCATCACTCAATGCCACAGCACCGCTCAATGCCACAGCACCGCTCAACGCCACAGCACCGCTCAACGCCACAGCACCCCTCAACGCCACAGCACCCCTCAACGCCACAGCAGCGCTCAACGCCACAGCAGCGCTCAACGCCACAGCACCGCTCAACGCCACAGCACCGCTCAACGCCACAGCATCGCTCAACGCCACAGCACCGCTCAACGCCACAGCATCACTCAACGCCACAGCATCACTCAGCACCACTCTATGCCACAGCGCCACTCTATGCCACAGCGCCACTCTATGCCACAGCGCCACCCTATGCCACAGCGCCACTCAATGCCACAGCATCACTCAACGCCACAGCATCACTCAATGCCACAGCATCACTCAACGCCACAGCATCATTCAACGTCACAGCCTTACTCAATGCCACAGCATCACTCAACGCCAGAGCATCACTTAGCACCACTCAACACCACAGCACCACTGAATGCCACAGCATCACTCAGCACCACAGAATGCCATAGCACTCCTAAACGCCACAGCATCACTCAACGCCACAGCATCACTCAACGCCACAGCATCACTCCACGCCACAGCATCACTCAACGGCACAGCATCACTCAACGCCACAGCATCACTCCACGCCACAGCATCACTCCGCGTCACAGCATCACTCAGCGCCACAGCATCACTCAGCGCCACAGCATCACTCAGCGCCACAGCATCACTCAGCGCCACAGCATCACTCAGCGCAACAGCATCACTCAGCACCACTCAACGCCACAGCACCACTGAATGCCACAGCATCACTCAACACCACTGAATGCCACAGCATCACTCAGCACCACTGAATGCCACAGCATCACTCAGCACCACTGAAGGCCACAGCATCACACAGCACCACTGAAGGCCACAGCATCACTCTGTGCAACCATTCAACAACAACTGGTTCTAATATGTTCTCTCAATGTTTCAAGCTTTATTACAAATGTCATAAAAAGGTGTTAATATTTCACTGCTGTTCTTGGATTTTCATCACAATAAAATACACTGAACATAATCTTCCCAAAAGTTATTTACAAAAGTTTAAGCTATTGCCATTATAAATTACAATAACTTTTATGTAAGTATTAATTATTAAAAAAAATAAAAGCCATTGTCATTTGTAATATTAATACATCTAAGTCATGTAAATACAACAAATATTGCATTACAAATGCTATAGGTGTCATATTTGCAGAAGTTAAAACTATTGGCATTGTAAATGACAAAGCTATTAATTTCGCTATTTTCAAAACAAACACATAAATAAAATATTTGTCATTTACAATAGCAATAGCTCAAAATTTCCTAATGCGAGACCTATTGCATTGCAAATGCTTGTCTGCTTTCCTGTGCCTCAGTCTACCGAGGCACAAGATGGCTGCCAACAATTTCTGTTTTGGAGTGTTGACAGACAGTGGCAGCCAATCAGCATGCCTTCCCGAGAAGGCTGCATGCTCATTGGCTGTCAACACTTCAAACCAGAAAGTGTTGGCATCCATATTGTGCTTGGTAGACCGAGGCACAAGAAAGCAGAAAAACAAACGTGTAGAACACAAAAAGGGGGCAGGGTAGACACACCCTGACCCCCTAGGCCTGCCCAGGTCGTCCCACAAGGACCCCCAAGGCCAACATTTTTTTTTTTAAACCCGGTCTGTTTTTTTCAAATTACCCCCCGGGGGGACTAAATCGCAGGGGCATAGTGATAAAAAAGTGTGGGGGTCCCCAATCCCCCCACACTGCCCCGGGGACCGCCGCCCCCCGGGGCAAAGCAACGCAGCCCCCTGGCGCATACTGGAGGCTCCTGGTGGGCTAGTTGGCCCCCAGGGACCCCCGTATGCAAGGGGAATTAGTTCCCCCTCTGCAAACGCGCAAGGGGGCTGCATTGCAGAGAGGTGTAAAAAGGGGCATAGCCTCATCACACCTCTCTGCAATGCAGCCCCCTGGCGCATACTGGAGGTTCCAGGTGGCCTAGTTGGCCCCCAGGGACCCCCAGTATGCAAGGGGAATTAGTTCCCTCTCTGCAAACGTGCCATGGGGCTGCGTTGCAGAAAGGTGTGAAAACATTGTTTTTAAATTTATATTAAAAATACGTAATGTGATTTAAAAAATAAAATATGTAAAAATAAATAATTTAAAATAATGTAGTAAATCAGTATAAAAAATATAACAATTAATACATTTACAAATTATCATTTACAAAACCATTGAAATTCACTGAAAAACCATAGGTTTCAGCCACGTTATAGTTAAGAATTACCATTTAAAAAACCTTTGAAATTCACTGAAAAAACCATAGGTTTCAGCCACGTTATAGTTAGGAATTAGCATTTAAAAAATCTTGCAAATTCACTGAAAAAGCCATAGGTTTCACACACGTTATAGTTAGGAATTAGCATTTTTAATACCTTTGAAATTCACTGAAAAAACCATAGGTTTCACGCCAGTTATAGTTAGCTGGTCATTTTACTCATACAAAACCTTTGAAATTCCCCCGTTATAGTTAGTTCAGCTAACTATAACTCGCGCGCCCGCAATGCACTGCTGATGACGTCACATATTACATCACTCATGACATGGTCAGTGACATCACTCATGACATCACTCATGATATCTCAAATGACATAACCCACTTGGGTGAAATTGTGTGGATCAACAGCAGAGCCCACTGGGGCATTTGGCAGCACTGCAAGTACCATCATGCAATTCTTCCGGAAACCTGTGTAGGCGGACTTTAAAAATATAACTTGTGTCATGTGACTGCCATGACAGCTGATGACTACGGAGGCCTGTGAGCAAGGGCACAATGCCCGAAACGCGTAAGGCCATTGATGTTTCCTGGCCTCATCCCTGTAAAGCTGCGACCTTCAATAAAGATGTGACAACCTACCTGATGTGCGGCTTCATTCGAGGGCAACCTTTTCTTCCAATATAGATAAGACCTATCGATAAGAAAAATTAAATGCAGAAATGACCAAATTCAAAGATTTGGAAGCACAAATAGAAAAACATGAGGAAGTGGTCAGGCAACGTAAACACAATAAATTCATCAGGGATGAAAAAGATTATGCCCAAGGCAGCATTTTTACTTTTGCTAGAAAGTTTGACCTTTAAAAAAAATCACCTTTTATGGGTAACTTGGGGAGTTCCTCAATCAGTTTTTCCTCACTTGCCTCAACAAACCAAAGTAGCGATGAGCAAGAAAATATAGCAGAAAACACAAGGCTCAATTTTTTAGGGGATATGCGACTTGTTCTGCAACAACGCCAGTGGGAACAAAGCAGAACGCGGCAGTTTCAACAACGAGGCAAAGGACGTGGAAGAAACTGGTACCGACAAAACCGAGAAGGAGAGGACAAAGGCGGAGATGGGTCGCCGGAAAGAGAAGGGGCTCAAACGAGAAGCATGAAACAAAAGAAAAATCGGAAATAGATGAGCTGCAAATTGTACATCTATCTAAATGAGAAATAACTGAGGCCGAAACATCACTTTTAAAAAGAGGCATAAACTATTGCCCCAAAAAAGGAATGGAACTAGCCCAAACCAGAATTGATCTTTATCTTTATGTGCGGAAAATCAAATTAAAGAAGGTCTTTCTTAGAAAACAAGGATAAACCAAAATCAACAAAAATATCAAAGGAACCTACCTCGTCCCTACTTGCAAAAGAATCAGATGATTATTTACTGTTGTTGAATCTAAATGCAGAGGAAGGACAGGAATTATCCTTAGATGCAGCATGCTCACAATTAGGAGTTGGCCTTAGTGAAAAACATTCACATTCAAAATTCTATCCCCAATTCCCTCCAGGAAATAAAATAGATGTTTTCCAAGAGGCCATTGTGCAAGATCTATACAACATATGGAGATCCAAATACAAAGACAAATTAACAAGAGATGAGCGTGAAGCACTCACAAATTTAATGGATGACAAAGAAATCGACATAAAAGTTGCCGATAAACGCGGAAACATTGTAATTTGGGATCGCAATGCCTACATTTTGGAAGCACATATTCAGCTGGAGGACACAAATTTCAATGAGAAAATACAAAGAGATCCAACAATGGATATCAAAAGGCAAATTGATATATAAATCAGAACACGGTCATGACAAAACTTAGTAGATACTGAAGAAGCAAAATATCTAACAGTGGATTACCCGCTTACTGCAACCATCTACTTCCTACCAAAGCTTCATAAAACTCAAGAACACCTCCACAACGCCCAATTCTATCAGCAACAAATTCTCTCCTTGAACCATTGGCAAACTACATTGACTATTTTCTAATCCCTTATGTCGCAAAGCTAAGTTCATACATAAAGGATACCAGTGATTTAGGGCCAGATGTAGGTAATTTTAATTTACCACCTCTTAAATACCGATTCATACCGAATCGGTATTTAAGAGGTGGTAAAATAGAGGGGGGGAGATGTAGGTATTTCAGGGTCGGTAAATACCGAATCGTTAAGATTCGGTATTTACCGATTCTGTAAATACCGAATCGGTATTGGCCATTGATTCCTATGGGCCTTGCAGCCCATAGGAATCAATGGACAATACCGATTCTGTAATTACAGAATCGGTAAATACCGATTTTTGCAAGGGTGCAGGGGGTGTCACTTTGACACCCTCTGGCACCCCAAAAATAGGCATGTGCGCCATGTGGCACACAGACATGCCCTAAGGGCATGTCTGTGTGTCACATGGCACAGGTGTGCATGCACACATGTGCATGCACACCTGGATTCAGTATTTTACCACCCAATTGGATTGGGTGGTAAAATACCGAATCTGAAAGGCCTGCGGCACTCAAAGCTGTGCTACCTACATATGCTTTTACAGACTCGGTATTTTTACCGAGTCTGTATTTACCGATTCGGTAATTTTACCGAATCTGTTAATACAGAATCTGTAAAATACCGATTCTGTAAAGCATGCTCCTACATCTCAAAATCCAATTACCGGTCGGTAACGGCCGAATTCGGCCGTTACCGACCGGTAATTGGCCACCTACATCTGGCCCTTACTGAGAATAATACAGAAGATTCTGTGGCAATCAAACTTCCAACTCATCACAATGGATGTCATTGAACTCTACACCAACACTCTGGGTGAGAAAGCCATTTCATACTTTCTGAAAGAAAGAAAAATACATTACAGTAAGCACAATACGATGATAATGGAAGTGATCTCACTATGCCTGACCCAAAATTGTTTCATGTTTGGAAATGAATTTTTTTGGCTACGAAACGGAGCTGCGATGGGGTATTCCTTCAGTCCCAGTTACGCCTGCCTTGTAATGGGGTGGTGTGGGAAAGAGAGATGGCATGGAACCCAGCAAATTTGAGGACAAAATCATCAAATGGACACGGTTCATTGATGATTTATTCATCGTGTGGAATGGAAGTGTGAGGGAATTTGAGGAATATTTGGAGATTCTAAATTCAAGTGTGGATAACTTGAAATTTACTTACATCAGTAATGAGAAAAAAATATTCCTGGATACAGAGATCTACATAAAGAATATAAAAATTGAATCCACACTTCATAGAAAAACAACAGCCACCAATTCCACCCTAGAAGCGCCAAGTTTTCACCCACCAGCTCTGATTGCCAGCATCCCTTATGGGGAATTCCTCCGCTTGAGGCGTATTTGTACTGAGGAGGAGGAATGGAAATAGCATAGTGAGAAAACAAAGAACAGATTTCTGAACAGAAAATACAATGGTAAAACTGCGGATAAATGTTGGTCGAGGGCAAATGAACAATCAAGACAGGATTGCTTGGTACCGAAAACACCCAATGCAAAACCCTCAGCAGAAGAACCAATCTACCTGATTTTGGACTACACGCAAGAAGCAAAAGAAATCTCGCAGATCATGAGAAAAAATTGGAAGATTTTGAAGTTGGATCACACAATGGGCAAACTAATGGGAAACCATCCAACTATCACATACCGCAGTGCCACTAACCTCAAAGACAAATTAGTGCATAGCCATCTAAAAACAAATAAAAAAAAGGACTCGTGGCTGAAAACAACTGGCTTTGCCAAATGCCATAGTTGCAAAGTGTGCCAAATCGCCAACCCTACAAAGGCAATAACTATGGCAGATGGAAGAATTTGGCGGATCCAACAACTCATCACCTGTAAAAGTAGCCAGTACACTGTGTACATAATTGAATGCCCATGCAAATTAAAATACGTGGGCAGCACAATTTGTGAACTCAAAAAAGAGTATTGGAACATGTAAGAGCGACAATAAACAAGGATAAAAACAACGCTGTTCCAAAACATGTGGAAACATTCCATAAAGGGGATTGGAAATGTCTCAAGTTCAGTGGTATAGAGACTGTTCCTCAAAACGAACGAGGAGGAAACAGAGAACGAATATTGAGGCAGAAAGAGTCTCGCCATATACTCAATTTCAGAAGTATGTCCCCTCACGGCATGAATTTTTCGGAAGAAATGTACATTCACTTGTAAATAGCTCCCATGATGTCCAATGTGAGTTTGAGTTTGAGTTTAAAATATTTATATAGCGCACTTTCACCAGCGGTTTCATGGCGCTGCAATAGACAGATCTCCAAGGTAGGAGTAGGGGAGCAGAAGGAAAAGGGGGAAACATCAGGTGGTTTTAATTAAAAACATTTGGCAAATAGGTAGGTTTTAAGTTTCTTCCGAAATTGCGGGTACAAGGTTGTGGATCTGAGATCGAGAGGAAGGGAGTTCCACAGAAGTGGGGCAAGAGTGGCAAACTTTGATCCTCCCCATTTCTTTCTCTGAAAGCGGGGGGCTGATAACAGGTATTGCGAGGAGGAGCGTAATTCTCTGGTTGGAACATAGGGCACAATTGCAGATATTATGAAGGCCGGAGTCGCGCCCAGTCGAGCTAGAAAGGTGATGGAGGCAAGTTTAAACTGGACGCGTTCACGGACCGGAAGCCAATGTAGAGATCTCAGGAGGGGAGTAACATGATGAGATTTCGGAAGGTTGAACACTAATCTTGCCGCCTGGTTCTGGATTAATTGCAATCGCCGTAGACTATATGCAGGAATCCCTGCATATAAGGCGTTGCCATAATCCAGGCGGGAGATGACCATTGCCAGAGTAATCAGTTTCAAGGCCTCGAAGGTGAAAAAGCGAGAAACCTTGCGGA
This sequence comes from Lissotriton helveticus, assembly GCF_964261635.1. NCBI lineage: Eukaryota > Metazoa > Chordata > Amphibia > Caudata > Salamandridae > Lissotriton > Lissotriton helveticus. The sequence continues at coordinate 896,086,744 of NC_136057.1, read as the reverse complement.
TGGTGCGGAGTGACAAGAAGGAGGAAGATACCACTGAGCTGACCTGGGAGTGAAGAGTGAGCTGGGAATTGAGTTTGATACCTAGAGTTTTAACTGAGGAAGAGGGGACCGGGGGGAAACCTAGGGAAGGGGGCCAGAAGAGTGAGGACCAGGGACTGGAGCAACCACCTGTTAACACCAGCTTGGTCTTATCCGGGTTAAGTTTCAGGTGGTTGTAATTCATCCAGTCCTGGATAAAAATCATAATAGACTGGAAATTTGAGATGGAGGCGGGGGAAGAAGACAGGTTGAAGACAAGTTGAAGGTCGTCAGCATAATTGTATATGCTGACGTCCATTTGTTGTAGTGAAAAAATGAGAGGGGCAATATACAGATTAAACAAGAGGTATTCAGGATGTCCAATTTAATAGAGAACTCATCACGGACTGTATGAACCTGGATGCTGCATCCAAAATCAAATGGCTACGACACGTCCGGCTGATGTTCTCTAAAATTGGACATCCTGAATACTATGATGACCCAGAGTCCCTAGAACATTTGTCCAGGCCAGCTCTCAAAAAACTCTTAATCACACACCTGGAAAGCGTTAGATGGGACACTGAGAAACTCAAAACTACCACCCTGAGTTACCAAAAAATTACCCCCAATGAAGGTGTACAATTGTATCTCAGGGCTGAAACTGCACCTTATCCTCGTATGTTTCTTACCAGGCTGCGTTTAGGCACTTTCTTCCGTATGGTCACTCTTCCAAAACAAAATGATTGGATTTCGCCGAATCTAATTTGCCCATGCGATGATCATTCATCACAAAGTAATATTCATATTATGTTTTTTCTGTAATCTGTACTCTGCCCCAAGGAAATTGTTCCTCTTACCTTTGCTTAAACGCTGGGGCATAAGAACATGTAAAAATGCTTATTTGAAGTTACTCTTGCTAGATGAGGTGTATGTCATCTTTGTTGTCTCTCGCTTTTTAATGTCAGTGATGAAATACAGAAATTCTATGATGTAAGTTTTACATGTTTAAATTTTACTAGACGCTCTAACATGAGGCCTCCGGCCATATCTTCATCATTGACTTTTTATACATGGAAAACTGTTTTATAGATTCTTTATAAATTTTTCGTTGGGGAAAACTTTTTAAATTTGTTGTATAAAATGTATTTGTATGCTTTTATGATTTCTGCAGATAAATCGAATAAAGCTAAATTTGATTTACAGATTAAACAAGAGGGGTGAGAGGGAGGAACCTTGGGGGACCCCGCACTGAACTTTCCGGAAGTCCGCAGAGAACTCACCCAGGCGGACAGCCTGGGTGCGGTCCCTCAGGAAGGAGGACAGCCAAACCAGAGCGGAGCCTCCGATCCCTGCCGCCCTGACACGGGAAAGTAAGATGGTATGATCAACCGTGTCAAAGGCGGCTGATAGGTCGAGGAGAACCAAGGCCTGGGTCTGGTTGGTGTCCATTCCCTCCCTGAGGTTGTCAAGGACCGAGAGGACTACGGACTCCGTAGAGTGTGCGGGGCGGAAACCAGCCTGGTGAGGTGCGAGGATCCCATACTCCTCCACGAAGGTGCTCAGGGACCTGGTGACATGGCGTTCGAGCACCTTCGCCAGGAATGGTAGGAGGGAAATAGGGCGGTAGTTGGCGGGGACCGAAGGATCAGCGCCAGTTTTTTTTAAAATGGGGACGATAACGGCGGTTTTCAGAGGGTTGGGGACAACCCCCTGGGAGAGTGAACTGTTGAGGAAGTGGAGGGGGGGGTCTGGACAGGTGGTATAGATGTGGCGGAGGATGTGTGCAGGGCAAGTATCCAATGGGGATCCGGATTTAATAAGGGGAATTAATGAGGCCAAGGAGTCTTTAGTCAAGGGAGGAAAAACATCAAGTTGTCCTTTGGGTGGGGGATACTGAGGGTCAACAAAGGTCGGGGAGGGTGAGGGGATATTGGTTTTAATAGTAACAATCTTTGTCAAAAAAGAAGTTATTGAGAGAATGGCAGAGGTCCTGGGACGGGGAGGGCTTAAGAGATGTCCTGTCCGAAAAAGCCAGGTTGTGGACAATCGAGAAGATTTCCCTCGGTTTATTCTCAGCTGCATGGATCTTTGCAGAAAAGTAGGCCGTTTTTGCAGCTAGGATGGCATTTTTGTATTGAGCTAGGAGTGCAGTAAACACAATTTTAAGTGGGGGGGAATAATTCCTCCTCCAGGCACGCTCGGCGCGGCGTACTGCCAATTTGGTGGTTTTAAGGTCCTCATTAAACCATAGGTTGGCATCTTTCTCCCGTTTAGAGGATACCCGCTTCAGTGGGGCGATTAAGTTACAACTAGAAGAAAGCCAATGTTCAATGGCAACGGCCTGAGAAAGGGTGGAAAGGTCTTGTAGGATAGGATAGGAAGAGGCTAATGCTGCGGTTAGGTTCTCCGGAACCACACGGTTCCATGAGCGGACCCATACATTCTTTGGGAGCGGGGGCCTAATGGAGGGATTGATGGGAAGGGTAAACTCAATCAAGTGGTGGTCGGACCAGGTGCAAGGCGAGATGGTCAGAGAGTCTATTGGGCAGTTCAAGGACCAGATCTGGTCTAAAATGTGTCCTTTGACATGAGTGGGAGAATGAACATGTGATACAAAATTGAGGGATAAGAGTGTATCTGAGAATTCCCTAGAGGAAGGGCATTCAGCTGGGTCTGAAGGCCAAAAGTTAAAATCTCCCAGTAGTAGGATGGAGGAGTTGTTAACCGTCAGGGTGGAAAGTACCTCTTGGAAATCGGGGAGGAAGGATAAGGGTGACTGCGGGGGCCGATAAATGAGCATGCAAGTGAGAGGAGGGGTGGTAGAAGTAGTGCGAATAGCTAAGTACTCTGTTGTGGCAATGCCTGGTAGGGATAGACATTGAAAGGGGAGGTCGGACCGAGCGATCACTGCTACGCCGCCTCCATTTCTACCATTGCAGCGGTCTGCTCAGAGAGCATAGTAAGGGAGAGGGAGGGTGGCCAGTAGGGTGGGGAGAGAATCCGCGCAAAACCAAGTCTCTGTTAGAAAGAGAAGATCGGGTGCGTGGAGGTCCAGCAGCACCGACAGTTCGTGTGAGTGGGCTACTGCTGACCGGGTGTTAAGATAATAGGCCGAAAGACTTTTTGATGAAGCTAGGCTATCGACTACTCTGGGAGGATAGGGGGAAGTGGGGGAAACAGGGAGGTTAGGAGATGAAGGAGCGGGAATAAGGTCCAGTGTAGATATGAGAGAGCGAGTAGAGGCAGGGAGTGGCCAGGGGCCCTGAAGGTTGCGGAGTTGTGTAGGGGAGTAAGATGTTAATTGGGCAGAGTGGCGTGCCCCTAGCCCCGGTCGGCCGCGGACGGGCGCAGACGGGCTTGCCTTAGGCGCGCCTTCGGCGCGCAATCGGCGCGCCCGCTGCGCGTCCGGTATCTACACATGATTTATGGGTCAGTGGGAGGGGCGGGGAAAGGGGCGTGGCCTCGAAAAGGGGCGTGGCCGCGGCAAGCACCGGAAATGGCGCCAAGAGTGTCCCGGTACCAGCAGCCGTGAACGCTAAATCCGTTGCACGGGTGGTCTGGGCGAACTGAGGTCTGCAAGCAGCAGATTGAGGAGCGGAGGTGAGTGATTAAAAAAGCACAGAAATAAGTGACATTCAATGTTTTAAAATCAGCAATATAAACAAAAGTGCGTGCTCCCGGCTTTCCGCCTCAGGAGTAGTCTGTCGATCTGGCTGGCGCTTGTGGTTCAGCGCCTTTTAAGAGCTAGGAAGGGGGCGTGGCCTCGAAAAGGGGCGTGGCCGCGGCAAGCGCCGGAAATGGCGCCAAGAGTGTCCCGGTACCAGCAGCCGTGAACGCTAAATCCGTTGCACGGGTGGTCTGGGCGAACTGAGGTCTGCAAGCAGCAGATTGAGGAGCGGAGGTGAGTGATTAAAAAAGCACAGAAATAAGTGACATTCAATGTTTTAAAATCAGCAATATAAACAAAAGTGCGTGCTCCCGGCTTTCCGCCTCAGGAGTAGTCTGTCGATCTGGCTGGCGCTTGTGGTTCAGCGCCTTTTAAGAGCTAGGAAGGGGGCGTGGCCTCGAAAAGGGGCGTGGCCGCGGCAAGCGCCGGAAATGGCGCCAAGAGTGTCCCGGTACCAGCAGCCGTGAACGCTAAATCCGTTGCACGGGTGGTCTGGGCGAACTGAGGTCTGCAAGCAGCAGATTGAGGAGCGGAGGTGAGTGATTAAAAAAGCACAGAAATAAGTGACATTCAATGTTTTAAAATCAGCAATATAAACAAAAGTGCGTGCTCCCGGCTTTTCGCCTCAGGAGTAGTCTGTCGATCTGGCTGGCGCTTGTGGTTCAGCGCCTTTTAAGAGCTAGGAAGGGGGCGTGGCCTCGAAAAGGGGCGTGGCCGCGGCAAGCGCCGGAAATGGCGCCAAGAGTGTCCCGGTACCAGCAGCCGTGAACGCTAAATCCGTTGCACGGGTGGTCTGGGCGAACTGAGGTCTGCAAGCAGCAGATTGAGGAGCGGAGGTGAGTGATTAAAAAAGCACAGAAATAAGTGACATTCAATGTTTTAAAATCAGCAATATAAACAAAAGTGCGTGCTCCCGGCTTTCCGCCTCAGGAGTAGTCTGTCGATCTGGCTGGCGCTTGTGGTTCAGTGCCTTTTAAGAGCTAGGAAGGGGGCGTGGCCTCGAAAAGGGGCGTGGCCGCGGCAAGCGCCGGAAATGGCACCAAGAGTGTCCCGGTACCAGCAGCCGTGAACGCTAAATCCGTTGCACGGGTGGTCTGGGCGAACTGAGGTCTGCAAGCAGCAGATTGAGGAGCGGAGGTGAGTGATTAAAAAAGCACAGAAATAAGTGACATTCAATGTTTTAAAATCAGCAATATAAACAAAAGTGCGTGCTCCCGGCTTTCCGCCTCAGGAGTAGTCTGTCGATCTGGCTGGCGCTTGTGGTTCAGCGCCTTTTAAGAGCTAGGAAGGGGGCGTGGCCTCGAAAAGGGGCGTGGCCGCGCAAGCGCCGGAAATGGCGCCAAGAGTGTCCCGGTACCAGCAGCCGTGAACGCTAAATCCGTTGCGCGGGTGGTCTGGTCGAACTGAGGTCTGCAAGCAGCAGATTGAGGAGCGGAGGTGAGTGATTAAAAAAGCACAGAAATAAGTGACATTCAATGTTTTAAAATCAGCAATATAAACAAAAGTGCGTGCTCCCGGCTTTCCGCCTCAGGAGTAGTCTGTCGATCTGGCTGTCGATGTGTCATTACAGAAGAGAAAATAAAGGTTCCCGTAAATAGGAGGTGGCTTTTGAAAATTGAACTGCATTGTACAGACATCTAAATTGATATTGTGCTGGAATAGCCGTGCCTGAAAAATAAAAAAGCAAAATTCACAAAACAAATCCATAAAGAAACCCTTTGATCAACAAAGCTGTAACATAACACACCGAAAAAAACTGCTGGTTATGGATTAAACATTAAAAAAAATGACTAAAAAACAGACTGTAAATAGGAACCTGTAAATATGTATATAAGTATCCTCCTATCTGTTTATTTGCATTTGGAACCAATTCCATATATACTTTTGTAATGTCTTAAAGGTTTAATTTTAACTTTTTGGTAACTACATGTCCCAGAATGCTTGGTGTTACCTTGTGAGTTTGAAACAGGAAATGATGTAACTCATTTTGAAATTACAAAAAACACAATGTTTAGAGAACTAACCAACCATGGCCAAGGTATAGGAATACCGAAACGCGTAGGTTGTTTGCTTGTTGGAAAAATGACTGAAAAATAAAATAATAACTGGAATTCGCCTGCGAGAGTGCGCCCTCCTTTTGTTTACACTGGGCTCAGTGAAAACGGCGAGAAAATATATATGCATATATATATATATATTCACTGAAAAAAACATAGGTTTCACACATGTTATAGTTAGGAATTAGCATTTAAAAAACCTTGCAAATTCATTGAAAAAAACATAGGTTTCACACACGTTATAGTTAGGAATTAGCATTTACAAAACTATGCAAATTCATTGACAAAACCATAGGTTTCACACGTTATAGTTAGCTGAACATTTCTCTCATACAAAACCTTTGAAATTCCTCCGTTATAGTTAGCTCAGCTAACTATATCTTGTGCGCCTGCAAGGCACTGCTGATGACGTCACATATTACATCACTCATGACATGGTCAGTGACATCACTCATGACATCACTGATGACATCTCAAATGACATCCCTGATGACATCACTGATGACATCATCCAGTGAATGTGTGTCTTTCTGAAAAATATATTTTTTTTATATATGTATATCTAAAGGTCGATGGAAGAATAAATGGGTAAATAGGTGTCTAAATGGATGTTTTTTTTTGTAATATTGATGGTATAACTGACTTTTTAAGTATATCTTAGTGAATAGGAGTACTATTGAGTAATCTTTAAATATTTAAATATCTGTATCAGTGTCTCACTTTGTATATAAGTGGCTGCATGGGTTGGTGAGTAGCTACATGAGTGTGTATATGGATTATTAGTTGTTTTTTTGAGTACCAAAATGAGTGTTTGTACGGTTCGGTGGGGAGTATTATTTAGCGCACAGATGCATGAATGACTGACTCACTGTTTGTATGTGTTTTGAAGACAGTATGTGTGCAGGACTTTATGGGTGGATGAGTGTGTGTATGGGTGTGTTAGTGAGTGAATAACTGTCTCAATACTACCTTTATGAGTAACTACATATGTTTTAAACTAGTATATATGAGTATTGATGTATATAAGTGAGTATATCTGAGAGTGAGAGATTCTAAGACTTCCTGTATAAATAAGTATGTGTTTCTATAAGTGATTGTTTAAGAGAGTAAGTATGTCTACGATTCTGTAGAAGTTAGTGTAGTGGTGGGTGTATAGCTGTATATGCAAGTAAATGGATATTTGATAGTAACTCTACAGATGAGTGTCGGTGTATAACAGGATATATAGGTGTATGAGTACATATGATGAGTGAGTACATCTATGAGTGACTAATTAGAACTGTTGGTGAATGAGTGGATGTGTAGGTAGATTTTTGGATTACTCAATAGGTTGTTTTAACTGGAATTGGTATCTCCATTTTTTTTTATTTTAGTTTCTATTTTTGATCGTGTGTATCAAAGGTTATATTACAGTGAGAGGAGGTCTGCCACAAGGATGATGTCATCAGTGATGTCATGAATGATGTCACTGGCCATGTCATGAGTGATGTAAAAAGGGGGCGTGCCCTCTGAACACCTGCCTGCAAAAATGTAGTAAATCAGTATAAAAAAAATAACAATTAATACATTTAAAAATTGTCATTTAAAAAACCTTTGAAATTCACTGAAAAAAACATAGGTTTCAGGCCTTATATAGTTAGGAATTAGCATTTAAAAAACCTTGCAAATTCACCGAAAAAACTGTAGGTTTCAGTCCTTATATAGTTAGGAATTAGCATTTAAAAAACCTTTGAAATTCACTGAAAAAACCATAGGTTTAAGGCCTTATATAGTTAGGAATTAGCATTTAAAAAACCTTTGAAATTCACTTAAAAAACTATGGGCCATATGTATCAAGCAAATTCGCATTCGCAAAGGCCGAAATTTGCAGAATTTCGGCCTTTGCGAATGCGAATTTGCTAAATGTATTACGCAAAATGTGGTTCAAAATAAGGAATCGCAAAATTTGCGATTCCTTATTTTGCGATTGCATTTAAGGAATCACAAAATTTGCGATTCCTTAATTGCAATGTATGATGCAAAAAAAATTGCTAATTGTCCCTAAGGAATCGCAAATTACCACCAACTTCAAGTTGGTGGTAATTTGCGATTTTCATGAAAAATGCCAGTTTTTTGCATTTTGCAAAGTGCCATGTGCTGCACATGCATGCCCTTAGGGCATGTATGTGCGCCACATATGCACCCATGCTTATTTCAGGGGTACAACAGGGTGTCCTTTGGACACCCCTGCACCCTTGAAATTATTCTCAATTTGCGATTAGCAAATTGCGAATCGCAAATTGAGAATAATTTCACATTCATTCCTATGGGCCTCCTGGCCCATAGAAATGAATGGGAAATTATTCCTTAATTGCGATTAGCAATTTGCTAATCGCAATTAAGGAATTTTAAGAAATCGCTAAAAAATAGCGAATTTCTACATACATACCATTTTGCAATTTCTAAATAGCGATTCCTTAAAAATCGCTATTAAGAAATCGCAAAAGGGTATGTTGATACATATGGCCCTATAAGTTTTAGGGGTGTTATAGTTAGCTGGACATTTCACTCATACAAAACCATTGAAATTGCTCCTATATAGTTAGTTGTGCTAACTATATTTCGCGCACCCGCAATCCACTGCTGATGATGTCACATATTACATCATTCATGAATGGTCAGTGACATCACTGATGACATCTCAAATGACATCACTGATGACATCATCCACGTGACAATCACATACACCTTTTCATACACTAGTAAAATCTTTCATCACTCTTTGTAAAATACAGTTTCATATTTGAATCCATTGACACAGCAATACAAGTATCTAAAAACCCACTCAGTGATTCCTAGATGTATACACACATCTAATCACTTACCTGTAGATTGACTCATACATGCTGTCAATGAACAATAGAACACTATCAAAAATACTTATACACCTATATCGACATTACACACCAGCACACAACCTATTCACATATGAAGTTAAACTACTCACTTATGCAAACAATGGATCATACTTACTTAGCTACACACTTATACAAACACCACTTCATCTATTCATTTACAAAGTAAGTCATCCTTAGTACATTATAAAATCATTATTACAAGTATACAGTTATCAGTATAGTCACTTACACAATCATTGAGTCTTATGTATACTTATTTATATACAACAACTGACACATACACTGCCTTTTATTTTTCTAGTTTGTTGTACATGTACCATTGAGAAATATATTTGCTCATCACCGCACCCATAAAGATATTCACTCACCCAAACAAATGTTAGAACATGTAGTTTTAACTTCATATATCTACTGAATCAACTATTCACACATCTTTGGGCAGTCACACACCCCCACACCGAACCACACACACATTCACTCTCCCATACAAATACTCAGTTAACTAATTAATAACTAATATAGACTTTCACATAGCTAGTAACCAACTGGAGAACCAGTTTACACAACAACTGACAAAGTGATACAGATATTCACACAGTTTAGTCACTATCCACTATATTTAGTGAGACACTATACATTGTTAAAGTAAATAGTCAATTACACTGCTACTAAATCCTCCATCCAAATATTTATTTTTATATATCCACTCATTCCTCAATGCAAATTGCTATATATATAATGCATATTTAAATAACGAAGCAAACCACATTCACTGGATGATGTCATCAGTGATGTCATTTGAGATGTCATCAGTGATGTCACTGACCAGGTCATGAATGATGTAATATGTGACATCATCAGCAGTGGATTGCGGGTGCGCGAAATATAGTTAGTACAACTAACTATATAGGAGCAATTTCAATGGTTTTGTATGAGTGAAATGTCCAGCTAACTATAACACCCCTAAAACTTATAGTTTTTTGAGTGAATTTCAAAAGTTTTTTTAAATGCTAATTCCTAACTATATAAGGCCTTAAACCCATGGTTTTTTCAGTGAATATATATATACATAAACAATGTAGCCTTCCATAGCAATGCTGAGCAATGTTGTAAGAAATTCCCTTGTATATAAATACATTCCAATAAAGCAGGGAGAAAGAAACACATTTGTAAACTGCTTTAATATACAGCAGAAATCACAATCATGCAAGGAAGAAAACAAGTTACTTACCTGTAACTTTGGTTCCCCAGTATTGGTAACTTTCATAGATTCCCATGCTTTGTATCATTCCCCGTCGTCGGAATGGGAGCCTCGGTAGTATAAAAAATCATAGAAACAAAAGAGAAAAATAGACCTAGGCCTCATCTCATTTTGTATCCTATCACCCTCTTTTTGTAAAAGGGACCAAACTTTTGTCAGGACCAATCAGAGCAGCCTCACCCCATAGAACCTTCCTGAGAGAGCTCAGAGCCTCAGATTTTCGTAGCCATTGTGCAAACCGCCACTATCTCTGTCAAAAGACTGAGCTTTCCCAGGGGAGGAGGGCGGGCGCATGGGAATCTATGAAAGTTACCAATACTGGGGAACCAAAGTTACAGGTAAGTAACTTGTTTTCTTGCCCCAGTATTGGAACTTTCATAGATTCCCATGCTTTGTATCAGAGTAGCTAGCAGTAAATCACCAAGAACACATTTTGTAAATACATGGCATCACATAACCATACCAGCAATACATTTAGCATAGTAAAACAAACAAAATGTGCTCACCAGGATGGAGGGATCGTAGGGAAAGCTCACCTCTCAATGAAAAAGATTCCGCAGGACTGCCTGACCAACAGCCGCGTCGGCACGTCCTGCAGACTCCAGGCAGTAGTGTCTCGTGAAGGTATGAGTACTGCTCCACGTTGCTGCCCTGCATATGTCCTTAATGGCGACTCCCGAGAAGAGAGCCACCGACGATGCCACAGACCTTGTGGAATGTGCACGGACTTTCCTGTCCAGAGGCTTGCCCGCTTCCTGATGACAGAATTGAATCGCACTGGAGATCCAGCGGGAAATGCCACTCTTTGCCAAAGGAAACCCCTTCCGTGGTGCGCTGTAGGACACAAACAACTGGGTTGACTTCCGAAAGGGACGTGTGCGCTCTAAGTACAATTTTAAGGATCTCTGAACGTCCAAAGAATGTAGCGTGAGTTCCGCAGGCGTAGAAGGGTGCGGAAAGAAAGATTTCCAAATCAAAGGTTCATTCAAGTGGAACTCAGATGGCACCTTAGGGATAAACTTGGGATTTGTGCGAAGAATAAGAACATCTCTTTTAAATTGCAGGAATGGATGCACTATGGAGAGGGCTTGAAGCTCACTCACTCTTCTCGCTGATGTTAGAGCCAAGAGGAGGGCAAGTTTCCAAGACAGGAACTTTAAATCCGCCTTGTGCACAGGCTCAAACTGAGCTTTCATGAGTTGAGCCAAGACAAGGTTGAGCTGCCAAACTGGTGGAGGAGGACGAACTGGAGGATACATCCGGAACAAGCCCTTCAAGAATTGTTTAACAATCCTAGAGGACCATAAGGAAGGACCTGAAGAACTGCGTCGAAACCTTGATATGGCTGCAAGATGTACCTTTACAGATGAATGTGCCAAGCCAGACTTAGCCAAAGAAAGTAAATATGGCAACAGTTGATGAGGTAGGGATTTGTAAGGATGGATACCTTGACGTTGACACCACAAGCAGAATCTCTTCCATTTTGCTTTGTAAGTTTTATTGGTACTTGGTGCTCGGGCCTGAGACAAAACCTCTCTGCATTCCTGGGAGAGTGTTAGATGACGGAACTCTCTGTGTTCAGGAGCCACGCTGTCAAGTGGAGCGATTTCGGATCCGGGTGGTAAACCTGCCCCTGACTCCTTGACAACAGTGACGGAATGGGTTGTAAGCGAATTGGAGGAGCTTGGGAGAGCCTCAGAAGCTCTGTGTACCAGAATTGTCTGGGCCATGCTGGAGCAATTAGAATCATTTTGCAGGACTCTGCCTTCATTTTCCTGAGAACTCGAGGAATGAGGGGAATTGGAGGAAAAGCGTAAAAGAATGCGCTGTACCAGGCCATCGAAAGAGCGTTCCCCAGGGACCCCTGATGGTGAACTTTGCTTGCGTAAAACCGGCATTTGGCGTTCACCGGGGAAGCAAACAGGTCGATGGCTGGCGTCCCCCAAACCGAGAACACCTTGTCCAGAATGGACTGATTCAATTCCCACTCATGAGTCACTTCTGTCTGTCGACTCAAGGCATCCGCCATGACATTGAGTGATCCCGCCAGGTGTTCGGCTCTCAGAGCGATGTTGTGAAGAATCGCATAATCCCAGATCCGTTGAGCCTCTGTGGACAGAGTTTGCGATCTGGTACCTCCTTGCTTGTTGACGTAGTGCATGGCCGTCGTAGTGTCCGTCCGGACCAGCACTGTATGGTTGCGAACTCTGGGAAGGAAAGCCTGCAATGCCAACCGAATGGCCGTCAGCTCCAGGAAATTGATATGGCACTGGCGCTGTTCTGGACTCCAGTGTCCACTGACTTGAAGCTCTCAGAGCACTGCACCCCAGCCTTCCAACAAGGCGTCCGTGGTCATGATCATGGGTGAAGGTGAAATCCTGAATGTCAGACCTTGTGCGATATTGTCTTTTAGAAGCCACCATTCGCTCCCCTTTCTCATTGCCGATGTTATCAACACCTTGTCGTTGAATGACCCCTCTGTCTGGCGCCATTGCTTGTCTAGTTCTTCCTGCAGAGGACGCATTCGCAGCCTGCAATGCGGTATCAATGGTATGCAGGATGACATCGACCCGAGGAGGGATTTGTATTGGCGGACTGAAAGGCATTTCTTCTGGTACAGTTGTCGAGCTGATACCATCAACTTCTGTTGCCGTTCCTCCGAAGGGCGAGCCGTACATTGCGTGGTGTCCAAAATGGCACCCAGGAATCTGGCGGCTCTGGAGGGCAGCAGGACTGACTTGCGTTCGTTCAGCTGAAGGCCTAGGTGACGGAACAAATGGATGCAAGTTGAAACAGCTTGAGAAGTTTCCTCGAAAGATGGTGCCTTGACGAGCCAGTCGTCCAAGTAAGGGAAAACCTCCAGGGATTGTTTTCGAAGAAAAGCTGCTACCAGTGCCAACACTTTGGTGAACACTCTTGGTGCCGATCGAAGGCCAAACGGAAGCACCTTGAATTGGAAATGGCTCTTGCCCACTGTGAAGCGCAGATATTGTCTGTGAGCTGGGTGTATCGGAATATTGAAATACGCATCTTCCAAATCCAGAGACGCCTAATAGTGTCCTGGATTCAAGAGAGGAAGAATTTCCTGGAGCGTGACCATCCTGAAAGAGAGCTTGACGAGATAGGTGTTGAGCTCCCGGAGGTCTAGAATGGGACGCCAAGTCTCTGCCGTCTTTCGCACGAGGAAGAACCTGGAATAAAAACCTCTGCCCCTCTGAGAGAGAGGTACCGGTTCTATCGCTCCTTTGAGGAACAATTGATGGGCTTCGAGATGGAGTAGTCCCAGATGTCCTGTGCGGATGGCGCCCGGAGCTCTTGTTGGAGGAAGATCTTGGAATTCCAACGTATGGCCACTCTCTACAATATTGAGGACCCACTGGTCCGATGTTATAGATTTCCAGCTGTTCAGACAAAGGGATATCCTGCCCCCACTGATGTGACTGGGAGGGGAGGAACAGTAGGTAGAGCCAGGAGGCCGCTATTGCCGCTTGGTGTTGTCACGTCCTTGACGGTTCTGACGGCCTCGCGGAGGGAGGCGAGAGAAAGACGCCGATTGTCCCTGTCGCTGATTTGAGTACTGGGTTTTATAAGACTGTGAAGGCTGAGAGGAATATCTCTGTTGGTTTCCTCTATACGATGTAAATCCTCTGCCACGTGCGCCCTTAAAGGGGACTTTACGGTAGTTGAGTGACCCCAAGGACTTTGCTGTGTCCGTGTCCTTTTTTATATTCTGCAGGGCATCATCCACATGCTTACCAAACAGCATTTCTCCATCGAATGGGAGATCCAGGATCCTATTCTGGACCTCCTGACGAAACCAGGTGGCTCTTAACCAGCCCTGGCGACGTAGCACTGCTGAACCTGCTAAGGCTCGAAACGCCGTGGAAACAATGTCCATCGCACAGTCGATAACCTCTGCGGAAGACTTCTCCCCTTCCATCAGCACTCTCTTGGCCTCCTCCCTTGTAGAGTCGGGTAATTGTTCCACGAAGGGTTCCAAGTCGCACCACATCTGGCGGTAGTATCTGCCTAGGATGGCAAGAGCATTTGCCGCTCTAACAAGTAAGCTGGCCATGGATGAAAACCTCTTTCCAACGTTATCCAGACGTCTACCGTCCTTGTCCAGAGGCGTGGTCAAAGGTGTGGACGGGTTCTTGGACTTGCTTTGGGCCGCCTAAGAGATCACTGAATCAGGCTTTGGTTGGCCAAGAAGGCAAGCTGGACTGCCTTCTGGAGCTTTATACTTCTTTTCCAGCCTGGGGAGAACCGAAATAACCGTGGCCGGATTTTGCATAATTTTCATACCTTCCTCCCATACATGCTCAATGATGGGAATGGATTTGACAGATCTCCTGTATTGTTCCTTGTAGTCATAAAGGAAACATTCCGATTCCTCCCTCGTAACCGGCAGTCCAAACCTCTTTGCTGCCCTTTGCATCAGGTTATGAAAACCCCCTATACCCACTGGAGGGGAGATAGACGTGTCACGACCAGCGGCGTCCGGATCTTGTAGTCCACTGCCACCTTGATCCAAGTCTGGGTCTTGCAATGGATCAATCAAGAGATCCACCTGTACAACCTCCTCATCAGAAGAGGTATCCTGCTGGACAGCATGAACAGGGTCGGGATCCGGAGTCCGGACCCAGACCATGGGTGTCACTGGTGGTGGCGAGAGGGGCACCACTGGTAACGGAGGGAGGCCAATAGCCGGCTGCACCTGCGACTGCATCTGAGGTGGAGGTTGCGCAGACTGCACTGAAGGTTCCGACGGAAACCGTCTACGATAATCCTGGAGCATCATCTGTAGATCAGATATGAGCGAGGAGGGCATGGCCATCATGCCCTGTCCCAAACCAGGAGGGCGTCGCTCTTCCGGAACATATGGATGCAACTGTTGGCCACCTGTATGTTCGTAATACTCCTCCGTGTCCGTCTCCTGCATCTTAACATTTAAGTCAGAGGGAATATAGGCCGCTCCATAATTGTCATCATCCACATCCTCATCCTCCTCAGATTCATCATCCAGAAGCATTGTAGGCGGATGTGAAGAAACTCGTCGCGGAGACGTCATCTCCGGCGTAATTTTCATCTTCTGAATTGGAAAATGCATTTTTTGACCTGTCGACGGTCTCGTCGACGGTGCTGCAGTCGTCGACGGTGCTGTCAATGGAATCATCGACGGTACCGTTGTCTTCGTCGACACAATTCTCGTCGACGTTGAAGTTGTTGTCGTCGTCGACATAGTTTTCGTCGTCGTCGAAGCCGTCGACAGCACTTTGCTTGTCGTCGTCGACGTGGAAGACGTCAGCGTCGACGAACTCGGAACCTTGAATGTCGACAAAGTCGTCGTCGTGGAGATCGCTACCGCCGACGAGCCCGTCGACGGAGCCAAGGAAACAGCGGGAACTTTAACCACTTGGATGCTAAGGCATGCCGATCATGCCCATTGACTTTCCATTGAAATCAATGGAAACTCCATGACGAGTTACCCTTGTCATTAGCGCTGAAGGGGTTAAGAGATTAAACTGTCGTCGACGTACCTGGTGTTTTCGTCGTCGACGGACGCTGTTTTTTCTCCGGCACAGATCCTGAAGTGACAGAAGAGTGTTTGTCACTGGATTTGCTCTTTTTGGACGGAGGAGAAGGAAGAGCAACCTCCTTTTTGTCCTTCAAGGCTGTCACCACTCCAGCAGCCTGTCCCTGCCTCTCCTTTTCACTTCCGTGAGGAGATTGAAGGGGACCAGCCCTCTCAGACCTGTCCGAGATCTTATGAGGGGCCTGAAGAGGGGGCTCAGATGTAGAAGCACCAGGGGGAGACCTACCCCTCTTCCTGGATCTCTGAGAGGAAGCAAAAGATGTGGAATCCTCCTCATCCAATGAGAGCACCTCTTTCCGAGTCTTCATCTTCTGAAGCCAGGTCAACAGCCGACCTTCTCTGTCCCGAAGAGTCTTGTTCGAGAAGGTTCTACAAATCTTGCAATCTGTGGCTTTGTGGTCAGGATATAAGCAATAAATACAATTGTCATGCTTATCTTCCACAAAAAGTCGTTTTTTCCCACAAGAGGCACAGGACCTGAATAAGGCCTTCTTCTCCTTGTCAGACATGTCGAATTTTAGCAGAAAAACTAGAAGAAATAAGCAGAAAAGTTGAGAAAAACTGAGCAGAGCTCAGTGGAGACTCCCTAGCACAACGTGCGGTAGAAAAATCTGAGGCTCTGAGCTCTCTCAGGAAGGTTCTATGGGGTGAGGCTGCTCTGATTGGTCCTGGCAAAAGTTTGGTCTCTTTTACAAAAAGAGGGTGATAGGATACAAAATGAGATGAGGCCTAGGCCTATTTTTCTCTTTTGTTTCTATGATTTTTTATACTACCGAGGCTCCCATTCCGACGACGGGGAATGATACAAAGCATGGGAATCTATGAAAGTTCCAATACTGGGGCAAGAATGAAAAACATTGTCAGCACATAGGCTGCATTGCAGAAAACAGTGTAGAAAGCTGAAAAGCTAACCCACCGAATACACACAGATAAACTGGCACCGTGCCTTTAAGGCATCCATGACCTCTAGCTTCCCATCATGCCTTAGGGGTGACAGTTAGGTCAGTTGTTCTTTGCGGAGACCAGCAGACCATAGCACAAAGAGATAACATGTATCTTGTTCACTTGCCAGGGGAGGCAGGTAGGTTGCTTATGACTTTGATGAGCATACCCCTGGAAGAGAACTAGGATTACAGGTAAGTTACGTATCCTTCTCTTCCAGGGGATCCTCATCAATAGTCATAAGCACATGAATAGAAAAGCAAGCCCAACCCCTCATCCTGCGGGCAAGTAACCAGAGTACAATCAAGATACATAGTAACCATAAGGCATATAAAGACTCCAATCAAGCTAGCATTGGAGCAGATTCCTCAATGAGGCCTGGCCTACTTGGGTATCCGCTCTGGAGTCAGAATCCAGACAGTAATGCCTGGTAAACGTATGGACCGATTTCCGAGTTGCAGATTTGCAAATCTCGGCCATCGGTACATTGTGTAAGAATGCAACTGCAGCAGCCTTGCCCCTAGTAGAATGAGCTTTACGGGAGGCTAACAGCGGCTTGTTCGCTATCTGGTAGGCCGACTTTATACAAGACAATGCCCATCTTGAAATGGATCTTTTAGAATCTGGAAAGCCTGTTCTAACAGGGCCATAGTTTACAAACAATTGGTCAGCTTTCCTAGTGGACTTTGTTCCCTCCAAATAGAATTTTAGAACCCTCTTGAGGTCTAACGATTGAAGAGACCTTTCTGTTGATGTAGCAGGATTGGGAAAGAAAGAGGGGAGAGAAATCGTCTGATTTACATGGAAATCAGACACTACTTTGGGTAGGAAGGAACGGTGAGTTTGCATAACCACCCTATTGTGATGGAAGACTGTATCCGGTTTCTTAGGACAGAGTGCTTGGATTTCACTCACTCTGCGTGCTGATGAAATAGCCACCTGAAAGCTACTTTCCACGTTAGGTGCTGTAATGTGGCCTTATAAATGGGTTCGAAGGGAGGACCCATCAGTTTGGACAGGACTAGATTCAACTCCCAAGGCGGAGAAGGAGGTCGGACAGGAGGATAAACCTTCTACAACCCTGTAGGATGTCCTTGACCACCTGAAGTTGAAAGAAAGAAGGCTGGTTAGGTGATTTTCTATATGCCATGATGGCCGCCAAATGCACTTTTATGGGTGTATATTTCAAACCAGATTTGGCCAAGTAGAGCAGATATGGCAAGATTATCTCTTCTTGCCCGTTAATTGAACTCCAACCAATATGGATACACCACAAGTAAAACCTTTTCCATTTAAAAGAGTATGAGGTCCTTGTGGATGGTCGCTTTGATTCCCTCAAAATGTCCATGCAATCCTGAGAGAGGTTCTGCAGGACTTCAGGAGCCATGCTGCCAAGCTGAGCGAGGAAAGGCTAGGGTGCAGAATCTTCCCTTCCATTTTGGTCAGAAGGTTAAGCCTGCACGGGAGTTTTGATGCGGGCAAACCGAGAGGTACAACAGGTCCGGATACCACCACTGGCGAGGCCAGTCTGGTTCTATGAGGATCATCGTCATCCTGGATCGGATCAGTTTGGCTACCACCTTCGGAATGAGAGGGAGGGGTGGAAAGGCGTATGCAAATGTCCCTGACCAGTCTATCAAAAGAGCATTCCCCCTCGTTTCTGGTAGGTAAAACCTGGATGTGAAGGCGTGGCATTTTTTGTTTTGATCGTCTGCAAAGAAGTCGATGAAAGGATGACACTTTTGATGAAAAATGTCCGCCACCACCTCGTCGTTGAGCACCCAGTCTTCTTGTTCCACGAAGTGATGACTGAGGGCATCTGCTCGCATGTTATGGTCTCCTGGGAGATGTATTGTTGGGATCAATAGGTTTCTGGCTAGTAGCCAGTGCCGGATCACCTGGGATTCTAGAGACAGAGGGCGAGAGTGTGTTCCACCTTGTTTGTTCAAGTAATACATGGTGGTTGTACTGAATCGACGGTTGAAAAACCTTGAGGGCTAAATGAACCTCTCGCAGTTCTAGCATGTTGATATGATAGGTCTGCTCTCTGCTAGTCCATCTGCCTAGAGTTTGCAGTTGACCCAGATGCGCTCCCCATCCCTGAAGGGATGCATCCGTGATCAGAGATTGTTTTGGCAGAGGTTGATGGAATGGGAGTCCCACCAGAAGATTCTTTGGCTGCAACCAACAGAGAATAGACGTCTTCGCTGATGGGGAGATGAGACTCTGGTTGTTCCACTGACCTGAGGATTGGTCCCATTTGTCCTCCAGATCTTGTTGCAATGGTCTCATTCTCAATCTGGCATTGGGTATGAGAAAAATGCAAGAGGCCATCGACCCCAGCAGAGAAGCCACTTGTCTTAATGATGGCTGATGAGCTTGGAGGATAATGTTGCTTTTGTCTCTCATTGATGACAATCTCTCCTCCGAAGGAAACACTTTTCCGAGGTCGGAGTTTAGTTTGCCACCCAGATAGTGGAGCAATTGGGTCCGTTGAAGAACTGATTTGTCCATGTTGACATGCAGGCCTAAGCGTTGAAGGAGATCCAGGCAGATGTGAAGGTGTTCCTGCACCATGTGAGGAGATGATCCCTTCAACAGCCAGTCGTCCAGGTATGGATACACGAACATACCTTGGCGATGTAATGCTGCCGCTACTACTGCCATGCATTTCGTGAATACCCTTGGGGCAGATTTTAGGCCAAAGGGTAATATCATGATCTGGTAATGTTTTGTGCCCACCGTGAACTGCAGGAACTTGCAATGCTGTGGTGTGATTGGAATGTGAAAGTACGCGTCTTGGAGATCCATTGAACACATCCAATCGCCTTTTCTCAGATATGGAAATATTTGATGGAGCGCCAACATTCAAAACTTTTCTTCTTTGATGAACTTATTCAGAGAACGTAGATCTAGAATTGGTCTGAACTTGTTCGGCTGGTCTTTTTTCTGAACAAGGAAGTACCTTGAGCAAATTCCCTGTGCAGGAGAGACCTCTTCTATGACCTGTTTCCTCAGAAGGGTCGACACTTCCTGATGCAGGAGATCTAGAAGTTGCTGACAGAATTTTACCAAAGGAATGTGTCTTGGGGACGTGCAAAAACGTAGTGCGTACCCATTGTGTAGTATATTCAGCACCCATTGGTCTTTAGTAATGTTGCGCCACTCTTGAATGTAACTTGGGATACTGCCTCCCACTGAAGTGTGCAACGGTGCTAGAGGAAGCAGGAGATCATTGTTTCACTTGAGTTTTTGCTGCGGATGAGGACTGCTGTTGGTGTCCTCCTCTTCCTCTGGAGGAACGACAGCCTTGGAACTGGGATTTGTTCTGCTTGTTTTGCAACCATTGGCGGGTTTGAACCCTCTGTTGGTAATTTTTACGATTGTAGGGCCTGTAGCGTCATTCAAACTCCTTTTTCTTCTCTAGGTCCACAGCATTTAAGGTGTCCAACTCGGCCTTCATTCTGGCCATTTCCTCATCTGTGTGTGATCCAAACAGTGAGGTGCCAGAAAATGGGAGATTCAAGATGCGTTGCTGCGCCTTCGGTTTCAACGCTGTCAGGCCCAACCAGGAAGATCTTCATGCACATATGCCATGTGCATAAGAGTGAGCCGCCAAAGACGCCCCATCCGCTGCAGTGCTGATTACCTGGTTGGCTACCAGCGCACGTTCCTCTAGAATCTCCGAGAAATCTTGCTGATCTTCCTTCGAGAGTCTGCATTTGAAACGCTCCAGTTAATCTCATAAGGACCTGTCATAACGGCCCAGCAGAGCCGTAGCATTAGAGACCTGAAGAGAAGACGCTGCCGAGCCGCAGGCTTTCCTCCCCCAAGAATCTTGTGCTCTACTTTCCTTATCGGGAGGAGCTGAGGTGGAAGAAGCAACTGTGTGTGTCTTCTTTGCTACTCCGATCCGACTTGAGAAAAAGAGGATCTGATGCAGCAGTATCCAAGCTGGAGCTGCTTTAGCCGATGATGGAGTAAGGAAGATGTCCATTACTGGCTTAATGATACCAGGGACCAGAGGAAGTAATGGTCTAGTCGCAGACCTTTGATGGAGGGTCTCGAAAATGATGGACATGGTGGTCTGAGGAGCTGACATGGATATGCCCAGCTTTTGTGCTCTTTTGGCGAGAACATCATGAAAGGTGTTCACATCATCGATGGGTGGCACTCTAGAAGGAGTACTATCTGTAATGGGCTTCGAAGTTGTATGGGGTGACATCCAACACCTGGAGTCCACAGACTTCGCCTTCAACATTGAGCGTGCAGGAGACCCCAATGAAGAAAGGATGGACAGAGAAATTCTTCTCGACGTCCCTTCTTGATGCCTGCTCGATCTCTCTCTCGATGCTGACCAACTACTGGAAGTGAGTGGAGTTGAGATCGGGGCACTTCTCGTCGTCGATGGAGATCGCTGTCTCGACGTCGAACGACGTCTGGTGTATTTCACTCTGGGTAATGACGACGAATCTTTCTTCGACGTCGGCGAAGATCGAGCCTTCGACGTCGAACATCACTTGGACGACGACGGAGGTGATGAGTGCCTTGCTTCTGGTGACGAGGCGCGTCTCGACGTTGACCGCCGCCTGGTTGACGGCAACGGAGACGCCTGCTTCAACGCCGATCGCTGGTGACCTGGCGACGGCAGAGCATGTCTCGACGTTGAACGCCGACTTACTGGTGATAACTGAGATCTATTTCTCGACGCTGGGAGAGCCCGCACCAACGGAGATCTACTCGGCGACGTCGATCATCGCCGGGTTGACGACGGCGGAGGTTTCGACGTACCCGTTGTCTTCGTCGACGGCCAGTGTCGACGTTTTCGTTACCGATGAAGGAATTTGAAGTGCCGAGCCTGACGCCGATGGAGAGCAGATTGGAACCTTACTTCTTGATTGAGTAGTTGCTCCCTCTTTCCTCAGAGACCTGCCTCTTGAAGGAGTCTTCCCCTTCTCAGCCAGCCCATAAAGGCGAATCCTCTCCCTGTCCTTAAGGGTTTTTTGGGACAGCAGCTGGCAATACTGACAGGTCTTGGGATTATGATCAGAAGGAAAGCAGACAATACAGACAGGATGGGAGTCTGATTTAGCCTTCTTCTTGCCACAGGCAGGGCAAGAGTCAAAAAGAGAGGGCATTTTAACTGGAAAATAATGCTCAACTCTCTTAAAAAACAGCAGAGATATACTTCAACAACAAAAGACGTTGAAGTAAAACAGCTTTTGACAGAAAAAGAGAAGTATTTTCGGACAGAAATCAGAGAAAATGTTAGAGCTGAAGTAACCAGGGTCCTGACAGAAGGCGCCGGAAAGAACAACTGACCTAACTGTCACGACTGAGGCATGATGGGAAACTAGGCATCATGGCTGCATTAAAGGCACGTGCCAGTTTATCTGTGTGTATTCTGTGGGTTAGCTTTCAGCTTTCTACACTGAGTGTTCTGCAATGCAGCCTATGTGCTGACAATGTTTTTCAATCTTCTTTGCAGGATTGTGATTTCTGCTGTATAGGAAAGCAGTTTACAAATGTGTTTCTTTCTCCCTGCTTTATTTGAATGTATTTATATACAAGGAAATTTCTTACAACATTGCTCAGCATTCCTATGGAGGGCTGCATTGTATTTTTCTGTAGGGGGAGGGCTATATATACTAATACCGTTTGGGCGCCAATTTGATTGACAAAGTCTTCTGCGAAGCCAAAATGCGTCTCTTGCGCTCGGGGTCGAGGGAGACCCAGGAAAATAAAGATTGCCTTATTCCAGCAGCTTTCGTGTACGTGCCTTCTTCTCTGGGAGCAGGATTGTTTGTTCATTGAATTCAGCGCTGGCGGTTCAAGTGCTGTCCACGTAACACCAGTCAGCTGTGGCTCTTCCTTCTGACCACGATTGTTGGAGGAGTATGGTAATACTAAAGGTGGAGCCCCCAGAGTGGATACCAGGAAGAGGACTAAGGGTGACAGCAGTGGGGAGACCAGGATCCCGTAGCGGGCGGTTTTTGCGACTGCCAGCATGGGGTGTGCATTTCCCTAGCTAGAAATTACTTGCCCAGAAGTCTTGTGCCCTCTGGTGACTGGGCACCGCGGATGCCAATGCGGAAGCGGTGAGAGTTGTGTGGCATATTCAGTTTTTGTTTATTGGTCTCCTTCGATCCTGGGTTTGTGCTTGATGGAATTTACATTTTATGCTCAGCACCCAACAGGATTTCAGCACCTCCTTTCTGATGGCTTTATTCATTCACTAATCCCTTTGTTTATTTCGACTTTGGCCATGAAGAGATGGACTAAGAATATTGACTTAGTTAAGGGTCACTGCCCATGGACTTCCGGTATTCATCGGTCCGACAAATTGCCTTATAGGAGTTGTAGTTTTGTGTGGACATGGGCGCACACCTGCTGCCTTTCATTGATGTTGGAAAGCCACAATATGTGTTTATTTGGCCGCGTGTTGTCGCTTACTAACATTATGCCACACTGTCTCATAAGGATATCAACTTGGACGATGTGAGGATAACAGGGCATTGAACAGTATTGCAATTTTAAAACTAAAGAGACAAATCGAACTCAAAGTAACAACTGGCATCTAATATTATGGTTACTAAGGCAACAGAGACAGATCGAACTGAAAGCAACCTTGACCCGGCCCGCTTGAATTTGCCAGACTCGGGGGGAACCTTGTTATAGAAAAGCTGAGATACTTTGCAGCGTTCATTTTAATGTATAATTTTATTTGTGTATTCAGCCACATATTTATGAGCTACTGGTGGACCAATGCATTTACTCCCAATGTTCCCGTTCAGGCAGGGGTCATGAATGTTGCCCGTTTATGAGCGTATACATCCACACTGGAAGGGAGAGGGGCATTACATTGCTGGTTACATATCAATTAGGAATTGCAGATATCCATTTATTTTTTACACTATGCAAATTTGGCAAACATCGGATTTGTTTAAATGGTACCACCAGTGACATTGCCCAAGTGTTTAACAACAAGAATATGGTTAAACTTTACCTCTAATCCACTTCAGTGCAGTTTATCCTCGCAACAGTATTTTGTTTATGTCTATCTCGTGCCTGTAGGGAGAGGGCTATATATACTAATACTGTTTGGGCGCCAATTTGATTGACAAAGGCTTCCTCGAAGCCGAAACTCGTCTCTTGAGCTCGGGGTTGAGGGAGACCCAGGAAAATAAAGATTGCCTTATTCCAGCAGCTTTCGTGTATGTGCCTTCTTCTCTGGGAGCAAGATTCTTTGTTCATATATATAGATTTATATAGAGCTACATATATGTTTCCACATATATGTTATATGTTTCCGGGGTCCCACGCATGGGTGGGAATATTCATGTGCTTATGACTATTGGTGAGGATCCCCTGGAAGAGAAGAACATAAGTTACTTACCTGTAAACTGTGGTTCTCCAGTATTGGTGTCTTTCATAGATTCACATGCTTGAATATTCCCCATCGTCGAAGTGGGAGTCCCACGGTACATAAAATAGCAGTAATATATGTATACAAAAGTAAAATTATTATAATTATACAATACATATACACATAAAATATATATATATATAAAATACAATAAACTCAAAAGTACCATAGAACTGAATAGGCCCATAGAAAGCCTAAGGGAGAAACTCAACTTAGTAACATATCCATGTCATTATGTCTTGGTCCATATTCCAGCCAATCAGGCTGCAGTTCCCTCTAGAACCTTCTCCTCAGAAGCTCAAGACCTCAGATTTTCGTAGCACAGAGTAACCAAAAGTGCCTGAGGAGAAAGGAGCCTCTGAGGGGAGGATGGGAGGGTCGCATGTGAATCTATGAAAGACACCAATACTGGAGAACCACAGTTTACAGGTAAGTAACTTATGTTCTTCTCCAGTATTAGGGGTGTCTTTCATAGATTCACATGCTTGAATAAGAGTAGAAAGCAGTAAACACCAAATAAGTCATATAGGTAACAGTAAATTGAAACATATAATAAATATATTTATATATATATAAAATAGGAAAAACCTTTATGACTGGAGGCGGGTAGCAACAGAGGCTCACCTTTACTGGAAAAGATTCCGCAGCACCGCTTGTCCGACTGCTGCATCAGCGGCGTCTGTTGACTGCAGGCAGTAGTGCTTTGTAAAAGTATGGCTGCTCGACTACGTAGCAGCCCTGCAAATGTGCCGTAGAGGTACCCCCGCAAAGAGGGCAGTAGAGGCTGACACAGCTCTAGTGGAATGAGCACGTACTGAAGCTGGAAGAGGCTTGCCAGCCCGTTGATGACAAAAAGTAATGGTGGAGGAAATCCACCTAGTAATAGTTTGTTTGGTAACAGGTTGACCTTTGCAGATCGGGCCGTAGGCCACGAACAATTGATCAGATTTCCTGATGGATGCAGTGCGCTGAATGTAAAATTTAAGGCAACGTTTCACATCCAGGGAATGTAATGAACGTTCCGCAGGAGTTTGTGGATTAGGAAAGAAAGTTCTTAAAATGATTGGTTCGTTGAGATGGAAATCACTGGGAACTTTCGGAATAAATGTTGGATTAGTACGTAATGAAACAGTGTCTTTTGAAAACTGAAGAAAAGGAGACTGAATCGTGAATGCCTGAATGTCACTGACACGCCAAGATGATGTCAAGGCGAGTAATAGGGCAACTTTCACGTGAGGAATTTTAAGCTTGCTGAGTGGATGGGTTCAAAAGGAGGTAGGAGGAGCTTAGACAAAACCAGATTCAAGCGCCAAGCAGGCGGAGGACGCCCGATGGGTGGAAACATACGGAAGAGACCTTTGAAAAACTGTTGGATGATTCTAGATGAATACAGTGAAGTCGAACCATCATGGCGGAAGCGGGAGAGAGCCGCTAAAAATACTTTTAGAGTGGAGTGGGAAAGTCCTGACTTTGCAAGGGATAGGAAGAAAGGCAGGATCTGTTCAGGTTTGGCGGTCATCGGATCCAAGGCTTTGGTGTGACACCAGACACAGAAACGCTTCCACTTCAACTGATAGGTTTTAATGGTGGAAGGGGCACGGGCGTGCG
Source organism: Lissotriton helveticus (assembly GCF_964261635.1). Taxonomy (NCBI): domain Eukaryota; kingdom Metazoa; phylum Chordata; class Amphibia; order Caudata; family Salamandridae; genus Lissotriton; species Lissotriton helveticus. Next base: position 896,061,272 of record NC_136057.1, on the reverse strand, counting down.
CCAACACCTCCCTACAGTCAGCGTCGATGGCTAGACACGCAAATTCATGGTGTTGAGGTTCCAGGCATGGAGCTGGAGGTATGCTGGATCCGGATGGCAAATCTGCCCCTGCTTCATTGTGAGGAGGTGAGGCAGTGGATGAAGCGGAATTGGCTCGTTCTGGGAGAACAAGAGCAGATCCGAGAACCATGGGCGCCGCGGCCATTTGGGTGCAATCAGAATGATGTGGCAGGGTTGAAGCCTCATTCTGTGTAGTAAGCGTGGAATCAGATGAAGCGGAGGAAAAGCGTAGCTGAATGCGTTCAACCAGCTGATCGAAAATGCATTTCCGCTCGACTCTCTGTGGGGATGAAGACTTGCAAAGCGTCGGCATTTCCTGTTGGTGATAGTCGCAAAAAGATCCATTTGCGGCTGGCCCCACTGGCGGAAGATGAACTCGAGAGTTGGTTGATTGAGTTCCCACTCGTGATTGTCCGAGAACGATCTGCTGAGTGAATCTGCCAGAACATTGGAAACACCCGGCACATGGATGGCTGTGAGATGAATTTGATGACAAATCGCCCAATTCCAGATCTCCTGTGCTTGTTGAGAAAGCAAAAGGGACCTGGTGCCCCCCTGTTTGTTCAGGTAATGCATGCTGGTGGTGTTGTCTGTCCTCACCAGCAGGGATTGACCTTGAACAATTGTTGGACCCGGCCTCGTGGCGTGGTCCTACCCCTCCCGCATGGCGGGCCCCCGGATGACATCGGCCCTCCATCCAGCCCGGGTCGGCCTCGGGCACACCTCTGCACGACCTACAAACCACCAGATCCGCCACCCGGCGGCCCACAACCACTGACACGGCACACTCGGGCTGCCCCAGCATTACCGGTCCGGTGCCCACCCCGGACCCCCATTCCAGGCCCGACGCCATCTTGGGCCCATCACGTCACAGACACGTGGTCCCGGCCCAGCCGCGGCCCCAGCGAGCCCGCCATCGAGGCACCAAGAGCCCTCCGGGTGGTAGAGTGGCCACTCAACCAGAGACAAGGAGAGGGGAGTTTCGATGGCTCTCCAACCGTCCCCGGATGCCTGGTTTCGATCGGCCTCCGGCCTCCCTGAGCGCTGGCTCCACCCCCTGCTGGGTGTCTGGACACCATCATCCCGGCCCCTCTGACCCCCAGGCGAGAGGGTCCGGACATCAAAGGACTCCAGACCTATATCTGGGCCAGCCCCGGAGTAGGACGGCAGTTGTATCCCGGAGTCGAGAAGCCCTGCTGATGCTGTCGCGGCTGACCCTGAGACGAACTCACTTGCTGTTCTACCTGGAACCTGCTGGCGCTGCCGCGGTCCATCTTTGCTGTAACCACCTTGGAGTCTGCTGACGCTGCCGCGGTCCATCTTTGCTGTAACCATCTTGGAGCCTGCTGGCGCTGCCGCGGTCCACATTCGCTGAACCATCTTGGAACCTGCTGGCGCTGCCGCGGTCCACACTCACTGAACCATCTTGGAACCTGCTGGCGCTGCCGCGGTCCACACTCGCTGAACCATCTTGGAACCTGCTGGTGCTGCCGCGGTCCACACTCGCTGAACCATCTTGGAGCCTGCTGGCGCTGCCGCGGCCCAACCTTCCGGAACCCCCCAGCTCGAGGATTGAGAGTTGTGCGTAGAGTCTCCTTGCAACCAACCATCTATAAGACTGTCCCGCTACCTTGCCCTTTGTCACGAGACTTTCCAGATCTCGGGATCTGCTGTATATATTGAAACGATACTTATTGCCAGATAAAGATTGAAAACTCTATCTACGTGTGGTTTACATTTGTAGTGGTGTGATTACTCTGCTGTACGATTCTAGGAGAGGGCCCTCACGTCGGAGGCCCCTCGACATCACTCGGTCCCTTCTCTGAAGGAGGGGTAGACCTAGGGGTGGTCAGTCAGACACCTTCTGCCTCCCCCGGGTTCGCCTTTCTAACATTGGTGGCAGCGGTGGGATCCGAGCCAACGCAAAATCGTACAGAGAGTGATCTACCCGCTACGACGGAAAAACACACAGAGACCATGACGACCCAAGGAACCAACCTACCTGCCGAATTCCAGAAAGAGAAGATAGAAGAATACAGCCACAAAGACCTAAAACAATTCTGTAAAGACATGGGTATCGCTACCACAGGCCTGAGCACAAAAGAGGACTTCAAATCGGCCCTACAAGCCTGGGTGGAAACCCGAGACAGACCACCCCAAGAGGAGAATAGCCCGAACGGGCAACAGGAAACCAGCGCACCCCCGACGGGGGAAAGAACCGCAACACTAAACGCGGACCTCATCTATGAAGACGCACGAGAGCGCAACCGGCTACACGAATTGGAGCTTGCACGACTCCAGCTAGACGGAGAACTCCAGCTAGCGGAGAAAAAGATAGCCCTCGAGCAACTATGGCTGGAGGGGTATCTAGAAGATAAACAGAGACAACGTGACCTCGAAGAAAAACGACTAGCATATGAACACGAACGAGGCCGGAGAGAACTAGAAATCAAAGCCAAGATCAACGAAGATAGCGCGGCCGGGGCCAAGACCTCGGCCCCTCCCGTGGACACCAAGGTTCACCTACCGAAAGATGTAGTCAAAGAATACTACAAGAACGATGATATCCAGCAATGGTTCAAAGCCTACGAGGTGGCCATGACCGCCCATCGGGTGCCCCTGAAGAATTGGGGCGCCGGCCTGTGGGGAAAGTTCGTCAACGAAGGGAGGGACGCCCTGCTGGAACTCCCTGACACTGAAATGACCTCCTATGAACACATGAAAACGGCCCTACTCACGCGCTACGGACTCACCCCCGAAATGTACCGGCAGAGGTTCCGAGACTGTAAAAAAATCCCCGGTACCACTTGGGTGGAATATGTGAACTTTTTTAGCAGAGCCTTCGAGGGGTGGGTCAAAGGCAGTCAGGTCACTACCTACCAGCAGTTGGTCGACCTTATGTTATGGGAGCACCTCTCCAACAACTGCTTCATTGAACTACGACAGCACCTCCTCGACAGCAAGTTGACCGAGCTGCAAAAGCTAGCGGTCGAAGCAGATCGGTGGGCGAGCAACCGCGTCCACCGGAACACCACAGGAGAATACGGACGAGGGTCCCCGGGGAACCACCGGCCGCGAGGCGGTGGGTCTGGCATCAGCCGAGGCCGAGACCTCCCGCCGGGGTCTTCGCCCGCCTCCTCTACACCAGCCTCCAGCCCGAGGGGGGCCCATCCAGCCCGACCGGGGCCACGCCCCAACGTTACGTGCCACAGATGCCAGCGGCTGGGTCACTATGCCAATGATCCTCTCTGCCCCATGAACCAGCGGGCCGGCACCACCGGGCCCCCCGGTCGACAAATCACTGCAGCCGCTCTGAGCGAAGAAAAGGATGAAGAAGAAGAGGTCCCTATGGAACCAGAAGAATGGGAGTCCGCGGCCATGTGCCTCGCCTCCCTGGGCGACAAAGACATGATCCCCCGAGACCAGATTCCGGTCAACACCCAGAAGGACCGCCAGTGGGTCACCATCAACGGATGCCTGGACGAGGCTCTCCGTGACACGGGGGCCAGCATAACCGCCGTCCGCTGCCATCTGGTGACCCCAGAACAAATCTTGCCCCACGTTGTGTGCCCTGTCCAGTCAGCGGACAATTCCGAGAGCCTGTGCCAGATGGCCCGCATCCCCTTCGAGTGGGGAGGAGTGTCCGGCCTGCTGAAAGTCACCGTCCGAGACGATGCCCCGGTGGACTGCCTCCTAGGGAACGACCTGGAAAGTTCCCCCTGGGCACAGATCGAGCGAAGAGAGCATCTGGGTATGCTAGGCCTTCCTGAATGGGTTTGCATAACGACCCGATCCATGTCCACCCGGGACGCCGTCCCAACCGAAGACAATCTGCCCGAAGAACCTGAATGGCCGGCACCTCCGCCACCCGCCACTGCCACAGCCGAACCCGAACTGGGGCCGCAGGGCCCCAGCCATGAAGAACTTCCCGAGCTCGGGCCCCTTCCCGAACTAGCCCACTGGCGCCAAGAAGGGGGCCCCACCCGCGAGCAGTTCCGTCGGGAGCAAAAGACATGTCCTTCCCTTGAGGGACTCCGACAACAAGCCGCCACGCAAGCCACAGGAGACTCCTCGGGGTCCCACTGGATCTATTGGGACCAGGACCTCCTGTACAGTGAACAAAGGATCGCCGAGCTGGGGGCCGGCCGAGTGCTAGTCGTCCCCCTCCACTTCAGAGACTTTCTCTTAAACCTGGCACATGATGTGCCCCTCGCCGGGCACCTGGGGCAGGACAAAACCTACAGACGCCTGGTGACCCACTTTTATTGGCCGAAGATGCGCAGCGATGTGTACAACCACTGCCGAGCCTGTCCGACCTGCCAAGCCAGCGGAAAGAGTGGGGGGAAAATCAAGGCCCCACTCCAACCGTTTCCCGTGGTGACCACTCCCTTCGAGCGAGTAGGGATCGACATCGTGGGGCCCCTGGATCCTCCAACCTCTCAGGGGCACCGCTTCATCCTCGTCCTGGTGGACCATGCCACCCGCTACCCAGAAGCTATCCCCCTCCGGACTATCACAGCCCCCGTAGTGGGTCGGGCGCTAATGGGGATCTTCTCTAGAGTCGGCTTCCCCCGAGAGGTCGTAAGTGATCGGGGCACAAACTTCATATCGAAATATATGCGGTCCCTGTGGCAACAGTGCGGGGTCGCGTATAAGTTCACCACCCCGTATCACCCTCAAGGGAATGGACTAGTGGAGCGATTTAATAGGACCCTGAAAGGAATGATCAAGGGCCTAGAAGAGCCCCTCCGGCGCAAATGGGACGTTCTGCTGCCATGCCTCCTGTTCGCCTACCGGAAGTTACCCCAGAAGTCCCTGGGGTTCAGCCCCTTTGAACTATTATATGGACACCCTGTGCGAGGCCCCCTCAGCCTGGTCAAGGAAGGCTGGGAGCTGGCCGCCTCCGATACTCCGCCCGATGTTTTCCGATACCTCTTGACTCTCCGCAACCAGACTCGGAAGTTCCGGGAACTGGCCGAAACCAACCTGAAGGCCAGTCAAGAGGAGATGAAGCGCTGGTATGATGAAAATGCCTCGTCCATTGAATTCGAGCCGGGCCAGCAGGTCTGGGTCATGTCCCCGGTCGACCCCGGCGCCCTCCAGGACAAATGGACGGGGCCCTTCAAAGTGGTGGAGCGCAAGAGCCCCGTCACCTACCTAGTGGACATGGAGTCCCCCCGGAACCCCCTCCGGGTCCTACACGCCAACCGGCTCAAGCCCCACTTTGTCCGCACCGAACTGAGCCTGTTGTTGGCTACCGATGACGGAGCAGAGGACGACTCCGAGCCTCTACCAGACCTCCTGAGCACCTCCGAGAAAGATGGCTCCGTCGAGGGGGTCTCCCTCTCTCCCGCGCTGACACCCAAACAGCGCCAGGACTGCCAGAAACTGCTGGGTCAATTTGCAAACTTACTTTCCCTCACCCCCGGAGTCACCCAGTGGTGTGTTCACGACGTCGACACCGGGGACAGTCCGCCCATGCGGCACCGAGCCTACCGCGTCCCCGACCGAGTCCGGGCCTGCATCCAAGCCGAAGTTTCCAAGATGCTAGCCCTAGGGGTAGTCGAACCCTCAGACAGTCCATGGGCCAGTCCCGTCGTCCTGGTCCCTAAGGCCGCCGCCCCCGGGGTGCCCCCGGAGCTGCGGTTCTGTGTCGACTACCGGGGACTGAATGCCGTCACCAGGACCGACGCCCATCCCATTCCCCGAGCGGATGAACTGATCGATCGCCTGGGAGCCGCCAGGTACCTCAGCACCTTCGACCTCACGGCCGGATACTGGCAAATCGGCCTCACGCCAGGGGCACAAGAACGATCCACTTTCTCGACCCCCGATGGCCACTTCCACTTCAACGTGATGCCCTTCGGCATGAAGAATGCTCTGGCCACCTTCCAGAGACTAGTGAATCGGGTGCTGGCAGGGCTGGAAGAGTTCAGTGCCGCCTATCTGGACGATATTGCGGTGTACAGCCTCTGTTGGGACGAGCACCTGACCCACCTCTGGAAGGTCCTGACGGCCCTCCAACGGGCCGGACTAACAATAAAAGCCAGCAAGTGCCAGATCGGTCAAGGGTCCGTGACCTATCTGGGACACCAAGTGGGGAGCGGCCAAGTGGCTCCCTTTCAACCCAAGATCGACGCCATCCAGGCCTGGGAGCCCCCCGTCACCCAGACCGCCGTCTGAGCCTTCCTGGAGCTCACTGGATACTATCGGCGGTTCATAAAGGACTATGGGAGCATTGTGGGGCCCCTCACAGAACTAACCTCCAAGAGACTACCGCCGAAGGTGCACTGGACCCCCGAGTGCCAAGTAGCCTTTGAGACACTAAAGACTGCCATGTGCACCGCCCCGGTGCTCCAGGCCCCCGACTACAGCCGAGAGTTCATCGTCCAAACTGACGCCTCGGAACACGGCATTGGGGCCGTACTCTCCCAAATGAACTCTGACGGAGTCGACCTTCCTGTGGCCTTCATCAGCCGGCGCCTGCTGGCCCGAGAACAACGATGGAGCACCATCGAGAGGGAAGCATTCGCCGTCGTATGGGCCCTAAAGAAGCTCCGGCCCTACCTCTTCGGCACCCACTTCCGAGTACAGACCGACCATCGGCCCCTGCGGTGGTTGATGCAGATGCGAGGCGAGAACCCGAAGTTGCTACGTTGGTCCATCTCCCTCCAAGGGATGAACTTCACCGTGGAGCATCGCCCTGGCAACGACCACGCCAACGCTGACGGCCTCTCCAGATTCTTCCGCCTTGGCGAGGAGAATCCCCAAGAAGATGGGTGACTCTCTCCTGCCTTCAGCTGGAGGGGACGTGTGTTGGACCCGGCCTCGTGGCGTGGTCCTACCCCTCCCGCATGGCGGGCCCCCGGACGACATCGGCCCTCCATCCAGCCCGGGTCGGCCTCGGGCACACCTCTGCACGACCTACAAACCACCAGATCCGCCACACGGCGGCCCACAACCACTGACACGGCACACTCGGGCCGCCACAGCATTACCGGTCCGGTGCCCACCCCGGACCCTCATTCCAGGCCCGACGCCATCTTGGGCCCATCACGTCACAGACACGTGGTCCCGGCCCAGCCACGTCCCCAGCGAGCCCGCCATCGAGGCACCAAGAGCCCTCCGGGTGGTAGAGTGGCCACTCAACCAGAGACAAGGAGAGGGGAGTTTCGATGGCTCTCCAACCGTCCCCGGATGCCTGGTTTCGATCGGCCTCCGGCCTCCCTGAGCGCTGGCTCCACCCCCTGCTGGGTGTCTGGACACCATCATCCCGGCCCCTCTGACCCCCAGGCGAGAGGGTCCGGACATCAAAGGACTCCAGACCTATATCTGGGCCAGCCCCGGAGTAGGACGGCAGTTGTATCCCGGAGTCGAGAAGCCCTGCTGACGCTGTCGCGGCTGACCCTGAGACGAACTCACCTTGCTGTTCTACCTGGAACCTGCTGGCCCTGCCGCGGTTTATCTTTGCTGTAACCATCTTGGAGCCTGCTGGCGCTGCCGCGGTCCACATTCGCTGAACCATCATGGAACCTGCTGGCGCTGCCGCGGTCCACACTCGCTGAACCATCTTGGAACCTGCTGGCGCTGCCGCGGTCCACACTCGCTGAACCATCTTGGAACCTGCTGGCGCTGCCGCGGTCCACACTCGCTGAACCATCTTGGAGCCTGCTGGCGCTGCCGCGGCCCAACCTTCCGGAACCCCCCAGCTCGAGGATTGAGAGCTGTGCGTAGAGTCTCCTTGCAACCGACCATCTATAAGACTGTCCCGCTACCTTGCCCTTTGTCACGAGACTTTCCAGATCTCGGGATCTGCTGTATATATTGAAATGATACCTATTGCCAGATAAAGATTGAAAACTCTATCTACGTGTGGTGTACATTTGTAGTGGTGTGGTTACTCTGCTGTACGATTCTAGGAGAGGGCCCTCACGTCGGAGGCCCCTCGACATCGCTCGGTCCCTTCTCTGAAGGAGGGGTAGACCTAGGGGTGGTCAGTCAGACACCTTCTGCCTCCCCCGGGTTCGCCTTTCTAACAACAATCCTTTGAAAAGACTTTAGGGCAAGGAAGATCGCCAGAAGCTCCAGGCGGTTTATGTGCCAAGTGTCGGGACCGCAGTCCATTTTCCCTGTACTGATAGGTCTTCGATATGTGCACCCCAACCCTCCAGGGATGCATCGGTCGTAAGCGTTAGAGTTGGAGTAGTGTCTTGAAAAGACCAACCTTTTGAAATGTTTGGAGGGTGAGCCCACCACTCCAGAGCCCGTAGGATGCGGGGCGTGAGAAGGATCCTGTCATTGAAAGATCCAGAGATCTGTTTCCACTGCTTGTCCAACTCTTCTTGGATGACCCTCATATGTAGTCTGCAGTGAGGAATCAACTGTATTGCAGAAGAGGCCATGCCGAGGAATGATTTCAACATCCGGACTGAAACGTACAGTTTTGACTGGAGTGATCGTACCAACTTGAGCATACGGTCTTGTCGTTCCTGGGAGACAAAGACCATGCCTAGATGAGAATCTAGCAAGGCTCCTAGAAAATCTCGCCGCTGAGATGGGCGAAAGTGTGACTTCTGGCAATTGATGGAAAGACCCAAGTCTTGAAACAGGGAGAGGCAAGACTGTGTATGCTGGATTGCCATTTGAAGATTCGGAGCTTTTATGAGACAGTCGTCCAGGTATGGATAGAATTGTATGCCTCGTAGGCGTAGAAAGGCAGCTACCGGGGCCATGATCTTGGTAAAGACCCTCGGTGCTGAACGGAGGCCGAATGGAAGGACCTTGAATTGGAAGTGCAGGTGTCCGACTGTGAAGCGCAGATACTTCCTGTGTCTGGGGTGAATTGGCACATGGAAATATGCGTCCTGGAGGTCTATTGTTGAGAAGAATTCCCCCGGATTGAGGTAATTCAGGATTTGGAGCAGAGTTAACATTTGAAAAGTTTTGGAAAGGATGAATTTGTTTAGGGCCCGCAAATCCAAAATTGGACGCCATTCTCCCGACTGTTTCTTGAGTAAGAATAAGCGGGAATAGAACCCCTTGCCGCGTTGACCTAGCGGCACTATCTCGATGGCTCCTTTCTGGATCATTAATTTCACCTGGGCCAAAAGTTATTTGAGGTGGGGAGAGGGTGGCCCCGAAGGTGGATGAGTGGGAGGGAATTTTGTAAACTCCAGGGTATGGCCTTTGGAGA